>NC_079490.1:95463141-96119808 GCF_020520425.1 Spinacia oleracea
TAAGTAACAATTCAAACAAGTAGTTAATCTAATCACAGTATAAGTTATCACGTAGCGTTTTCTGCAACCTCAGATGAAGGAATTATTTATTTGAGAGAAGTTTTGACTATGAAATTGAGCCATATACTTGGTATAGTAAATTATTAAGCATTATTTTTGGGAATAGATTAAGTTAAATTTAGAAGAGAGCTTTTAATCAGGCCTAGGAACCAGTGGAAAATCTGGTCAGCAAGGTCATAGTGAGAGACCCTTTTAACCCTCTTAAACTCATCTAAATAAGGGGATTTTTGACATTTTGCATCCCCAAGGAACATACCTTAGTATCATAGTAACCTCCACCCATTTCTCATTCATTTACCACTTGCCCAGAACCTTTCTTTCTCTCTCTTCTGCTCGCCCAAAACCAGCGAAGGTAGCTGAGCTTCCATTTCTCTTCTCCTCCGTTTTCCTCTTCTCTTTTCTTGCATGCAAGTTGATCAAACTAATCTTTGATGTTTATTACAGAGTGCCTAGCAAGAGATTTGTAGGAAAAAGCTTGGGAACATGAAGAATTAGAGGCAAACTTTAATTAGGTAAATCTGGAACTCAGTCACTAGTTGGATATCTTGGACTGGCTTCATGATGATTTTTGTTCATTGATATGAGGTGCAGCTTGGTGTAAAGTTTCGTGGGTAAAAAAGGAGTTTAGGTCAACAAAACCTCTGTTGTAAGATACACACTCAGAACTGGAATTTTGAAATAACAATGAAATTGGGATTTATGGATGGATTTTAATTCTTGGTCGAATTAAAGAGTTGTAGGACTTGTGAATGTTTAATAGCCATGTTTTCTTGCTGTATTTGATATCAAAAATGTTTAAGAATGTTTGCATGTTATGAAAGTATGGATTTTTCCAAACAAGAATTGCCTTAGTTTAACATCTTGGTGATTAAGGGTTTTGGTGATGAATTTCAATCTTTTTGTGGTGATTTGTTGTTGTGAATGGTAACTTGAGATTTCTGATTGTATGAAAAGATTAATAGCCCTTGTTTTTGTGAGGAAGATTGCATTTCTTAAGTTGCATGTTTTCAGAAATTAATCTAGTTGGGCTTTCCATTAATAAATTATTGTGTGACTTGCTTAAACAACCAAATAGAAAGCTAATTCTGAAATCACATTATTCCCCTTTATTAATCATAAATTTCAATAGAATAATGGTGTTTACTAATTTGGTTTTAGAAAAGTTCAACTATTAGGCCTTTATAATCATTTAAATTGAAACCGAAATCCTTATTGAAAGCATGTTTAAGAGAAAACTACTTTTAAGTTTCTAAAATCAATTTGTCAAGGAATAAATTCTTACGATGTTCACATGGATTCATTAGGTTTCACCCAAGGGATTTCAACTATAAACGATAAGGTGTTAACACAATAGTTAAACCTAACTAAATTTCTTACTACCGATTTCCAAATTTTATTTTGAAATATTTGTGCTTTGAATTAATTTTTCTTAAGACTAACTCTTATTGTCAACCACGATGTTGAACTAAGGCAATGACAACTATTAAAGATTATTTTAAATAATATCTTTTCAAATAAGTTAAAGAAGTGTTTAGGTTACTACCCAACCACATTGCTTTAGAAACAAAAATCAAGTTGTTAAGTGAATCTTCAAATTTTGACTTAAGTAAAACTCTGATTTGTGTTTTCTTTCTAAAAGTACTAGGGTGTGAAGCCATGATTTGTCTTGAATCAAACCAACATTACATAATTAAATAGCTAAAACCTTTTGGCCTAGAGAAGTAGTCGTGTATCACGGTGATAAAAAACATTAAAAGCGAGTGCCACAATGGTTGACTTGTAGTTCGGCGGGATAGACCCGTTAAAGCGGCTTGGCCGTAAAGCGAGTGCTACAAAATTAGACTCGTAGAGGCGGGATAGACCAGTAATTATGGACATGTCCTAGTAAAGCCTTGCAAGCGTAAGTTTAAAGAGGAGGGGACGGCCCCAGTGGTCTAGGGATAGTTGGTTGAATAACCCCTCCCTATTCGTGTTCACTTTCCCTTAAGGCAACCCTTTGAAGAATTTCTTTAAACCAAGTACTTTTTTTTAAAAAAAAAAAAAGGTGTTGTAAACATTTAATTCTGAAATCGATAATTTGTTTGTATATAAGGTGACTATTTTGTTTCCATTTTCTTCTCTTTTATTATTATTTTCCACATTATCCCTTATTTCAAACTGTTGTGTACTCAGCTTTGTGCTGACTGTGTGTTTTGTTTTTGACCCTGTCCTGATGCGGGAAGACACTCGTGGATCATGCAGGTAAGCTGTGATGGGGTTCAGTGTGGTGGTTCTTTTGCTTAATGTATATATTGTGTGATGAATAATGTAATTAAATAGTATCTTAGGTTTTGTGGTTAGCTGGTCTTACATATGTAGACAAGTAATGTATTTTGGCTGAAGGAATGGGTTGTAAATCTTGTACTATCTATGTTATTGTGGTCAAGTACCTTCAAACATATCATGTTTTGTAATGACTTAAAGGATGGTTCCATGTGTAATAGCCCGTTAATCCAGGGTTAGACTTCCGTTGTCTAGTTAATAAATGCCTATACATATTTACGGGCTATTATAGTTGGTATCAGAGCCGAATTTTTCCTATAAGGTAATAAATAAAAATGAAGGATTATTGTGGTGAAAAGGTTTGGAATACGAGGGAAGCTGAGTCCAAAATACATCGGACCTTATGAAATCCTCAGCAGAGTTGGAGAGGTGGCTTATGAAATAGCTTTACCAGTGGAGCTATCCCGGGTGCACAACGTTTTTCATGTGTCACAACTACGGAAGTATGTGTACGATCCTTCACATGTGCTCACCTATGAACCATTACAACTAGATTAAGCTCAGCACTTTGAGGAGAAACCTCTCCGCATACTGGATAAGAAAGATAAGAACTTGAGGAACAAAGTCATCCCTTTGGTTAAAGTTTCGTGGTCGAATCATGGGGCGGAGGAGGCTACGTGGGAGAAAGAAACTGATATGCGACAACGATATCCTCAACTCTTTGAAGGTAATGGTTAAAGTTTTGGGACGATACTTCTTTAAGTAGGGTAGCCTGTAATAGCTTGCCCTTAACCTATGTGCTAATCAAGTTCCTGAATTAATTAAATAAATCAAACGAACTTGGTTTGTTTTTCTTTTGTGTTGTTAGTTAGAAATATGACCTATGAAACTATTTAATTATTCTTTATATATATATACATCCATATATACTAGTTAAGTAACAATTCAAACAAGTAGTTAATCTAATCACAGTATAAGTTATCACGTAGCGTTTTCTGCAACCTCGAATGAAGGAAATATTTATTTGAGGGAAGTTTTGATTATGAAATTGGACCATATACTTGGTATAGTTAATTATTAAGCATTATTTTTGGGAATAGATTAAGTTAAATTTAGATAAGAGCTTTTAATCAAGCCTAGGAACCAGTGGAAAATCTGGTCAGCAAGGTCATAGTGAGAGACCCTTTTAACCCTCTTAAACTCATCCAAATAAGGGGCCTTTTGACATTTTGCATCCCCAAGGAACATACCTTAGTATCATAGTAACCTCCACCCATTTCTCATTCATTTACCACTTTCCCAGATCCTTTCTTTCTCTCTCTTCTGCTCGCCCAAAACCAGCGAAGGTAGCTGAGCTACCATTTCTCTTCTCCTCCATTTTCCTCTCCTCTTTTCTTGCATGCAAGTTGATCAAACTAATCTTTGATATTTATTACAGAGTGGGTAGCAAGAGATTTGTAGGAAAAAGCTTAGAAACATGGAGAATTAGAGGCAAACGTTTAATCAGGTTGATAAACTCTTTAGAATCAACTAGAAGTTGATAAACTCTTTAGAATCCCAAATGATTTTCGAAAACATAATTTTGAAACGAACATGACATATTCTACCTCGAGAAACCGACTTGGGTTGATAGACATGGATTATGACTGAAACCATAATTATAACATTTTATTTTATTAACAGAATCAATTTAGAAAACTCAATCATATTTCCACATTAGAATCCTTGTTTGCATTAAGAAAAATAAACATGACTTACTCAAGTATATTATCAAAATCGCCTTCATTCGAAAAAGAAAAAGAAAAATAATTTCCATGGAATCAAAGTAATAATAACTTAGTAAGGTACTTATAAAGACTACTCAATCAATAAAACCAAACCAGAAAATCCAGAAAATCTTAGTTACATTATCATCAACAATTTATTTTAGAATACGAAATATTAACTTGAATTGTTCAATTACATAATCGAAATCACTTAATTAAACTACTGAAATTATTTTCATAAAATCAAAATAATTAATCAATGACAAATTGATTCCCAATAACTATTTCAATCTAATTGGGCTAAACTAAAATAACTCTAAAAGGAATTGAAGTATACCTTTAAATATAAATGGAAGAGCAAGAAGGATTTAGCAACAACAAGATCGGAACAACAACAACAACAACAACAACAACAACAATAGCGGTGGCTGGGGAGCAAGGTCTCCGCAGGCAGCGACGAAGGGGAGGCGGCGGGGTGGCAGTGGCGGCGATGGAGCACCGGAACATAAGCAAAGAAGGAATGAGGGGCCACAAAAGTCAGCTACAACAACAATCAACAACCATTTGAGAAAACCACTTGCAACACCGACCGGCTAAACGACCAGCCGTGGAGGCATCGGTGGTGGCTACAACTCAGAGGAGAGAGAAAATTTGAGTAAGGGTTTTAGCTTAATTTGGGATCTTTGATTCAATTTAAGTTAATCAACTAGAAGAGGAAAAAGAATAGATTACCATTTGGGAGATGGAGCATGATGAAAGTGATGTCCATGGCCACCATTGGCGGTGGCGGTGGCGGTGGCGGTGGCGGTGCTGCGAGGGAGGAGGGGAAGGCAGAGCAAGAAAACGGGCAGAGATAGATCAACAACAACACTAGCAACACACGACATCAGTTGTGCATGCGGAGGAGAAGGGAGTACGGCGTCGGTGGGGCGGCGGAGCAAGGAGGAGGAGAGAGAGACTCACCGTGAGGAGAGAGAATGGAAAATGAGGGAGATGGGTTTGGGTTTGGGTTTTGGTTCATTTGTAAAAGAAATAATGGGCTTGTGGTTGGGCTTAGGTTCCTCTAGAAATGTTTTGCCACATAAATTAAGAAGTAATGGAAATTTGACAACAAGATAAAACAATTTGGTTATCTATTTAATCAACAAAATCATATTCGCAAATTCCCAATTAAAACATTAAACAATTGCTTAGCAAAAAAAAACATTAAACAATTAAATTAAGGACTTGTAAATTATGTTTTTTTTTTTAAATAAATTAGTTTAGAAATTATCAAAAATCCAAGCGCTTTAAACGAATAAATTTCCAATAAAATTAAATTATCTCGATGTAAAACTCGAGAATTCATTCGGAGAATAAATTAAATATAATAAAAATCAAATCAAATTCATTCATCTTTAAATGAAGTTTTGAAGGTCTTAATCTCAATTTAGGCTTAAGAGAAATTCTAACAACATGTTTAAGACGATAATTACTCTTCATATCATATTAAGTAATGCTTAAAAATCAGGGCTGTTACAATATTAGTCAACGTCACCGTCACCATCAGCACCTCCGTAAGTGTCTGCATTAGTCTCTGCATCTGCGTTTAAGCCAGTGTTGTCATGAGTCTACATGATTCTATCTTCTGATTTTGGAGCATGGTTTTTGAATGGTCAACCTCAACTATTTCTCTATAACTATATTATTGTACCTGATCAATTTGGAGCGTGTAAACAGTTTATTGTTCATACTCTTACTGTCTTGGTCGGTGATCAGTATACCTAATATTATGTTCCAAAGTATATAAATAGATGTATTCTTTACATGTTTCAGTAGCCGAATGAAATGAATATAATTAGTTGAATATTTAACATGTTTCAATAAGTGAGGGTAAAGAAAGAGTGTTGGTCAGCTACTATTTCTTTGTGAATTATTTCAGTGGCTGCATAGTTTGCAACTTTATGACAAACTTTACTGTAAAATATGAGGAGTAGATCTTGCAATATGCTATAAGAAAAGACTTCTCAAGTTGGCATATGAATATATACTTCATATATTTCATATTTTCTCATTGCTTATATAAATGATTGGCCATATGTAAAGTAATTAGGGACCGAGATCAGCCTGTCACTTTATTACTTCTACAGAGAAAGCATATGATCCTTATCTCTAGGATATGTATGACTTCTCTCATTTTCCCTTGTTTGTCACTAATTATATTCTGAGGCAATATTATATGGTTCCCCCTAAATAGATGTAAGTTTTAGATACAACTTTTACACTGCCTCTAATTATATTTTGAGGCAAGATCATATAGTTACCTCTAAATGTATGTGCTTTTAGAAGCAACACATTGTATTACCTCAAAAATAAGCCTTTAGAGGCAACCACTAATTAGCGACCGAATTATTAGAGGCATCCACTTTTTTGCTTCAAAACTCATTAGAGGCTACATCCTTGTTTTCAGAGGCAATTATGACTTGCCCCTGTAAACAAATTTTCTTGTAGTGCACCACTTGTGCCTGGCGCACCCCCTTGTGCTTTGTCCCCAGTCCAAGTCTCTAAAAATATCCCCAATTTTTCCAACAAGTGGAGGAGGAGATCAAAAGAGAAATAATAGTAAAACTATAACAAAATACTCTCCTGAGAATACAAAATTTTCCAATTCTTCACTCATAAAAAATTCTACAAAACTCAAGTACTAATCTCAAAACTCAAAGACTAATCTCAAGTTCAACTATCAAGAAATTGGAGCTCAAACAACGAAGCTTCAACCTAGAGGACCTAGGTTAACTTCCGAGGCTCTAATCTCAACACTAATCTTCTACATTTTCTATATTCTATTTTTATAATCTTCAAGTTTCTAATTAATCCAATGATGTTTATGTAGGGGTTTAAAGTTAAATACATAACATGATAGCGGTATAACCACCAACTCCGCCTGTGAGTATTGCGTATGCGGCATTCACTGCCGGTCCCAAGCCCGGATAAAGGAGGAAGGTTGCGGTAGGTTGGTGGCGGCCAACAGTAAAAATAATTAGTCACATATCATGACATGAATCGACAATGGAATATCGTGGGGTCGTCCCCTTCTCAGCGACGCGCTACACCTCTTAAGCTCGAGTGTAGTGAAAAATATGCGAGGGTTGCTAGGTCGTCGCCCAGAAGCGGCGCGCCACCCCTACACTTGAGGGTGGTGTCAAAATATGCAAGGGTGCGCTACACTTTGTAGGTTCGAGTGTAGTGGAAAATATGCAAGGGTTGCTAGGCCGTCGCCCGGAAGCGGCGCGCCACCCGAGGGTGGTGTTAACTATCCAAGGTTTCATGGTAAGGGCAGGGGTAAGGGTAAGGGTATTAGGATGCATTTTGGGACGTGGAACATTGGCTCTTTGACAGGGAGATCAGTTGAATTAGTAGAGTTTATGAGAAGGAGGAGAATTAACATATTATGTTTGCAGGGGAGACCAAGTGGGTTGGAAACAATGCAAGAGAAATAGCTCCATGGGGTGATAAGCTTTGGTATTTGGGAAAAACTAGGGGTAGGATTGGGGTAGGTATCCTTATTGACTGAGAATATATTGATGATGCAGTGGACGTGTCCCGAAAGAGTGATCGAATTATGAGTATTAAGCTTGTGATAGGGGATGAAGTTTTGATTATTGTGAGTGCCTATGCACCACAAGCAGGACTAGGTTCTTCAACTAGACAAGAATTCTGGGAGGATTTAGAAGAAGTGGTGCAACGTGTCCTAGAAGTGAGAAACTGATCACTGGTGGGGATCTCAACCGACATGTAGGCTCGAATCGCGATGGATTTGAAAGCATTCATGGTGGTTTTGGGTATGGGAATCGGAATGAAGCGGGAAATGCTATTTTGGATTTCGCATTGGCATATGACTTGGGTATAATGAACACTTGGTTTTAGAAAAGAGACTCTCACCTAGTAACCTATAGGAGTGGAGGTAATACGATTCAGATTTAGTAAGGATTGCTTTGAGACAGTGCTACACCAATTGTAAGGTGATTCCGAGTGAGAGTACATCAACCAAACATAGACTTGTGGTACTTGATTTTCGAGGTAGAAGTTATGTAAGGAGGAGAAGACCACTAGTGGAGTCTAGGATCAAGTGGTGGAAAATTCAAGGGGAGCAACAACTAAAATTCGTGGAAAGGTGGCAAGTGAAGGTATTTGGGACGGTTATATGGATTTGGATATAGAGTCATTATGCACAAGAATGGAGCGAACCATAAAGGGAGTGGCGAAAGAGGTCCTAGGGGAATCTAAAGGAATCATGCAACTAAGTAAGGACACATCTTGGTGGAACGAAGTTGAGCAGCAAGCGATAAAGAGAAAACGAGAATGCTATAAAGAGTTGGGAAAATGTAGAAGTGATGAGAACTACGAGAAGTACAAGGAGGCTAAAAGGGAAGCAAAAAGGCCGTACGAGAGGCAAGAGCAAAGGTGAAACAGGATATATACGCAAGATTAGATTCAAAAGAAGGGGAAAAGGACATCTATAGACTTGCTCGAATGAGAGACAAAAAGACGCGAGACATAGAGAGGATTAAATGTGTGAAAGATGTTGATAAAAAAGTTTTGGTGGGAGATAAGGAAATCAATGATAGATAGGGGTTCTACTTTGATAGCTTGTACAACGGGGATCAAGGGTACGATATTGGGGATACAAGTATCCCTGGGGATATGGTTAACCTAGACTTTATGCGAAGAATTCAAAAGAGAGAAGTCTAAATGGCACTGAAAAAGATGGGACGCAAGAGGGCAGTGGGGCCTGATGGTATACCTATGGAAGTCTGGAGATGCTTGGGAGAGAGAGGAGTTGTATGGTTAACAACTCTTTTCAACAAGATTTGGGGAAATAATAGGATGCCATTAGAGTGGGGGAAAAGTACTATCATCCCCTTGTATAAGAATAAGGGTGATGACCAGGATTGTGCCAACTATCAAGGAATCAAACTAATGAGTCATACTATGAAACTTTGGGAGCGGATTATTGAGCAAAGATTGAGGAGGATTGTGAAAATTTCGGAGAACTAGTTTTTTATTTATGCCTGGGAGATCGACTATAGGGACCATTCATCTTATAAGGAAACTAATGGAGAATTATCGGGATAAGAAGAAGGATTTACATGTGGTTTTCATTGATTTGGAGAAGGCGTATGATAAGGTACCAAGGGAAATTCTTTGGTGGGAATTAAGTAGAAAAGGAATTCCGAGGAAGTATGTTGATATCCTCAAGGACATGTATGAGGGAGTTAGCACGAGTGTGAGAACTAGTGTTGGTAAGACCGAAAAATTCCCCATTATGATTGGAGTGCATCAAGGTTCCGCACTTAGCCTATTTCTTTTTGCTATAGTCATGGACGAATTGACGAGGTCAATTCATGAATGTCATTTGCAGCGCGGGTAAAAGGGGCATTTTGTAGCGTTTTTGAGCGCTGCAAGTGTGATGGCTGCAAATAGTGGGCTTTTATTTGCAGCGAACACAAACGCTGCAAAAAGCCATTAATTGCAGCGCATGGTGTCTCACACGCGCTACAAAAAGTCCATTTTTTGCAGCCCTTTGCAGTACGCAAGCGCTGCAAAAAGTGGTTTCAAAGCCCCATTTCTGTAACTATTCGCAGCATTCACTTAACAGTACGCACTGTAAATAGTACATTTATTTTATAAAAAAATAATCAGATGAACAATCCATTGCCAGAATAATCCCTAATGAAACAACCAAATGCAATACACCCACCACCTAATTATAGCAATAAACACCAAGCCACCATCACATTCTAAGCCAAACCAACAATTGATATTCAATCAATCTACATATTACATCAACATTTCTATCCTAATTAAAACAATCAGATGAACGATGAACAATACTCAGTACCTGACTAAATCAATAAACAAAAAATGTCAACCAAAACTTTGAGTTGACAAGCCAAACTAACAATAACCCACCTCAATTGTAATTAAGTTCATACAAATATTAAAAAATAATCACCCTTCTCCTATCCGTTGCCCACCTTGCTCTATACAGCAGGAGAACACCTCTCTTTGAATGAGTGTCATCCTCCTCGTACCGAGCCCTGCAAAGAAATTTAACAAATAAATCAATATGAGAGGTCGGGGGATTAGTACTTCCCCGATAATACATATGAAAATTTTCTTCCCCGACAAATAAACCAACATCGAATAACTTTAAAAAACAAAGGTATATTTTGCATTACCCCATTAAACACAATAAGTAAATGTAGTATTTTATTGACTTTATTCTTTGTTACTGGTTGTATTTCTATGTCGTTTGCATTACTACTTCAAAAGTTAAATTATTATGTCTATCAACTACTTTGTCTATGTGATCTAAAATACAGTCATGACAAAGAATATAATTTTTCAAAGAAGATCAAAGTCCAAAACGATTTTCCATTCGATACTTGGGCTTTGATTCTCATAAAGAAACTCAACAATCAACATAATTTCAGACTCTCGTAAGAGACAGGTGGCAAGTCAGATATTGAAAAAATTCCGAGGTGGACAAACACAAGTCTTTTCCAGGTTGTTTACATTCTTAACCATTATCTATCCCCGTCCCCCAAATGAACAAATAAATAAATAAATAAGATATCAGGTCGACATTGATTACTAAGCATGTAGCAGTATGTTGCAATTATAGACAATAAGCTCTAGATCATCAATATACATAAGTCTAAATAATTTCACAGAAGGACTGAAATTGCAACTGAAATTGCCCACAGTTCACAGTTCAAACTATGTCCTCTAGCACACAATTACTATGCCATGGTATTACCTTGTTTTCTCAATTCTCATTGCTAATAAAAAGATCTATTGTGTGAACAATGATAACTACTTTATCTAACATCCTTACTGAAAGAATTCAATCAGTTTTCTTTAAGTAGATAGTCCTGCTCTCTGCCTTTGGTGCTCCTGCCCTTTTCATTTATATTGTCAATGATTTGACTAAGAAGTTAAAGGTGTTGTACATGATCATTAAAATTTAAATAAAACTCTATGGGTACAATACAACAACGAACAAGCACTAAGGTATTCTAGATTTCTAGAACAAGCAGTCACACATGGAGTTGTTAGCATTCATTACTTAAAGATGTCTTAGAAAACCCAACAATTATCAACATACCATGGGCAGAGATGGACAAAAATGTGAAAACTGGAGCCCCTCCACCATCACTAGTATCATCATTGTTCTCTAAAAATTTAGAAAACTGTTTAATGGCACTACCACTAGTAGTTTTCAAGAAGCATCTCATCAATTTCGTCATGTCAATAACAACAGCGACCTACAAGATATGTCATCCAGCCCTAATTAATAATGTAAGACATGGACTATGTGACATTATATAGAATATATTACACCTAACGGATACATATAATTCTCATGAGTAGCATCCAGCACCTAACAGACATGGACTAGAAGTTTTTGCTTAGAATCTATTGAAATAGGCGACAACGAGTAGTTTCAGAATCGAAATAGCATAGTAACTGGTTAAATTTTTTAATTAAATGAAGCTAGAATTACAAAATAAGAAGAAAAAAATTCAAAAAAATAAAGATGGAGCATAAAAGCTGAACGAATTCAGTCGCAAGAACTAAACAAAATTCCAAGAACAAATAGAGATTAAGACTCAAACCAATTCGGCCAGAAAAATTAACAAAATCGACCTAAATAACATAAAACAAACAAACAACATACAACAAAATTAACCCAAAAATGACCAGAATCAGTCTCCAGTCAATAAAACCACCCAAAACTACAACAAAGACCAGATTTGGTTCCAATTTGTACCAGACTCAGACCAGCTAAAATATTAAGTCTAGCATGGAATCGTCCCAAAGAGGAAAAGACCAAACAAATCAGATGATAAAAGAAATCTTGATATTTACCGGCCAGATACTTTCAGAAGTTCCAAGTTGCAACACAATATTCTAGCAGAAGAAATAACCAAGAGTAATTAATAAGCATCTGCTTACCAACTTTATAGGTTCCAATTTTAGAAGTTCCAAGTTACAACACAATATTCTCCTACTCTGGAATTCTTCGTATGGACATGTTGCATGCATCATCACAATTAACAGGAAGTTTGTGAATACCTGTTTCAATAAAATAAGAACAGATCAGATTGAAAAGGTCTGTTGAAACATGCAATGAGTTACTGATGATAAAATAAAACAAAGAAAACAAATGAGAACAGAGAAAATAAATAAGACCTGGTAAATAAAACCTTTCATATAATTGTAAAATATTAAAATTGTAACATGGTATTGAAGCAAAAGCAAATTTCCCTAGTAATTTTATAATTAGAAGGATCAAGCATTATCCTAACCTCTACTTGTAAAGAACGCTAATGTTAAGCGAGGTCTGGTTTGATTCCTACACTCCATACCTACATTTTATTCCAATAGTTAAGAGAATACAGCTAATGCCAAGTTCAACAGATAATTAGCAGCAGCATACAAGTATTAAAATCATCTTTGCTCCAGAAAATATTACCTTTAAAAGGGCAGGGCCCCCCTCTTCCCTAACAATAGTCTTGACACAATCTACTAAGCCTTTGTACTGGTTTCCTGATCCCTGTGGTGAAAATATATGATGCCAAGAGTCACTATAAGAACACATTCAACAAGTAAAGAATACATAAATAAGAATAGATCAGACCCAACATTGCCTTCTTATTCAAAAAAAATAACACATAGAAAAAAAAAACAAAAGAACAAACCAAAAACATCTATCAGTTTCAGAATTATTTCACCATGTAAATAACAAAAAAATAAAATAAGAAATTCAACATGGAGAAAACTCTAGTATAAATAACACATGATTTGCTGAATTGAGACCGGGTACTTGATTAACAAAATATAATGTGGTACAGGAAGACCAACCTTTGGGGACAAGAAAAGAACAGGGAGGCGTGGGGGAGAAGGGGAAATAAAGAGACGCGGAGGAAAAACATTAAAAGAGATAGCTAAAAGGTATCATCAGCCGGGGCAGAAAATGTCCCTGCAGCTGAAGTTAACATTGCAAAAGCAGGAGGTGTCATGTCAAAATCGCTCATCCATTTGCTGTCACAACACAAGTTAGAGTCCATAAAATCAAAGGAACTGTCATGAACACTTGCCAAAACATAAACAAACGACCATAAAGATTGGCAATATAAGAAATACTACTAAATGGACATACTCCAATATAAGTCAAAACTGATCCAGAAGATCTTCCCTCCAATGCAACATACTCCATAGGTTGATTGAACTTCGGGACAACTGGATAAGGTTCGAAAATAAGTACAAGACGTTCCATGACAAGGGATAAAAATGTAGGAAAAGAGAAAATAAATCAAGAATTGCTGGTAATACTAATGAGCACGATAATTACATCATTGCGTGGACAAAGAACAAATTCTGGAACACGATCTGATCAAGTATGACAGGAATCCTGGACAAATTCCCTTGTGGATCAACATAAATGCAGAAATACTGCTCAGTGTTCATCTGGAGATCAATAATTCAAATGTTAATTCATATTAAAAGAAATTTGTCAAAAGGGTGTAAATGGACTACCCATAGCTATATGACACGACATCTTGTTGGAAAGCCACAAACTTTAACAGTGAGCTCATACCTAAAGTATGAACATATTCGAAGAGGATGAATGTGCCAATTGTAACAAACGTTGATTTATAAAGATGGAAGAAGTAAGGACATAAATATCTGGTTAAGTAACTTTGTAGTTAAACACAGTCACTAACCCGCCTAGGCCTCAAGCATGCAGGACAGGAAATGGACAGGAAATGGACAAAGGGAGAGGTTAATGACAGAAAAATATGCACAACCACCACCATCTATGAATTCATCAAAATCGGCATCAGACTGTTCCATAGCATACATGAATTCATCCTGTCACCCTTATGTAGACCCAAATTTTAAAAAGAATGATTTTAAAAGGTAGCAGACTAAGGTTCATGAAATCATGGAAAATCACTGAGCTTTTCCTAGTATTTTATCATTCCGAGTGTTATTGATCATCCAATGAACAATACTATACACTATACTCAGTCCTAATTTTGCTTTCAACAGTAGCTTCATGAATCATTACACTGTATAATCAATACCTAGCCTCTGTACTGCCTTGCATATCAAAGGGTTTGCTGAAATTGAATCTAGAGAAGTATCTTGATTAAATTAGTTTTAATAAAAAATTATTAAACTGGTAATGGTGGTCTGATGAATTAATTTTAGGAGAATAGATTATTACAAAAAATAAAATCAACCATACAAAAACCAGATCCCAAAGAACTAAAACTTTGAAAATTAATCAACTCAATTGCACGGGATTTATTCAAAGATATGAAAATTTACAAATAAACATCGAGTGAATTCCAAATAGCCTTAACCAGTTTGAACCCAAAATAGACAAAATAGCATTAAAAAAACAAAAAATAACAAAAAAAACCATTAATAAAAAAGCTGAAGAAATTAGGGATTTAGAAAAACCCCCAAACCAATGCAGACAAAACCCTAGAAAAAGACGGCAATGAACAATTCGAAAAGAGATTACCTTGCCGTAGGTGAAGCAACAAACTGGAAGAATCATGGTTCAATTCAAAGGTCAGCTGCTCCATTTCGCCTTTCCCCATCGATGGAGCAATTCTGCGGTGGAGGAACTTGATGGGTTTTAGGCTTTAGGCAGAGGTTTACAAGGTCAGATTAATAAACACCTGAAAACAATCACAACCGGAACCAAAATTGCAGCAGACATTAAGATATAAATGCACTAATCAATAAATTCACACTCAACAAACAAAACCCTAAGCTGACGAAACGGCAAAACGCGGCATAACAAGCTAATTGAACGAAATTAAAAACAAAAATAACGCACAAATAAATCAATATTCAAACTCACAAGAAACCCTAAGCTGAAAAATCGGAACATTAACAAGCTAAATGCAAAAAAATACAAAAAAAAAGAAATTTAAACGCCCAAATCAATCAAAGTCTACACTCACAAACAAAACCTTAATGCAACATTTGACGACGACGATTAGCGCAATAAGCACAAATTTAACAGCGGAAAACTAAAAATCAATTAATGGAACGAATCTACAAGAAGTTGAGAAACTTACAATTAAATTCGAGGTAATTGGTAGTGAATCAGAGCTCCGATACAAGGTAGTTCGACGACTCTCCCATGGCTTAGCAATGTTAGATCTGATGAAGAGAGAGAGAGGAGAGAGAGGAGAGGGGGGGTATGGTAGGGTTTGAGGGAGTATGAAATGGGAGAGAGAATTCAACTTACTCGCAGCCTCCAGTAACCACGCCGCGCTGCAATTTAAGTCTATTTTTTTTTCGCAGCGTTCAGAGCCCATTAAAAGTTGCTAAAATATCATTAAACGGTTGACCCGCGTTGACCATTTGCTTTTCGCAGCGACCGGTTATCACGTGAGTTGTGAATGGGTTGCTGCAAATGTCTTTTTTTCTACTAGTGATCAAGATGGTATATCCTGGTGCATGATGTTTGTAGATGATATTGTGTTGATTGATGAAACAAAAGAAGGAGTGGAAAGTAAGTTGGATTTATGGAGAAAAACTTTGGAATCTCGTGGTTTTAGGCTGAGTAGATGATATGCTCATATTTTATAATGTTTTTACCCCTGTCCCTTAGTACTTTTTGATCTCAAATTAGCTCTTCGGAGCGATTTTTAGTACTAATGTGCTCATTGTAGTGTACTTGTAGTTTCAGGTTCATCATTGTAGGAATTAACGTATTTTGTGCATTTCCTACTTATTTGAATCAATACAAGAGATTATGTACTTTCAAGAGCACAAACATTGAGTTGGAAGAGTTTTCAAGCAAAGCGAATAGTGAAAGAAGTAGAATACGGACACTCGTCTACTCTTTTGATCATAACTAAGTTATTCAACTCCAAATGCAGATATCCAAATTGTATTTGATTCTAGACTTCAAAATCTTTCTAACGAGTGGTCACTTGCCTAACTTCGACTTATAAATAAGGAGATTTTTTTTAAGATGGGCGCGGATTTTAGGTTATTTCCGGTTTTCATTTGTTTTTTAAAAAAGGAAAAAACAATGGGAGTAATATCACTTGAGTCTTGTATGTTGATCACAAGTCCTAATGGATTAAAAAGAGTTTGTTAGTTGCGAATATATGTTATGTGTTGTGTCTTGAGTTCACCTTATGAATAAAATATTAATTAACGTAAAGTGCAACCAGAACAAGCTTCAAAACTCTTGGAACGTATATACCTTGAGTATGAACAATGGGGGGAGTCTTCCCGGAATTCTGTCGGTATGGTCCGACATTTAATTTATTCTTTCTTTTATGAGTATGAACAATGATACAAGACGTTGTTTCATTCTTTCTTTTATGCGTTGGAATTCCGTCGGTATGGTCCGACATGTACTTTATTTATTTTTTTGGTGTTTGGCGGGCTCCCAACACCATTCCTTTTATGGATATTTTCTTTTGGCCCGTTCGAAGCTTATTTTTAATTAATCTATGAGTCAAGAGTCGTGTCAAATGTCGATTCTTGTCTCCATGACTAATTGTTTATTAAATAGCTTTTGCATGTGGATTATTTATATTGTTGAGTGAAACATGTTAGACTAGGATTTCATTCTAGCTTGTTCATTCTCAGCTTTCGCTGACTTTGTGCTTCATGTTTCTTTTGTTCATGGCATTTTCCTTAATGACCCTATGATGATCCACCATTGCATTTGCGTTGTTGGGGAGTAGATTTTAATTAACAGGTTTGTAGAGATAACTTGTGGGAGAAGTTATCAAACATGGGATTAAGTTTGAGAGATATTTTTCTCCTGCATAATAAACTCTATTACTTTTATTAGTCATGACTACTCAAACTATTTAATTTGCTAGTTAATGGATATAAAATATTTTGGTTTAGGCCGTAACGGTTCCGTTTTGTATGGAGGCCATTAACTATTAATTATAGTTTGAAAGTTAGTTAATTCCGCTGCGTAATTCTGGTAATAATCTTAACCGTTATCACGGTGGCGGTAAGATCGTCCAACTCTCAGCAAGGATTTTGACATCTAATAAGAAGTGAAATGACATTTTTTTTCCCCTTGCTGAGAGTTGTACGCCATTTGTCTTTTAAAGTGTATAATCTTTTGAATCGGTTATCGTTTTCCAGCTTAAAAGTAGTTATCATCGAGTTCCAGATCTTCTCAAAAGCATTTGGTGTTATACACCCACTTAAACACTTGTATAATGTGTTTTTTAAGTTTTTATCAGACTTCAATAAACCAAATCTTTAGTTGGAATTTCGACTCAAGGGTTACAAGCATAACCTGTGTCGTGAAAAAGGAAAAACCTGAAAATGAAAAATGAATTTATGGTTACATTTTTATTGTTATAATTAGTCTTTTGCTGATATAGTTATTGTAGACACCTACTTTTGTCCCCATTCCCGAAAGGGAAGGTTCGATGATGAGAACGTAAATCTTCACTTGACAACGCGTCTCCTATAAAATAACGAATCTCAATCACCCTTCTCGTTTCACCCGAAACCTGCTATTTATGGAAACCTGCTAAAAATAGCAACTCCCGTAAAGGGTAGCTTCTAAAAGTGGCAAGTCATAAAAGATAGAAACCTGTCAGAATTAGGTGTTGCACTCCAACATAAATCCTAAATGAGATAGAAAACTGCGAGAATCCTATTCCTAATATGATTCGGAAATAAGAGTTACGTATTAATTAAAATCCTAACGAGTCTAGAGTTCGTAACGGGCCCAGATGCATTCCGTCATGAAATTGATACGCACTAAAAGACTCAATTAAGTCTCAAACACTACGGATTTCAGGAATCCGAATCTGACTAAGAAAACAGCCCAGACCCTATTTTCAACGCCTGGCTCTGGGCGCCGAAATCTTCGGCGCTCAGGCCTGGGCGCTGGAATTACCTGGGTACGTGTTTTTCCTAATTCTTTGTGGATTAGAGCTCTGCAATTCTATATTTCCACAAACTCTTTTCTATAAATATGGCCTTAAGTTCGACGTGAAAATAACAACACACAATTCATATTCTGAGTATTGACTCCAAACCCCTAGCCTAAGCCTCACGCTGCGAAATTGTTCACGCGTTCTGTCGCAATCGATCCATAAATCGAACAGAACGTATCCTATCCCATAATTTGAGATTCGTTAAATAAAAAGGAGAAATAGCAAAGTCAAAGTGGTTAGTTTTTTTAGAACCGTGACGCACCTCTCAAGGGTGCGTCGTAATGTGTCCCTTTTCTATGATTTAATTGCTTTCCTCGCCCTTTTTATGAACTGTTAAACTAACTAAATCTGATTGTTCTATCACGCTTAATAAATATAATATTTTTGGGAAATTGGATTATCATGCTAGGTCCCTTAATGCTATTTAAATCAGATAATCGTGATCGATCTAGTATTATATGTTGCATATTGCTAAAATCAACTCAGATTAGTTTAATAGTTAACGCATGTCCCTTCAATTATTTATGCTGAGCTAGTAAGGATATCCTGCCTCTGGAGTTATCGACGAGCGAGTACTCCTCTCGGTAGTTACAGTCCCCCGAACCCTCAATCTCTACCTTGCGGGTGTATGTTGAGAGATCCCCACATCAGGGATCACAAGGGAACCTACGGCCGTCGTGGTCAAACATAATTGCACTCCCTTTATGTCACGATAACCGGGTTTTGTCAGTTTTTCTCATTGTCGTTAAAAACTGAATGGCGACTCCTATATTACTAGTCAATTGGGTGTAAACTCACAGGAAATCCAATTACACTTGATTGAATAAAAAGAATCGTCACACCCACGAGGGACGAGGTCACGCATTGGCCTCGTGCTTTTTCGACCCCCTCATAGTGGCGACTCCACTGGGGATAGTGAAGGAAATACTCGTGCTTGTAGGTAATCAAAATAGCCGAAGGGTGAAACGATCCTACCCCGCGTTTATTTCCCCATCAAGTTGGGACGACCTGAAAATCAGCATATTAATGTGAACGGGCAGAACCGCATAATGAATCTTGGCTCCCTCAGGGAGTTTGGACTAAGGATACCCACCGCCAATCGAGGGGTGCATACGCTTCGAATGTTGTCCACTCGGCACTTTCGCTAGTAGTACACCCGTCCCAAACCCAATCGCTCGCCCACTAGGTCCCTCTCGCCTGCATGCCCCCTTGGCTTGCACTTGCGGGTTGGCCTCTTGAGCGAAATTCGTCTGTTGAAGACACTACCTCGACCGGGGCATGTGTTGGATCTACGATAGAAGCGGTACCAAGCCAGGCGCAAATAACTACCCATAGAAGCCTATCATAAACTACATGACATATTACTATTGCCTCATGATGGAATGTTAGTTATGTGTAGCGAAATATATGATTGTGTGTGACAAACTATCCTAGAAAAACCAACGACCTTAAAAATTGCCCAAACATTCATAAACCAATTTGCCAAAGAGTTATACCAAAGTGCGTGTTCCGCAAACCCGAACGATCGCCACAAAAATAAGCGACGCTCGGGATGGCCTGTAACGAATCCCACGAACGCTGCACAACGCGTAAAGGATGTTATAAGGAAAGCACGCAAAATTAAAGTCGCAAAAACAAAAGTATACGCAAACAGAGAACGAGAACCAGCCAGGGACGCATTTTCAACGCCCCTGGCTGGGCGCCAGAATTTCTCACGCCCTACGCTGGGCGCTGAAGTTGCTGCCTAGCCTTTTGGTCAGGCGCAACAGCCTCGGTGCCCGCGCAAAAAAATACGTAGCAAAAAAAACTTTTCGTAAAAAAAAAGGGGTTGCTACGAGGGCGTATGAAAAAGCGCTCGATTCTAAAAGCGACTAAAAAATAAAAATAAATAACTCTTTGTGTCGTTGTTAGGCCTCCTACGACGACAATGCTCGGCACCAAAACCGAGCATGCTAATTGAACCTTGAATGTTACATGGGCAAAGAATTCG
Organism: Spinacia oleracea; assembly: GCF_020520425.1. Taxonomy (NCBI): domain Eukaryota; kingdom Viridiplantae; phylum Streptophyta; class Magnoliopsida; order Caryophyllales; family Amaranthaceae; genus Spinacia; species Spinacia oleracea. The sequence continues at coordinate 95,483,226 of NC_079490.1, forward strand.
AAAATAATAAAGTTTTCAAGGAAAAATAATGTTCGAATAAAAAAAAAAAAATCCGAGTCTAGACTACGCTATGCCAAAGTACAATCTAAATCCTAAGTCTTAGTTGTCTTATCCATAGAATCGGTCATAATGTTTGGTGTCGTTCTGCAAGTTAAACGGTTAAACCATATTGAGTCTCCCTTCCTAACATTTAAATCAATGAGCACCCATATGTAATTGTCATCCCTTTGTAAGAATCCACGACCTCCATACCCTCTCTCACCAATAAAAAGAATATATTATAGTATTTGCAAAATGGAAACAGTCACATTCTGAAAATCATTCCCCCATAGTCGCACAACCCCCAAAGTGAACCTAAGGTGTCAATACCATTGGCAAGAAAAATTAATGGCCTCAAGGCATATGATCACATTGGGTCACGACCATCATAGTCCTCTCGAGCCACTCGCTCCTTGAAATACTCCTAAGTACGGACTAAAAGATTTTCCATGAATGCAACATGACAAACCATGAAAATACCCAAATCGGCATGCCATAAGGCTACCATTGGGGTAAGGCAATACACACTAAGAGGGAAGCCGCACTAATAATTCTAGTCCTGCAAAAATAAAAATTCGATCTCCCCAATTAACTACCTTGCCAACATTAAGCAAAATGGCACATGACAAATGAACACCCAAGGGTTAAAATCTAAAGTGTCAACCAACGAAAGTTATGGTCCAATTAGCCTAAGTCTGAGAGTCGCTTGGTCAAGTATTATAGGCTTACGCCACGTCATTATTTTGAGTCTAGGCCACCTCCTTGTATTCATAGACGGGTTATAATCAGAAAGATTAATGAAAGTTCGAGTCTAAATCACAACTTCCAATTAAATCCCGAAAACTGGAATCTGAAAAGAAGCAAAAAAAAGTTATTTTCGATATAATTCTTTCGTTAAATTTCAATAAGGTAAAAATAACATTTTGAATCTACGCTATTTGCACATTTTAAGAAACGACTAAATACGCTTGCAAAGTAAGACAATTTAAAAGGTCCACCCTAGGCCTACTAAAATTAAAGGTCCACCCTAGGCCCACTAAAATTAAAGGTCCACTATAGGCCTACCAAACGAGGCTCACTCAGTCTCGCCTCGTGACTCAAAGACCACAACCATCTACCTTTTAGCCCAAATAAAAAAAAATTGAAGGATTTATGTTGGGGAGAAATCCCAAGCAAAAAGAAAAAATAGAAAGAGAAAAGGGAGAGCGAAAAGAGCAAGCCATGAAATACTTAAAAAGAAAGAGAAAAAGGAGTGCGAAAAGAGCGAGCCATGAAATACTTAGCCCGTACCTCCCAAAAGTGCGAAATTCACCCAAGTAAACGAAGGAAAAGAACTGAGTCAACCAATCCAAATCATAAAATTCTACGATGTCTACCCTTTCCAATCCTTATGCTCTTAGACGCCTTCGCTCCGGGGTCCCTGTTCAGCTCATTTAACCCATCTATGTTCTCATTGCCATAACCCAAGAAACCATTACTTCAACTCTTGTTTCTGAACTTGATATCAACTGCAAACACGTACGACCATTGACACGTGTGTCATACCCATTATTTCCAAAACCTGCTCTTACACCATCATTAGCATAATGACCATATAACTTGTGTGGATACATCCTGTTGATATACCCTTGAGCCGTCCCCATGCTACTCATTGGCCTTGTTGATGTAAACTCATGACACTAGCTTGAGGCTGCAAATTGTGAGTCCTAGCAGATATAATCCTCGTGCTTACCTATACAAATTATCCTATCTCATTCAACCCATCTTTCAAACCGTCTTGAGTCACGAATAAAAAAAGAAAACAAATGAAAAGTACAAAAAATAATAAATAATAAAAAAGCAAACTTTGCAAAAGCGCCTCTAAAGTTGGTCTAAAAAGAAAAAGAAGCATTTAGCGCACCAAAAAAAGATACGCCCAGAAGTCATTTTCAGCGCCCAGAGCTGGGCGCCGAAATCTTTAGCGCCCCAGCCTGGGCGTCGATTCTCTCTGGTTGCTAAAATTTGTCCAGAAGTGCTCGTCATTTTATCCGCACATACACGGAACAATAACGAACACTTGGGGGGTACAGCACGTATTCAGACATACGTACCACCAAAAAATACATGTACTCAAAAAAAATATATAAAACAAATTTTTGGCTTACGGCAAGGCAGCAAATTAAAATAATAATAAACTTCACTTATTATACCGTTTCAAATAATATGTTTCCACCTCGGAACGTACTTGTTTAAAATCGGCATTCTAAGAAACCATTTTCTAGGCTAAGAACTACGCAAGACCTGATTCCAAATTAAATCTATTTAAGGCGGATACGTAGGCAATCCATGATTCGGTCCAACCAATTTGCAAAAATATTAAAGCCTATAGAAAAACAAGAATAAAAAATAGAAGTCCCTTATTGAAATTTAATTACCTGCAACCCAAGTCGAAAGAAAAATTTAAGTCAAAGGAAGAATCCAAGTCACCAAGATGCCAAAATTAATGAGCACACATCGAAAAATAATAAGGGCACGTACCCTTGCCAGAAGGAGCACTCACACTCCTAGGCACTTAGCCAAGACTCAAAAGATCGCTTTGCCTCAATTGAATGGGGGCTAGCGCAAGCGTCCATGACCTCTAAAGTACTCGACTTGACCCTCCCTAAAGCGAACTAACTCATTTAAAGACTTTCTTTCACCACTAGACATAGTCGCTCGCCTAAAGACCTTCTTTCACCACTAGACACAGTCATGATCGCCAACAAGTAGTAAAGGCAGTAAGCTTGCAATGAAAAAGATTGTTCTACGGCATCGCCCCATCGTTCCTTCGAACTCAGGGCACCCGTTCATGGTAATTCGAATGCCTGCTAATCTCCTTTGAAAAAAAAAAATCAGACATTGTCAATAGGACTTGGCACTTAACCAAGGCTCACCCTACTCAGACATATGACACGGGCATCTAAAATCGAGATCTAAAAGCATCATTAATGGGAAGACATAATAGCAACTGGGGGCTAAAAAATTGAAATGAAAGAGCTAGGGAAAAAACTAAGTATACCTTGACCTTTTGTGCAGACATACACCAAGTAAATCTAAGTCGATTTGAAAACGGTTTATATTCCCGCAATTCTGGAAAAGATGGCCCTAAAAGCCCAAAACATATGCCAAACGGGCACAAGTAATATCTTGACACCTGCACCCTGGCTTCCAGCAAATCCTTAGATAGCATTCCAAAATCGTAACATATTTTGATTCACTCATGTAATCCTGTACGAACCCATCTATAAGTCAACCTACTTAGGACACCTCGGATTGTACACAGTAGGACTCGGATTTCGAATAATTTTCAAAGACTTCTTCGAACATAATAAAGTGTCATTGGTTTAATCTAAGTATACGTTTTGCAAGCGAGTCAAAGATATTTCTAAATATAATTATAGGTAAAGAAAGGCACCTAGCTTTTGGTCAGGGCACACTTCAACATGTAACTACCTTGACCATGGCAATGTCGCACAATACGACATTTACAAGAGAATTAGCAAAATCACTACTCGAACGTACCTCGCACTAAACGAGTCTGGTTCAAACTATTCATGATCCATGTCACCATGAATGCATAAAGACGTATGCAAAGCATTATAGAACCAAGCTCATCCCGTAGCTGCAATTAGGGGCTTGAGAAAAATACTCTAAAAATGCTCGAAATGACGATTTTATCAACTAATTCTCGACGCTAATGCTATACATACATCATAGGGGCACAATCCTAAGGTTTAATCGTGTAAAACAAACCTTAGAATGGCTACAACCCCTCCCAAATTCTAAGCACTACTTAGAATACATAAAGTCACCCCACTAACAAGGGTAACTGAAAATCGCGAGTCACCAAAACTCCGATCAAACTACTACACCTAACGCTCGCCCTATAAGCGCCCGTTACACAGTCTACCTCGTTCCAAAGCAAAAGCGAAAGAAAAAAATCAAGGATAAGAACTGTAAAAATATACCCAGAAATCATTTTCAATGCCCAGAGCTGGGCGCCGATATCTTTAACGCCCCAGCCTGGGCGCTGAATATCTCTGCTTGCTAAATCTTGCCCTGATATAAAAACAAGAAAGAAACATCTATGAATCCTCGCATCGAACGAAGTAATAAGCCGTGCACGCCCACGCAGAAGGTGCTACACTTGTTCGGGCACCTGAACGATTCAGCGCGATGAAGTACTCCAATGCAAAGAATAATAATGATATCCCAACACTTGGAGGAATGTTCTAAGACACGCCGTTAGGCCACACAAGCCTACGTTGCACCATAAGTTCAACCATCCCACAGTACAAGTCTAAAAAAGGTAAGGCACATTGCACTAATGCAAGCACGACCAAGAGTAAGAGGCAAAGACTACTTATCGCCCAAATGCAAGCCACACGACTTCTACATTAAGGATTAAAGGTAGCAAAACATTACCTACCACGGAAGGGATAGTTCTCACCTACATGAGCGAAACCCCAAGGCATCTTTCTCGAAAGAACCTACGAAAATCGTACGCCAAAAGGAAGCATCCCAAAATGCATACTTGGGGGCTCCAAGCTACGAAACAACCATAGCAAAATAAAAAATCTCGAAGCAAATGTTTGAACAAACAAAAGGGCACGATGTTTTAGCCCACTTCATGAATGGGCCTGAACCCTATCAAGCTTCTAAGCAAACTATTCAAAATCAGTCATTGCTCAAAAAAAAATATAATGATTCAAGCAAACTGATTAATGGACCGCACACAACGGCCATTCTATGAACGCTCGTTCGCACATACATATCATCATTCTAAGTATCGAACATTCACAAACGCGTTCAAAAGGAAAAATATACAACAACAAGAGCGGTCAAAGTCTTACGCCTCAAGGTATGTTCCTCGGGCCATATAGACTCGCCCAACTATCGCAATAACTGTACGCCTTAAGAGCAACAGTTCCTTAAAATAATCGCCCCAAAGCGACAAGCACTGTAGTCCACCAATCGGCTACGGCTTCTCAAGAAAATCATCACGTTCTAAAAACAAAGAAAAAACAAAAGAAAAGAGAATACATAGAACTTCCAAGTGAAATAAACGAATGAACAAGAGGCCAACTGTGTCATCAAAAGACCAGCCTAAACAACACTTTCAACGCCCCAACTGGGCGTGAATTATTTCAACGCCCAGGCCTGGGCGCCGAAAATGAACCCAGGCTCAAAAAACAGCTCTGACTTCTATAGGGCCCTGCCATGTTCATTCGACTTGAGAATTGCCGATTTCTTTACTGAAAGTCGCACCTCACGGCTTTGTTAAGAGTAGCACACCACTACAAAGATCGCTCGCATTACAAGCACGATCCCCAAACATGATCAAGGACATTAACAAAAAGCATATCCCCAAGAAACCTCTTTGACAAGAAATAACCGTCAAGCACGAATGCTTGGGGGCTCGAAAGAAAATATATATTTCAAAAGAGAGTATGCAAAGGTAAAACAATATTCCCAGACTATGCTGTACGAAGTCTCGTGTTTGGATAACCTCAAAAAAAAAAAAAATCGGTTTACGACCTCAAGACAAAGGTCGCCGTTGATACTTATACATGGTCCCCTAATCAAGGAACCAGGTACTGGCAAAATTGAGCCGTAAAGACTAGCTCAAAACCATGAAAGATGATGACCACAAGACAATGGTCCATCTAAGCACGTTGTCAACCCACATTCAGGTTGCAACTAAATCCGAGCATCCCTCGAAAGAAAATGAGTTCTTCAAAAAACAAAAAAACAGGCTCGCCCACCTTCAGCGGGCGGGGTCTGCGTCACTAACCGCGCAGGTCCTCAGTTTTCGAAAAAGAATCTTCAAAAAAATATATGTTTACAGGCTCGCCATCTTTAGCCGGCGGGGTCTGCGCCACTAACCGCGCAGGTCCTTAGTCGCTGCAGCGATAACTTTTTTGGTTTTCCATTTTTCCCAAAAACGGTGTGAGTAGCTTTTGGTTTTCCGTTTTTCCAAAAAAGAACGATGTGAGTAGCTTTTGGTTTTCCGTTTTTCCAAAAAAGAACGATGTGAGTAGCTTTTGGTTTTCCGTTTTTCCAAAAAAGAACGATGTGAGTAGCTTTTGGTTTTTCGTTTTTCCAAAAAAGAACGATGTGAGTAGCTTTCAGTTTTTCGTTTTTTCCAAAAAAGAACGATGTGAGTAGCTTTTGGTTTTCCGTTTTTCCAAAAAAAAGCGATGTGAGTAGTTTCCCTTTTTTCCAAAATTTAAAAGATTGGTTTTCCGTTTTTCCGAAAAAAAAAGAACGATGTGCTGGATTTTCCTTCGTTTTACGTCCCGTAAAAACAAGAGGGTTTTCTCGTTGAGCTAACCCTGAAAATGAGAATCTTTAAAAACATTTTTACCTCGTGATTGGGCTTGGCCAGGCCCAATTACACTTTATAGCTTTGATTTCGAAAACATCTGTAGCTACTCCCAATGACAAAGTGAGGGAGTTTCTACGCATCTTTAGATACTTCCAATGACAAAGTGAGGGAGTTTCTATACTATAAGTTGACAAATCCCAATGACACGTGAGGGATATGTCGACACTTCAAGTGATGACCCTTAAGTCAAATGTTATCACTCGGGGGCTCGTGAGACCCTCGCAAAACAGGTCACATACACCATGGCTTGTGTGACGCACTCCGTCCAGTACTTTGACCATCGTCTCATCCCGAGACGCAGTCAAAGTGGGGGCTAACTGTAGACACCTACTTTGTCCCCATTCCCGAAAGGGAAGGTTCGATGATGAGAACGTAAATCTTCACTTGACAACGCGTCTCCTATAAAATAACGAATCTCAATCACCCTTCTCGTTTCACCTGAAACCTGCTATTTATGGAAACCTGCTAAAAATAGCAACTGCCGTAAAGGGTAGCTTCTAAAAGTGGCAAGTCATAAAAGATAGAAACCTGTCAGAATTAGGTGTTGCACTCCAACATAAATCCTAAATGAGATAGAAAACTGCGAGAATCCTATTCCTAATATGATTCGGAAATAAGAGTTACGTATTAATTAAAATCCTAACGAGCCTAGAGTTCGTAACGAGCCCAGATGCATTCCGTCATGAAATTGATACGCACTAAAAGACTCAATTAAGTCTCAAACACTACGGATTTCAGGAATCCGAATCTGACTAAGAAAACAGCCCAGACCCTATTTTCAACGCCTGGCTCTGGGCGCCGAAATCTTCGGCGCTCAGGCCTGGGCGCTGGAATTACCTGGGTACGTGTTTTTTCCTAATTCTTTGTGGATTAGAGCTCTGCAATTCTATCTTTCCACAAACTCTTTTCTATAAATATGGCCTTAAGTTCGACGTGAAAATAACAACACACAATTCATATTCTGAGTATTGACTCCAAACCCCTAGCCTAAGCCTCACGCTGCGAAATTGTTCACGCGTTCTGTCGCAATCGATCCATAAATCGAACAGAACGTATCCTGTCCCATAATTTGAGATTCGTTAAATAAAAACGAGAAATAGCAAAGTCAAAGTGGTTAGTTTTCTGAGAACCGTGACGCACCTCTCAAGGGTGCGTCGTAATGTGTCCCTTTTCTATGATTTAATTGCTTTCCTCGCCCTTTTTATGAACTGTTAAACTAACTAAATCTGATTGTTCTATCACGCTTAATAAATATAATATTTTTGGGAAATTAGATTATCATGCTAGGTCCCTTAATGTTATTTAAATCAGATAATCGTGATCGATCTAGTATTATATGTTGCATATTGCTAAAATCAACTCAGATTAGTTTAATAGTTAACACATGTCCCTTCAATTATTTATGCTGAGCTAGTAAGGATATCCTGCCTCTGGAGTTATCGACGAGCGAGTACTCCTCTCGTTAGTTACAGTCCCCCGAACCCTCAATCTCTACCTTGCGGGTGTATGTTGAGAGATCCCCACACCAGGGATCACAAGGGAACCTACGGCCGTCGTGGTCAAACATAATTGCACTCCCTTTATGTCACGATAACCGGGTTTTGTCAGTTTTTCTCATTGTCGTTAAAAACTGAATGGCGACTCCTATATTACTAGTCAATTGGGTGTAAACTCACAGGAAATCCAATTACACTTGATTGAATAAAAAGAATCGTCACACCCACGAGGGACGAGGTCACGCATTAGCCTCGTGCTTTTTCGACCCCCTCACAGTTATCTTTTGGTATGGTAGTTACTCTTATCCTAGAGAACATATTACTGTTTATGTTTATAATTTACTATTTTTAATAAACATTATAGGTACTAATATATTAAAATAGTAACCATAACTTTTATTTAATTTATTTACTCTTTTTTATCATAGAATACTACTCCCTCCATTCCTAAATTATCTTCCTATTTGGTGTTTGGGGTGGAAAATAAAAAAATGAAATCTTGTAATGATTGGGTGTAAGAGTAATGATTGAGTGTAAGAGAAAATAATAAAGAAATGAAGAAAAGTAATAAAGAAATGAAGGAGAGAGAAGATATTTTTATTAAAGTAATAAAAAAATCATAAAAGTGGGGTTGGGTGGGTGATTGGGGAAATGTGAATGAATTAAATAAGGGATGGTGGGGAAATTTAAGGTAAAAAGTCATGTCCAAAAATAGAAACAGGAAGATCAAATAGGAACGACATTTATAGAAACAGAAAGATCAAAAAGGAATGGAGGGAGTATAATTAATAAATGAATACTATAATTAAAAGAAAAACAATATATACATAAAAGTATCTTATTTACCCTAAAACAAGAATCAATTTATAGTTACTTTTATACTTTTATAATTGTTCTTCTATTTTTTCTTCTTTCTTTTAGTAGTTTCTCTTTCTCCAACAATAGAGCAAAAGAAGTATATATTTTCCAATAACAATAGTCGTTCCTCCTTATATCTATTCTTCCCTTTTTTAACACAAAAACCAATAATAGCAACATGTTGACAAAAATGTAAAAATACAACAGTTCTCTCTCTCCCTCTTCTCCCTCTCTCAAACCCTAGCCTCCATTAGTGAATTTCGAAGGGGCTTCCATCGATTTTATTGGTGGAAAGCCCCGATCTTTTTATTTTGTTGTTCTTTTTCTAATTTTGTTTGATTTTTAGGGTTTTAATAATACTTCCTCCTTGTGCGAGGAATTGTTCTCCCTCGAAAGACAGGGTTTTTCTTCTCCTTTTAGGGAGAATTTTTCTTAGGTTAGATGATCCTAAATTTCTGGTGTACGAGGGAGAATTTTATTTAATTTCGCAGGAGAAATTGATTCAGCGATGAAGATTTGTGTTGTGTCGCAGTAGATGTCATTTTACATCTACAATCAATTGAATCTGATTTAATTCAATATCAAAATTACAACAGATCAAAAGACCCCTTCGATGAAAGTTGTATCAAACAACGATGTGTTAGAGGGTATACAAGATGTTCGATGCGCGATGATCGTAGTTTTGCAGAAAACGAGTTTTATTTTATTCGATTTGTTATGTATTTGATAGATTCAGATTCCTTTTGTAGATATCGTATGACTTTTTATTAATGAATTAATTTTAATTCAAAAAAAAACATGTTGACAATATTGATTATAAATTTCATCATTTGTTTTCCTTGCTTCTCCAATTAGGCATCCAATTATTTCTTTATCAGTCTTTTGTTCTTGTTAATGATTTGAATTCTCTATGATTTTGTGAATTGCATAAAGTGTATGTACGTATTATTGAACCTGTAAAGATATTTTTACTATTTTACTAACTATATATAATTTAAAGATTACTAATAAGGATTACAATAACTATATCACATATAGTAATAACTATATAATATTAAGAGGTACTACGTACCATTTGATCATTAGAGTAACTAGCTATATCACATATAATAATAACTATATATTTTTAAGTAAACTATACATGATCTCTAATTCTTGAAGTTATTTACACTAACTATTTGCACGGACTCCAATGCAATATTTACCCACTAATATATCCAATTTTGAAAAATTTATAAAAGTTGATATTCTGAAAATACATATCGAGTTCCAATCTAACAAGATCTTATATGATTATGTTTTGATGTATATAATAATGAGAATTTACGGTCAAAGTTTTCATACTTTGGACACATATTCCAATGCGTACAGAAGTTTCAGGAACGAAGATAGTGCATAGGAAAGTTACTACATACTACTTCGGTTTCTAAAAGTTCAATTCTTTACGCTTTGGAAAATGTATCCAAAGTATGAAAACTTTGACCGTAAATTCTCACTATTATATACATCAAAATGTTACATGTAAGGTCTTACTCTCGGTATGCATCTTCAAAATATCAACTTTTTATAATATTTTCACATACAAAATTGGATATAGTAGTTAAATATTACATTGGAGTCCGTGCAAATAGTAACAATAAAAACTTTATGAAATGGATGTAATACATATTAAAGTAACTATATCATTCCTCCTTTACATTAATGATCTACAAGTATGATTTTCTTATTAAATTTGAGTAATTATTTTAGTTACTCTTTTTAGGTTGTAGTTACTCATTTCTTGTTATAATTACTTGTTGGTTTAGTGGCCGGACTTGGTAAGGAGGATCTCGTGTTCAATTCCCCGCAATAACAATTTGAAGGGAACTGAAACCTATCCACTCAGAACTCGCCCCGAATCTAAATTATCCCTAAGAGTGAAGCGGTTGATAACACCATTAAAAAAATAACTATATGATTGTCAAAGATAACTACTTGTATCTAATAACGACACTCAGCTGTAATATATTAAATAACTTAATCAATGTTAATTCAACTACATACATAGGAAGAATACTATATACTACCTCCATTTCTAAATGATTTTTACGCTTTGAAAAATGTGTCCATTAATTAAACTTTGACCATAAATTTCCACTATTATATCTATCAAAAATTATCATGGGATATCTTGTTAGATTCGTCTCAAAATGTATTTTATAAATATTAACTTTTTTAAAAAAAATTATCATACAAAATTTGCTTATTAACAGTAAAAAATTACACTGGAATCCGTACAAATAGTAAGTATAAAGATATTTTTAAAACGGAGGTAATACTCATTAAACTATATCATACCTTTTTAACATGAATGATCTGCGATTACGACTTGCTGAAATTTATTTCCATCTTGAATGTCGTATGTATTTGGCTGGTTCGGTAAATTTCCTAGAAAATAAAATTTAGTAATCAGTTTAATTCATAGTATATTTTAATCCAATAGAAATCGGAATATTACACTACAAGAAATTGTATTATTAACGACGGGAAATCCCGTCGCGAAAGGCCAATAATCATTTATTAACGACGGGATTTTCTGTCGCGAACCCGTCATAAAAGGGGGCCGTCGTTAATAGAAAATCCCGTCGTAAATCCATCGTAAACTCGTCGTAAAAGACATTTGCGACGGTTATTCCCGTCATTGTTTGGTGTTAGCCCCGTCGCAAAAGCCTTTTGCAACGGGATTTTTAACCCGTCGTAATTAGGTTGTCGTTAAAGATACAAATTCTTGTAGTGTTATCTTCGTAGATATTGTCGATATTATATAATTCTTCTTCAATTACACTATTTAAATTGATATTTAGATCGTCAGCTTAAATAAAATACTTTGACAAGAAAGAGAATGTGTAAGCTGGAGGAGGGAGAAAATTTTGTTGCTCGAGTGATAAATGATAATATACTAATTTTAGCGGCCGCATGTTTATTGATGACACATGATTTGTAGAGTATAAATAACGGAAATGTCGTAGTAGCGTAAATCCGGTCCATACAAGTGGAATTGTTTTTCTTATAGAGTAATGATAATTCAAGATTAAAGTTTGTAAAGTTTGACCCAAAAAATGGCAATGAGGATCCTTACCTCATGATCCTCACTCCAATTATATTAATGTTTGTATCTCTTACATGATCCCTGCACTTACTCGCATTCTCATTTCCCACAAAAAATAATTCATCTACTATCAAATTCGTACAATTAAATAATTAACGCACTACCCTGCTTATAAATAATTTACAGAGCATTAAAATTTAACTCAAAACCCCTACAATTATGTGTCAGTCAAATTGTAACTAATATTAAAATATAAAAAAATACTTCGTACTCAATCTAGAGGGGGTGAAAAGTGTAAACATTACTCCCTCCGTGTTTTTTAGGGGTTATATATACTACTTCCGATCGTCTTTTTTTAGGCGTCACATTTCTGTTTTTATATTTTTCTACCCCACCTCCTAATTTAATAAATATATTTAATTTCCTCTAGAGAATCACTACATTAAACAATTGTTTTCACTAGACTCAACCTCCACCCTCCAAAATATTCTGATCCCCAATCCCTTTCTGTGATTCAAATATTTACCCATTCCCACTTGATTTATTATTTTATGAGATTAACTTTCAATCCTTAAATACGCGTATTACACAACATGTCACCTATAATAAAACTTATGAACTTCATTTAAAAAAAAAAAAAAATTATTTAAACGGGAAAAGAGTTTGTCAACGAAATAGAAATGATACTCCCTCCGTATTTATTTTAGAGATACACTTGATCGGGCACGGGTATTAAGAAAAAGAATTGAATGAAATAAAGTAATAAAACAAGTGGGGTTGAGTAGATATTTTAATAAGAAAAACAAGTGGGGACCATGTTATTTTAGGGAGTGGAGGTGGGGATGGAGTGTAGATATATTATTTAATTAGATGGTGGGGTTGATAAGTTGCTAAAAATGGCAAGTGTATCTCTTAAATAAATACGGCCGGAAAAGGCAAGTGTATCTCTTAAATAAATATAGAGGGAGTATTCAATTGAGAAATATCTGGTGTGGAAATGAAGACTTAAGAAAGCAGCATATCTTTGGAAGAATCCCTACAATTTCGGGCTGTTGCATTCGTACACTCTGTCCACTCCATGTTGTTCTTCCCCCTAAGATTCATGGAACCTCCGGTGCACCCGCGATTTTCTATTATTTCATCTATGATAAACAAGGCTCTTTCTCTCTCCACTCATTACTAAATTAGTCTTATATGCACGCGATATGTGTGAGGTTATACACAAACTAAAATTGTGTTTTTACAACTAATCACCACAAATAAGCAAGAAAAATGGTTTACAAATTCCACTCATCGAAAAACAAAAATTCCGTAAATAAATGAATTCTTCTTGAAACCTTTCGATGAAGTTTTCAATATGAGGCGAGAAAAAAGTGCATTGCACACTCTCATGGCGTCATCCTACCAAAAAAAACAGTTAGAAAAAAAAATTATGTTATGGGAAAATAACATAATAAAAAGACCACGTGTCATAAAAGATCACATGTCAATCCCCTCAGTTTATTTTTGTCATATAAGGAGAATAAAATTAATTAGAGACTAAGAGTAGTTTTATTTCTAAGATTAACATAAAATTTCACATGACAAAAAATATCACAAAGATTAAGGAACGTAGGGAGTAGTAGCATTTTATTGCGATAGATTCAAGTTCAATTGAATAAAGCCACGAAGTTTGCCCAAGCCCAAAATCAACAATCACAATTCACGACCCAAACTAGGAACCTCCATTTTCTCTTTCCATCAATTTCAAAACCCTCACTCACCGTCTCTCTTCTCCAACATGGCGGCAGCAAAGGAAACCAGTAATGGCGACATTACATCTAACAATTAACGCAACTCAAGCTAAACAAGGTCCACCCGTGTCCGGTGGGAGCAATCTTAGGTCAATTAAAGCTCAATCTCATGGCTTTTTGCAAGGATTTCAACGCTCGTACTCAAAAGTACAATATTGATACTCTAATAATCATCAATAATGAGCAACAAACTTTAATAATCTTAAAGATTTGAATTATTTCCTTGATTGAAAATTTTACAAATTGTTTTGGCGCGAATGACTGGGTTTATAAATTTGACGAATTTTGTTTGACTTTTACAGGATATTTATGCGTGATATATGTGGGTTTCCTAATTTGTTATCCTTGGTTTGAAAGGCTAGAGTAATTAGAGTTTTCTTTTTTTTTTCTTTTTTTTATAATTATCAAGGGCATAATGGACTATTTAATAAGGGACACCAAAAGTGTAATTACTAAAATGCCCTCAGCTTTTGCCTTATGTAATAGAGATTATGTGCATGATTAGCAACCATCAAATTGCGATTCATGCTACCGGATGGTAAAATTTTAGAATGTATGCGAATACTACATTCTCTAATCCCTAATGATGTTTCAATTTCACTAGTTATCAGGCTCGGTCCTTGGGGTAGGCGGGGAGTGCGACCGCCTAGGGCCCAAGCCAAAAACAGAAATGTTAGAGAGAGAGAGAGCCCCCCCCCCCAACCGCCGGATTCCACTAGCCACCTCGTAGTCAGCCAGTACACTTCTCAACAACCAGCAAAGGAAACCAACCCTCAACCGGAAACCAAGCCACCACCGTCCCCCAACTCCAACCACCTCCTTCAAAAACCCAAATTCAACCATCCTGCCCAATCCCAACTAAGCCTTCGTATGCCGCTACACTGTAGAAATCAACCATCACAGCCAACACCAAATACCGTCCATTATCCTCCCTGCAAGTCATCACCTCCACCACCCCCACCCAATTATGACCCGAATACGGAAGCCTTTATTAGTCTTGGTCAGGACGAAGCCTTGGTGCTCTCGGAGCAATGGGTCAACTCACTTATCATTAAAGTGATAGGAAAATCATTTTCAGTAGAATATCTCAAGATAACACTGCAATGAATTTGGAAAATCCAACAACCAATTCGTTTCATTGCTTTAGGCAGAGGATTCTACAATGTTTCAGTCCCACGGAGGAAATAAGAGAACATATCTTATCAAATGGTCCATGGTTTATCACAAGCTATATGCTCATAGTTTAACCATGGATGCGAGGTTTCAAGCCGTCACAAGCCATAATCTCGAAAGCTCCGGTCTAGATCTCCCTTCCAAAACTGCCCATTGAGTTTCACTAGTTACCAATGTTCCAAAGGATCGCAAACGAAATTGGGACTTTCATCAAAACGGACACAAAAGCTCTGGAACAGAACAGAGTCAGATTTGCAAGAATCCAAGTGTTGTTGGACCTTGCAAAACAGAGGAAGGAAACAGTCTGGCTAAGAGCGTCTAAACAACCCATCCACTACGAGGAGATACCACACTTCTGCACCCACTGCCAATCAATCGGCCATAGGATAGAAAGATGCCGGCAAAAATCGATGGAAACAGGAAAAGCAAAGGACAGCGCGGAGGATGAACACAGGAACGCCAGTGAGGAAATAGGGAAAAACGTGTCAACATCTCCGATTACCAATGACGAGGAAGACCCAGCCAATCCTTGGATTCATGTTCCTAGCAAAGAGACAAAATAAAAAAGAGAAAAGAAAAGATAATTGTGAAAAGCAAGAAAGCTGCAGTGCAGCAAAAGTCAGGCGGAAAGCAAGAAGAAAAACGGGGGAAAAAACAAAATCAAACAGGTCAACTCAAGAAGTCAATTGGAAATGTGGGTAAGTACCCAATTTCAGTCCACAAGGTCACCACAAGATTGTCAAAGACCAAAACAAAGCCCATTTGGAAAAACCCTCCGAAAAGGCGGGCCCAGTTGAAGGTGGACCACTGGAAGATCCGACTTTGGGAGTTCAAAAGTCGTAGCAACATATTCCCAAAAAAACCCAAACATCAAAACAAAAACCCTTCAGCCCCCCCCCCCCCCCCACCCCATTCAATGCTCCCAACGACTTTGACCTCCCACCGTCAAACCAACCAATCACAAACCAGGAAAACCAATCGTTCACTTTCACCTCAACAGAAAAACCTAATATAAACAAAAACCAACCACTCAACCCCACTTCTCCTCCTTCATCACTCTCTCTCTCTTCCCCCCCAATCTCTCTCCAACCCCAAACCTAGAAACATCAAAAAACCCCAAAAATGTCGACCGAGGCGGACTCGGACATGTTCGACTTTAGAAACGAGTCGGAGGACAACGACTCCATGATACCACTCCCATGTATCCGCCGATACTTCAAACGCCGATCAACCCCCAACCAAAGATTCACTCTTCCTTCCAACCTCTCCCACTTGATTTTCCATTCCCAATCATCGAACCCACAGAAGATGTACCTGCCAACCATTATGTATGCAAGGAAGCTCCGATCCCAACCTTAATTTCAACAAAATGAGATTCACTCTCAAAATGACAAACCAGTGGATAGACGTCAGTGTAGAAGCAATCAGGAATTTCATTATTGAACCACAGTGGGTGGACTACCCATACCAAGATATGGAAATGTCACCAAAAAAAGGAGGTATGATGATGCATATGCACCTGCCGGACCTCAAGGCAGTGAAAGCTCTCTCCCCTGGGCTGGAGAAATTTGTCAGATGGTGGATGGTGAGCAACGAAGCAAAGAAGGAGCAGTTCATCTTCCCACCGGAACTGGAGTTTCTCTGCGATCCAATCCCAATCTTCCCTCATGTGACGAAAACTTAGCAACTCTCTCAGCAAGGTCGCCTCTCAAGGGGACGTTTGGAGAATCAACCAATGCACCGATGGTCATATACACAACTGAGAGTCTCCCCCAGGTGGAAATCAAGGTGATTTTAGTAAAGGAGATAGAGGAGGGGGACTGTGAGATGGAGCTGGAGTTTGTAGCCAGAAAGGAAGTCCTATGGAGCAAGAAGAGTCGGGAGTTCATGAACAAGATGGACCCCTCCACTCAGCAGAAATACAAAGAGTTCTACAGAACTCACAAGAGTCCTGATCCAATGATAATTGTTGCATAGAACTGCATGGGAATAGCTCGCAGAGGATTCCAAGCCAACCTGCGCCACCTATATGATGAACATCTGCCCCAAATCCTCATCCTCACCGAAACCAAAACAAGCCCAAAAGACACAGAGCGCATAATGAAAAAAAACCCCCTTTGAGAATTATGTACTGGCTGAGCCATATGGGCTATCTGGTGGAATAATAGTCATGTGGAGCCCCCACTTCATCAACTTTCAGATGATAGGAAGGGATCTTCATGCTATTTACGGCGTTGTGGAGGTAAACAATTCTAACCCCTTTCAGTTTTCGCTTTCAGCTATATATGCTAGCACAAAGTTTAAAAGTAGACTAGAATCTTGGAATGAATTAATTGATATGTCTAAACATGTGTCTGTGCCTTGGGTGGTAATGGGAGACTTCGATAAAATTACCTGCCAATCGGATAAACTGGGTGGAAATCGTATAAAACAATACAGGGCTGATAATTTTGTTGATGCAATGAATGAATGTGGTTTGATAGATGCGAGTAGCATAGGAAGTAGATTTACATGGTTTAATAAGAAAAAAGATAATCCCATTTACCAAAAACTAGATAGGGCTTGGTTAAATATGCATTGGTTAAATTTGTTCCCTAATTCCACTATCCATAACCTCCCAAGAGGGACTTCAGACCATAACCCAATCAAACTGAACACAGAACAAAGGGAGAGAAGGATCACTTCTGCTCAACCCAACTTTAAATTGGAGCCATTGTGGTATGCTGAACCTGGTTTCTCAAACATGGTAGATGAAAAGTTGAATGCTGACTGTTCTAATTTTGTGACTAAACTCAACAACATATCAAAAACAATGTCTGCTTGGGCTAAAGATAACATAGGGAACATTTTAAAAATGGGAAAATTCTATCTGCTAGATTAAGTGGGATACAAAAAGCCTTGGAAACCAGGCCAAACTGCAGGCATCTACTGGAATTAAATGAGGAACTCTCTAAGGAGTTGGGCCCATCTATGAACAGGAAGAAGCCTTCTGGATGGCCAGGGCAAGTTCTAACTGGATCAAAAGTGGTGATGCAAACACTGGTTTCTTGCATAAATCAGTTATCATAAGGAGAAGAAGAAATAAAATCTCTAAGCTCACTTCTGAAGTTGGCCTAACTAGGGATGGCAACGGGTAGGATCTGGACCGGATCCTATAGGATCCAGATCCAGATCCGTTTTTTAGGCAAGGATCCAAATCCTACCCGGATCCGCTGGGTAATGAATTTGAGGATCCAGATCCAGATCCGACGGATCCTACGGATCTGGGTCCAAAACGGATCCAAAACGGATCCTAACTTATTTTTTCATCAAACGACCTTAATTTTCATTTTAACCTTAAAACGATAAAACTTCAATAACAACGCTATTTGTCCATACAAGCATTCACTAAAATAAAATTTAACAAATCCAACATAAATAATATTAAAAGTTCAAAAACTTCAATAATACTACAATTCTTAAGTCTTTATTTTTATATTTTTATATATATTTTTTATAAACACGGGTAAACGGATCCGGATCTGGGTAATGACTTAGGACCCGATCCAGATCCGTTTTTAAAACCAAGGATCCATATCCTACCCGGATCCGTCGGGTCCAAAAATTGAGGATCCAGATCCGTTGAAAACGGATCTGGATCCACGGATCCGGGTCGGGTCCATTACCCACTGCCATCCCTAGGCCTAACTGTAAAGGGTCCTGACTTAGTCTCCCACATTGTCAGTTACTTCACCAATCTCTTTAGTTCTGAGCTAAGTATTTCCCCTTGTGAAAACCTTCATTATAGTAATGAAATTAGTATAGATCAACCAACAACCATCGAGGAAGTAGGGAAGGCAGTTTTTGAACTAGGACCCCTAAAAGCCCTAGGAAGGGATGGCCTCCATGCTTATTTCTACCAACAACATTGGGGGATTCTTTGGCAAGACACTTATAAATTAGTAGATAGCACCCTCCAGGAAAGATCCTTCCCTGATTCAATTAATGACACTACCATTTGCATCATCCCAAAGTATGAGCATCCAGAGACTATTAAGCAATTCAGACCATCAACCTTTGGAATGCCAGTTATAAGATTGTGTCCAAAATCCTAGTGAATAGAATTAGGCCCCACCTCAGTGACCTCATCTCCCCCAACCAGAATAGTTTTCTCCTAGGAAGAGGTTGTGACATAAAAATATAGCTTCCTCAGAAATCCTTCACTCCATGAAAACTAGGAAAGGAAAAGTAGGATGGTTTGCCTTTACAATTGACCTGTAGAAGGCTTATGACAGGTTAGAATGGAACTTTATTAGATTATGTCTGGCTAGGAAAGGATTTGACAAGAACTCATGTGATCTAATTATGAACTGTGTGGCTTCCCCCTCCACCTCTATCGTTGTTAATAGCCAACCCTCCCCTAGCTTTAGCACTTCTAGGGGCATCAGACAAGGAGACCCTATATCCCCCTACATCTTTATCCTATGCATGGAGCTTATCTAAGAGTCATCGAACAAGGGGGACTGGAAACCCTTCTACCTGAGGAGAAATAGCATTCCCATCACCCATCTCATGTTTGTTGATGACTTGCTCTTGTTTGGGGATACTTCTAATAGAACCTTACAGAGTATGAGGGAGGTGCTTGGGAATTTTTGGGAAAGTTCTGGTCAAAAAATGAATAATTCTAAGAGCAAAATCTATTTCTCAAAGTACACTCCCCAAGATCAAAAGGACTTGTGCTGCGGTTCCCTAGAAGTCCAACCCAGCCCAGACCTAGGTACCTACCTTGGGTTCCCTTTGACTGATAAGAGACCTACTAAAAACCAAATAGAGTATGTTTGTAGGAACATCAAAAGAAAGTTGGCCTCCTGGAAAGAAAAATGCCTAAGTAAAGCTGGTAGATTAGTTCTCATAAAGGCATCCCTCACTGCCATAGCCAACTACTCTATGCAAGTCTTGTATCTCCCCAAGAAAACCCTTCAAACAATTGACCAGATTTGTGCTAACTTCTTGTGGGATTCTGAACCCCAAAAACAAAAAACTCACTTAGTTGCTTGGCTTAAATCTTGTGGTGATACTAGCCTGGCAGGTCTGAGTGTTAGGTCAGCAGTGTCAATGGACCAAGTCCTCATGACCAAGCTTTGCTGGAAGTTTGACACAAGCTCAAACCTTGCCAGTAGACTTGTGAAGGACAAGTACATAAAGAATAGCTCTTATCCCACTACTTTCCCTAAGGGTTCCCATATCTAGCAGAATGTAGGAAATGGATGGGATTTATATCAAAGGCTAACTGCATGGTCTATTAGAGATGGTGAGAGTATTAGTCTTTGGTATGAAAACTGGACAGGTAAAAGACCTATCAGAACCCTAGTTGCTGGACCAATTAACAAAGATGAAGAGGACCAAAAGCTAAGTAGCATTATGAAGAATGGGAACTGGAATCTTAAAAAGTTGTCCTTCATCCTCCCTACTGATCTATTAATGTGGATTCATGCCATTCCCATGCCTCTATTTGGGAAAGATGTCCCTTACTGCTCCCTAACTTCAAGCCTCAAATTTGACTCTAAGACTGCTTATAACACCATTTGGAGAAAAAAGTTTCCTGGCCTGTTACCTAGTGGCAAATGGAGTTGTATCTGGAAAGCTAGATGCTTGTTAGGTTATGACAAATATAAAACATATATTTCATGCGGAAAAACCATAAAGCCAGGAATCCAAATTAATTGCCACATAGTCAATTAGCATAATCTAGGATATATACATGTGACGCGTGCCTTCCCTAGCTGCTCCCGAACCGAACAAGAACAAGTTTAGGACTCCAAGTGTCGTCCCTCCGTAGATAGTCCACAACACGTTCGGATCCGCCTTAGATTCAATTAACTAGAATTTAACCTAAGGTTTTATGTTATTCGTACTTAATTATTTGGCAAATTATTAAGCTTAGTTTAATCTTAAAACTATATGAATACTTGAGAATATGATGTATATAAATTGTGATTTCCATCACCTTTTTATAGGGTAGGATTATCGGAACTAGAAACCTACTAGGATTCAATTTATCTAATTCAATTAGAATTAGACATAAATTAAATCTTTTGATTTTAGTATTTAGCTTAACAACTAACTCTAGTAGTTTTAGGAAAATAATCTAATCAGACAAATCCTAAATGCCTAAGGATTCGAAACATGCACGAACACACCGACACGTACGAACAGCCCACAAGGAGCTGCTGTGCGCGCGTGGAGCTCGGCCCAGCAAGCAGCCACGCGGCCCATTGCAAGGGCGCTGCTCCTGCTGGCCGTGCCTTGCTCGCTGGGCCTGGCCTTGCTTCGTGCTCGGCTGGGCCTGCTTGCTTTGCGGGCTGCTGCTGCTCGCTTGCTGCGTTTGCGCGGGCTTCGCTAGGCGAGGGCCTAGCTTCGTGCTGGGCCTTGCGTCTAGCAATCTCGTCCGATGTTTATTTCGGTCGCGCTTCCGATTTGTTTTCCTATTCCGGAATTCATTTCCGATTCGAACAATATTTAATATTTCCGATTCCGGAATTAATTTCCGTTTCGAACAAATATTTAATATTTCCGATTTCGGAATTTATTTCCGATTCCGATAATATTTCCGATTCCGACAATATTTCCGTTTCCGGCAATATTTCCGATTCCGGCAATATTTCCATTTCCGATAATATTTTCCGATACGTACCATGTTTCCGTTTCCGGCAATATCTACGACTTGGATAATATATATATTTTCGATACAATCCATATTTCCGTTTCCGGCAATATCCTCGTTTCCGGAGTATTCATAATTTGCCTTTTGACGATTTCAGCTCCCACTGGAACCGAGATCCGTCGATTCCGAATATCCATAAATGGAGTATTTAATTCACTTAAATACTTGATCCGTTCACGTACTATTTGTGTGACCCTACGGGTTCAGTCAAGAGTAAGCTGTGGATTAATATTATTTATTCCACTTGAACTACCAACATTGAGTTGGCTCAAGTGGTAAGCAGCTTGATGCCGCTTAAGGGAGGTCTTGGGTTCGAGCCTCGCCGTATGCAGAAACTCTTGTTGGGAGACTCACCCACCATAAGCAAGGTGTGAGACACGGGTCGATCCGGATGTAGTCGGAGCTAAGCTCCGGTGAACCGGGTGTGCTATGCGTAAAAAGAATTCCACTTGAACTGAAGAGGCCTCTAGCTAGGCATACAGCTCACTTGATCTCACTAAATTATTAACTTGCATAATTAATTAATACTGAACCGCATTTATTAGACTTAGTATTGAACGCATACTTGGACCAAGGGCATTATTTCCTTCAGTCTCCCACTTGTCCTTAGGGACAACTGTGCATTGCCTAATTCATTTGTCGCTTGATGCTTGCTCATGAACATAAGGTAAGAGTTTTCATCCTTATTATGTCCAGAGATATTTCTCGATTTCAGAGTTCAACTGATCAAATAAACAGATAATCATAGCCTATGATTCATCTGAGCACGGCCATGCATTTTACAGTTTCTAGCTCTCCGAGTGGCCGTGTACAACATTCAGCATCTCATCCTGATTTATGGGAGGACAATCCCAATCTTGCGATCTTGAGATTAGACTTCGTTTGATAGGTGATTACCCGAGCGTTGCCGTTATAGCCTCCTTTTACGGTGCGACGGTTGACAACGTAATCTCAAATCACTTAGGAATTGAGGATTAGTGTCTAATAATTTTAATGAAATTTACCTATGACAGATTTTTATCTCTTACAGTAAAGTTTCATAGGTCTATCTGATACTAGTCTTCTCAACGTAAGTATCTATGCAAATGATTGCGACATTGCCATGTCCACATAGTTCAAGAAATAGAACTACTAGTCATCTTGCATTCTAGTCGTCTAGCGTTTTCTATGCGTCCACCTTTATAGAAAACTTCCGACCAGGGACCATTTTCAACTTTTGACATTCAAGTTCACTTGATAGACATTTCTTAGTCACAGGACTGGTCCTGACAGTTTATCTTGAATATATCGTCAAATTGAAAGGACTCATCATTTAATACTAAACCAAGATTAAATGGAATATGAAAATACATTTCATATATGATAAATGTTCAACCCCAATGTTTTACAACCATGGGCCTTTAGCCCATCTTTAAAACAGTTCATGGATTTCAAAGCTATGCTTGATTTCCGGTGCTACGATGTGAGTGTTGTTTCTCACTTCTTGCGTAGGTTTAGTTATCATGTTTTGCCAATCTTAATATCCCTTTCATCGAATGTCTTTCGAGATAGGATGATAAGATCTTTTGAGTTTGTTTATTATGTGATCTAGTCTTTCTTACTTCAATAGTGGTTCTACGAATTTTGCAATGAAGAACCATTAAGTCAACAGACATGTGATCTACCCAAGTTCAGTGAAGAACTCTTAACTTAAACAACCCTGTTTTATTGCTTCTTAGGCAATAAGTACTTTTACTTCAACTGTATAGGTTGCTAGTGATGCTTTGTTTGGATTTACCTATCCAAGCAGTTCATAGATATGTGGAAGACTTTCCATCTGTATCTCAGAACATAGAAATTAATATTAATTTCCCACGCAACAAGTCATGGTCTCTAATCCATGTTGCCATTTCAAAACACGATGCTCTTTAGCTCGTCCTTGCCAATGGTTAACTCCAAAGGAATCTTGCTTGATCCTTTGCCAGTGTTTATGCGTGTAACATCAATATTTAGCATATCTTTATTTCCTTGAATCAAGAACTATTCCTATGTACCTTTTCAAGTACCATAAGTTTTTCTTGATTTCAATCTACTTGATCTTTACTTAGACCAATAGAGATTGGTATATGTTCGTTATGCCTAAAGCCATACGATACATTTTTGGCGATCCTTATATTATATCATATATGATAAATTCTTTTGCAGAATAATTCCCAATTGAATTCTATTCAATGTAACTTTAGCTATCCAATTTCAGTAGATACTGAATCTAGCTAAATTCTTTGACATATAATATAGGTGAAGAATCTCATTAGATTCTTTGATGTTTAACTTAGTAAACGCTTATACATAGTTCAAACATTCTACTTAGATTTATTCATATGGGTCGAATATCTCCAATGGAGTCTTTCGTGTTTGATTTAGTAAATACCATTACTTAATCCAAAACAATAATATAAGATCTTAGTGCCTAGTATGTACTAAGTTTCGCCTTGGTCCATCATTGATGAATAATTTCAAATCCAAGTCATTAGCATTTGAATGTTATTTCACAATATGTGTGATACACATAGGACCAATTATGTTTTTACGTACTCCCACTAAACTTCTTATATATCCATAAGAATCATGTACATTTTATGAAAATAAAATACTTATTAGTTTCACTAAAATACAGTTCCAATTCCCAATTGCTTACTTAAATATGTACTTAGATTTCATAAGCTAGCTTTCCTTTTCAAGCATTTATTTGGATCCACAAATCCTATGACATACCATGTACATAGTTTATTCCAACATTTGATTGAGGAATACGTTTTGTCATCCAATTGCCATATGTACCAATATGCAATCATTGCTTGATTTATAGACTTGAGCATTATGATTATGCATGAGGTTTCAACATAATCCACGCCATGAATTTGCTTGTAACCTTTAGCAACTAATCTAGCTTTGTGTGTGAACATAATTCCATGTTTTGATGGTTTTTATCCTTAAAACCAATTTGCAACCAATAGGTTTTAACCTATTCTTGCAAATCAAACATTGGTTATGTTTTATGGCCTTTAACCATCTAAATCATTTGAGTCTATATATGGCCTCTAACCATTTTAGGGAATCTATATTTCGTCATAGCTTTCTCACAAGTCACATACTCATTATTATCTTGATAATAGGTTGACTGTAAGTTGTAGGTTTCTTCACTATCTAATAGAAGAATCTCATAGTTTCAGTGACCTGAACTCTATGTTTCTTCACTATCTAATAGAAGAATCTCATAGTTTCAGTGACTTGAACTCTATGTCTACTTGGGTATAGAATATCAAACAATAGAATATCAACAGGCACTTTGAGAGTCTTTTGAATATTCTGTTCTCCTTGAAGAACTTGTAAAGTCTTCTAAGAGATGTGTATTCTTTAAAGCCACTTCTAAAGTCCTTAAAGAATACGTGTTCGGATTTTCTAAAGAACTTCGAAAAGCCTCCGGAATGTCCGTTTATGTTTGTTGTTCGCCTCGAATACTTTCGAGGTCTATTTTCTCCCACTTGTCATTTTGGAAAAGAATCTCCAAAAGGACATTATTTCGAGCAAACAAACATTATGTTCTAAAAAATTCGTGGTAGAAACAATACCTTTGTGTCTCATTTGAATAAATCACAATGAATCATATATCTATACTTGGGCCTTAGTTTGTTGAATAACAAACACTAAGCTCCCACTGAGTTTAGCAACTTTTTAGATATATATTATGAAAAGATATTCTAAAATTACTTTTCAATAGCTTTGACGAATTTGGTTTAGTTTGGTGGTAGTTGAGCATATTGTTTTAGAAATTATAGGAAAAGTCTGTATGATTCATCATTGATTGAATCAAGTACTAATTGACTTCGATCATTCCAACTTAGATATGCCATATCTTATGGAGCTAGATCGTGAAATTACAACACACAATTATTGATGATCATTTTTGGTCTTAAAGTAATCATCGTTATGATCTAACCTGGATCTTTATGATTTCTTGCCATGTGGATTTTTATACTTCTGAATCTTTGACCTAGCCAAACAGATTCAAACTTATATCACTTTGAGTAAATAAACCAATATTTACTCAAATCTAGGTGAAATAATAAAGTCATAAAATCTTTCTTTAGCTTTGAACTCTATTGTCTAGGGGTTCTAACAACAGTTCATATCTTTTGTTACTTTCAACAAGTAAGACTAACTTGTCTTTAATGATCTAGAAATCAATCAACTTTCAAAAGTCCATCAAAATAGAGCTTTAGGACGTTAACTTTTTGATATGGTCTAAGAAACAGTGCCAAAGATTATTGGAACTCAAATCAAGGGATTGATTTGAACCTAGTAAAGTTCTTCTTGTTAAAGAGTTGTTTGTTTTAATCAAGCATACATGACTCAACCCGTAAATGACCATTTCATCCAAATAAACAAACAAACAAACATTGTTTTTGTTTTTCTTGGATGTGAGGCTTTCTGTGTTTGATGCAGAAATTTAGGTATGCTGATTATAGCCATTAAGTTTCAGCCTTGAAAGGAATTAAAACAAACTAGATGACCCTACAACTAATGTAGCATTGCCCTGCTTCATTTCCCACTTGTAGGCCATTTGTGTAGCCTAGCTTCCATTGTTTGAGTTATTACCGAAATAAGAACCTTAAGCGGTATATGATACCAAGGAAGTTTGATTGCTAGGTCACTTCTCTTTAAACATATATTTTTAGGTAGAAACGGAATCGTAAATTCCTTTCTTTTGTTCCTTGTTTTCGTATTTCTTGTACCCTTTCTTATAGTCTTAAGAATTGACTTCTCTAGTGTTGACTTTTATACTTTGTTAGACATGTCCAATGTCGCTCCAACAAAGTTCTTACCATTTTATTTATGTTAAATATTCTTTTTCAACTAGATGATCTTACCAGAAGCAATTAAAGTTCTCTAAGCATCGATCTATTCGAATGTCTAGGGACTAGACTCATTCGAGAATTAAATGGACAAAGATATTAGGTTGTTAACCATTGGTAAAGCTGAGCGTTTAAACTCAATGCTTTATGATCTCAAAACTACATTGTATTTTGAATTCACAAGCACCAATCGGTTTGCCATTCGACTTTGATACTCGAAAACAACCATAAAAGTCTATATAAGAAACATACATTAAATTGCTCATTTTCTCTCATTTTGGTGAATCGTTCTTGGATTCACTACCAATCGAGGAAATTTACTGTTACCCTTCTAAAAGGATTTACTGCAGCGCAAGACATTTAATTATAAACAATAATTACAACATACATTGAAGCATGCAAAGTCTAAACATTTATCATGAGTAATAACTTGAGAATTAAAGCAATCATGCAATTTAAACAAGTCATTGGCATTTTACTCGAATTTATTGTTCCGGCAGGTGTGAATAAAAAATGATTCCAAGACCATTAAATCATTGAAGAATTAAGCACATTATGTATTTAGACTCAATTCTAAAATATTTTAGGTAAGCAAATCCTTGCTAATAGTCTAGAAACTACTCTTGGTTGATAGGTACGTCTTAGAACTTATTAGGTAAACCTATCCCGTTTGCCACGACATAAAAGGACTCCTTACTTATATCGTTGAGTTTAACTAACATGTACTCACAATTATTTGTGTACCTTACCCCGTTAGGATCAATAGGTAACACCTCGCTATGGCGGAAAACTATTACTAAGATTGATGTAAAGGTTATCCAAGTAAGTGTTATTTTGGCATGGCACCTTTTAACTCAATTTTTAAAGTTTGGAACTTAAGGCTCTTACTATGTTGGTTAGATTTTAAGTGAACTAAAATCCTTAATCATGCAACATAATCAAGCCATAATCTCATGCATAATTAAGACATATATAAAGCAATAAATAACTTAAAGCATGCATAAGATATAAATGTGATATAGTATGGCCCGACTTCATCTTGAAGCTTCAACTTCAAATTTCGTCTTGAAAATGGATTGGAAACTCCGTCTTGAATTTCACCATAGGAGGCGCCATTTTCTTCAAATAGGATATGCTATAATTGAAACTAATTACAACTATTTGATGGTACGCAAACCATATTTAAATTAAAAACTTTGGTGCATTAGACCAATTTTACATTCAAATTAATGGTATGCAGACCATATTTTCTATCCTATTTGGGCCATACTGGTCACTTTCCATAACCTGCAAAACAGTACATTTACAATATACCATTCATCCATTCATTTATCAATGGATGGCCCACAGAGCTGGTTAGTAGAACATATTATGCATCAAATAAATATTTGCATCACATAAATATTTGCATCGGCTTCCAATAATCTACAAATTATTCAATCCTTATTAATTCTAATCGAGTTGTTTTAACCTTAAAGGAATGTAGACCTAATTAAGAGTTTATGACTAAACGCTCCCACTAAAACCAAGAATTTTACATACTTTACGAATTTAAACATAAAATTGTATTTCCTAGTCTAACCGGAAACTTAGAAATTTAATTAAAATTTAAAGCTCATATAAACTATTATTTAAATCCTTTAATTTATTTTCAGTTGATTAAATTAATTAATTTAAATTTAATCAAGGTTTTAATTTTAGTAAAATAATTAGTATAAATAAATTTATAATAATTAAATTATTCAAAATTAAATTCCGAGAAAAAATTAAATTACGAATTTTAAATTTAATTAAAATCGTTTTCAACCGAAAAATCAAAATTAAAAAAGATCAATCGGGCCAAGACAAGGCCGTGGGCTCGCGCCCATGCCTCGTCGAGTCCAACTAGCTGCAACGCCCAATGGGCTGCTTCGACCGCAAGGCCTGAGCGACCATGCGCAAACGCAGCAAGCCGAGCAAGCCACGCTTGCGCGTAGCCCACTCGTCGCTGTGTCGAGGAATCCCTCGATGGGTTGGGCGACGTTGCTGGACGAGCCAGCCCACGCGCACAGCACACGAGTGCTCACTGCCTTGCTTCTCGCCCTTCCGCCCACGTGCTCGTAGCACACAGCGCATAGCAGGGGCTGCTGCCTTGCGCGCGTGTGTCACGGCCTTGCTCGTTGCACCGTACCGCATGGGCGACGAGCTCCCTTGCTCGTGGTCGCATGCTCGCACTATACAACACCCCTTAAGGGTAACACTTAGCGTCCATTGCTTCGTGCGTGCAAGATTCGTGAACGGATTTCATAAAATTATAACTTTTAATATTAAATTTATCGACGAATTAATAAATCATATTAATTTCATAAATTTTGGGCGAAAAATCAAAAATTTATTATTCAAATTAATTTCCGATAATACTTATTTTCATGGATTCAAATCTAGGTCATAAAATTTTAAAACTTTTCCATTTTAACAAATTTCATGGTGGTTTTTAATCATAGGTTCCTAATTAAATTGCTAATTAATTATGAAAATCAAATCAAATTCTAAATTATTCGAATTTCAACATATTAATTACAATTACAAATTAGGTTGTATAATTAACAAGCTTAGGCATTAAAATTGTTAAACATATACAGTAGGTCAATCATAGATTCAAGATTTACAAACAAGAATCGCAAATATTTAATTTAACATCCAAAAATTAAAAATTTTGCGTTCGAAAAACTAAAACCTCCGAAAAGTCATAGTTAGGCTTCGAATTTGGGAATTCTGGGTTCGGCATCAAATCTTTGATTTTTGTCAAAATTTTAAAACGTCGTTTACATGCGAAATTCACTATCAAATTATACGATTCCGACCATTATTGACTAAACTGCCGAAAATCTTGCCAACATATAATTAAATAATCGCACGAATTTGCAATTAATTACATAAATCGAAATTAATCACCCCTTTAATTCATTGCAAATTTATAAAATTTAACCATGTATACTATAATTGATTATCTCTATTATATAAGCCAGCTCCTGAGGGCATTTTTGTAACTTAACTTTTCGTGTCCCCCAATAAAATTACAAAAACACCCTTCACATGTTCACCCAACTACCCTCCACGTTTTCAAACAGATAGCCAATGTTCTCAATTTTGAAAATTGAAATTTTAACAAATAAGGAAACCTGAATTAGCGTATAATCTCCCTGTAATCTCTCACAAATCAGGAAAGAATTTAAAAATCCCTAAAATCTCTCCCTTTAATCTCTCACCTCACGTTATTAAGAAAAAAGAACCAAATTGATTACAGTTTCCAAAAAATAGTCCCTCCAATCTCACCTCTCACGTTCAGGGAAAAAAATCAAACAAATTTATAAATTGATTACAATTTCTAAAATTACTAATTATCTTTTCATTCATTCAATAACTGTAAACCGAGTTCCATCAGAGTTCGTTGATAGCAAGCTCCACCACCGCCAATACATGTAAGTAGTACACTCTTCTCTTTGATTCATGTAGAAAATAAAAACAAAAATTTGTGTTAATGAAAATATTCGACTGAAAAATACATGACTTGCAGATGAAATTGGTTATTGCAATGAAATTGAATATTCATTAATTTTACAATTCATGAAATCTGAAATAAATAATTGTTTTACAAGATTTTAAGTTCTGTTTTTAATTAATTATTTCAGAATTTTATTCATGCTTTTATCTTTTCTTAAATATTCGACTGAAAAATACATGACTTGCAGATGAAATTGGTTATTGCAATGAAATTGAATATTCATTAATTTTACAATTCATGAAATCTGAAATAAATAATGGTTTTACAAGATTTTAAGTTCGGTTTTTAATTAATTATTTCAGAATTTTATTCATTTTTTTTATCTTTTCTTAACAATATCTGATTAAATGTCCATATCACTCAAACAAAATTATAAATTGATTATCAACTTATAAATTGATACAAAATTTATAAATTGATTACCAACATCTGATTAAATGTCCGTATCTGTCAAACCAATTTATAAATTTATGATATTGTTTATAATCAACCAATTTTCAGAGTGCTTAATTTAAATTGACATAATTTGATTAAAATCATGAATACCTGAAATAAAAAATGGTTTTTGCAGGTTTTATTCTCGGTTTTAAGTTCATCACGTATACAATTACCAACGACACAAGGTATGTTCCCCATCGATCTCTTAAACAAAAAATAAATAGTATGCATGCTTCTGTTGATTTTAATTAATTATTACAGATTTTACATCATGCTTTTAATTAAATAAGCTGTTAAATGATTTTAATCTATAATTTCAGATTTTATTAGTTTATAAAAGAGAGAAAAAACCCACCTTTTTTATTGTCAGCAGTTGCATCAATAGAGTCATCCATCCCACAATATGATCGAAACTCAGAATTCAATTTCTGCATATACAATAACCCAGAAAACCCACACAAATTAACCAAAAAAAGAAAAAGTATATGCAGACAACAATAAACCCTTTTATAATTGTAATTACCCAATTGAATGCCAATTGAAAATAAACAAAGGAAAATAAATGAAGGTTTCAAGAGGGATTCACCAAAATAAATGAAGGTTTCAAGAGGAAAACTTGTGATTCAAATTGTTATACTCAACAGCAACCAAGATTACCTTAGATAAATAACAATTATCTAAAATTCCACTCTTTGTTGATAATGGAATACGTACACTAAAGAAGATTGAATTATCACACCTCACAGTCCTTGACCTTTATTTAATCTTTCAACCTTTCTTCCTAGGCCATTAGTTGGGATATTAACCAGTCCATAATCAATATACATCGCGTGCATTCAATTGTATATATAAAATAAAAACTGAAACTAAACAAATTTTTAATAATAAAAATTCATGAATTAATAATAGTCATTTATATAACATGAATTAATAATAGTCATTTATATAACACAAAATATAACTCTGGTATGCGTGAGTTATTGGATTTGGCATAGATAACTCTTTCACGATGTTAACCTTTCTTCCTAGGCCATTACTTTGACTATCGCATACTGTCTCATTCAAGTAGAAGTTGTTAAAAAGAGATTGGTTAAATTGCAACTTAAAAGATAAACGGGAACGAACTGATCTCAGTTCATGAGCAAATAACAAAGTTTGGCCAAATATGTGACCATTGAAAAGTCTGGACAAAGCCAAATTTT
Organism: Spinacia oleracea; assembly: GCF_020520425.1. Taxonomy (NCBI): domain Eukaryota; kingdom Viridiplantae; phylum Streptophyta; class Magnoliopsida; order Caryophyllales; family Amaranthaceae; genus Spinacia; species Spinacia oleracea. The sequence goes on from NC_079490.1 coordinate 95,514,861, forward strand.
TCCCAAAAAAATCTAACCAAACATTAACCTCATGGGAATTCACAGCAGAACAACTATGAAGCTATATTCATATTCACTTCTGAGGGCATAAGAGTTTGGGGGATTTGCCCGAAAATGGTAACTAGCACAATTCAACCAACTACAAGTAGAACACCACTTTTCTTTCTCAAATTTGAACCACACACAATCCCCAGCAAAAAAAAACAAATTTTCCACTAATAAACACTTTAATTATTAGTGAAGCAACAATAAATCCTTAAACTAAACCCTAAATATCCAACACTTTCCACAAATTAAAACCAAAAAAGAAGGTCCGAAAAAAAAAAGCCAACATGCTTAACCTCACAAAATTAAAATAAAGGTAAATTAAATGATTCTGAAGTTAAATCAAGATATGCATATACAAATCGGCAAAGGTATGAACCTGACAAGTGATACTGCATATGTTTATACAAATTTTGTATAAACTAATGCAGGTTACCCACAACAACACCAATATCAAAGAAAAACTACTTAATTCAACTAACATCAACTAATAAATCAACTTATGACATGCTTTGTTAATTTTTCTTTTTAAAAATGGCATTTTACACACACTCAATAGAGCTAAATTAAACAAATTAACAAACCTAAAGCTAAACAAATCAATCGAAATCAGTCTAAATTAACAAACAATCCCACTAACCACTCAACCACAAATCAATGACCTTAAAAAAAATCCCAAACAATAGTAATCATATAAATCATGGAACAATTAGAATCATTTCAGAATTAAAAAACCATCATCTATAACTCTAAAATAGCAATAATGAACAAAACCAAAAAATAGACATGAGTAAAATGAATGCCTTTTTTAAGCGAATTCAGAGCTCCCGCAGCACTGATCGCAGCAACCTGATGTCCTTCATTCCCCTCCTCGGCGCGCGCCTCGCCCATCGCCTTGACTGGCGCCTCGCCTAGCAGCTATGCACCTTCTTCCGCAATCCATGACATGAAACTCAAAATTCCAAAAATAACTAATTAAGATGTTTTGCAACAATTAAGATGCAACAATTAATTAAGATGTTTGACATGAAACCCAATATTCCAAAAATAACCCCAACTAAAATTAATGATGCAACAATAAATTCTTAAACTAAACCCTAAATAACCAACAATTTACACAAATCAATGTTTTGCATGAAGTAAAATCCGATTAAAAACCCAAAAACATAATTCGAACTCACCATATGCTCATCATTTCTGCAAAATCTCCTTTTGTTTTACTGTGAATTCGGCGATGCAGGGAGATCCAATCGTCTGTGAGCTCGAAAAGAGGTGAGGGAGGAGTGAGTAATCGCCTGTGAGATAGAAAAGAGGTGAGGGAGAGGAGTTGCGAAGCAGCGAGACCCAAGAGTTTCTCGCCGCCATTTTTTTTCTTCAGATATGAGGAGAGATGAAGGGAGAGAACGGTGAGAAATATGAGAGAGGAGATAGAAACGAGGTGAGGGATCTAGAGAGATCCAAAGACCAAAGTTAATCTCCTCCGTATTTTAACTAAACTTATTTTGTGTTAAAAATCATAAAATGAATTTTTTAAATCTATTTTAATTTAAATGTAAAGTCATTTTTAAAGGAAAGGAAAGACCTTCATTTTAATCTACATAAAATCTTAAAAAATTAATTTTAAAAATTAATTAGTGAGTAAATTTTATTATCCACCTTCCATTATACATCATCGATTTATTTAATTTCTTCTGTATATGAAATTATTAATTTAGCGGAACCAATAATTAATCAAACATGAAGCGAAGAACTAATAACAATTCAATTTGCAAAACTGGAAGAATAATTTGGAAAACAACCCTTCACTTGGTTATTTTGTTACAATAAAAACCGATGATGTATGCTGGAAGGTGGATAATGAAATTTAGTCACTAATTAATTTTATTTTTCTGCAATTTTTCGGATTATTTTCTGAATTTATGAGTAAATTGATTATTTCTGATTTTTTGAATTTTTCTGATTTTTCTGAGTTCGATAAAAAATAGAGACGCATCAAGGAGAAGAATCAACAATCCAGGAAAAAAATATCTACGAAAGAAGAAATTAAAAGTAATATGATGCAAATTTTAAACTGTTTTAGTTGTATTTACTTTTTAGTATTGAATTTGAGTAAATTGTGTTTATTTCTTATTTTAAGGAAAATCGCCATAAATTATGTAATTTGGTCTGGTTTGTGACAATATATTCATCTATAATTTTAGTTTGTGTATAATCTCGCACGCATCGCGTGCATAAAGGAATAGTGGAATTAATTAGAGGCTCATGATACCACTGTTAGGTTATGAAAAATATAAAACATATATTTCATGCGGAAAAACCATAAAGCCAGGAATCCAAATTAATTGCCACATATTCATTTAGCATAATCTAGGATAAATACATGTGACTAGTGCCTTCCCTAGCCGCTCCCGAACCGAACAAGAACAAGTTTAGGACTCCAAGTGTCGTCCCTCCGTAGATAGTCCATACCACGTTCAGATCCGCCTTAGATTCAATTAACTAGAATTTAGCCTATGGTTTTATGTTATTCGTACTTAATTATTTGGCAAATTATTAAGCTTAGTTTAATCTTAAAACTATATGAATACTGGAGAATATGATGTATATAAATTGTGATTTCCATCACCTATTTATAGGGTAGGATTATCGGAACTAGAAACCTACTAGGATTCAATTTATCTAATTCAATTATAATTAGACTTAAATTAAATCTTTTGTTTTTAGTGTTTAGCTTAACAACTAACTCTAGTAGTTTTAGGAAAATAATCTAATCGGAAAAATCCTAAACGCCTAAGGATTCGAAACATGCACGAACACAACGACACGCACGAACAGCCCACGAGGAGCTGATGTGCGCGCGCGGAGCTCGGCCCAGCAAGTAGCCACGCGGCCCTTTGCAAGGGCGCTGCTGCTGCTGGCCTTGCCTTGCTCGCTGGGCCTGGCCTTGCTTCGTGCTCGGCTGGGCCTGCTTGCTTGGCGGGCTGCTGCTGCTCGCTTGTTGCGTTTGCGCGGGCTTCGCTAGGCGCGGGCCTAGCTTTCGTGCTGGGTCTTGCGTCTAGCAAGCTCGTCCGATGTTTGTTTCGGTTGCGCTTCCGATTTATTTTCCGATTTCGGAATTCATTTCTGATTCGAACAATATTTAATATTTCCGATTCCGGAATTAATATCCGTTTCGAACAAATATTTCATATTTCCGATTTTGGAATTTATTTCCGATTCCGATAATATTTCCGATTCCAGCAATATTTCCGTTTCCGGCAATATTTCCGATACCGGCAATATTTCCATTTCCAATAATATTTTCTGATACGTACCATGTTTCCGTTTCCGGCAACATCTACGACTTAGATAACATATATATTTCCATATGATCCATATTTCCGTTTCCGGCAATATCATCGTTTCCGGAGTATTCATAATATGCCTTTTGACGATTTCAGCTCCCACTGGAACCGAGATCCGTCGATTCCGAATATCCATAAATGGAGTATTTAATTCACTTAAATACTTGATCCGTTCACGTACTATTTGTGTGACCCTACGGGTTCAGTCAAGAGTAAGATGTGGATTAATATTATTAATTCCACTTGAACTGAAGAGGCCTCTAGCTAGGCATACAGTTCAATTGATCTCACTAAATTATTAACTTGCATAATTAATTAATACTGAACTGCATTTATTAGACTTAGCATTGAATGCATACTTAGACCAAGGGCATTATTTCCTTCACACCTAGGATCCAATTTTTTCTATGGCTGGTTCTGTGGAAGAAACTCCCAACTGCCTCTCACTTAACTAGCAGACAGATCATCCCTAATTGTCATTGTAAATTCTGCTCTATTGCCCAAGAAGACATTGAGCACATATTTTTAAACTGTCCTAGAGCTCATGAGTTCTGGATGAAGTTGAGTTTAATCCCAAATTTAGTCATGTCAACTCTGATTTTGAAACTTGGATTCTGGAAAATATAAAAGATAATGATACTGATTTAAATCTTACCACACCCCTTCGTCAAACTACCTTTGCCTATTGCTTGTGGAGGATATGGATAAGAAGAAACCTGCGGACCTTCCAGAAAGAAAACAAAAGCATAACCCCTTGGTGTCAGCAAACAATCAGGCTCTCGAATGAATTTTCAAACTTAGCCAGCACCTACAAACAACAAATTAAACCAATGCATATAGAACCCAACCCCCACCCCCACTCTGAGTTTATTGTTAAATATGATGCTACTTTTTGCACATCCACTCTCTTTGCTTCCTTTGCTATTGTCTGCAGGGACTCAAACCGCATGATTAGGGCTGAAATTGCTGGTACCTTTTCCACAACTTCAGCCATAACTGCAGAAACACAAGCTATTCTTTTGGAAGTATCATGGGTTACAAACAACAGATGGAAGAATGTTACAGTCTACTCAGATTGCAAAGCAGCAGTAGAAGGATTAAATGATGACCAAGCTCCAGCTTCGAGCCTTACTAACTCATATGGAAAATGCAGGGCATTGCAAAGAATCCAAGAAAGCCTTTGTGTGAAATTCAGAAGAAGAGAACAACTTATTGAGGTGGACTACTACTACTACAGAAATACCATTTAACAGCGCTTGTTTTTGCATTTAACAGCGCTTCTAAGAGCGTTGTTAATCGCTCCGCTGTTAAAAGAAAAAGGCACATTTAACAGCGCTTGCTAGAAGCGCTGTCAAAGGTCCCTTTAGGATAATTCAAATTATTATTTTACAGCACATTAGAAGCGCTATTAAAGGTATGTTGTCAAAACTTTAACCGCCAACTTTTAAATTATTTTGTAATAGCGGATATCCTAGAAGCGCTGTTAAAGTGATTTTTATCATTTTTAAAAATATTTTTTTTGGTTATGCCATATATTTCATTTTATGATACCACAAAACTATACCAGGTTCATAATAACACCATGTGAATAATATAGTGGTTAAACATTAATTTCAAACCTCCAATAATTTTTTTTTTTTTGCAATTGTCATTATAATATAACTGATTACATAAATATGTTCTAAAATCAGACCACAACATTAAACTATGCAAAACACATTAATTAATAGAGTTGTACGGAGTATATTTTTGATTCCTTCAATGCAATCTATCTACGATACATTTGTTGAACAACATAGCGCACCCAATGAGTTCTTGCTTCTGAACTGAGATGAAATTGTTGTATGACATGTGTCTGATTTATTGGATTCCAACACATAAACAGAAGAGTCTTCACTGGCTGAGATAATGTGTTTCCCATCTGATGTAAATGATGCAGAGATCTGACTTCTTGCATTTCGAAGACCTGATAATAGAAAATAACATAACAGAAATTAGGACAGAAATAAAATTCACTGAGCAACTTTGTACAAATAAAACTGCATAATGTTCAACAACTTTCGGGAATTTGAATTTGCAAAACTTCCTGGAAATGTGATTTGTAACATGCAACCAAACAACTATTATACTTTCAATACTGATTAAGTGAAGATGACTCAGAAGAAGCCTCAAACAGAATTAACTCAGAGATGAGTAACCAACCTTTATATTTACATATTACATTAACCCCAGTATCCGGACCTGGGAATCAGCAATAGTAACCATGAACTTGCTTGGGTCACCAGGGGAAAACTGGGTCAATTATACACAAATCAAAATCAACATTACGAAACACTAGGTAGATAACATAGGAGTTGAACAGAAAAAGGCAAAAGATACTAAATTCTAGATAACCACCTGAAAACCAGGTACTCTTCTTATAGACGCCTTCTTCTTACCATATAACGATATTTAATAAGTCAATTTCAGTCGATTATCTAAATTAAGTTAGATATATTATTATTTATTATTGTAATTGTAAACATAAATAAAGAGTCTTTTGGAGGTTCTTTTGGGTTAACTAGGTCCATTTTGAGTTATTTGCAAGCATATAGAAATCATCACAGACTGCATCAATATCATCACTTCCGTTTATGATCCAACACAAGCACCCTAGAAGATACACATAATAATAAAGGACATACGATCTGTTACTCTTAATTTTGATTATATTTTGTGTAGGAAAGTGCGTCGTTCTTTATTAATTCAGGCCCATAGCCTAGCTACAACCGCAATACTTTAGCCCTTTTGTTGTTTGTTACGTTGTCAAAACAAAAAATTAAGTCAGATTTAAAACATAACTAAACAACAAGAGCTTCCTGCATTTCACCAGGAAATATAAATAAGAGCTGGCTGTAAATTATAGGCAAACTTTTCTAACTAACTTCTAACTAACTGAAGCTCCATTTCTCTTAGTTACGTTCATTTTTAGTTCTTTCCATTAAATTTTACGTCCTTTAGGTCTGATGCATCACCGTATCTTTATATGCATTTAGACTGATCAATTAAATGTTAGGCAGAAGAGGTTATAAATCACGGCAACAAATATGTAAGGATGTATACTAAACAAACAATGAAGAGGAAGTACCTTCATGAAGATTGCATCACCAGAAGGAATCAATTTGAACATGTCTCCACCCACATGAGTCACACCTACACTTACAACAAGAAAGTATCACTTTTTCACCCTTAAAAACAAACCAACACTTGAATATCGATACAAACATAAAACATCATTGTTGAGGCCTGAGGGAGATAAAGTGTAAATCTACTCTGTTAAATTTCACAGTACAATATATAAGTGAGAAAAATGAAGAAGCTACTGCAAGCTTGGGTTATAGTTGCTGTGGCAGAACTGCCATTGCATCTGAACCTCCTCACTGATTACTATTGGGTTATAGTTGTCTTTTGTGTCAGCATAAAGAAGCTACTGCCAGCTTGAAAAAGAAAGTAACTTCTTTATGCTAACAGAAGAAACTATAAGGGGTGGGTGCAGGGGGGGGGGGGAATCTCACTAGTCCCTCTGCAACATGGCAAAGCCAGCCTATAAGGCTCTTGTTAGAAGAACATAACTAAGTTAACTTCCTGATCCGTCTAAACATGGAGTACTAAGTAACTCAAATTACTATGTACTAAGTTAACTTCCTGATCCGTCTAAACATGGAGTACTAAGTAGCTCTTGCAACCCTTTTCTTTGTATGTAAACTGGTTGTTTCATTCTTCGTACTTCATTTGGGTCGTTCACTAAGATATTTTTGTAAGTAGGACATTGTTGTTTCCAGAGTTGGGGGAGGTTCTTTAGCTGCAGCCATTGGCCAAGTTGTGTGCATTAATCTCAGCTCCTCTAACTGTGAAAGATAGAGCAGTTACCAGTTGTGCGGCTCGATTTAGTTGATGCAGTCTATATACATGTTTCATGTCAAAGCACTAATCGTCAATTCCCAAAAAACGAATCAAGGAAAAATTTTGGAAAACGAACCATAATCTGGTGCAACTAATATCAATAAGCTCACATACATTACAAACACAAATCAAGTATATTTCTCACAAAAGGTATAAAAAGGCAAGCTAAGGGAAGAATATTAGTCTATAGTTCAATACTTTGTACTAATCAAAGGAAACATTTTAGAGTACTTCACCTGAAATACAACTAGAATGACGGCCCAGGAAGGTGATTTCGTATATTTTGCATACTTCTCGAATGCAAACTGTACAACAATACCAACCAAGTAAGGAGCTAGAGAAGCTGATGCTGCAGGACCAGTCCACGGCCAAACAAAACCATTGTCACCATTGGAATAATAAGACTAAGCTGTCTAAGCATCAAAATAGCAACTGAAGATATACGACTCCCCATCTGAGTGGTTAGCTTTCCACAACTGCTGGCAACAGGAACACTTTTAGCGGGGCTACGCAGAGAGTGAATAAGGAAAAGAAAAATTGCGACACCACAGTAGAAGAGAGCCTCTGTGAAAAATAGTATGAGAAAATCTGCATTGAAGGGATGAAGAGAACTTAATAGTGTACCAGACAAACATAAAGAGAAACTTTGACTGATTATGTAACACTGGAAATTTGGATGGAGCACTAATGGAGTGGTGCTGATAGTTTCAGGACAAGTGAATACTATGAATAGATAAGAGAAGTTACTTATGAGCTTCCATAATTAAATTGGATATAATTATCCCAATTCCTAACCCCTAACGACCTAATTGACAATTCAGGTGCAAAACCTTTCATATCAATTAGTATATTCAGACTAGTGCAACGAAATAAGAAGAAATGACTAGAATTAGAGTTTTCATTACAAATTCGGGCTTCAAAATTTAAACCCTTGCCCAACAAATTGAAACCCCAAACCCTAGTTTTTATCAACGAATCAAAGAAACAATGTAGATAAAAAGGAGGAGAGGGAAAACGACCTCGCCCTGGGAAATTATGCGACGGCATTCGCGAAGAACGACGGCAGTGAGGAAAACCAAAACCTAAAACCCATAATTAAAACAATCGTAATTGAATTCAAACCCCCTTCCCAACAAAACCAATTCAAGAAAATTAATTAACTATAATCGCACACTTAAAACGCAAAATTAAAAACAACCCAAACATAAATTAGCAAAATTCATTGAACTCTATGGAGTATAGCTTCCAATTCGATTATTCAATCTTGCCGTGAGAAGGGAAGCGCCGCCAGGCGAAGGGAAACACCGCGTGAAGGAAATCTCCGCCGTGGGTTTCGCCGCTCCGGTTGTGATCGATTGAGATTTGAGAGTATTGACAGTATAAGGGTTTTGCAGGGAAGAAACGAGGGAGGAAGAAACCGGTTGTTTTATGTTTTGAGAGTGTGTTAGGTTTTTTTTCGTATATTATTTGACAGCGTTGGTTGTTGGAGCGCTGTTATACATCTGCAAATATGACAGGGCATATCCAGTAAGCGCTGTAATGTGAGCATTTATGATAGCGCGTTTATTATAAGCGCTGTAATATATTATATTTGATATCTTTAACAGCATAAGGGTAAAAAGCGCTGTTAAATTAACGCTGTTAAATGATATTTTGGTAGTAGTGTACGTGGCAAAGAAGGCCACGACCCGACTGAGTCTGTTGGATCAAGGCGTTGATTTATCCCCCCCACCATGTTAAGCTAATGATATCTCTAGTGACAATGAAACTTATTTTTTGGAAGCATGCTTGCTTCGTAATTATGCCATAAGTGGCTGTATTTTTGCCTCCGTAAGGAGTGGGGCTATGTGAAAAAACTCTAGATAACGTTTTGGTGCTTAGAAATTAATGAAGTAACTCTTTCTGACCAAAAAAAAAAAAGGGCACAAGCCAAAAGAGGGCCGCAAAAAAATTAAAAACTCTTTTACGTTATTAGGTTAACTGTATTTAGTATTATGGGCAAGTGGGAAAGGAAAAAAAAAAATGTTGTTCAATTAACCATTTTCCAATGCAAAAATCACGGATTAAATATTTGCTTCGATTCTTCCGTCACCAATTAATTATTCTGACCATTTACCTCCTTCTCAGCTCATATTTGTTCTTCCGTTCCCAAATTGGGAAATTTTCAAAAAATTAATTTTTCAACAACTAAAATCACTTAATCGAGTAACTTTGTGTTGTTGCAACTCCTTATGTCGTAAACTATACTTCCCCTTCCTAATTTCAGAGGCAATTCAGACGAGAACTTCCACTTCTTTACCAATTCCTGCATGAGGCTCCTGTTGGTAAGCTCGGTTGGAAAGAGCACCATGAAACCTAGTCCTAGTTCCGCCACTAACTATAAGGGGGGGCTAACTATAAGCTGAACAAAAATAAATATAAAACTAATTACAAATTGCACCTTCATCCTACAACCTTTAAAAGTGAGAACTTGATTTTCACTATTCATCCAATAGTGTGATGACTAACATGCCCTTGCATTCTTCCATTAACTCCTACTTTGCCCCTGACTTCAGATCGTGACTTTGCTCCCTTCTTGGATCCCTCCTTCGTGCTTTCCTTTTTTCCCTTTCACCCCTGGTTCTTGGAATCTTGGATCAAACCCTAACTATTGATCCATCTCCTCCGCCCCCATTTTCTCCCTCCTCTCTCTTCTTCTTCTTCTTCTTCGGTTTCCGCCATTGAATTTAAATTCTCTCTCTTCCCTTTTCCTCATCTCTCCTGCAATTGATACTCCATAGACTTGGTGAAGCTTTTCGTGTTCCACAAAAATGGTGTCCGGTGGATCGATAGTGCCGCATCAACCTCACTTTCCGAAGCTCTCTTGCCTTTCCATCTTCATTTTCGCTATTCTAATGGTAATATATTATTCTTGTTCTTCAATTTCGCATTTATAATTCAATCTAATTCGATAATTATTTGTGATTTCTGCTTGTTTATTTCATCTGAATTTAATTTGCGTTTTGTTGATTTCATTATTTGCGTTTTATTGATTTCATTATTTGCGTTTTATTGATTTCATTATTTGCTTTTTGTTGATTTCATCTGGAACATGCGTTTAATCTTCGTTTTCTTCGGGTGAAATTTGTTCTGATTTAGCTACTTTATTGATTGTTGCTTCTAAATTTATGCCTAGGTTCTAATTTATGATTTTAATTTAGATTTTAATTTATGATTTTGATTTAGTTACAAGATGTTTGTGATTCAAAAGCTGGTGCTGAAATTCTTGACTTGGATCTTCTCAAGGTAATTTCTCTCTCTTTTACTTATTTTCCGTTTCTTGGATTTAATTTAATTTTGTGTAAGAAATGGTTGGTGATTAGGGTTTTGTTTCGTGTGTGTAATATAAAGTTTTGATTTTTATAATGTATAGTTTGTTGGTTGTAGTGAGTATATTATTCTAATTGGGTGTGTCATTGTTTTTTCGATTGAAAAGAGATTTTGAGGGTGAGTTCGTTTATTGTTTGCAAAATCTCTTGGGATCAGTTTGTCTTTAGTGTATAAGGTTTTTATGCTTTTTAGCAATCTTAAACTTCTTTGTTCCCTTATTAAGACACCAACTTCTCTGGGGGACTCTTTAAGGTATACTTCAAATGACAAATCCCCATCTTTTTAGTGTTATTAGTTTTTTTTAATATTTGTTTTTCTGATTTAATCATGGTTTTGATGATGTACTTTGATTCATAGTGTTCATATTGATGAATTTCTATTCTGGGTTTGACTTGCTTCAGCTTAATGACTGACTTACTTAGCTGATTTAAAATTTGCAATTTTTGTATGAGAAAAGTGTAATCATTTGATTTCCCATTTGAGAAAGAAGGTTTTTGATTTTATTTGGTTTATGTGTGTAATTATGTTGATCATTCCTCAGATGATTGTAGAATATTATGATTAATAATTAGGGTATTTAGAAAGATTTAGATGATGGGTAAAACATAAAAGCGGAATTGCTTTGTCGATTGGAGTTATTAATAAATTGTAATTTTTCCTGAGTTCCTTTGTTAATTGAACATGCTTTATTGTTTCTTCGTCTTTCTGGGTTAGCGTCTTTGATTTATTTTCCTTTTCTGGGTTCATTAGTGTTTTCTGGGTTCATCAGTGTTTGGTTTTTTTACTGAGTTCGTGATTCTTGATCACAAATCTGTATTTTAATATTTTTGTTTTTGTCTTTTCGGATCGTTCTGTCTTGCTCGGGGTCTACTATGTTCTTCAATTCGTCTTTCTGCTAATTTTGAAGACATCCGTTCTTTGGTGTTCTTTTCATTGTTCCAATGCTTCTCAATGTAATTGAAACTCTAAGTTGTAGTCAAGGGATTGATTTAGTTACTGATCTTATGATATTTTAATTACTTTTGCAACAAACTAATCAATTGGGCATTCTTCCTCCTTATTTTGTTCATAGAATTGCTTTAGTTTTTATGTTTGTGAGGTAAGTTTTAATTGTTAAATCTTTATCTCATCTCCATGAATCATTTATTCCAAATTCTCTTAGTTTCGTCACTTTTTCTTTTTTCTTTTTTTTTATTTCAGTTTGGTTTAAGGATTGGATTTAGGATTTAGGCAGAGTTCTTGAAATTTAGGGTTTGGCTTTAGGTATCTTAAACATCTCAATTTTTTTCTTTTTTAATGGCCTAATTTCAGTAATTTAATTGTTAATTAACAAACTCTTCATAAAATTGTTGTATTTCATTTGCAGGGGCGATTCCGGTGATATTAAGCTCACCAAAGATGGAAACACCTTTTGAGAGAAATGGGCTCAATTCTAAAATATTCTCCATCTTCGGTTTCGTCTTCCTTCAACCTCCTCTTCTCTCACCGCCACTTTCCTGATGAGGACCGATGTTCCTTCTTCAACAAATCTGAGGTTGTTGATCGTGTCATTACCTCGCCAAGAACTTCCAGAAAGTTGACCCTTCCAAGGTTTGAGTTTTAATCTCAATTTTTTCCATTATTTTATTTAGAAATGTCAATTAATGGTCTATTTAATTTGATAAATCGGCATAAGTAGCTTGTTGGAGTCAGCCTTTTAGGGTTCTTATGTCTGATTTTATTCCAAGCGTCAGTCGTTGATTAATTGGTTTTAGAATAATTAATTCAGGGTTTTTAATTTTTGTTGCTGTTGTTGTTGGGGTCAACTTCGAGTATCGGTATGAAATTGAACAAGTCGATGTGTATTTTGATGGTTGTTCGTTTGAATACAAGTAGGATAAGAAGAATAAAGAAGTGTTCTGTAGGAAGTTTTAGTTGTAAGTGGAATAGGAGGGCACAAACATTAGCTTACTTAACTTATTTTGTGTTCTGTAAGTCGACACCGGGAAGAACAACGAACATAATGTAGTATCCTAAACGTTTTTGCTAGCTGTTGACCAGTTGCGTATATTTGTGTTCATTAGTTGCTTGATATAAAGAGCTTTCCTGTCACTGGCGTCGATGGAGTAGTGGGGAAAATTGGATATGAGATGTACATATTTTAGGTGATTTGATCACTTTTTGAGTGATTGTGCATGTATGTGTTTTTACTTTTGTTACCTCTGGTTTGTGTTGCTTTCAGAGAATTTGATTTCACTTTTATCATTTATGTAGAATCATTTCTCTCGCATTTGATTTGTGATTGTCAAGAAAAGGCCAAATATTTCCTCACTTTCCTTCGCTGATGTTTAAAATCTTTCTCATAACGCTTTTTGAGTGCGGGTCCCTTCAGTTTTCATATTGATTGTTAGGTTTACCATGGTTAGCCCTCTTCTTTGCTCACGTTGTTTATATATTTGAAGATATCAGTGCCTGGTCTCTCAGGCTTGATATCTCTTGTATTACATTCTAGAAGCTCTATATCCTCTCAGTTTTTTTCTTTGGGCAGCTAAAGTTTGGTTCTTTGACTTTGTTTTGTGTTTTTTGAAATCATATCCAGTGCGCATGAGCTCAATAAGGAGAAGAACATGTCTATTCCTCAATTTGAACCGTGCAGATGCACGTTGATGTTTTCTATGTTGGGATGAACAACTGTTGCTAGACGAAGTTGTTAATGTCCGGGATGCTCTTAAGCGATCTGATTTTGGAAAAGAACAATCTCCAAGGAAGGTAGATGAAGGTTCCAAGGAGTCTAAAGGTGGATCTCAAGCCGCTTCAGAAGCTAATGAGTCAGCCTCCACTTTAAAGTGGGCACAAAAACCAGATCAGTTATGTTCATTCAGTATCAGATCAGAATTAAATTGTAAGCGTTTATGTTCGTTCAGTATCAGATAAGTTTGAATAAATTGAATTATATTATGTGAGTAAATACTTGTAATTGGAGAGAGCTAGAGAGGGGATCGGGGGTCAGGGTTAGAGAGAGAGACAGTAAAGTATAGATGAAGGAGGGAGGAGACAGTGAATTTGAAACTGGTTGGCTTGGAAATTGGTTTTGTATCCAACATTGGATGCTACCACCATATTCTTGAGTGATTTTCATGGAGACCATCAATGAAAATACATATGCTGTAAGCCTCGTCTGTCACCAAATATTCAGTTATACTTCGTATTCAGTTTCCATAAAATTAATCGCAGCATTAGACACAAATGAACAATAAAAAACTGTATTGGTTTTCGTATTGAGCAATGAATTTCGTTATATCCATTAGAGTCGAACACATATGAACACAAACTTTAGCTATTATTGTTGCATCTGATGTAATTATATGTTATTTCATAAGTTTAGTTGCCTTGATATAATCTAATAAGAATTACTCTTTTCAGAATGGTTAGGAAACCTTTAAAAAGGTTCAACACATGCTTAGATGATGTTTCTCCTTTATGTTGTTGATCCTATCTAATTTGTGTTGCACTGCTGCAGTGTATTCTGAGAAAGTTGACCAAATTGTTAGCCATGGGAGCAAATTGTTACATGGACTTGAGCAGCCTCTTGTAGATCGTAAGTGATCTAACTTTGCGTATATGATTTACACTGCAGTTTCAGTTGACAGACTTGCATATTAGAATGCGTGTCTTTGAATTACATCAGGCTGTAATTTATTGAAGTATTTTCTTCTGTTGCATTGTGTTTAGGAAGCTAAATAAGGACATGTTAGTTAAAAGCCTTTCTGCCCCCCTCCCCTCACAAAGGATTTCAGTTATTACCAATGATGGATAAAATAATGTGGTGAGTTTGCACGATACCATTATTAGTAGTTGAATTCTCTTTGAGTTGGCCTTTAATATTTATGAAATTAGGAATCTTTGTCTGATAATTGTAATCCATCATGATTCAGGAGTCAGGACTATTTAAAAGGTAGCTATTAATCTTGCTGAATTGCATGAGATATTTATATCTCTGAAGGATCTGTCTTTCTTATATCTCTTTCTCGCTCTTATTTTTAATCAAATAAATCATGACTTTATTATGGTCTAGTACTCCAGTTTCCCGGATACAACGTGATCAACTAGAAAGTAAGAATATGAGGGGGGGGGGGGGGGTGTTGTACAGTTTGTTTTATAAGCTATGGGTCGTCAACGACTGGGTTCTCCTAGAAAGTAAGAATTTGAGGTTTTCCTTTATTATAAATATAGTTTCTTTGATAAGTTATAAGAGTTGAGTAACTTTGAATTTAGGTATCCGGATACCTGATGGTTCTCCAATACAATCTGTGTGTGTGGAATTATTGTATGTTAATCTCTTGTAAAGGATTCTTAACTGGATGAATGGTCTACTTTTTGACAGGGACGAAGTGCAATTTCAGTTGTTGATTCGCCGAAAGTCTTAACCGTACGGGTCATGCTCATTGATGGATTATTTTCCTTGTAGTTGCTTATATTTTTGCTTTGATTTCAATGTTGAATAGTTAATTTACTGATGCGTATGTTCTGCTTGTCTGGTGGTCTTGCCGTGTTCTCACTACAGAAAATTAAGAAGAACAAGAACACAGAGGTGGCCTTTGCAACGATTTCCTCAGTTTTGTTTACAAAGGATGGGTCTAATAATACATATTCTTGAAAGGCCTCCCTGGGTTCTAAGCACACTACTTACATGAAACAATGTAATAACTCCCAACTAACAACCTTAAAATAATTGAAGTTTTTTCTATATTGTATTCCAGGCTCCTCGAGTTTGCTCATTGACAATAGCAGTGCCTAAGTATCATTTAATTGTATGCGTATTTATCCCCAAGTATGAGTTTGATAAATGACAATATTTTTGCATTTGCTATTAAGTGTTTTGCACTGATCTTTTCTGTTATCCTATTTAACCTAACAATTTTTTGTATCATGGGGGACCATTATGACATTTGTGCAAAGTCACGTGTCACATCAGCGTTTATTTTCTGCTATTTTATTCGATTTTTGGTTGTTTTATTGTGGAAATAATTTTATATTTGTAGTTTTATCTGAGAATTTTGATTTCTGACTTGCAGGAGCGCGCGCATTTGCAAGAGTAATGTATATGGCAAGGTGGATTGGCGGACATCGTAGTCTGATTGGGTATATTTTCAACAATGAGAAATATATCTATATTCTTAGGGGGAGGGGGCTTTGCTAATTTTCATATTATTCAGGTACAAGTTTTTTCAGTTCACGTCTTAGGTTTTAGGTTTGACTTGTGAGATTTATTTCCTGACGGTTCTTTTGTAATAGGTATCTGGGTTGTCTTACTAAAATGCAATGAAGTACTCAACTACTCCATCCAACGATCCTGACACACATGAGGATTTCAGGCCAACCAGTAAGGCTAAGAGTGATCTTTCTGTCAAAGATATTGTTGAGCAGGTATGTTTTTTCTTTATCCATGGTTCTTTATATAATGACTTTGGCGCATATGCCCTTATCTTTAGCTCGGGATTGTATCTTTTTGCTTATGAATCTTATGGTGAATGCATCTTCAATCTTGGTATCTTCAGGACGTGAAGGACAATCCAGTTATGATGTATATAAAGGGGATTCCCGAAATGCCTAGATGCGGTTTCAGCTCTCTTGCAGTGAGGGTACTGAAGGAGTATCGTAAGTTTTTCAGTTTTGGTTGATTATTCGTCTTTATCTGTTAGCAATTTGAGGCTCTTTCAAATGTTGGTAGAAACTTCTATAAGGTTAAGTTATCAACACAACTGAGAGCTATTTATATGTGTAGGATAGACATTGAGTAAAATACCCCCTTCCTCATATATGGATTAGAGAGGATGGATTGGTGATGAAGCTACCTGACCAAGCTAAGTATTGACTTAGTTTTGGGTATTCTGTAAAAATTCTTGGCTTGAATTGTCCCTGTCAGCAGGTATAAGCTGAGATTTCGATTGTTCTATTTGCCAAAATTTATGTGGGATCCTGTCGTGGTGTGATGTATTTGTAAATATCTGTTATTACATCTCTTTATGATTATTAATTTTTCAATCTTTTCTCACATGTATGGTCATTATATAGCTTTTTATGTTGGCCTCTTCATGTGTGAGTGACTTAGTAGTAACATTTGAGAGATTGAAAAAATTGGGAGATTAGTGCACGGGTTATGCATAATTATATTTTTTGCCTAGATTTTTCTCAAGTAGTCAAAAGTTTGTGCTTATTTCATGTCTTTTGATACAGGCATCGATAGGAAAATTTTCTTGATATCCTAATCCCGTTCCATCCTCCATATCAAGCAGAATCATGGTGGAAGTTAAAAGTTTAATGTTATTTTGTTGTTAAAACCTCTCCTCTCTGTAATGTTTCAATTTGTTTAGGTTGAAATGAGTTTTGTCTAAATAGGTTGAATTTTTCAAGATTTGTTGAATTATTATATGTATATTATTGATTATGGTTAGTGTTAAGAGTGATACTTGTATAGTTGTACATGTCTCACTTGAAACTACTATGAAAATTTGAGTTTGGTATATATGAAATACAACGGATAAAATGGTTGTTAAACTTACACTTTTCAATGAAAGTAGTGTTTTTTCTTGTGACTATAATATAGCAACTTTCAAAGTGTAATTGCTAAATTATGGCGATTATATTTTCACAAAGTTTATTTTTGCTACCTTGGGGGACGGCGCACGTTAGCGCGTCGGCCAACAACTAGTTTAGAAAGGGCTGGATATTTGCCCAAATTAACATGACAAAGCTTTTGATGAAGAAGGTTTGAGAAGAAATTGAAGCCCCCTTCGCTGGAATTTTGATAAAATCGACGCTTCTCTTCACCTTTTAAGTGCTAGCGGCGAACTCATTTGAACACCTCCAGTTCAAGCCGACATTTAAAGAATTGAAGGCTTGGACAAATAGGTGACAAAAAATGACGACGATAACATTTTAGATCTTACACCAAACCGATCGGAATCTGGATTGACACTTTGTCGGCTGAGGAAAGACAACAAAAGGACTAAATAATGGGTTAATTCCACCACTACCTTCTTGAAGAAAAGCAAATTCTTTACTATTTGGCGAGGTTTAGTAAAGAACTACCTTAAATCAAGACGTAATGAAGAAGATTGACCGATTTGGTGTTCATTCAAAGAGGGAGGCTGAATTGTGGAGGGATTTGGTTTAGATCTAGAATTTTGTTTTCTTCTTATTTGGGGTGTAGGGTTTCTATAGAGAAGGGAGAGCCCCTCTCTCTCGAAAAAATTATTCTCTGATCGTTCCTTCAATCCTAATAGTAGTTATTTAGTCATTGTACTTTATTTATTGGGTAAATTGTTTTTTACCATCTAAAAAAATTGATATATTATTTTTTACCACATAAAAAAATAAAAATTGTCTTTTTCCGCCTAAAAATAAAAGAAAATTATTTTTTACCACCTCTTAACCGAAAATGTGGACGAAAACGTTATGCGATCTCATTTCAACGACTATATTTTTTTTTTCTTCTCTTATCCCACAATTTTCACGTATATAAGCTACAATTTTCCCTTACTTTCCATTAATACACATAACGTTTTCATCCATTTTGTAGTTAAGAGATGGTAAAAGATAATTTTTATTTTATTTTTATGTCATTAAACCCAAATTTTATTTTTTAGGTGGTAAAAAATAATTTGTCAACTTTTTTAGATGGTAAAAAACAATTTAACCTTATTTATTTTCAATTTTTATATTTTGAAACAGATTGACAATCAATGGCCCAGTTGAATTTTGGAGTTTTTGTTTTGGGATGTTCTATCCAAATTTCGTACTTACAGGTGCTAACTTTATTTATGATGTGTGTATTATGTTGATTGGAAATAAAATTAGTCTTGTTATAAGGGGCCCTTTTCTAATTTTGCCTAGGGCCCTCAAATTGTCAGGATCAGGGCTGCTAGTTATGTTTGTCAATGCACATTTTATCATTTATATCTCTAATTATATATTAGCAAAAGTTATAAAATGTTGATACTATTAAAATACTCATTAAGACGAATCAAATAAGATCTCACATGAACATGTTTATTTTTCTTATGTATTAGAAATAATTTAGAAAATTTTCTCCAACTATAAATAGTGTCAAATTTTTAAATTGGAACCACTGAAACTTACTATGAATCGAAGGGTCTACAAAGTATCAGATTATCTAATTATTATTTTTTTGAGGGGAAAGGTAAACATGAATTATTGCAAGTCAAGTTCTACTAAAGTAGTAATATTTTTGTGGAAAATAGTTCTTAAAACTATTTCCAAACTACCACGAGTATCTCATCTAGCCGCACTATAGACTATCGTGTTTCCTGCTCGTTTCACGTGAGAAATAACAAAACCACTAAAATACGACGTTAACTTGCCAATCCATACTAATATATTAAAAGGCGTTTGTAAGAAAGTATACAATGCCACATGACGACCTCCTCTTTCAATTTGACACATGTCATTACGTGTCATCCAATATTATTCAAAAATTGCAAATACAAGATTCGAACCCATGACTTGGTGATTGGAACCACTAATGACTTATCCACTTGGCTATGCAAATTTACGTGTTATATTTTGCAAACGATATATAATGAAGTGATAGCAAAGAAAGAAAAATGATTTTAATAAAAATAGGAGTTAATTATGATTTTTTTTATTTTTTTACAGAAAAATAGGCATAGTTACAATTATTCAAGTGATGACTCGGCGTTCAGGGTATCGCCCGAGTCTAAAATCTAGTATCTTCTTAAATAAGAAACAAAAGAGAGTGCCCACGAGTGGCTGTATCGATTGCCTTAACAATGTTTTCAAACCCCAACCTCCATTGCATCTCCTTCGAGGCCTTCGAGCCAAATGTTTTCATACCCCAACCTCCATTGCATTCCCTTCGAGCCAAATGTTAAACCCCAACCTCCATGCAATGTGTAACCCAAATCTATATTGTACCCTTCAATGGTTTTTGTGGACACAAGTGTTGCTAATTTTCAAAAGAACACGGAGTAGCAATAGTAGTAGTTAGAGCTTGAGTGATCTCTCCTACGTAGTATCTTTTAATTAAGTGAACTTTCAGAATATGTGAGAAGAAAAATTATTACGAGTATATATCTTTGTTGAAAAGACTAATCAACATGTGAGTTGGGACTAGTTATTAGAGTTGTTAAAAAGTAAACCAACCCGAGAACCCAACTTGAACCGATCTGTATTCGTAAAGACCGTAAATCGACCAGAACCCAAAATGTTGTTAAAACAGGAAACTCGTAACCTGACTGTATCCGACCCATTAAAACCGATGATCGATTTAGACTCGTTAATGCATGAATCTTACCCGAACCCGACTCCCGATCGGAATATAACCGATAACATAACTAACTCAACTGGACAATGACCCACACGATTCAACATTTGACCCGATATCAACCCGAAACTGATTATAATTAACGCGAATAAACATGTTATTGACATGACCCGTGACAACCTGTTACCTGATTTTAACTGACATGTTGACAACCCGACTTGTCATTGACCTAACAAAATAGTAACTTAAATCAAATTAACATTGTTTTTTATAATTACCTAATCTGGAACAAGTGAAAAGTGTTAAACCAAATTTAACCTATGTTTATTATTGTTTATTTAAAAATAAACAATCCGTATGTATAACTTGTTTTGTTTTTGCAATGCTTTTGAGTTATTGTTTTGTAATTTGTTATAACCTATAATTTTTAGGAAAATTTGGTAATATTAATTCAATCTTTGGCCGATTTTCTTTGTGTGACGATTATTGCATAGGTTCAATAAACCCCTCATGTAACACCCTAATAATTCCTTGTTTTTATAAAACCATTTTCCAACTTAAAATAAAGGAATTACTAAAGTATTACCGCCACCGTGATAACGGTTAAGGCTAGTACCAGAATTACGCAGCGGAATTGAATGTCAACTAACTTTTAAAAACCATCATTAATGTAAAATCGAGGCCTCCTACAATTTGGAACCATGACGGCCCAAAAAACCAAAGTATAAAAGTCCAATAATTTCAAACATAATTAAAGTATAAATAAATAGTTCAAAATACGAAAGCATGCAACTCTCTCGATCATCCCAAGCCCCATGATTTCGATCTACCAACCTGCTATATTATTCTACTCCCCATCAATGCAAGTGCAAATGATAGATCATCATAGGCTCATTAAGGCAAAGGCCATGACCAAAAGACACAAAGCACGTAGTCAGCAAAAGCTGAATACTTACAAGAATAAAGTGAAACAAAACTAATATATGCATCACTCACTAAGCACTAATCAACATGCAAAAGCCACTTAATAATTAACAAGCAAATCATGAATACAAGACTCGACTCTTGACTCGACTCTTGACTCACAATTTAATTATAATAAGCTTCGAACGGGCCAAAAGAATATTCCATAAAGGAAAGGTGATGGGAGCCAACCATACACCCAATAATAAATAATAAAATCCGGTCATACCGAGTGTCGGGCCATACCGACGGAATTCCTGCGCATAATATAAATGAAACAACGTCTTGTATCATTAGTAGGAGATCAAGCTTTCCGTCAAGTCTCCCTCCATTGTTCATACTCAAGGTATATACGTTCCAAGAGTTTTGAAACTTGTTCTGGTTGCACTTTACGTTTATTAATATTTTATTAAAGGTGAACTCGAGACTCAACAAACATACACACATATAATTATTAAACAACAACCAAAACAATCTTATTTTAATGCTTTAGGACTTGTGATCAACAAAGCAAGACACTTGTGAAATTACTACCATGTTCCTCCTCACCAAAGTGAGATTCCACATCATGCCCATTAACATGAGGGTTGTGCCTTTGCACGACAAATCCTAATTCATTTCATATAATATTCCCAATTGAACCCTACATGTGCGGTGGCTTACATGAGCTAACCCTTCACATGTGGTAAAATAAATAGTACAACGAAGTACGAATAATTGGCTCAAAGTATGCTAGACATGCCGTACAATAGCATACAAATAAATAATCCATCCCTTGCATGTGAAACAAACCATACATGCATAAATATTGAACAACATGATTGACAATGAAATCCATACTCATATTAATCCCAACATGCTTGTTCAACCAATAATTCAACAATGCCAATACAATAATCCACATGATCGTTCACCAAAACAAATATGAATCCACATAATATAATTCACATCAACAACAATCATGTAATGTCCCTAGACAAATAATGTGGTCGCCCTAGACTTGTACGTACCTTGAATACCTAAGCGTAGGGGCCACTTTGCAATAACAAGCACTCACTTAGAAATCACCTCCTATCAACAAAATAATGAAACTTAAATTATTTCCATGTTCATTAAATTTCCAGCAACTTTATAAAATCTAAAACCTCATTTAAACTTTAGAATTCAATCGTTTTTCAATAATATAATCGTCTCACTTTGCAAAACCAATTCTTAGTACTAAAACATACTTTTTCCGCCTTTAAAATCAATAAAAATCAACAATTTAAGCCTTTATTCAAATCTGAAAATATAATTGATTATCATAATTAAAATCATCACCTAATTATGCTAATCAATTGACTCATTAGGTCTAGGTTAAAACCCTAACTTGAAAATCCCAACAAAACCAATTTAACTTCATAAAAATCAATTCTTTATTAAATAAACGAATCTGAAAATTCATACTTTAATAATTAAAACAAGCCTAATGAATCACAACAAGTAAATCCTCAAAGCATGGTGTTCACAACCGATTCCCAACATTTTAATTATTCAAAACAATAATAATATCATAATTTAAAATATGGAATTTTAATACAATAGGTAAGGAAGAAGAGAATTATACCAATCCGGCGTATAGCACGGAACAACCACGAATTAATGTGATTGCGCGAAAAAGATTAAATAACGAACAAGAACAACACACACACACACACACACACACACATCCGTGTGTGCGCACGAGCGGGATTGAGGGGCAGCAGCGCTGGCGCGCGGGACAAGGCAGCAGGGGCGCGAGGCTAGCCCGCAGCAAGAGGGACAAGGGGCTGGCGTTGGGCGCGCAAGAGAGACGAGAGCGAGAGGGACGAGGGGCTGGCGTGCCGCAAGACACACATCAACAATAGCAGCAGCAACACGCGCACAACAACACGTGCACAGCAGCACGCAAGGGAGGCGAGCTGTGCGGTGCGCGAGAGGGAGTGGGCGACGAGGGGCGAGCAACAAGGGCACAGCAGCACACGAGCGAGCACGAAGGCACGAGGCTGCTCGTGCTGTGCGGGGTTGCGGGCCGGACAAGAGGGAGAGGAGAGGAGAAGTGTGGAGCAAGCAAGAGAGGAAAAAGGGTTTATGACAAAATAGGGGGATCATTTAATGAGGGGAGTCCTATTTATAGGCTCCCTTATTTCAATGGGCTAGGCTTAGAAAATTAGAATTGGGCTTAGGGAATTAAATGATTGGGCTAGCTTAGGACTTGAAATAAATTCTTTTGATTGGGCTCGTTTAATAAAACGAATTGGACTTTTCATTTAAAACCCCAAACCTTTTAAAATTACTTGCGACCCATTAAATTTCCCGACTCGAAAATTAAATTCGTTTCGTAATTAATTAAAATAATAAATATTCTAATTAATTAAAATACATTTAAATAATATTTAAATGCGAAATAAATTCCAAAAATCGGAAAATGTTTTATAAATATAATAAAATATATTTATAAATATTATAAAAATACGAGGTATTACAGTCTACCCTCCTTAAAAGAAGTTTCGTCCCAGAACTTGGGTTCGGAAATCAAAATTCAAGCTCAAAACTTGAGACTTTATGAGACTTCAATGCGTTCACTTGCAAAAATTTTAAGTTGTTGTACTCTTTACATGATTAAACAGGACAATAATAAGAGTAAACTCAATAGAAAGCACTAAATTGAGCATAAAATAGGGGAAAACAAGGTAAAAAGCGCGAAATTCTACCGCACTCTACCCCCCTTAAAAGACACGAGTTACGACCCCGTAACTCAACTAACCTCGGGAAAAAGCTCGGGATATGTCTTTCTCATTTCGTCCTCCGCTTCCCAAGTTGCTTCCTCAGATTCTTGATTAGACCACAACACTTTGACAATTTTCACATCTTTAGTACGCGTACTACGCACTTTGCTATCAAGGATTTTGACAGGTCTTTCCTCAAAGGTTAAACTTTGGTCTAATTCTATGGTCTCCGGTTGCAACACATGCGACTTATCCGGGATATATTTCCTTAACTGAGATATGTGGAACACATTACGCACTCTATGCAAGTCCATAGGCAAGGCTAGTCTATAAGCTACCTTTTCGATTCTTTCTAAGATTTCATATGGGCCTATGTACTTAGGGCTTAACTTCCCTTTCTTTCCAAATCTTATGACACCTTTCATTGGTGACAGTTTGAGCAATACCTTGTCACCTATATTGAACTCTTCATCCCTACGTTTCAAGTCTGCATAACTCTTTTGGCGATCCTGCGCCGCTTGAATATTTGATTGGATGGTTCGGATTTGGTTCATAGTGTCCTCTATCATTTGAGGTCCCAACATACGGTTTCACTAATGTCATTCCAACAAAGGGGACTTCTACACTTCCGTCCATACAAGGCCTCAAATGGTGCCATTCCAAGACTAGTATGATAGCTATTGTTATATGAAAACTCAATCAAATCCAGGCTATCTTCCCAACTTCCTTGGAAATCAATGACGCATGCCCGAAGCATGTCCTCAAGGGTTTGGATGGTTCTCTCAGTTTGTCCATCTTTGGCTGGGTGGAAGGCTGCACTCATTGTCAATGTCGTACCAAAACTCTTCTGCACACTTTTCCAGAAATTTGAAAGAAACCTTGAATCCCTATCTGATACGATATCCTTAAGAACTCCATGTAACCTCACAACATTCTTAATGTAAGCTTTAGCAAGTTGTTCCATTTTCCAAGTTTCCTTCATTGGTATAAACACTACTGACTTAGTCAACCTATCTACCACAACCCAAATTGTATCATTTCCGGTCTTCGACTTAGGCAAACAAGTGACGAAGTCCATAGAAATACAGTCCCATTTCCAGCTTGGAATCTCTAAAGGTTGGACCTTTCCTTGAGGTCTCCTATGCTCTATCTTAACCTTCTGAAAAGTCAGACATCGAGCCACAAATTCAGCCACTTCGTTCTTCATTCTTGGCCACCAATAGACCTTTTTCAAGTCCTTATACAACTTGTCACCACCTGGGTGCACAAAATATGGCGTATTATGCCCTTCTCTCATTAATTTCTCCTTCAATTCTCCACACTTTTGAGGCACGCACCACCTGCCTTTGTACCTCAAACTTTCATCATCATGGATTCGGAATTCTAACTCCTTGCCTTGGGAAATCTTTTCCTTGATTCTCTCCAACTTTACATCACCAGCTTGATTCTCCCTAATCTCGATCATCAAATATTGATGGCTGGATGGTTAATGCATTCATCATTCCCTCAAGGCTTTCACCACTTACTATTTCAAGGTTCAAACGCTGCATGTCCTTACACAACTCGTTAGCAACTACTAACGCATTAACACTATGACTTGATTTCCTACTCAAGGCATCCGCAACTACATCGACTTTTCCTTTATGGTACTGGATATCCAAATCATAGTCCTTGATTAACTCCAACCACCTTAGTTGGCGCATATTCAGATCCTTCTGTGTGAAGATGTACTTTAAACTCTTATGATCCGTAAATATTCTACACTTCACACCATACAGATAGTGTCTCCATATCTTCAATGAAAACACCATAGCAGCTAGCTCTAAATCATGGGTAGGGTAATTGGATTCATATGGCTTCAACTGCCTCGACGCATACGCAATAACCTTCCCGTTCTGCATCAATACACATCCTAAACCATTCTTAGAGGCATCACTATACACATCATATGTACCACTCTCATCTTGCAAGGTTAACACTGGCGCGGTTGTCAATCGCGTCTTCAAGGCTTGGAATGCTTCCTCACACTGGTTACTCCATTCAAACTTTGCTTCCTTCTTCAACAAGGTAGTCATGGGCTTGGCTATCCTAGAGAAGTCTTGCACAAAGCGTCTATAGTAGCCCGCTAATCCCAGAAAACTTCGAATGTCAGTCACACTCTTGGGTGTAGGCCATTCACTAACAGCTTTGATCTTAGCAGGGTCAACTGCCACTCCTTCTTTAGATACAAAATGTCCCAAAAATGCAACTCTTTCCAACCAAAACTCACACTTTGAGAACTTGGCATACAACTGGTTATCTCTCAGGGTACTCAACACAGATCTCAAGTGTTCAGCGTGATCCTCTTCACTTTTGGAATACACTAGGATGTCATCTATGAAAACCACTACAAACTTGTCCAAATAGGCCTGGAATACACGGTTCATTAAGTCCATAAATATTGCAGGTGCATTGGTTAACCCAAAAGGCATAACGGTGAACTCATAATGTCCGTATCTAGTCCTGAATGCGGTCTTTGGTATGTCATGATCGGCGATTCTCAATTGATGATAACCCGAACGTAAATCAATCTTTGAAAAGATTCCTGCTCATTTCAGTTGGTCAAATAGGTCTTCTATCCTAGGTAGAGGATACTTATTCTTGATCGTGACCTTATTGAGCTCCCTGTAGTCTATACAGAGCCTCATACTTCCATCCTTTTTCTTCACAAATAACACTGGTGCTCCCCAAGGCGATGCACTTGGCCTAATGTAACCTTTCTCCAATAAATCCTCCAATTGGCCTTTTAACTCATTCATTTCTGCTAGAGCCATTCGATAGGGTGCTTTTGAAATAGGCGCAGTTCCAAAAGGCACTAAATCTGTGTCGATTGGGAGGCATCCCCAGGATCTCTTCCGGAAAGACATTAAGGAATTCATTAACTACTGCTTTCTCACATTGCATAAGAAGACTGGGCTCCCTTTACTGACTAGCTTCACGAGTTCCATTGCCGTGATAATTCCTATGTTCTTAGGCTTACCAAAACGACGATATGACACTACTTTGCCTAGGCTAGACCTCAAGTGAACCTTCTGCTTCTCACAATCTATTTTGGCTTTGAACATGGCCAACCAGTCCATCCCTAGAATTACATCTAGCTCTCCTAACTCAAACTCGATTAGGTTAGATAGGAACACGGTCTTGGCTATGGTCAAAGGCACATCTCTATGGATTTTGGTACACTTCACTATGCTACCAATAAGTATGATTATAGGTACTTCAATTGTTTCGGGCTCTTTGAAACCTAATTTCCCCAAAGCGTCTACTGAGATAAAAGAATATGTCGCACCAGATTCAAATAGAACTTTAACTAAAACGGAATTAATAGAGAAAGTACCCGCTATGACGTCAGAGGAAGTTTCCGCTTCTTGCCTAGATATCACATTCAGCTTTCCTTGGGCAACTCCTTTGTTATAGCCACCTCCATTGGTGTTTCCATTGTGGTTTCGGTTCCCATTCTGCTGTTGGTTTCCTGTAGGCTTTCCATGGTTCTGGTGATTTCCATTGCTATTGCCATTGTTACCACCTTGGTAGTTCCTTTGGTTTCCACCTCCATTTCCCCCATTTCGGTTCTGATTATTCCGATTATTGCTCTGGTGGTTACCTTGGTTAGGCTTTCCATTCTTAGAATAACATTCATACTCCCTGTGGCCTAAATTCTGACAGAATCTACAAGTTACTAAGTTTCTGTCATAATCCTTTCCAAGGTGATTCATGTTACAGCGCCTACAGTCGTAGGTCCTTACTCCAATCCTTCCAAACTGATTTCCACCACCTTGGCTGCTGCGATTACCACCATTGTTCTCCCTAAACTGGAAGTTCCCATTCCCTTTGTGCTTCTTAAAATTCCCCTGATTCTGAGGGTTATTCCCTTGATTCGAGCTTCCACCATCCTTTCTCTTTCCAGTACCCCCAGTCTTCCTTTGTTGTAACCCATACAGGTGAGCAGCTTTTCCGTACAGGGTGTCTAATGAGGTAAAGGTCTCTCCAGACAACAACAGTTGCAAGTCTATTGTCAAACCATTCTCAAATCTTTGAGCCTAGAACTCTTCCATTGCCACCACTTCCGGTGCAAACCTAGACAGCTCTATAAACTTAGAATAGTATTCCGTCACAGACAGACCATCCATTTTGAGTTCGATGAACTCCTGCGCCTTTTGCTTCTTCAGATAAGGTGGGTAAAACTTGTTCTTTAGTGCAGTTTCGAATGCTTCCCACCCAAAGTTAGGTGTGGTTCTAAGGGTATTCTCACATCGTTGCCACCATAAATCAGCTTCACCTCTCAGGTAGTACACATCACTGTTCACCCTAAGGTTTTCGGGGTAATTCACAGCTACAATAAGCTTATCAAACTCTCTCAACCAGTTTTCAAGCACACTTGGTTCAATCTCTCTGCTATACAGTGGAGGCTTGCTTTGAGCTATTTTCTTAAACATTTCCCCAGCCGGATCATGCACTGGGTTGGCTCTAGTTTGAGCTAGGTCTCGAACTACCTCAGCTAGTTTTCTAACCACTTCAGAAATCTCTTGGTTAGCCATATCCCTTCTCCTGAATAAAATAAAAGGCTAACTTTAATATTTGTTGGACATGACATTACTAAGGCACTAGTTCGACAACGAACCCACTCACAACAAGAACATAGTTACACGTGCCCTAGGGGAAAAGTTGGCGCCACTTTTGGGCCTTCTCACCCCACTATTCGGTGCATGTAAATTTAGATGGTTACTACTTGACCACCTTGCACATAAAATTTCATTGAAGAAATAACAATTAATCCCTTTGCGATACCCAAAAGACTTAGAATTGAAAATTGAACTTAAGAGATAACGAAAAGGAAATTCTATTCTTTTATTAATGCTTCAATGAATAGGTCTTACATCCACTAATGATATAACATTTATTCTCCAACTATGATAGAACTAACAACCATAAGTAGTAGCTTTGCCACTTTATTATTCAACGAAAAATAAAACTAAGGATTACATTTCTCTAGAGACTAACGTCATCACGACGATCTTTCTTTCCTTGTATTGCTCTGGAGTAAAGTCTTGATCATTAGGATCATCCAAGTCTTCTTCCGGATCAGAGTCTTCATCCATAGCCTCATCATTCTGTTGTGGCTCACTATCAACCACATTATTCTCTTCAAGCTCATCCTCAGATCCACTAAATATCTCAATTGTTGGTTCAGGAACTACAGGATTAGGATTCTCAATCTCTACTACATCATCATCATCATCATCATCATCCTCAACATCACTAGCTTGCTCATCATGGATCATGCCATCCTCACCATCACTTTCTATTCCTCCATAGCCCATACCTAGACCCGCAGAGTACTTCCCATCCTCATAGCTATTCTCCGCAACCTCTAAGATAGTAGTAAGAACCTCAGTATCATACATCCACCTACCATCTCCAGTCCCATATTTGTACCACTTAGGGGTACCATCATTAAAATGCATGTCACTGAACTTGTTCTTGAGGTCTAGGTAAGGGTTCTTATGGGGCAAACAATGTATAACCATACTAGCCATCATATCTTTGTGCCTAAGGTGGGGCATATCCTTGGTCGAAGCAAAATAGTTGCAAGCAAACACGATCTTCTGGACATACATGTGAGGAGTCTCGGTATCCATCTTCTCTAAGTATCCTAGACTAGCTGGTGAACTTAGAAGGTAGCATCCTTAATTCCTGAAAAATCACAACTAGAAAGTCTTACTAACGCGTTCCCATAGAAATTCCAACCCAAAAAGGATACAATTAATAGTTCGTGGAGCCATACAATTTCAATGTACAAGTATATGCTCAACATGAAATATGATGCAATTAATCACATAAAGCAAGATAAAACATGATTAGAACACATACGTGGCACTTAATAAATCACATTGTCACATAATATGCATTCTTAGACTAATATGCCCTTCTTAGTCTACCAATTCCTCACTTGAAATTAATATTAATTTTTGAAATTAATTAAGAAATAACTCCTAACTTAGTTGAAATTATTAAAATTAAAATCGAAAATTAATAAGAAATATTATTTAATTAAATAAATTAATTTCGGATAATAAAAGAAAATTCCGAAAAAAAAAATTCGAAAAAATAAATGAATAAATAAATAAGAAAATCCGAAAATAATTAAAATATTTTGAATTTAATTCGAAATTTCGAGTAATAAAAAAAAATCGGAAAAATTTAATTAAATTAAATAATAATCCGACTTTTTCAACTCATTTTAAACGACTTAAAATGATTGGTATTTAACCCTTAAAATATTGAGTACTCAAAATAATACGTTTTGACTTTAGGAAAATAATATTTAAAAATCCTAAAGTTCCGCAAATACCACTTTGTAGTATGAATTACTACAAAGAATCA
Organism: Spinacia oleracea; assembly: GCF_020520425.1. Taxonomy (NCBI): domain Eukaryota; kingdom Viridiplantae; phylum Streptophyta; class Magnoliopsida; order Caryophyllales; family Amaranthaceae; genus Spinacia; species Spinacia oleracea. The sequence goes on from NC_079490.1 coordinate 95,544,980, forward strand.
TTAGTCTCCGATTACCACTTTGTAGTATTGCCTACTACAAAGAAGGAATGAAACTAAGCTCTAGTATACCACTTTGTAGTATTACCTACTACAAAGTAGCCTTAAGCTCTGATACCACTTTGTAACACCCTAATAATTCTTTGCTTTTATAAAACCATTTTCAAACTTAAATAAAGGAATTACCAAAGTATTACCGCCACCGTGATAACGGTTAAGGCTAGTACCAGAATTACGCAGCGGAATTGAATGTCAACTAACTTTTAAAAACCATCATTAATGTAAAATCGAGGCCTCCTACAATTTGGAACCATGACGACCCAAAAAACCAAAGTATAAAAGTTCACCAATTTCAAACATAATTAAAGTATAAATAAGTAGTTCAAAATACGAAAGCATGCAACTCTCTCGATCATCCCAAGCCACATGATTTCGATCTACCAACCTGCTATATTATTCTACTCCCCATCAATGCAAGTGCAAATGATAGATCATCATAGGGTCATTAAGGCAAAGGCCATGACCAAAAGACACAAAGCACGTAGTCAGCAAAAGCTGAGTACTTACAAGAATAGAGTGAAACAAAACTAAAACACGCATCACTCACTAAGCACTAATCAACATGCAAAAGCCACTTAATAATTAACAAGCAAATCATGAATACAAGACTCGACTCTTGACTCGACTCTTGACTCACAATTTAATTAGAATAAGTTTCGAACGGGCCAAAAGAATATTCCATAAAGGAAAGGTGATGGGAGCCAACTATACACCCAATAATAAATAATAAAATCGGGCCATACCGAGTGTAAGGCCATACCGACGGAATTCCTGCACATAATATAAATGAAACAACGTCTTGTATCATTAGTAGGAGATCAAGATTTTCGGCAAGTCTCCCCCACATTGCTCATACTCAAGGTATATACGTTCCAAGAGTTTTGAAGCTTGTTCTGGTTGCACTTTACGTTTATTAATATTTTATTAAAGGTGAACTCGAGACTCAACAAACATACACACATATAATTATGAAACAACAACTAAAACAATCTTATTTGAATGCTTTAGGACTTGTGATCAACAAAGCAAGACACTTGTGAAATTACTACCATGTTCCTCCTCACCAAAGTGAGATTCCACATCATGCCCATTAACACGTGGGTTGTGCCCTTGCACGAAAAATCCTAATTCATTTCATATAATATTCCCAACTAAACCCTACATGTGCGTTGACTTACATGAGCTAACCCTTCACATGTGGTAAAATAAATAGTACAACGAAGTACGAATAATTGGCTCAAAGTATGCTAGACATCCCGTACAATAGCATACAAATAAATAATCCATCCCTTGCATGTGAAACAAACCATACATGCATAAATATTGAACAACATGATTGACAATGAAATCCATACTCATATTAATCCCAACATGCTTGTTCAACCAATAATTCAACAATGCAAATACAATAATCCACATGATCGTTCACCAAAAAAAATATGAATCCACATAATATAATTCACATCAACAACAATCATGTAATGTCCCTAGACAAATAATGTGGTCGCCCTAGACTTGTACGTACCTTGAATACTTAAGCGTAGGGGCCACTTTGCAATAACGAGCACTCACTTAGAAATCACCTCCTATCACCAAAATAATGAAACTTAAATTATTTCCATGTCCATTAAATTTCCATCAACTTTATAAAATCTAAAACCTCATTTAAACTTTAGAATTCAATCGTTTTTCAATAGTATAATCGTCTCACTTTGCAAAACCAATTCTTAGTACGAAAACATACTTTTTCCGCCTTTAAAATCAATAAAAATCAATACTTTAAGCCTTTATTCAAATCTGAAAATATAATTGATTATCATAATTAAAATCATCACCTAATTATGCTAATCAATTGACTCATTAGGTCTAGGTTAAAACCCTAACTTGAAAATCCCAATAAAACCAATTTAACTTCATAAAAATCAATTCTTTATTAAATAAACGAATCTGAAAATTCATATTTTAATAATTAAAACAAGCCTAATGGATCACAACACGTAAAACCTCAAAGCACGGTGTTCACAACCGATTCCCAGCATTTTAATTATTCAAAACAATAATAATATCGTAATTTAAAATACGGAATTTTAATACAATAGGTAAGGAAGAAGAGAATTATACCAATTCGGCCTATAGCACGGAACAACCACGAATTAATGTGATTGGGCGAAAAAGATTGAACAACAAACAAGAACAACACACACACACACACACACACACACGTCCGTGTGTGCGTGCGAGCGGGATTGAGGGGCAGCAGTGCTGGCGCGCAGGACAAGGCAGCAGGGGCGCGAGGCTAGCGCGCAGCAAGAGGGACAAGGGTATGGCGCTGGGCGAGCAAGAGAGACGAGAGCGAGAGGGACGAGGGGTTGGCGTGCCGCAAGACACACAGCAACAATAGCAGCAGCAACACGCGCACAGCAGCACGTAAAGGAGGCGAGCTGTGCGGTGCACGAGAGGGAGTGGGCGACGAGGGGCGAGCAACAAGGGCACAGCAGCACACGAGCGAGCACGAAGGCACGAGGCTGCTCGTGCTGTGCAGGGCTGCGGGCCGGATAAGAGGGAGAGGAGAGGAGAAGTGTGGAGCAAGCAAGAGAGGAAAAAGGGTTTATGACAAAATAGGGGGATCATTTAATGAGGGAAGTCCTATTTATAGGCTCCCTAATTTCAATGGGCTAGGCTTTGAAAATTAGAATTGGGCTTAGGGAATTAAATGATTGGGCTAGCTTAGGGCTTGAATTAAATTCTTTTTATTGGGCTCGTTTAATAAAACGAATTGGACTTTTCATTTAAAACCCCAAACCTTTTAAAATTACTTGCGACCCATTAAATTTCCCAACTCGAAAATTAAATTCGTTTCGTAATTAATTAAAATAATAAATATTCTAATTAATTAAAATACATTTAAATAATATTTAAATGCGAAATAAATTCCAAAAATCGTAAAATGCTTTATAAATATAATAAAATATATTATTTATAAATATTATAAAAATACGAGGTATTACACCTCATTTAGTTTAATGAAATTTTAATTTTGGTTATTTACTTTGTTATTTTTTTATTAGTGGTAATAATTTAGGTGTCCTTCGGCATTGCTTTCGTTTTCCGTTTTTTCTTTAAAAAGTAACAACGAAACTGTTCGCCTAGGTCGTTGTAAAAAACAAATACAAGCCACCTTTTCATATTAAAAAACAGAATGCAGCAAACCCGAAAAAGTGATTTTCTCTATTTTGTTTTGCGTTTTTTTACTTTTTATTCTCACGCCGCTACAGTGCTTCTCCTTCCCCAACTAGGGATGTTAATGGGGCGGGGCGGATGCGGATGTATGCCACTCCATCCCTATCCCCACCTAAAATTTCCATCCATATCCCCGCCCCATCATCCATGGCGGGTACAAAATTCATCCCCATCCCCGCCCCAACGGGTACAAACTAAAATTCATCCCCGCCCCACCACCCGCTTGGGTATCCATCTCCGTCTCATCCCCGCCCCATATCCGCGTCAATACCCACCTTGTTTTTCTTATTTCGCCAACATTATGGAAAAAAGTAACTTCCATAAATAAAATGTTGGCGAGTGGAGATAAACACATAAAATTAGAAGTCTTGCCTAAATTCATAATATCAAATACTACAAACCAATCCAAACGCATAAAAAAAAATTGTTCAACTTTTTATGTTCTTTAAATTTTTCAATTCACGTAGGGAATGATATTCAGATAGGGTTGACGAGTATCAAGCGGGGCGGGTGGGGATTGGGCGGGGCTGGCGGGGATGGGGCGGGTCCAACACAAAATCCACACCCGCCCCATCACCCATAGCGGGTATGATTTTTATACCCATCCCCGCCCCATCACCCGCCAAACTTCCCTCTATCCCCGCCTACTTGGGGCGGATGCGGGGCGGGTCTCCTATAAAACCCGCCCCACTGACATCCCTATCCCCAACAATCCAAGGCCGTTTCTCTCTCCTCTTGGCTTCTTCTCTATCTTTTCTTGTTCATCTTTTGATTCTCTCTCATCTATCTTCTCTGAATCATAGTTTTTATAAGATGAATAGCTCTATCGGGTCAGAACCCGGCACGGGTTAATTAGCAGGCTAGACACTTTGAGAGTGGGGGGTGATAAAGGGAACCCTCCCTCAAAGTGCCCCTAGTGGGGATTGAACCCCCAACCTTTTGGTTGGAAGGTGGAATTCTTTCCACTAGGCCAAGACATACTTGGTTTTAGTATTTCCAACTTATCTACAAAATTTTGTTGTAATATGTGCTAAAGAGTGTAGAACCGTAGCCTGTAGGATAATTGTTTTTTTTTTGTTTGTTTGTTTATCAAAGTCATTTTTTTGGTGATTTTTTTTTTATCAAAGTCATAATATCACGAGTTTTGTGTTGTAGTGATTGTGTGGGGGAAGCCCTTTTTCTCAGCCATTTTTTTTAATAAAACAGAACTTCAATTAATCAGAGGTATGGTGTAGCAGAGAAGTACTATTATTGTATCACCCCTTAAACTTACATCCGAACCTGAATTGTCCATTGTTGTCTACTTTTATATGTCTACATATTGTTCCTTTCAATGATACGGAGTAGCTTTTTATCCTATCTAGTCTACATCGCAAAGGCTTTGGTTACACCCAGGGTAAGTGGTCCCTGGGTACCTTGCCCTCTTATTGGATGATTACACATCATCTTTGCCACGTCAGTTCTAATTTTTCATTTTTCATTTCAGTTGCTTTTTGAATTTGAAATTCAAATTATATTTATTTTATTTTCCTTTTTTTTGTCGATGATACCAATGAATCTGTTGATGTTTGTTGCTTTTGATCTATTCGTCCTCCCATATTGTATCAATGTAAGAGATGGAGTTTTTTGACATAACTATTTATGTCGACATCATCTTTAAGTGATTGAAATCGTAAAAATGAACCAGTCTATCCCTTTGAATTTTAATTTTAATTCGACTGATATTTGTATTTTTTTTGTTTGTTTGACAAAATACAACAGTGAAGGCCTGAATATGTGCGTAATAACAAAAGGGATTGTTTGCGCGATATGTATTTTGCTAAAAAATTGTTTCAGAAGTTGAACTTCGGAGAAGATGAACTCGGAGAAGATGAAGGGCTGAAGGCGGAGTTTCCTAAGTAAAGCTTATGAGCGAAAAACACCCCCCAAAAAGAAAAAAAATTGGTTTCATATTGTTTGTGTAGGATCGAACCCAGGACCTCAGAAGAGTCAAGGCAAAGAGCATTGAGTAGTAGCAGTAACCATTGTGACAGGGAGGCAAAGCCATTGGTTGTTGTAATTGAAAAATCTACTTAACCTTTATCCCTTATTTCATTAAATTGCGAAGTTTCTTTTATGTTGTATATGAATATTAAGTGTAAACAATTACGTTGAATACAGTGGTTGTTATTTTAAAAAATATAAGAGAAATTTAGACGACAAAATTGTATAATTTTCTTAGTTGTTTTATTTGTGTTCGTCAATTTGTCGTATCATTTTATCTAATTGTTTTAAAAAGTAGTCAAAACAAATGAAGTGGTACATGACAAAAATTCTAAAAAATGTAATATAGAGAACAAGAAGTAATTATAATCCTTAGTGATATTTAGTTTTGATATCATAATTGTGTACAAAAATTGGACATAATAATACCGTACATTTTTCTAAATAGTTGAGGCCGTACAAAAGTTGTTAATCTAAACCCTTCCAAAATACTAATTAGTGGAGGTCGTACAAAAGACCGTACAAAAGTTGTTAATCTAAGCCCTTCGGAAATACTAATTAGTCTAGGCCGTACAAAGGTCCGTACAAAAGTTGTTAATCTAAACCCCTCGGAAATACTAATAAGTCGAGGCCGTGCAAAAGTCCGTACAAAAGATGTTTATCTAAATCCCTCGGAAATACTAATAAGTATTGATTAGACTATGTAAGTTAAAACAAAATGTTACATAGCAGACTTTTACCGTAAACCCTAATCCTCACCAAACAATCGCCTCAACGACTCTCCAAAATCCTCGTCATCATAAATTCTCTTCCAATCCTTGCAAACAGCCTTACCACCTGAAAAATGGGAAAATAGATGAAAATGTTATGTGGGGGGCACATTAACGGTAATATTTTATATATGTTCTTTTCTTCCACTATTTCGTATAATTAACTCTCTTCTCTTCCCCCGCTTTCTTATTTTTCACGAATTCACATAATTTTTCACCATTATTCATAAAATTAACAAAATTTAATGAAAATAAAGAGAGAATGGTGAAAGAGTTAAAGAAATTCATAAAGGGAGCATGGTTATTAAAATCGCGATTCAAATCATAGAATCTTACGATTCTACGATTCAAATATGTCTTACGATTCGATTTACTATTCTACACGATTCTACACTTTTTTCTCGATTAGCGAAAACCTCATAAATTTGAATCACGTAGAGAAAATAATTAATAGAAAAATATTGCTAATTATTGCTTGTATAACTATTAAACAACTATATATTTCAGTTATTGAGTTTTTTCCTATAATATAAGCACTTTAAATGAAATTTGAGAATAAAATCTTGATTATATTTGTTTATAGAATCTTACGATTCTACGATTCGTTTTTACGATTCGATTCTAAGAATCCCTTCCGATTCAAAGTAGAATCACGATTTTGATAACCTTGAAAGGGAGTGTGAAAAATTGGAGAGAAATTGAGTTAGGTAGCCACACATAAAGGTTGCATCTACTTTTTTGTTTTTATGTGGTAACAAACAACTTTTAATTCTTTTGTAGGTGGTAAAATACAAGTTTTAATTTTTTAGGTGGTAAAAAACAATTTGAGCAGGTTATTTTTTACCGAACAATAAAAAATTAAAACTTGATTAATAAGCTCGAAAAGGAAAAATGAAAGCTAAATGAATCAATTTAAAACTTGAACAGGAAAAATAAAAGGAAAAATTAAAACTTGCTTTCATTTTTCCTGTTCGAACTTGATTCATTTAATTTTTCCGTTGTTTTAGCTTAGGTCACGAGTAGCTTGTTTAAGTTCAAGCTCGAGCCGAGCCGAGCTATTACCAAACGAGCCTTAATAAACGAGCTTTTAACAAACAAGCCTTAAATAAGTAGCAAGATCGAATTTAAATGATCATATTAATAAATGAAATATTATTTGAAAAAATTATAAAACATAAAAACATAACCATACCCAAATTAAAAGGTAGCACAGTATACTAACTAAAACTATTTTATAAATTATAATCTTCTGTTTTCCAAAGTTAATAATCTGTTTTAAAAAACCGCCCAAAAAAAATGTTGAAAAATAGTGGTTGTCTAGGCTCGAACCCCGTACCTCAGCGTAGTTGAATTTTTTAGGTTGTTCGAGCTGGTATCATTTATTAAACGAGCTTAATTTTTTTTGTTCAAGCTCGATTATTTATTTAGTGAACGAGCTTTGACCGAGCTTTGACCGAGCTTGTTCACAAGCTGTTCACGAGCGTATCGGCTCTTTGACGTCACTAAACAATTTAACCAGAATTTATGTATTTTAACCTATCAATTTTTAATGAAATAGGGTTAAATTTTAAAAAAACAATAAAATCACAAGGATAAAAACATGTAACAGAAAAAGCAATAAAGAAATATATTGCGTCCAAAGAAACCACTACTTTATTCTCTGCACTTACACTCTCCAAGTTTTTAGAGAAACAAGTAATACAAAGAATGTCAAAATAATGCACATTCTAAAACTTAGTTTCTCATTTGATTTTGATTCATAAAACCGTATCATGATATCCTCATTCCTTGCCTCCAAATAAGGAACTTTTTCCAACAACATTGTGTTTTCTATAATTATCTTTTCAACTTGGAATTTCAAGCGCACGGTTTCTTGCTTGAGATTACAATTCTCATCTTGTAGTGCATCTAGAATGGTATTTTTTACCTCACTTTCCCAAAAGAAGAAACCACAAGTATCATCCTGTAAAAAAACCCGAGCATCATTCTAAAAACCAAAACGTAAGGAAAGAGCGATTTAAATCTACGTAATGAATCGATTATATTACCTTCCATACCGGGCAAGAGTAAAATTGTTGGAGCAATACGACGAATATAAAATAACATAATATTTCAATACGAATAAAATAAAGACGTAATTCATTTTAATATAAAAACTTTTTCAAGCCGTACAACGTAATATTTAAGACAGTGCATACGATAAACGTTGCATGTAACCACTTCTACAACAAAATTCCCTAGTCTTCTGGCACAGTATTTATATATACAACATACAAACATAATATATACAAGGAATTTATAATAAACTAACAGTTTATTGTTTAACCATATGGGGTAGCATACAACTTATTAACGTTCTTAATACTACGTAAATATAGAATTTAAGAAATTAACAAAGAAAAACGCCTAGTTTTCTCCGTCGTTCAGATCTACGTTCTCACCAACAACAAAGTAAGATTCATCAATATCAAGCAACTACAACTTATCATTAATTCAAACAAATTTAATTACCATTAATAACACATTCATATACCATTGTTGTTTTCAGGAATTTATGAGCTAGATTTAACAAAATCACTTGAACTAAAAACTTACATTATCTTCGATGCGGGATCTCGAAGCTGAATCACCATGTAGCAGTTCTACAGTTCTGCTAAAAACTCTCCTTTGTGTATTTATTTGTGGCAAGCTAGATAACATGAGTCCAGCTTGGCCTAATTTTTTTTTAAGAGTGAATTAGGGTATGAAAATCTTACCGTTGGGTTTTTGAAATTTGTAGATTATGTTTTCTTTTTTTAGTTACTTTGATGTTTGGGCGGGATAAAATTTGGGGAAGCAAATGGCGCATTATTTCCCGCTTAGCAACCCTAAATGTCGCACTCAGTGAAATTTTTTCCCCCTAAAACCAATTGCTTTTCCCCCTAAAACTGAATTCCTCTTTGCCTACTTGGACCAATAAGCTTGCAGTGTACCTGGGCCCCAGTCTACATTGATGATATTATTCATTTCGATGATAGCTTTTTATCCTATCTAGTCTACATTGATGATATTGTTTCTTTCCATGGCTAGCTGAATAGAGAAACCCATGTTCCTAGTTTGCTGTTTCTCTATTTTGTTTCTTTCCATGGCTAGTAGGATCTTTTTACTACATTGAGATATTGTTTCTTTCCATGGCTAGTTGAATATATTTTGGGCACTATCTAATGTGGTTTTTTCGAACTGAATTGAATTAAAGAACAAAATAAATGTTCACAACATGACTATCAAAATTTGACACACAATAATAAGATTATCTAGCTTCAGAACCTAGAGAAGCGTTGGATTTTGGGAATTGGGATGTAGGCATTAGATGCTCTAAGAGCATCAATACTAGCTATCTCTTAGCCCCCTCTTAGCCTTTATCTTTCCTTAAGAGTTAGCTCTTAGCTAAAATGTGATAACTCTTAGCTCCCTCTTATTTAGAGGTTGATTATGACATCCTCTAAATAAGAGGTAGCTCTTAGAAAATAAGAGGGGGTGAGGTGGAATATTGTGGGGCTTTTATGCTTGCTTTTTGGTATTTTTATATTAAAAATAAAATAAAAAATATGAAAAATCTACTTAAGAGGTAGTATATAAGAGTTAGTATATTTCTTGTATTTTTTGGTAGCTAACTCTTATTAAGAGTGATGTTGAGGTGGATGAGGAGAGAGACTAAGAGGGGAAAATAAGAGCTACCCTTACAATTGATGCTCTAAGAATTTACGTAAAAGAAAAAAAAACCATTATGTCCTTAGTTGCTATTGGTATGAATTTGTTGTCTCTTATACTAATTCATTTTTTATCTACTATCAAATATTTTTTGTGAGATTTTTTTTTTGGACAAGTGCTAACTGAAAAAAGTACGAAAAATTAGAAAAGCAATGTAAATGGCGTGAAGCTCCAGTTGCAAGTAGATGAGCTTGAGTCACCCGTTCCCTGTCCACCTTGTGGATGCTGCACCAATTAAAGTCCTTACCTAGAGTCTTGATTTCTTCTATTGTCCATCGAATCTCAAGGTGTCGAATCTTTTCATCTAATAGCATGTGCACCAGTTGTTGAGAATTTGTAAGATTTGTAACTTTGTCTAGCTTTGCCTGTTGTGCCCACTTCATGATGTAAAGGCAAGCCATGGCTTCAGCTTGTAAGGAAGTCTGAGTAGTACCAGAAGTAGCGCCGCCCATTAAAATCCCACCTGTCCTTTGGTGATTCTCCCAGACCCAACCCATACCTGCATTACAAGTGTGCTTTAGCCAGGAACCATCTACCTGGACCAAAGCAGCTAAATCCTCAGTACCAGCAGAATTAAGAACAGCTCTGAAAAAACCCGGGGGAATACTTGGGTCATTCTCTGGAGGATGTAGAAACTGAAGAGAATTTCAGTTGTTACGAACGAACACCTCATGTTGGTGAAGGCCTTCTTTAACCAATGCAAAAACTGATACCAACCGTCGTGGTGTCGTCCCTAAAAATGCGGTTGTTCCACGACAACCAAAGAGCCCATAATGTACTAATAAAATAGATGCTCCGTGAGCTATTCTTCCCGTCCTGGCGTTGGAAAAGCCGGAAGTAGAAAAGAAACCAATCCGTGAAGGTAGTGGTTTCGTTGATTTCTGAATGGATTGCAAGCAGTCCATCCCTCCATACCTGTTGTGCTATTGTACAAAACCGGAAAATGTGTTGCGTATCTTCATCTCCATTCACACAGAAATCGCATTCAACCTCCATCTGGATACCCCTTGAATTAAGGTTAAACTTTGTTGCTATTACATTATGGAGAAGTTTCCATATAAAAAGCTTCCATTTTGGGGGAATCTTTAAAGACCAGAGATTCTAGTAAAAATCCGACACTGGTGTGTTGTTGGTCAAAGATAAATCTTCTGAGATTACCATTGCATATGCTGACTTAATAGTGAACTTACCAGACGTATGATATCTCTAGTATAGGAAATCCTCTTCATTTGAAGCTGGAAGTTCCATACCCACAATTCGTCGAGCATCTTCAAAATCAAAACTTTCTCTAATCTTTGCATGATCCCAACCTAACCCATATGGCAAAATGAAATGGCTAACCTTCCAATTTATGGCATTTTGAAGTGAAATTCCTTGCTTGAAACCTGGGATCTTCCCTGAAACCCATCTATCCTTTCCAGCCACAACGCGTTTCCCATTACCAATTTTCCAATCACATCCTTTAAGGAGTAAATTGTTAGCCCTGCACAGACCTCGCATACCCCAATAAAGCCCCTTCCCTTCTACTATATTCGGTAAACCTGTTTGCATAGGTATTGAAGACTTTCTACCACAAATTCCTGCCAGCATGCATTGTGGATTGTTGAACAGTCGCGAAGCTTGTTTCATTAAAAGAGCCTTGTTCAAGGAACCCATTCCCCTAATTCCTAATCCTCCCAAACCTTTAGGAAGCTGAATCGTGTCTCTGTTAATCCAATGCATTCCTTTACTCCCTTTATTAGCCCAAAAGAACTTGGCTAACATTGCATCAATCTTAGAAGCAATCAACATAGGAACCTCCATAGAACATAGAACATGAGATGCCATAGCTATGAGGACTGAATTTATCAAAATGAGCTTCTGAGATTGTGATAGCGGAACAGAGTTCCAAGAGTTTATCTTTTTTGCAATTTTTTCCACAAGAAATTGGAAATTTGAATGCTTTGTTCCTATGAAATCAATTGGAACCCCTAAATGGGTTGATAAAGTAGGGACTAACTCCATCTGAAAAATATATTTAAATCTCTGTTTCATTTCGGGAGGAGTGTTGGGGCTTACTTTGAAATGAGATTTTGTGAGATTAGAATACTTAATTAATTGGTAATCTAGAACTTATATATGCAGTTGCGTGACTGATCTTCTTTTGTGTGAGTATGGTAGTATGGTTTTCTCATTTGACATTCTTTATATCAAATTAAATGTTATAGATTTACTTGAGTTGTAAGTTTTATATGACATGTGGAAGATTGGGTTATATTGATTACTCCCTCCGTCCCACATTAGTTGTTACAGTTCTAAATTAGGAATGACCCCACAATTATTATATTGTCTATCTCTTCCCACTATATTCTTTTTTGTCCCCACACCCTCTCTCATTCAATTAAAAAAATACCCCACTAACTCCTATCACATCTAGTTTTTCAATAAAATAACAATTGATAACCAAACAACCACTTATAACCTAAAACTTTGTGCAAAGTTAAGTGTAACAACTAATTTGGACGGATGGAGTATTTATTTGTTATTACTCGGTAGATGTTGAATTTGATCATTAACATTAAGGTTGAATATGATGTTATTGAGGTTGACCTTATGCGATCACTTGGAGTATGGAATGAAAGCATTGAATCTTACTTGATATGTTTAATAGATGATGAAGTGAAAAAGGAAAATAGACCCACTACTACTCTACCCAAACCAGCTTTAAAGTTTATCAAGGAGAAACTAAAAGAGAAGAAAAAAAGGAATATAGTCAAGATTAACTAAAGAACAAATATAAATTAATTATGACAAAGATGGAATTGAAGGACTTTAGTAAATTAATAGAGGAGACCAGAATTGGATACAATGCCGTAAATATTCAAGTTTCTGCTGAGGATGCTATATGGAAGAAACTATATGAGGTAAATATTCAAGTTTCTGGTAGAAAGTTTTCAATACCTATATAGTTTCTGGTAGAAAGTTTTCAATACCTATATAGTTCCATATACCTATATTGAAAACTTATATTTCTGCTGAGGATGCTATATGGAAGAAACTATATTCGGTAAACCTGTTTGCATAGGTATTGAAAACTTGTGTGAAGAATTGAAGAAAAGGGAAAAGTTGAAAAACTCAAAATTTATACCAGATGCAGAACAAGTTGCGATGTTTCTTCTCATTGTTTCTCACAATTTGAAGCAAAGATTTGTCGCCGATAGATTTCAACATTCTTTAGACTCTATTCATCGTCATGTTCGGAAGATTTTATATGCCATATGTGAAGGAAATAATGCCATTGGTCCAAGTATGCATTCAATGTTAAGTCTAATAAATGCGGTTCAGTATTAATTAACAAGTTAATAATTCAGTGAGATCAAGTGAGCTGAATGCCTAGCTAGAGGCCGCTTCAGTTCAAGTGGAATTAATGATATTAATCCACAGCTTACTCTTGACTGAACCCGTAGGGTCACACAAATAGTACGTAAACGTATCAAGTATTTAATGGCATTAAATACTCTATCTATGGATATTCGGAATCGACGGATCTTGGTTTCAGTGGGAGCTGAGATCGTCACAAGCAAGAAATGAATACTCCGGAAACGATGATATTGCCGGAAACGGAAATATGGATCGTATCGAAAATATAAATATTATCCAAGTCGTAGATGTTGCCGGAAACGGAAACATGGTACGTATCGGAAAATATTACCGGAAATGGAAATATTGCCGGAAACGGAAATATTGTCAGAATCGGAAATATTATCGGAATCGGAAAATAATTCCGGAAACGGAAATATTAAATATTTGTTCGAAACGGAAATTAATTCCGGAATCGGAAATATTAAATATTGTTCGTATCGGAAATGAATTCCGAAACCGGGAATTTTATCGGAAGCGTATCGTACGAATAAGCATCGGACGAGGCCTGCCGGACGAAGGCCCAGCACGAAGCCAGGCCATCGCCCAGCAAGCAATGGCGCGCCACAACACAGCCCAAGGCTGCGGCAGGCCTACCGCAAGGCAGGCCCAGCGCGCAGCTTAGGCCATGGCAGCCTCGTGGGCTGCGGTAGCTCGCATGGGCTTCGTGGGCGTGTGGGCTGTGCGCGGGCATGTCCTGCATGCTTGCGGGTCATGCTCGTGTGTGTGTTTGTGTCCATGCATAATTCCGAAAACTATTATGATTTGATGTATGATTAAATTCCTATTCCTATTAGGATTATTTAATTAATTAGAGTCCTTGTAGGATTCTAAGTTTAATTAAATCGTATCCTACTATGATTCCAATTCCCTTTCCAAACCTCTATAAATAAGGGCCTAGGGTCATAATTTATACGTACGATTGAAGTATTCAAAGGGTAAGTTTTTGAAAGAAAATTCAGCCAACTTCTTGCATAATAATAACCGAAATTCCTAAGCACCTTAAGGGAGATTCTAGTTGGTCAATCTTGAGGCGGATCCGGACGTACTGTGGACTATCTACGGAGGGACGACACTTGGAGTCCTAAAGACTTGTTCTTGTTCGGTTCGGGCGCAACTAGGGAAGGTACGCTACAAAGTGTATGCATCTATACTATGCTAAATGATTATGTGTAAATAATATGCTTTCGTGGCTTTACGGTTTTTCCGCATGATTTATGTATTGTCATATGTATCACAACCTAAAAGTGGTATCAGAGCCTCTTATTATTTTCATAATCTAAATTGCATAAACATGGTTAAATATTACAAATTTGCAAGAATTAAAAGGGGTGATTAATTTTCGTAATTGTTAATTAATTGCAAATTGCGTTTATTTAATTATACGTACGCAGTTTTTCGGCAGTTTCTTCCTTACTCATCCAAATCGAGTGATTTTTGTGTCAATTCCGCATGTAAAAGGCATTCTAAAATTTTGACAAAAACAATATTTTTCGGCCGAACCCAGAACTCAAATTCGAAGCCTAAATATGACTTTTCGGAGGTTTTAGTTTTTCGAACGCAAAATTTTGTAAATTTAAGATGTTAAATTAAATATTTGCGATTCTTGTTGATAAATCTTGAATTTTTGATTGACCTACTGTATATGTTTAACAAGTTTGAATGCCTAGCCTTGTTAATTATGCAATCTAATTTGTAATTATGATTAATTTGTTGAAAATTGGAATAATTTAGAATTAATTTGATTTTCATAATTAGTTAATAATTTAATTAGATACCTATGATTAAAAACCACCATAAAAATTGTAAATTTGTGTTAAATTTTAAATTTTTATGACCTAGAATTGAATCCATGTTAATCGGAAATCAATTAATTAATAAATTTTCGATTTTTCGCCCTAAAATTATGAAATTAATATGATTTATTAATTTGTCATTAATTTTGAAAATAAAATTTTTAATTTTTATTCAATCGCTCATAAAACTTGCACGCACAAAGCAATGGACGCTACGTGTTACCCTTAAGGGGTGTTGTATAGTGCGGGCGTGCGACGACGAGCAAGGGAGCTCGTCGCCCACGCGGTACAAATGCAGCGAGCAAGGCGATGGCGCGCGAGCACAAGGCAGCAGCCCTGCCTTGTGTCGAGTGCTGTGCGCGATGGGCGATGGGCGAAGCAATGGCACGCTGTGGGCGCGCGAGCGAGCGAGAGCTGGTCGCCCATCGATCGCTGCTCTGCGCACCACAACGCGTGGCCTCGAGCGAGCGAGCGATGCGAGGAGCATCGTAGCTGCTGCGATGCCAGGGCAGGCAGGCTGCGCGCAAGCGTGGCTTGCCTTGCTGCCTTGCGCGTGGCTGCTGTGACGTAGTGCCATGGACCTCGATGGGTCGTGCACTCGACGGGGCTTGGGCGCAAGCCCAAGTGCTCGTCATGTCACGATTGCAGAGTTTTAAAATTTTAATTTGAAATTTTCAGTTTACGTAATTTTAATTAATTTTAAAATTAATAATTTAAATTGTTTTGTTGGATTTTAATTTTGAAGATTATAATTATAATAAATTTCATTTATTCTAATTATTTTACTAAAATTAAAATCATGAATTAATTTAAATACGACTGAAAAAAAAATTAAATAAGCGGATTTAATTATAAATTTATATGAGCTTTAAATTTTAATTAAATTTGTATGTTTCCGGTTAGACTAGAAATACATTTTTATGTTTAAAATTAGTAAAGCATATGAATTTATTGGTTTAAGTGGGAGCCCTTTTAGTCATAAACTCTTGATTAGGTCTACAAATCCTTAAGGTTAAAACAACTTGATTAGAATTAATAAGGACTGAATAATTTGTAGATTATTGGTGCCCTTGATTAATTGCTGCAAATGTTTATGTGATGCATAATGTGTTTTACTAACCAGCTATGTGGGCCATTCATGATAATGAATTGGTGAATGGTATATATTGTATATGTACTGTTTTGCAGGTTATGAAGTGACAAGTATGGCCCAAATAGGATAGAAAATATGGTCTGCGTACCATTAATTTGAATGTAATTGGTCTAAAGTACCAAAATTGTTTTTCAATTCAAATATGGTCTGCGTACCATCAAATAGTTGTAATTAGTTTAATTATAGCTTACCCTATTTGAAGAAAATGGTGCCTCCCACGGAGATTTTCAAAGACGGACTTTGAAGTTGAAGCTTCAAGATGAAGTCGGGCCATACTAGATCACATTTATCTTATGCATGCTTTAAGTTATTTATTGCTTTAAATATGTCTTAATTATGCATGAGATTGCGGCTTGATTATATTGCATGATTAAGGATTTTAGTTCACTTAAAATCTAACCAACATAGTAAGAGCCTTAAGTTCCAAACTTAAAAATTGAGTTAAAAGGTGCCATGCCAAAATATACACTTGCTTGGATATCCTTTACATCAATCTAGTAATAGTTTTCGCTCAGCGAGGTGTTACTTATTGGTCCTAAAGGGGCAAGGTACACAAATAATTGTGAGTACATGTTAGTTTTGGTGAAACTCAACGATATAAGTAAGGAGTCCTTTTATGTCGTGGCAAAATCGATAGGTTTACCTAATAAGTTCTTAGACGTGCCTATCAAACAAGAATAGTTTCTAGACTATTAGCAAAAGGTTTTTGCTTACCTAAGATGTTTTAGGATTAAGTCGACAAATCTTGGAATCATTTTATTCACACCTGCCGGAACACATAACTTGAATAAAATGCTTAATGAACATTGAATTATGCATATATGCTAGAATTTAAGTTTATTAAGAGAAACTGTGAATGGTTATTTATTTGTTTATTCTTTTCAATTGTAGTTTTAATTATGGCAAACAACAATTCATTCAACATTCGATCAATTCTCGAAAAGGAGAAGTTGAGCGGGAAAAACTTCCTTGACTGGAAAAGGAACTTGCAAATAGTTCTTATGCAGGAAGAAAAGGAGTATGTCCTGGAAGAGGCGATGCCCGAAGCCGCAGGCGACGGGGTCACTCAGGCAGCCCTCAATCGTTGGATTGATGCCAACAAGGATGTGAAATGTCTAATGCTCGCCACCATGAGTGCAGATCTTCCGAAAACGTTCATCAACTCAGATGCTTTCACGATCATCAGTGAGTTAAAGAACATGTTCCAAGATCTGGCTCGAGTCGAAAGATTTGAGACTCATAGGCAAATTCTTGAGACCAAGCTTAATAAAGGCGAGCCCGTAAGTCCACATGTTCTCAAAATGATTGGACTCATTGAGAATATGAGTCGGCTGGATCAACAATTCTCTTAGGAAATGGCTGTAGACACCATCCTCCATTCTCTTCATAACGGGTATGATCAGTTTAAACTGAACTACAGTATGAATAGTCTGGACAAAACGCTCACTGAGCTTCACGGTATGCTGAAAACCGCTGAAAAGACGCTCAAAAGTGATAAGCAAGATGTGCTTATGGTGCGTGGGGGCAAGTACAAGAAATCTGGAAAGAAGAGGAATGCTAAGAAAGGTGGCAACAAGGCCAGCCCAACTAAGCAAACTGGCGCCAAGTCTGAAAAGAGGAAGGTCAGTCAACCCACTTCTGAATCCGAATGCTTCTACTGCAAGAAGAAGGGGCATTGGAAGAGAGATTGCTTGAAGCTAAAGGAAGATCAGAAGAACGGAACAGTCGTTCCATCTTCAGGTATTTTCGTTATAGACTGTATACTTGCTAATTCAACTTCTTGGGTATTAGATACAGGTTGTGGCTCACACTTATGTTCCAATCCACAGGGACTAAGAAGAAGTAGAAAGTTAAGCAAGGGTGAAGTCGACCTACGAGTGGGAAATGGAGCACGGATTGCTGCATTAGCTGTAGGAACTTATTATTTGTCGTTGCCCTCCGGGCTAGTTTTGGAACTGGAAGAATGTTTCCATGTTCCAAGTCTTACTAAAAACATCATTTCAGTTTCTTGCTTAGATGCTAAGGGATTTTCCTTTTTAATAAAAGACAATAGTTGTTCGTTTTATTTTAAAGAGATGTTTTATGGATCTGCTAGATTAGTCAATGGACTTTATTTATTAGATCACGACAAACAAGTTTATAACATAAATACCAAAAAGGCCAAAAAGGATGATTCAGATCTCACCTATATGTGGCATTGTCGATTAGGCCATATAAACTTGAAACGCTTAGAAAGACTTCAAAAGGAAGGAATTCTAGAACCATTTGACTTAGAGGATTATGGAAAATGCGAATCATGTTTACTTGGCAAAATGACAAAGCAACCTTTCTCTAAAGTTAGAGAAAGAGCAACTGAACTATTGGGTTTAATCCATACAGATGTATGTGGACCAACGAGTACAAATGCTAGAGGTGGTTTCAGCTACTTTATCACTTTCACTGATGACTTCAGTAGATATGGTTATGTCTACCTAATGAAGCATAAGTCTGAATCCTTTGACAAATTCAAGGAATTTCAGAGTGAATTAGAGAATCAATTAGGCAAGAAGATTAAGGCACTGCGGTCTGATAGAGGCGGTGAATATCTGAGCATTGAATTTGATGACCATCTGAAAGAATGTGGAATTCTATCAGAATTGACTCCTGCCGGAACACCTCAATGGAACAGTGTGTCAGAACGGAGGAACATAACCTTGCTAGACATGGTTAGATCAATGATGGGTCAGGCCGAACTTCCAATAGAATTTTGGGGACATGCACTAAACACAGCTGCACTCACACTAAATAGAGCTCCGTCTAAAGCTGTCGAAAAGACTCCATATGAGTTATGGTTTGGAAAGCCTCCAAATGTGTCTTTTCTTAAGATTTGGGGATGTGAAGTATCGTTAAACGATTAATTTCAAACAAACTTCATCCGAAATCCGACAAATGTATCCTTGTGGGCTATCCAAAGGAAACAAAGGGGTATTACTTCTACAATACATCTGAGAACAAGGTGCTTGTTGCTCGAGAAGGTGTCTTTTTGGAGAAGAATCACATTTCCAAAATGACAAGTGGGAGAAAAATAGACCTCGAAGAAATTCGAGTCGAACAACAAACTCTAGAGAATGCTCAAGATGACATTCAGGATGAAACTCAGAGATCTTTAGAAGAATCTGGTGAGAATCATGGTCAATCTAGAAATGTTACCCCGCGTAGATCGCAAAGATATAGATCTCAACCGGAAAGGTACTTAGGTATTTTGACGAACGAGTGCTATGACGTTCTATTACTTGAAAGTGATGAACCTGCGACTTACAAACAAGCTATGACGAGCCCTAGCTCCAAGCAATGGCAAGAAGCCATGCAATCTGAATTAGACTCCATGTCAGAAAACCAAGTATGGGATTTGGTCGATTTGCCAGATGGCTACCAAGCCATTGGAAGCAAATGGGTTTTCAAACTGAAAAAGGACAAGGATGGGAAACTTGAAGTTTTCAAAGCTAGATTGGTTGCAAAAGGTTACAGGCAAGTCCACGGTGTGGATTACGATGAAACCTTTTCACCAGTTGCAATGCTAAAGTCTATTCGGATAATGTTAGCAATCGCTGCATATTACGATTACGAAATATGGCAGATGGATGTCAAAACCGCTTTCTTAAACGGCGTTTTAACAGAAACAGTGTTTATGACACAACCTGAAGGTTTTGAGGATCCAAACAATGCTAAAAAGGTATGCAAGCTAAAGAAATCAATCTACGGATTGAAGCAGGCATCCAGGAGCTGGAATATACGTTTTGATGAAGTATTCAGTGACTTTGGTTTCATCAAGAACGCAGACGAATCTTGTGTATACAAGAAGGTCAGTGGGAGCAAAATTGCTTTTCTAGTATTATATGTCGACGACATATTACTTATCGGAAATGACATTCCTATGTTGAAATCTGTCAAGATTTGGCTTGGGAAATGTTTTTCGATGAAGGATCTAGGAGAAGCACAGTACATATTGGGCATCAAGATTTACAGAGATAGATCTAAAAAGATGATTGGACTTAGTCAAAGCACTTATATCAATAAGGTGCTTGATAGGTTCAAGATGGAAGACTCCAAGCGAGGCTACCTACCCATGTCTCATGGAATGACTCTAAGCAAGACTCAGTGCCCAAAAACACTTGATGAGCGTAGACGAATAAATGAGATTCCATATGCATCATTGATTGGTTCAATAATGTATGCTATGATATGTACACGCCCGGATATTGCGTACGCACTCAGTGCTACGAGCAGATACCAGTCAGACCCAGGAGAGGCACATTGGACTGCTGCCAAGAATATTCTGAAGTACCTGAAAAGGCACAAAGATGACTTCCTGGTCTATGGTGGAGATGATGAATTAATTGTTAAAGGCTATACGGACGCAAGTTTCCAAACCGACAAAGATGATTTCAGATCACAGTCTGGGTTTGTCTTCTGCCTCAACGGAGGTGTAGTAAGCTGGAAAAGTGCTAAGCAAAGCACCATTGCGGATTCTACAACTGAAGCGGAGTACATTGCTGCACATGAAGCAGCAAAGGAAGCTATATGGCGAAGGAAGTTCATAGGTGAACTAGGTGTAGTCCCCTCCATTAAAGGACCAATAGCCCTGTATTGTGATAACAACGGAGCTATTGCACAGGCAAAGGAGCCTAGACACCACCAAAGAGTCAAGCATGTACTTCGTAGATTTCACCTTCTACGAGAGTTCGTTGAAAGAAAAGAAGTCGAGATAAGCAAGATTGGAACTGATGACAACATATCAGATCCATTGACTAAACCTCTGCCGCAGGCGAAGCACAACTCGCACACTGCAGCTATGGGAATCAAGCATATTGGAGAATGGCTTTGATGTCCTTATTTAATGTTTTAAAGTTTTAGAGTTTAAATCTTTGTAAAACATTATTGGTTAATCATTCACAATAAATGAATAGAATTCATTTTTCCATTTAATTTGTGGTTTATTAAATGATGAGTCCCTTCAATTTGACGATATATTCAAGATAGACTGGCAGGACCAGTCCTGTGACTAAGAAATGTCTATCAAGTGAACTTGAATGTCAAAAGTTGAAAATGGTCCCTGGTCGGAGTTTTCTATAAAATTGGACGCATAGAAAACGTTAGACGACTAGAATGCAAGATGACTAGTAGTTCTGTTTCTTGAACTATGTGGACATGGCAATGTCATAATCATTTGCATAGATACTTACTTTGGGAAGACTAGTATCGGACAGACCTATGAAACTTTACTGTAAGAGATGAAAATCTGTCATGAGTAAATTTCATTAAAATTATTAGACACTAAATCCTCAATACCTAAGTGATTTGAGATTACTTGTTTGAGAACTGGTTGCTTTGACGTTGACCAACCGTCGCACCGTACAAGGAGGCTATAAAGGCAACGCTCAGGTAATCACCTATCAAACGAAGTCTAATCTCAAGATCGCAAGATTGGGATTGTCCTCCCATAAATCGGGATGAGATGCTTAAAAGTTGTACAAGGCCACTCGGAGAGCTAGAAACTGTGAAATGCATGGCCGTGCTCGGAGGAATCATAGGCTATGATTATCTGTTTATTTGATCAGTTGAACTCTGAAACCGAGAAACACCTCTAGACATAATAAGGATGACAACTCTTACCTTATGTTCAAGAGCAAGCATCGAGCGACGAAGGAATTAGGAAATGAACACTTGTCCCCAAGGACAAGTGGGAGACTGAAGGAAATAATGCCCTTGGTCCAAGTATGCATTCAATGTTAAGTCTAATAAATGCGGTTCAGTATTAATTAACAAGTTAATAATTCAATGAGATCAAGTGAGCTGAATGCCTAGCTAGAGGCCGCTTCAGTTCAAGTGGAATTAATGATATTAATCCACAGCTTACTCTTGACTGAACCCGTAGGGTCACACAAATAGTACGTAAACGGATCAAGTATTTAATGGCATTAAATACTCTATCTATGGATATTCGGAATCGACGGATCTTGGTTTCAGTGGGAGCTGAGATCGTCACAAGCAAGAAATGAATACTCCGGTAACGATGATATTGCCGGAAACGGAAATATGGATCGTATCGGAAATATAAATATTATCCAAGTCGTAGATGTTGCCGGAAACGGAAACATGGTACGTATCGGAAAATATTATCGGAAATGGAAATATTGCCGGAATCGGAAATATTGCCGGAAACGGAAATATTGTCAGAATCGGAAATATTATCGGAATCGGAAAATAATTCCGGAAACGGAAATATTAAATATTTGTTCGAAACGGAAATTAATTCCGGAATCGGAAATATTAAATATTGTTCGTATCGGAAATGAATTCCGAAACCGGGAATTTTATCGGAAGCGTATCGTACGAATAAGCATCGGACGAGGCCTGCCGAACGAAGGCCCAGCACGAAGCCAGACCATCGCCCAGCAAGCAATGGCGCGCCACAACACAGCCCAAGGCTGCGGTAGGCCTACCGCAAGGCAGGCCCAACGCGCAGCTTAGGCCATGGCAGCCTCGTGGGCTGCGGTAGCTCGCATGGGCTTCGTGGGCGTGTGGGCTGTGCGCGGGCATGGCCTGCATGCTTGCGGGTCATGCTCGTGTGTGTGTTTGTGTCCATGCATAATTCCTAAAACTATTAGGATTTGATGTATGATTAAATTCCTATTCCTATTAGGATTATTTAATTAATTAGAGTCCTTGTAGGATTCTAAGTTTAATTAAATCGTATCCTACTAGGATTCCAATTCCCTTTCCAAACCTCTATAAATAAGGGCCTAGGGTCACAATTTATACGTACGATTGAAGTATTCATAGGGTAAGTTTTTGAAAGAAAATTCAGCCACACTCTTGCATAATAATAACTGAAATTCCTAAGCACCTTAAGGGCGATTCTAGTTGGTCAATCTTGAGGCGGATCCGGACGTACTGTGGACTATCTACGGAGGGACGACACTTGGAGTCCTAAGGAATTGTTCTTGTTCGGTTCAGGCGCAACTAGGGAAGGCACGCTACAAAGTGTATGCATCTATACTATGCTAAATGATTATGTGTAAATAATATGCTTTCCTGGCTTTATGGTTTTTTCGCATGATTTATGTATTGTCATATGTATCATAACCTTACAATATGTTCACTGTCGAAGCATTTGATTGTCCCACCATCATTTGAAGAAACTCCCCCCGAGATTAAGAATAATCCAAGATACTATCCCATATCCATGGTAAATTATTTTTCTTTCATTACTTTGCTTTATTATTTTAATTTAAAAATATTGTCTATATAATGTGCGTACTTAGTAACTTTAATTTAATTCTGTAATATAGAATTGCATAGGGGCCATTGATGGGACTAGTGTATCAGCACGTGTGCCGCTGAATCAACAAATACCTTATCGTGGAAAAAAGGTGGAGCCTACAATAAATGTAATGTGTGCTTGCTGATTTGACATGAGATTTACATTTGTCATGGTTGGATGGGAGGGAACCGCAAATGATTCCAGAATATTTTAGGAAACCATTACAAGTAGAGAAGAGAGTGAGTTTCCTATGCGTCCTATAAGAAAGTATTATCTTGTTGACTTAGGGTACATAAACATGCCTGAGTTTCTAACGTCATATTGCGGAGAACGATATCATTTGCGTGACTATAGGGGAGCAATGAACTCACAAGGTCATGGGGAGATATTCAATTATACACATTTTGCGTTGCGTAATGTTATTGAAAGGTGTTTCGGGGTATTAAAACCTAGATTTCCTATTCTCAAAGATATGCCTCCATGTGATTTTAAAAGACAAAAGTATATAGTTTTGTCTTGTTGTGTTGTCCACAATTTCATCAACATGTGCAAGGCAGGAGATCCTTTATTTATACATTATGCAGATAAAAATGTAGAGCTTGATGATGATGGAGTCACCACCAATGGGTCTGAGGACCAAGTAACTCTTAGTGTTAGTCAAAGTGAACTTTGTCGCATGGCCAAATTTCAAGATCGTTTGGCCAAATGGGAGAAAATAAATCCTCAATAACCATCGTCGTTGATAAAATAAATGTATTTTATACTTTCGTTTATTTTATTTGGAATTCATGATTTTTTTTCTAGGTCAAAATTTTGTCATGACGTTATCTTATGAAAACTGTTTAGTTTGTTGTTATTGTATTGTTATATAATAATGATATATTATATATATGTAGTTTCACTATTGAGGAAATAATAATAACAATAATAAAAAAATAAAAATAACAAAATATCAATAACAAAATAAAATAAAAAGAAGTACAAAATGTGACGTTCATTTAACCATGAGTGCTGGAGAATAGAAAGTACACAAGAGTACCAGGTACTCCGTACACGTCAGATTTTTGGGGAAAAAAAAAAGTTTGGATAAAACAAAAATAAAAAACTAAAAATCAATTTTCAGTTTTCTTAAAACCAAAAACTAAAAATACAAAACGATACCGAACGAGCCCTTAGATATAAATCCTGATTTTGAGTGGTTATCATATTGCATAATAAGGTTTGGCCTGATGGTTTTTTTGTTTTGTTTTGTTTTGTTTTTATGAACTCAGATGTATCATGGAGGATTTGGTGTTGAATTGATTTGCGAGAGGGTGCTCTAAACTTGTTGCTCTTGTAGCATAAATATAGTTGTGCCCTTTTTTCTTCATGTGAAAATATAGAGAAGGGAATTTCACATGGATGCCAATGAGTGTGATACCAATCATTTAGATGGCCGTCCAATCCCACTTGCATGGACCAGGTTCACGCTTTTATTAGTGTGGACCAGGATATTTTAGGTATTTTACATATTTTAAAGATGATATGAACAAGCAATGTTTACGTGATCCAAAAAATCTGCGGCCTATATAGTAACTCGTACGTTGATATAGCTAACTGATATGCAATATAGTTACTCGATCTAATAGTCATACAGTAAATTTTAACAATATAATTATTAATATATGCGACATAGTTACTGCAAAGATCATATAGTAACTGTTAAGTTGATATAGTTGTACTTATATGTAATATAATTACTCTAATAGTCATACAATAACTTTTTGATGTCATTTTGATAAGAATTCAATTACTTAATAATGTATACACAAAGATATTGCTGCTTTATATCATATAGTAAATATTTCTAACGTATATATAGAAATAGTTACTCTTCTATATCATATAGTAACTCTTTCTATTCTATAGTTACTATTAACTCTTTCAAAAATATAGTAGCACGTCCTCTCCTTCCACGTCCGGGTCCTCTCCTTCCTCTACCACGTCCTTGGTTTTCATTGTTGTCAGAATTTTCTTCTTCTTCTTCTTCTTCTTCTTCTTCTTCTTCTTCTTCTTCTTCTTCTTCTGCTTTTGTTTTCCTTGCAGAAGTTATTCTTCGCACGACTTCAATTCTAGACGAATCATCTTTATATTTCTGAATTAATAATATATAAACTAAGTTAATAATTTAACATTTAAGTGTGAAAAAATGACATAGTAACTATGTAAAACATATAATTTCTATTATGCATCATATAGTAACTCTTAGAATTAATGATGGTAAGATATTCGCAGAAATGCAAATATAGTTATTGTTATAGTCATATAGTTACTGTCATAATAATATAGTCACCCTTATTACTAATAACATAGAGACAAAAAAAAAGAACATAAAAAGAACAAATTGATAACATAGTAACTATTAAAAACATATAGTTACTATTATACATGATATAGTATATTTTAATATTAATGATAGTCATATATTAGCAGAGTTGCATATATAGTTATTATTATGATCATATAATTAATGTGATCATAACATAGTAACTCTTATTAATAATAACATATAGGACAACAAAGAACATAAAAAGAACATTTTAATATACATAATAACTATATGAAACATATAGTTACTATTATACAAGATATAATACCTAAAAATATTATTGATGGTCATTTAGTCACATAGTTGCAGACATATATAGTTGGTGTGATAATAATATAGTAACTTTATCACTAAAAATATAGAATAACATCAAAAACATGCGCAAATAAATTAAAATAGTAACTATTTCAAACATATAGTAACTATATAAAATATACAAATACTGTTGAAGAAAATAAACATATGGTAACGAATCATGATAAAATAAACATAATACCTATTTCAAACACATAGTAACGATATAAACAATATAGTAACTATTGATGAAAATAAACATATGTTAACAAATCATGATAAAATAAACATAGTACCTATTTCAAAAATATAGTAACTATATAAAACATATAGTAACTATATAAACATATAGGGACTGTTATTATAACATAGTAACTATTGTACACATATAGTAACCATTATAATCATATAGCCACTATCTAAGAAGCGAACAAAAACATACTCTAAATAACATAGTACATAATGTAATCGTATAGTAACTATTATTTATCAAAAAGTCACTATAAATTGTTGATAACATAATAACTATCTTAAGCACATAGTTATTGTTTTAAACTTATAATAACTTTCTAAAAAATATAGTAACAATTTTAAACACATAGTTAATGTTTTAAAGTTATAGTAAATTTTTTAAAAAATATAGTTACTCTAAAAACAACTACTAACATAAATACAACGAACATTCCAGTGACTATTAAAAACACTATTTCGCAACATAAATTAAAGGTAACTATATCATTTATATACTAACTATGTGAAACACTAACCCTAATTTCAACAAAACAACAAACATTTCAAATCACAAACAAAATAATAACTATTGTACACATATAGTAACTATTGTACACATATAGTAACCATTAAAATAATATAGTAACTATTGTACACATATAGTAATCATTAAAATCACATAGTACCTCTTTAAACCATATAGTTACTGTATTACTCATATAGTTACTATTTAAAATCGTGAAGTCATTGATCGAACTTGCGAAGTGAAAACGTTATTTCGGCAAAACACAAACATTAATTTCTCAAAAACAAAAAATATTTTCAATTTTAAATAAAAATATACTTAAAATTCTTTAAAAAACAGCAAACCGAGATGTGATCTCTAAATTCTTGCAAAGATTTGTAGACGAGCGCAAATTCTTCGATTCGATTTCGGCAACGACAGACCTCCTTCTTGATCTACTACTTCCTCCAATTTTTCCTCACCTAATAGATCAAATTATAAGAATTATAAGATAATTACGAAGAAAATCGAACAAAACCTAGAAATTTGGGGTAACTTTTGGAAAGCATGAAGAGAAAATGAAGAGAGAGAAATGAAAGAGAAATGAATAGAATGCAGATTTGAAATTTTGAAAAATAAAAAAATTTAAAACGTATATAAAGTGGGTTAGACAAAAATCTCATTGAAACTCTACAAATGACATAGTAACAACTCTTTGAAGCACATAGTTACTGTAATACGCATATAGTTACTATTTAAAATCACAAAATAACTGTCACGTGACGTAAATTTACACATATTGTCCATACAAATTACTCTGTTGCCCTGGTCCACGCTAAATTAGCGTGGACGAGGTTTACATTAGTGTAAACTAGTCTTATATGCACGCGATGCGTGCGGGTATTTATAACTCCCCATGCTCGCATGAAAATACCCCGAGCCCAGTTTCAAGTACGATCCTTAATTAGCCCTTAATTTAGTGCAACCCCTCTAAGTGAATTTGATAATTACATGTTCCGGTAACTGGTCACAAGGGACCATTATAGGAAAATTCCATTAAAGGTTGGATAATTTAAATTAATTTTATATGTAGGCTTAATTAAAGAAAATTGGCCAAATGTTAGATTAGTATTACCAAATTTTCCTAAATTTTATATTGATCATACAGTTTTTAGTATATATTGCTAGTATGTAAAATCCCATAATGTGTTTCGCCTATGTTTAATTAATAGTATAGTTATACATTTTACGGTTTAAAATGTTGAAATGACCAAATCGATTATTGACTAGTAATCCCATATTAAATTTATATATTTATTAATTTGACAAAATCACAGGATGACTTGGTTTAAATAAAACTCAAATTTGAAATAAATGAGTCATTAATTTTTACAATATAATTAAGAAAAATTAATTACAGGTTAAAAACTTGACTAGACCTGATAGTTATCATACCCGATCTTAACCTGTCATGAATTTTGACCGACCCGATAATTATCCGATACGAACTTGGCCCGTACCCAAAATTTACTACTGGAAGCCTGACTCAAGTTCGACTCGATAAGACCCGAATCCAAAATTGTACCCGACCGGAATAAGACCCCACCCAACTATACCCGAAATGACAAATAACCCGACATTACATGACTGGAAATCAATCTGACCTAACCTCACCTAAACCCGGGTGATAAAGTGACTCGACAGGACCCGACCGGATCTTGATTCGAGAACCTAGATGACCAAGCCCATATCCTATTAGAGTAACCGTTTTGACAGCTCTACTGGTTGTCCTACATGGAAGAAATAGAGTTTGATTGACTAACATATAGATTAATGGGGTACTACACCTTTCACCAATTAATTTTAGGATTGAACCCGTTCAAACTTATATGAGGTCAATTACTTCTCATGTACGGACTCGTGTATGGCCGAATGAGTTCATTTTTTTTATGATGCAAAACGAGTTCGTCGATCTCCAACTTATTTCAAAAGGTACTGAATAGCTTATAACTGTAATGTATATATTCGTAGAAAATAATTGAGTTTGGTTAATTCAATTTGAATTTAATTTTGGAATTTAATTTTGGAATTCAATTTAACTTTCAATCATGATTTTTAAGTCAAAATCCGGTAATATAATTCTGGTTAGGTTCATTTAATCAAGTTTATTAAAAATGTTAATCCACGCTCCATGACATACTTCTTTTCCTTTTAATTGTCTGTTTGAGAATGAGGAATTCATTTCAAATGCCAGAATTGGTCCAAATGGCCTGTTTGGAAATTAACTGTTGTATGGCCCAAATCCCAATCTGTTAAAGCAACTCCGATAGTGAAAAAAGGAACCTGCTCACAAAAAAAGAGAGCATGTGAGCAGGTAGCCCACCATTGATACGACAATGAAATAAGCAGCTGTTAAAATTTTGTAGCTATTATGGGTTACGTAGCTCAAAAAAAATATAGCTCAAATCAATAAATTCTTTCAATTAAATATTATAGGGAGCTACAAAGTATTGTAGCCCACCAATGTGAAAATTTATAGTTTTAATCAATTATAGTTAGAAACTTGATGTGGCAAACTTAGCCACAACATCTTGTACCTCACCATTGGAGTTGCTCTTAGAGATACATCAGAAACGTGGAATTTCAAATACTTTCTCAAATGAAGTCATTTAAAATCCAGAGAAATATCACTGCATGTCTTCTCCTTTCTCTCTCCTCTTCTTCCCCAACTTTTCAAAGCCATGGATGACCTTCTTCCAACCTTAGACCTCGATTGTCTCTCTTCTCTTAACCTCCATTAATTATCTCTCCTCACAACTTGTTTCTTTCTCTTCTCCCGAAGTGACTCTCTCCCCAGGCCAATGCTGCCTCAACCACCAATGCTCCACCAATCTCTTTCCGTTCTCCATCACTACCACCACCGTTCTGTTGCAACCACCATCAATTGCTCGATTTCCTTCACCACCGGTAAGGCCATTCTTTCAACCATTGAAGGAAGCCCCAAATCTCGAGGTGGTTGTTTCACAAATTGCATTGAAGTAGGCGAAAAATTCCTCCAGATTACAATTTCTACGGAGATGGACTATGAATTCGAAGAACCCTTCATAAATCTAAATCTATCTTTCTTATTTTTTCTTTTAGAATTATATTTCTGATCGGTTCGATATTTTATGAGTTAGGGTTTGGTTTTTGTCCAATTTTTTGGTAAAGAGTGTACATCAAACAATTTAATTCAGTAAAATTTCCAAAAATTTAGGGTTCCTATTTTTATTTTGGGGATATTCTATTGATTTCCTCTTAATCTAATGAGATGTTGATGTTGTTTAGCTAAGCGCATTTTTTGTTATCCTTTATTCAATTAATTAATTATTCATTAATCAAATAATTCCACTCTCTAAAAAAAAAATCAATTCCTAAACTCAAATTTCAATTCACCTCCAAACATCACGTAGAATTTGAAATTCCGGAATTGAAACTCTCATATTTTCCAAACACATGTTTTGAAATTGAATTACAAGATTTCAAATTCTGGAATTGAAGTAATGATTTGAAAAATTCAATGTTTCCAAACACACCTAAGCTTAGTCGAATGAGTTCACATATGAATCCAAACCCTTAATAAATTAGAATTTAATCCACATATTCATAGACTTCCCCTTTCATTTAATGTTACTCCCTCCGTCCCTTAATACTCGCACCGGTTTGACCGGTGCGGAGTTTAAGATATTTAAATTGACTTATTAATTTAATGGGTGTTAGTTGATAGTGGGGTATTTTTTTAATATAGTTAGTGGGAAATGAGTAAGAGGTGGAGAGTGGTGAGTGAGGGTGTGAATTTTTTAAATGATTTTTTGTAGGGAATAGGGGTGTAGGTGGGGTTAGTAAGTAAGTGTGAGAAATAATATAATATTGGTATAAATTTCCATTTATAGAAGCGGTGCAAGTATTAAGGGACGACCCGAAAAAGAAAGCGGTGCGAGTATTAAGGGACGGGGAGTACAAAATTAGTGATCATATGAGGTGAAAGAATACTTAATTTTGTCCCAAAGACCTACATTTAGGAGCTTAATAAAATCTTATTAAGTCAATGATTAGCAACTACTAATTGGATTTTGTCACAACTCCCTAGTTAATGACATTTTGTTAATGAATAAAAAACATTAGTTACTTAAATGCATAAATCCATGAGATTAGTTAAACCCACCTCAGTCCAGCACTATTGACATAATGATTAAAATGAAAATAGCCAGCTTTCAAATTCTAACAGCTATATCCCGTCCAAAGATTACATCACCTACTTGGTAGTTTATCATTTCAGTTATACGGTGCCGTAAGCCATGACATAAAATTAATACATAACTAACGCCTCTATTTACCCAAATGAAATTTCAGTGTTTAAATAATATTCATGGAATCGCATAATCAATCTTTAAAATGAGATAAGAGTTTTAATTTATGTCTAACTAGTAGCTGGTTGTTGGACCGTGCGTTAGCGCGCACGGTCCCCAAGACATAAATATCACCGATGTAATTTTTTTCTTCACAAGGTAATTAAGTAAAAAAGAGAGATTTAGGAGCCTCTCTGCTCGAGGGTTACTCCTAAATAATCATATGCTAAAATCTTGCTAAGAGCCCGACTACTAGAGACCTGAATACACAAATAATCCTGAACTAAATGACCGACATTTGCAACCCAATCTGCTGCCCTGTTTGCTTCCCTGTAAACGTGCTCAATGGTGACTGAAGAAAACTTTTCGTAAGAGCCTTGATGTCCCCAATGATATTTTGTAGTTTCCAAGGTGTTTTCCAAATATCTTTAACTGCATTGATAACCAGTAGGTTGTCGCCTTCGATATGTAACTTGTTGATGTTGAGTCTAATAGCCTCCCGAATTCCTTTGTGGAGCGCAAAAGCTTCCGCCATATAGACCTGAGTGTTTCCTAAGTTGAAAGTAACAACACTTCTCGTAGATCCAAGATGATCTCGGATAATAATTCCTGCAACCGCCGAAACTCCTTTTCTTGATCCGTCGAAATTGAGTTTAAAGACTCCCGTGGGAGGAGGAAACCATCTAATCATGAGAGGTGTGGAGGAGGTGAGGTGGTTAGAGGTGGAGGGAGGGTTAGTTAGATGGATGGATGGGGATTGAATAGAATCCAGTTCGAGTCTATAATCCCATTCTTCTTGAAGGTGATTAGCTCTGAAAAAATATCTCAAATGCGAGAAATCTAATTGCGTGAAAAGGACACCATTCCTTTCCTTCTAGATGGACCAAAGAAGGAAAATGAAGCGTAGTAGAGTCTTCGTGTAGCGACGAAGATTAGAGAACACTGGCAAGAGGTTGGAGAACCGAATCATGCAATCTAGCCAATGAATGGTTAATCTGTTCTCCCAGAGCTGTTTAGAGTGATCGCAAAGGAGAAATATTTGGTTCATGGATAAGTCATTGCAATGGCATCTAGCGCAGAGAGGCGAAGGAAGGATCTTCATGTGGAAAAGGGTTTCCCTGCAAGGTAGGCTTGCATGGCAGATTTGCCATCAGAAGATTTTAAGTTTCGGGGGAATCTCCAAATTCCAAATCCACTTATGTTCCCATTTAGGAGTATCCCTAGGCAGGTTGTGGGCAAGCCAGTCTACCGATCTGACGGAAAACTCCCCACTGCTTGTGCAACCCCAAACAGGGGTGTTAGGAAAATCCCGAGTCGGTATTGGAATTCCTTTAAATTTCAGGACTAGCGATTCATGAAGGATGCTTCTTAGCTTTACTATATCCCACTTTTTATTGGGTAGGATAAAATCTGCCACCTTTGTATTTTCACTAACATAGCGGCTGTCTACATCCTCTCTGTCTTTAAGGCAAGAGTGAAAACCCAGTTATCTTCTCAGAAGTTGATATTGTGCCCACTACCTAGTTTCCAGCAGATTCCCTTACGAAGGATCTCCCTTTGGATCGGAATATGTTTCCAGATAACGGAGTTAGTAACTTTTGCTTTATATGAGAAGAAGTTTTTGTTTCTAAGGTAGTTTTTCCTCATTAAATTGGCCCATGGTTGGTATTGTTAGTCAGGATTTTTCATCCTAGTTTGGCTATTATATCCTTGTTCATTGGTTCAGTTCTACGTATGCCTGGACCCCCCATCAACTTTGGCTTGGAGATCTTATTTCATACAATTATAGGGGTGTGGTTCCCCTGTCTGGGTCAGAGTTCCAGAAAAACTTGCAATGGGTGGCATCTAGATTTTTTGTAGTATTCTTAGGAAGTAGGAAAGAATAGCAGATATAAGCAGGGAGGGCTTCCAGGTTACTTTGAATGAGGGTCAAACGACCAGCTTTTGATAAGAAGTTTTCTTGCCAGAGCGAGATACGATCCTTGTTTTTTTTGTTAATGTGATCATAGTCCTGCTTGTTTGGTCCATAACCAGAGAACCGAGCTCCCAGATACCTACCAAACGAGCTGGATTTTGTCATATTAAATATCCCAGCTAGTGCATCTTTCCTGGTATACGGAATAAGTTTTGAGAAGACGATAGCTGATTTGTGAAAGTTTACCAATTGTCCAGAGAGCGAGCAAAATTTATGGATTATTTTTTTAAGGTTATGGCACGAAGCGTTGGTAGCTTTACAGAATAGGAGGCTATCATCAGCAAACATTAGTCCTGGGATTTTATTTGTGGTGGGAGTGACCTTAAAACCTATCCCGGAGGAGGTTGATAGGCTTTCATTGGTTAACAAGTAGATGAAGACATCCATGCAAGTGATGAAAAGATAAGGCCATAATGGATCGCCCTGTCTTAGACTTCTTGATGGTCTGAAATGGTCCGTAGTTTCGCCATTAACTTTGACTGAGTAGGAAACTGTAGTTACACACGATTTTACCCAGCTTATCCAGATAGGAGGAAAGCCTAGATTAGTTAGGACTGCCTAGAGGAAGTCCCATTCAATTCTATCGTAAGCTTTCTCCATATCCAGTTTTAGGGCACACCATCCCACTTTCGATTTTGAGTTTTTAAAACGTACCATTCATTATCTCCTGGGCTATAAGGAGATTATCGTGAATGGAGCATTCTGGGGTGAAAGCATTTTGAAAGGGGCTTATGTGGGTTTGGAGGATAGGCCTGAGGCGGGAGACAATCAGTTTTGCAATTGCTTTATATATTGTGGTACATAAACTAATCAGTCTGAAGTGGTTTGGGTTTTTCGGGCTCTGAATTTTTGGTATGAGGGAAATAACAGTGTAATTCAGGACAGGGGAATGCTTTCGTGGTGAAAGAAGCTGCGAACGACAGTTGTTATTTCCTGACCAATCACGTTCCAGTATGTCTGAAAGAACTTTGGCCTGAACCCATATGATCTTGGAGCCTTTAGTAGGGTCCATATCAAAGAAGTTTTGTCTAATTATTTCATCATCCAAGTATTGATCTGACAAGTTTTTAGCTTCTATATCCAAAACACATGCCGACAAAAAGTCCAGGTTAATCGTCCTATTTTGGTTTACAGTCGATGTGAATCTAGTTTTGAACGAGTCTCTAAGCACTGTTTTAATGCGATCTTGATCTACAATCCATGTTCCCTCATCGTCTTTAATTCAGAAAATGGTATTTCGAGGAACTTTAGGTGCCATTTTTTGGTAAAAGAATATAGTATTATGATCTCCTTGAGACAACCAGGTTTTCCTAGAATTTCCTTTCCAATTATGATGACCAAATAGAAGTATATTTTCCCTTTGCTTAATCAATCTATCCATATGTTTTCTTAAGATAGGATTGAAGGGCTGAGCCATGAGACGATTCTCAAGATCATTCATTTTGATAGCGTTAGCGTTTAGATTCCTATTTTTATGGCCATACTTAGTCTTTGCCCATGATTTTAGCTGCTCTTTGATTTTTGCTAACTTTGCGAAAGAATCTGGAGCCTTGGACACCAGATCCCCAGGTTTCTTGAACTATGTCATGGGGTTCCTTTTATAAGGTCCAATGGTTTTGGAAGCGGAAAGTGCCTTTCAATCGTACCGTGGTCGTGTTTGTGTCTAGAAAAACCGCAGCATGGTCTGAAATCGTGAAAGCGCCATATCTAGTTGCCACCAGGGGAAGGTGATCCAGGAATGAGTGGTGTGCTATTTCTCTATCAATTCTTTGATAGAGACCCTGGTGTTGATTAGATTTCCAAGAGAAACCATGTTGAACGCATTTGACATCTATAGAATACGTAGCTCGTCAAAGTTCTAGAAATCGTACACATTGATTACTTGAGATCGGGTTGCCACCAATTTTGTCAGTAGGAGACAGTAGCTCATTAAAGTCTCCTATAAGCAGATGCGGGAGTGTAATTTTTTTTAAAAAGATAGTCAGAAGTCCCAGAAGGCATCCTTCTTAGCTTCTTTGGCTGGGAAATACGCTTCGGAGATGAGTGAAGATAAACCCGTGGGTTTGTGTTTGATTGTTAAGTGCACGCTTCTATAAAAACTAACTCATTTTAGACTTGGATATTGTCGTTGTTCCAACACACCCACATACCCCCGCAGTGATTCTGAGGGTCGATAACAATGCTTTTCTGGAACAAAAGGCCTTTTATGATGCGATTACTATTTTCTCTAGAAGTCATGGTTTCTAAAACGAAAATAATGCCAGGTCTATACAGACTAACATAATGATTAATTTCTGCTATTTCTTGGGGTTTCTTACCCCCTCGAATGTTCCAAGAGATTATTCTCATTGACGGGATTGGGATGAAGGGAGGTAGGTAAGTGGCACGCATGCGTTCTGGACTAACAAGTTCATAAGAATAATGAGGGTAAAAAGGAAGCTAGTTGGTGCATAAACTAAATGCTGGACCCAGTTCTTCTGAGTCTAGTAATTAGGTACTGAAGTACCATGATCAGAGCCCATCTGAAATGGGGAGCTAGAGCAAGGCCTTAGAAGGCTATAAAAAACTTTGTATAACTTACAAAAAGAGAGTATAGACATATATAAATACAATAGCTGACTAAAAGGCATGCAGTTAGGGCGAGGGTCCTCAACCATCATCTAGCACATCCGTAACCCATTACGCAAGGAACCAAGTAAGTCAGTTACCCAACTTAAACTCCAAGGATAGAAGACAGTTAGTGAGGAGAAAATTAGAAAATGGAGATAGATCGCCAGTTTATGGAAATGCAACTAAAGACTAAAAGGAACAAGAAGCAGGCTTCCGCTAGCTTATCACAATAGCAGATCCATTGAAGTTCAACCATAGTAAAAACTTAGGTGGACTAGATCCCCCAGGTGCCAGGAGAAGCCAAACAAGCAC
Source organism: Spinacia oleracea (assembly GCF_020520425.1). Classification (NCBI taxonomy): domain Eukaryota; kingdom Viridiplantae; phylum Streptophyta; class Magnoliopsida; order Caryophyllales; family Amaranthaceae; genus Spinacia; species Spinacia oleracea. Next base: position 95,581,114 of record NC_079490.1, read on the forward strand.
TACATCACAGGGATTCTAGAAAGAGACCCAAACCACTAATCCTCCACAACTTCCACTTTGTAAAGAGCATACCTGGATAAGGGTACCTCCATTTAGAAAGGAGTAGCAAGAGGGTAGTAGTATCAGTCTTTCTAAGACACAAGGAGTAGCTGTACTTTGCAGATTAATACCAGTGAAAAAAGCAAGTACGAATTCAAATAAAATATAAGTTGAGCACAACACATGCCACTAACCCAAAGAGCAATAGAAAAACAAATAGTTGTTAACATTAATCGAGATCCATATACACTGGTAATGCTTGAAATGACTTAAGAAAGAGACAGGGACATCATCCCAGGTTACTGAACTAACAATCCCAAGGCAAAAAATAGGCCTAAAGTGTGTTTATTAACATTACAAGCAATAAAGTAACCTAGGTGAGGCAAAAAAATTTCAAATAACAAAGACCATGCACAAAAATATACATTGTAGAGCTTCAGGGACCACCACCTAACAACATGTTTCCACCTTCCAAAAGACCAGTGCATCAAAAAACTAGTAATCGTGGAGAAATTATAGAAGGAGAAGAGAGAGACCACCATCCTCTCTCTTTCTCCTTTTGGTAGGTTCAAGCTCACTAACTGGTAAACAATCATCAAAAAGCATATCCTCATCATTGTAATCCTCGTCATCTGAGGGGACCATCTGCAGCTCCTTCTCCCTATCCATTTGCAGGTTATCTGTTGATAGGGTGGAGATCATTAGGGGAGAACTCAGGGAGAATGTCCTCAAAAGAATGCATAGGGGGAGGCTTCAGGGTGAAGGTTTCACCAGTAGCAACTTGGAATTCATTTAGGCCCTGGAAGCTATTGGATAGAGGAATCACCGGGAGACCAGGTTTAATGACAACATGATGTGACTTGTTCTTAGGGGTTGGGTAAGGATAAAACTTTGGGACTGCTTTCTTGGTAGGGCCCCTAGGTCCAATTAGAAGGAGAGGCAGTCTCACTGGTTGGATTGACATTAATGGAAGTGTCATCCATTTGAGCTACTACAAGCTTCAAACAAGGTGGTGGTTTTTTGGGACAACTATTCAGAAAGTGGTCTGGAGCACAACACATAGGGCATAACTCCCATACACCCTCATAGGAAAGAAAGTAATTCTGCATATGATAACCAAAATTCAGAGACAGGGATCTAGGGACAGGTTTGGTGATATCAAGGTTGATACAAACTCTAGCAAAATGACCTTTATCAGTATTTTCAGAGGTGAACTTATCAAGTTTGATGGGGTGACCAATACAACTAACAATCTGGGTAAGATAATGCCAAGTCCAGTATTCAGTGGGGAGATAGGGAATTCTAATCCATTGGTCTATATGGGTGATATTAGAGTGCTGAGCTTTGAAGAAAGTACGCAAAGGGATGAGAACAAAATTGAGGCCTTGAACAAACCAAGGACAATTGTTTCAGACCTCATATTTGTCTAAGGGGCTAGAAAGCAAAAACCAATCATTACCTAAAACTCTGAAGCAGACTTCCCCTCTCATGAGTTTCCAATCCCTCTTTAGCCTGTTGACTACAGCAGCATGAGGCACGAACTCAACCCAAGATTTTCCAAAAAGACAAGTTGACTCCATTAGCCGGACTTGAGACTCATCCAGCTGAGGGGAATTAATCCTTATGGTGGCGAGACTTGAACCAGGACGTGGTGATGCATTAGAGTGTGCAACACCCTTAGGTGTGGGATTGGCAGTAGTAGGAGTACTGACACCTCCCAAGACCTCATTCCTTGTACTGGTTCGGTCAGGGTGATTGGAAGCACTTGGATTACCATGTAAGTGGGTAGGTTTACATGTCTTGGGAAGGTAAAAAGAGCTTGTTGTAAGAAGTGAGGCATAGCTTGGAGCAAGAGGATTGCTTGACATCAAAGAAACTGAGTGTGAGGGTAAGGTAGGAAGAAAAATAAGCACGGATTGAAGAAGGGTGCAGTGAGAAAGTGAATAAGAAGTACCGAAATAGGAGCAGTATTTATAGGAAGGGTTATAATGCACAACACAGAACAAAGAACGCAACACAAGACCATCACACAAGTTGGAATTAACTTCATGCATGAAAGAATCTAGAATTACAAGAGCTAGAAAATTAAAAAATCGATCATTAGCACATAAGCAATTAAACTCCAGACACAAGAAACAAAATCACTTACATAGGAAATGACAACAAAATTAATATAAGAGATTAGAAACTTCCATTGAACAAGAAGATAAACGATTTTCTGATGACTAATCTCGTTTGCCTCAATTTGATCTTAATCTCATTGGCTGGATTAGTGCACTTAATACGACCCAAAAAAGGAAAACCCTTTAATAACCCAAGGAAATCATCATTACTGTTCCAATCTATGAGGAGCACTGACGTGGCCATTATCTCCACCCTCCATCGCAACGGACATCTATGAGAAGACGAAAAGGTGATAAACGGAGCTGGTTTAGATAGCCTCAAAGAAATCGAGGGCCGAATCCATGTGCAAGGAGAACAATAATTAAGGCTAGACAAGATAAATATAGGGGTTTTCTAGGATTGGCTTTGTTTGATCTGGTTCCAAGAAGAAGATTTGGTAAGGGGAAGAGGCAGGGGTGGCTGGAAGCCATGAGCAGGAAACCCTAGGTTTTGCTCTCTCTCTCTAGAAAACTTGCGCTCCACTCGTTTCTTTCTCTCTCTCATTTTTTTCCTTCACCGATGTAAATAAGTTCATGGGAAATATAGGCAGTTACATAACGTAATTTCATACACGTATTAGAAGTTGTAAATATTGTAAACACAGATTTAATAAACGATGAGAAATATGTGTTAGAATTAATCCAAACTGAGTACTTCATACTGGATTAATTGGTGGAATATAATTGCGGAAGCGTGCCTTTCTCCATTGGATTGATGAGTGGTGGGTTTTGGATCTTCCAATTCTATAAGGTCTCCCTTGATATTCAATTGATGATGGGATGTCAGAGAGAATAGAAAACCATATGAATCTGAGACCATAACCCTAACCCTAGCACCTATATATATAGGGTCTTGCATTCTCCTATTAAGCCTAAGAGATACAGAAGTGGGTCTCTACACAGATTAGCTCATACCAATAAGAAACCTATAAGCCAAATATACTTAAATATAAAGTCGATCACTTTTATGGGCTAACTTTAAGATAGCTTTTACACATACGGTCATACATGTTAGCTTACATGATTATTGCTAACAATCTCCCACTTGGGCCACATGTATTACCTTATGTAATATGTATAACCTTATAAGAACAAAATCTTTTCTATCATTACCAAAGGTATTGTAGACACCTAAATCGCGTCTCCCCTAATGGGATGATGACGATACTATTATCCTTGCTAGGTGGTTGGTACACCTCCGTGCGGAAGTCCCAATTGCTAAAATATATTCCAAAATCCAAAGTCCAATTCCCGAGCCCGTTACCATTTCGGAACTCGGTACAAAATTCAATTTCCAAAAGTCAATTTCAAAATCCAAACACAATCTCACCCAATGGTACTCTCCTTTGTTTTTACAAGAACTTTTCCAGCCGAAATGACACTAAGCAATCCAAATTCGGGCGCCGACCCACAAAACCGAGCATGCCGGGCCCCGTCTCGTAAAACCGAGTTCAAACCCGAAAATGGCTTGTTTGTAGTCTCAAAATAAAAGCCTTAATCATTAAGCATTCACTACGTGCCAACTTCGTACGATTCGTACAAAGGTACATTCATAAGAGACAAATGCAAGGACTGTGTAATCATCCTTGCTTTGGCGTTTCCTGGGCCACGTCACCTGCGCCAGGCGCAGGGCCCTAAGGAGGGCGTAGGTGGCTTTCGTATTTTAGCCGGCTAATTCTCTATTTAAGCCCTCATTTCCAAGCACCTTAGGGCAGCAAATCATAAACAGAACGTCGTTATTTCGAAATCATCCTCAAAATCAAAATACAAAAATCAAACTCTAAACTACAAATTCCTATTCAATTTCCAATATTTAAGCAATTGGGAGCACTAATCGGAAATCTAGCCTAACCCTAACTAGGTAATTCCGAATCCCTACTCAAATCTACAATGTTTTCTACTCTTCTACTCTTCTACCTTTCTAAATCCAAAATCCTATGATGTTATCATTAGGGTTCATACCCTTGGTTAAATAGGAGAAACAATGCCAAAGGTGTCATCTTTGGGAGGTTTCACTCTTGAAACCCTCTCCAAATGATTGTCCAAAACACCACTTCCATTATTCCATACAAGATTCAGTCTTTATTTCAAAAATGATTAGTAAAGTTGACACTTTTACTCTTAAAAGTGTTACTTACAACAATCACACATTTTTACAAAATCAAAACCCTATTTATGATTTAAATACAAGTTGTGGATTCTATGATGTTTAAGGTTGTTTGTAATCACTTCCTAAAACTAAAATCAATGTCAAAGTTATGGAGCATATTAAAGTTGAGATCTTTTTCACATTAAAAGATTTGGACTTTAAACATTTAGCCTCCTAAGTTCAAGATTCAATATTCAAAGTTCAATATTCAAAGTTCAAATTCAATAATCAAAATCTAAGACACTTTGGGATGAGCAACTTATCCTAAAGTTGAGATTTTTAGAATTGAATCCATGTCGGACGCACTTATTATTAAGTAGTCGTTTGGCGTTGGGATCTCAAATACAATAGTTCAATTTCAATATCGTCATTTCAATACCGCATTTCAATATCGCACCTTTCAATAAAGCATTTCAATATCGTGTTTCAATATTTCACCTTTATTCTTGCTATTTCAATTTCGCACTCTTTACTCACCTTATTTTAAGGTGATGTGGTTTTGTACACACTTTCAATATTTCCTTCACTTATTGTGATGATGATTTACTTGCTTATTGCTTTCATCACCTCACATGCAAAATTCAACAAATATACAAAAGGTCACATCACGCTTAACAAAGATAATTCTTGGACAAACCAGCCTTAGGTTCCTTCAATTAACTTTAAAGCAAGTGACCACATACAAGTAGCAATATTCGCGTTCTAAATGCATGTTCAAACCAACATAGTGTCATGACTAGGGTTATCCGAAATGCTTCTTGTCATGTACTCGAATACAATATTTAAAGCTCGCAAAATAATTATCTCGTTTCCTTGCTCGGATCTCACCCATCTGTTTCTTTGATTCAATGCCTTATCCACAAAGAGTCAACCTTGGTCTTTCCAAACCGGACCCTTAAATATTGTTTGGTGGCGACTCCTTCGAAATCCAAAAGCTTACAAAACCCGGTAGAGGAACGAAAAACAAAAAAAAAACCCCTACACTTCTGGGGACTCCACTGGGGAGTTATGATTTCAAATTCGATTATACGAGCAAGCTTTGAGAAATTTGCCACTGCCCGCTCAAGTTCTGGATGCCAGCAGTTGCGCCAGGCGCAGGTCCCTGCGCCAGATGCAACTGCCTGCATTAAGCACAGTGGCTTCTAGTGGCTGGTTGCCCATGCTGCTCAAGGTTTCGAGCGGGAGTTCAGTTCTGGTTTTGAATTTCGAAGCACGCTCCTAAACCTTGAGAACGAAAAAAGATCTTTTCAAATACAATATTCGAGTACAATTTTTTTCAATTTCTAGGCATGACATACATGTTTTCGAAAACCATATTTGTGCAAAAATGAATTTCTACCTTGCCCAACATGAATGTGTTTAACATTCGGGTTAACCCCAGGGGCAACGAAATGGTGACTCTCCATACGGTTCCTGACCAAAGTGTGTGACCATTTCCGCGCCTACCGAAACTTGACACTTGCTTGACATTCCTGATATCAAGTAGTGAGGTCGTCCGCCAACCAACACCTCCACTTTGAGGAGGTGAACTAGTTGTTGCCAGATCCGCCTCTTAGTCAAGCACCCTTTTTGACACCCAAAGCCGACCACTTGCATCATAAAAAACTTAGACCGACCTTAGGTTGAGGACTTTGCATGTTGCATTCATATCCATGATAGTGTGACAACGTGCTATTTGTGCATTGTGTGGGCGTCTTTGCACGCGTGAATGGCTAACCTCGAATTCTAGCTTTGCCAAAACCATTAGCCTCCAACTAGGAAACCTAACCCCTAGGAGCACCATTCAAACCTCATGCATCTAAAAATCGCCGATTTAGGGTCTCTTAGGAGTGCCACTCCCTTTGATTCAAAACCCTTAAACACGCCTCACGCGCAAATGCCAAACTCAAAATTCCAATCCAACGGCGTCATAATATCGAATTTTCTAGTCCAAATTTCAATTTCCAATACCAAAACTCAAGTTCCAATCCAACGGCGTCATAATGCCGGATTTTGTAGTCCAAATTTCGAATTCCAAATTCAAAATTCAAACTCAATCCAACGGCGCTGTAATGCCGGATTTCAAAACCTCCATTTCAAACTTCAAAACCTCAAGTTCAAATTCCTAAATCCATACTTGTCCATTTGATCGTTTAAACCTCAAAACTTCAACTTCAAATGTCCAAATTCATGATGGCGTAATGCCGAATTTTCAATTCAACCTTTCAAACCTCAAGTTCGAATTTCCAAGCCCATGTTCTTCAATTCAATATTTCAAGTTTCAAGTTCAATGTTCTAAACCTCAAGTCTCAAATCCATGGTGACATAATGCCGGACTTTCAAGTTTCAAATTCCTATCCCTTTTCAAGAATAAAAAATTCCAAGTCCAATTTTAAATGCTTAAAACCGATGGCGGCATAATGCCGGATTTTCAAGTCCAAAAATTCCAAACCTTGAAAATTTCAAATTCAAAACCTCATATTCTATACAAAACTCCTCTTTTCAAATTCCGAGTTCAAGTTCCAAATCAAATTCGAATTTCAACTTCACTTTCAAATTACAAAAACCCTTGCTTTCCATTTACCCCAAATTCAAAAAACATTCCAATGGGTTGAAAATCCCTAGAAATAGTACAAAATCCAATGGGTTGAAATTCCCCTAAAACATTTCAAAATTCTATTACGGGTTGAAATTCACTTGAAATATACAAAATCCAATTTCCTTTCTCATTGGTTGAAATCCCCTTGAAATAATACAAAATCCAATTTCCACTTCTCACGGGTTGAAATTCCCTTGAAATACTCCGAGTCCAATCAGGTTGAAATTCCCCTAAAATATTCCAAATCCAATTCAATTGGGTTGAAATTCCCCTAAAATATTCCAAATTCTATCATGGTTTGAGATTCCCCTAAAATATTCCGAATTCTATCATGGGTTGAAATTCCCCTAAAATATTCCAAATTCTATCATGGGTTGAAAATCCCCTGAAATAATACGAGTTCAATTTCCACATTCAATCATGGGTTGAAATTCCCATAAAATATTTCCAAACTCCACCGGGTTGAAATCCCCTTGAAATAATACAAGATCCAATTTCATTTCCATTGGGTTGAAACTCCCCAGAAATAATACAAGTCCGAACTTTATTCCCGGGTTGAAAGTCCCTTGAAATAGTACAAACTCAATCTCTACATTCTATCGGGTTGAAATTCCCTTAAAATATTCCAAACTCGACTTTGGGTTGAAATCTCCCTAAACAATTCCAACGGGTTGCAAGTCCCGGGACAAATATACAAGATCCAATGGGTCAAAATTCCCTTTCAATATTCCAAGTACAAAATCCAACGGGTACAAGGAGGAAACCTCCACAAAAGAATGAAGCTCCTTTCAAAAATACTTCCAACGGGTTGTGAGTCCCGATACAAGTACAAATTCTTATACAAATCCCAATAGGTTGAAAATCCCTTCAAATATTTCCAACGGGTCGCAAACCCCGGATACAAGTATAAAATACAAAAATCCCGAATCTTCAGAGTGGCGCATAGAGTCAAGTCTAGGTCTCATTCATTGCATGCATATCATACCATGTGTCGGGAAGTCCAAGTTCTAAAATCATGTCATGTGCCCTAAATAAGAGTCCAAAGATCTTGTGGGTTCGCCGAAGAGGAGAAAGGTTGAAGAGAACTCCATCAGCCCTAGCCTCCCTTATAGTCGACATCGAACGAGCAACAAGTTCACCTTCTACAAATCAAGCTTCCAGTCCCTTTCAAGAATCAATTCAAATGGCTACCACCAATCAAATCACTCAGCTCATGGCTGCCGTAGCCAACCTTAACACCAACCTAGAGAATATGAGCCACCGGCTGGGTGTGGTAGAGCAGGCTGCACCTCCGATCGATCTGACCAATAAGATCGAAAGCATGGTTAACAAGGTTACAAATCAAGAGAACTATTTTGACACTTTGATGGAAGACAATCTCAAGGGAAGGGCAAACTTACCGGACAAATTTTATGCCAATGATATTCCAAAATTCGAGTCAATTGATAATCCCAAGTACCATCTCAAGAATTTCAGAGCCACCATGGCCATCAAGGGGGTTGATCCTGAGTTGTACCCCGTGGTGTTCCCAATGTCCTTGGAACCAGTCTGTCATAAGTGGTACTACTCCCTCAAGGACCATCAAACTAGCACATGGGACGAGGTAGCTCAAGCATTCATGGAACAATACCAGCCCAACATTCAACTTCAAACCATTCTTCGAGAACTGAGGTTCTCAAGCAAGGACCCCAAGAAGGCTTCACTAACTACCTCAACTGGTGGAGGGAAATGGCATCTCAAATGGTTATTCGACCCTCCGAGAGAGAAATGGTCAAGATTTTTATTGCTGGGCTCCTTCCAAAGTACAACACCCACATGAAGTATATGGGCCTAGAAAGTTTCAAGAGAACATATGACATTAGGGTTGACATAAAAGATGACCTCATGAAAGCACCTGTAGCACCAACTCCACAAGCTGAGAAGTGGAAGGGCAAGAGAACCGAAGCAACACAAAAGGTCCATGAGGTCAACGCTATGGAAGCTCCTCAAGGTCCAAAACCAAGCAACTTCAAGAACAATACTAATCAGCGTGATTTCTAGAACAGGCCTCACAGGGTTTTTACCAACCTCGGGATGTCCTATAGAGACGACTTTGACCGATTGGCCGAGAATCAAGTCATTACTCCCATCGGGCCCACACCAGATCCTCCAACTGACAAGAGGTCCAAAAGCTGGGATCCCAAGGCCTATTGCAAGTTCCACCAAGGGAACGGGCACGACATTGAGAGCTGCTTTAAGCTCAAGCATCTAATCCAGAACATGGTCAACAACAAGACTTTGCCCCTACCTCTAGGAGCCAAGCATTCTCCTTCAGTACAAGATATCTCCTATGACAATGAGGATGAAGAGCAAGACTTCCCGTGCAACTTAATCTCTACAATGTACAAACGAAGCTTCAAGCTGATGATTCCAAGCTTCTACCATCTCATTCCACTGACTCAAGATTGGGTGATCCCCGAACCCAGGGTAACCACAAACATCCAAGAAAACATTTGTCCCCTAGCAACCCTGAAAGCTTTGGGCTTCCCCGAGTACGACCTGATGCTAACTACAGAGCGGACCATCAAATTCCATGGCATCAAATACAAGATCTTGGGGGTCCTCGATCTGGTCTTCTCTTTCGAGACTTACTACAACAATGCTGAATTCCTCGTCATCGATGCACCGGCCAACTTCGACCTCCTATTCAGGGAACCTTGGTTCGAAGAGCCGTTAGATGGTCCGTGGAGTCCAACCTGAGCTACCAGAAGGAAAGATGGTGAGAATGTTTCTCCTAGGCCTCAATACTTAGTGCAAGAGCCGCTTTGCTGCATTTTCATACAACACCTGGAGTTAAGTCTGGGATCAAGTTCTAAAAACCTACGGATGCAGCCTTGTCTACGATGATGATGGTGATGAGGACGTTAAGGAGTGCCACGAGGACTATCTCTATGATTAGTTTCTTATGTTCAAGTCCAGAGTCTGTCTTTCAATTTTCGAGTCCAGCGATGAGTCTAAGAGTCTAGGGCTAGAGTCTTGCATCAACCAAGAGCCTCTAAAGGCCGAACTTCAAGTTAAAGCTGTCGATGCATGATTTGTAATTTCAATAATAATTCAATTTCCTCCTACTCTTCAAGTCCAAATTAAAAACACATTCCTAATCCAAACAACTTTGCTTCACATGAAACTAACCCTTGAAATTTTAAAAGCTATCGAAAATCATGAAAGCAGGACGCCCATAATTGAGGAAACAGACAAATTTAACCTTTCTAACAGCAGTGATCAAAAACTAGTTCATATTGGTTTGACCCTATTTCAAGTAGAGCGGGATGATCTTATCAAGCTACTTTCAGAGTACATAGATGTCTTCGCATGGTCCTATCATGATATGTTTGGGGTTGATCCAAGCATCGGCCAGCATACAATTCCCCTTATTCCAGGTTCAAAGCCCATCAAGCAGAAACTCCGCCGCATGAAACCGGATGTTTCCCTCAAAATTTAAGAAGAAGTCTCTAAGCACCTAGAGGCCGGGTTTATTCGAGAAGCCAAGTATCCAAAATGGATTGCAAATGTCGTCCCAGTTCCGAAGAAGGATGGCTAGGTTCGAATTTGCGTTGATTACAGGGACCTTAACAAGGCTAGCCCTAAAGACGGTTTTCCATTGCATCACATCGACATCTTGGTCGACAACACAACAAATCATGCCTTACTTTATTTTATGGACGAGTACGCAGGCTACAATCAGATTCCCATGGCAGAGGACGATAGGGAAAAGAAAACCTTCATCACTCAGTGGGGTACATATTTCTACACAGTTATGCCGTTCGGAATGAAGAACACGGGGGCAACGTATCAAAGAACAACCACAACCATTGTGAGCAACATGATCCACAGGGAAACCAAGGTATATGTCGACGATATGATCGTCAAATCCAAAGAGCGACATGAGCATACAACAATACTTCAAAAATTCTTCAACAGGCTCAGGCAATACAATATGAGGCTCAATCCTCAAAAATGTGTATTCGGGGTAACGTCAGGCAAGTTACTCTGGTATGTCATCAGCTCTTGGGGCATCGAGGCTGATCCTTCAAAGATCAAGGCCATTCTAGACATGAAACCGCCAGAGAATGAGAAAGAAATTTGGAGGTTCCTTGGCAAGTTACAATACATCAGCAGATTCATCTCAAAACTCACCATGATTTGTGAGCCAGTATTCCGAAAACTCCGCAAGAGTGAGCCCTAGGTATGGGACGAAGACTGTCAACATGCTTTTGACACTATTAAGGACTATCTTTTAAATCCACCAGTGTTGAAGCCAACAATACCGGGGGCTCCCCTCAGGCTTTACCTTACAACAACTGACTCCGCAGTAGGGGCCATGCTCGCCTAAGAGATCGAAGGCAAAGAAAACTCCTTGTAATATCTTAGCAAGAAGTTACTCGAGTACGAAACCAGATATACTCAACTCGAAAGACTCAATATCGCCTTGGTTTAGGCCACTAAGAAACTCCGGCATTACATGCTCTCCCACACAATGTATGTAATTTGCAAAGCGGATCCTCTCAAGTACTTATTCGAAAAGCCGACTCTCAACGGACGATTGTCCAGGTGGTTGGTTATGCTAGAAGAATTTAATATCAAGTATATCCCTGAAAAATCTATCAGGGGTTCAGCGGTCTCAGTCTTCCTAGCCGACTGTCCCATCGAGGTAGAAGAGGAGGATTATGATCTACCCGATGAGCAAATCCTAATGACAAGCGATGACAGTTGGTCGCTGCACTTTGACGGTGCCTCAAATTAAAACGGATGTGGTGTCGGGGTGATCCTGGTAGCTCCAGACGACACTCACATTCCCATATCAGCAAAGTTACAATTCAATGTTACAAACAACGCGGCCGAATATGAAGCATGCATTATCGGCCTGGAAGCCGCGTTAGCATTGGGCGTCTAGAAACTTCGAGTATACGGGGATTCCTCCCTAATCATCAATCAGATTTCTGGCAAATGGAAAGCCAGAAGCAAAAGCTTAGCCCCATACCAAGAGAAGAGCTTCGTTATACATACCTCCCAAGAGAGGAGAATCAATTCGCCGACGCATTGGCAAAACTGGCATCAATGATCAACATTCCAAATGGCATGGCTAAAATGCCCCTTACTATTGAAACGCGTTAAGAAGCAGCATATGTCCATGCTATTGACGACGTCCAGCCTAACAATGATGAGCCTTAGTTTATAGACATCCAAAGGTACCTGCAAAACTGTGAATATCCACCGCATTTTTCAAGCAAAAGACAAAGGGCTTTATGCCTACAGTCAACCAACTTCGTCCTATAAGGCGGTGTTCTATATAAGAGGTCCCGTAACAGCTCCAATCTCCGATGTGTTGACAAGCATGAAGCACAAAGAGTCATGGACACCGTACATGCCGGAGTCTGTGGAACCCACACGAATGGGAAGATGTTGGCCCTCAAAGTCATCAGGGCTCGGTATTACTGGACCACCCTCGAGCGGGACTGTTACCTCTTTGTCAAGAAATGTCCTATCTGTCAAAAGTGTGCCAGCCTAAAGCACATTCCCCCATCCTTCCTATATTCTCAATCATCACCATGGCCATTCCCAGCTTGGGATATCGACGTCATTGGCAAAGTAACTCCAACAGGCACCAGGGGGCATGAATTCATACTGGTCGCAATCGATTATTTCACTAAGTGGGTCGAAGCCAGGTCATTCAAAGTTTTGGGTTCCAAGCAAGTTGCCCAGTTCATACAAGAAAACATCATATGCAGATACGGTGTTCCTCACGAGTTCAGTAGTGACCAGGGAACCCATTTCCAAGGAGAGTGTGAAGATCTGTTTACCGAGTATAAAATTCAACATCACCGTTCTTCGCCTTACCACCCACAAACTAATGAGGCAGTCGAAGCGGCCAACAAGAATGTCAAAACCATCATCATGAAAGTGACAACCAACTACAAAGATTGGCCCCAGAAGCTGCACATTGCATTGTGGGGGTATCGAACTTCAATTCGCACTTCAACTGGCGCAACTCCGTTTTCATTAGTCTATGGAATGGAAGCAGTACAACCTATTAAGCTGGAAATACCTTCTCTAAGGATAGTCCTCGAAAGCAAAATCCCATAAGCTGCATGGGTACAAGCAAGATATGATGAGCTAGTCATGCTCGATGAGCGCCGGCTTCAAGCCGCTCACCATGTACGAGTCTATCAGCGCCGAGTGGCAAGACATTTCAACAAGAGGGTCAGAACCCGAAACATCAAGGAAGGCGAGCTTGTCCTTAAAGCCCTTCGCAAGAGCGTCATGTACCCAAGGGGAAAATTCAGACCCAACTGGGCCGGGCCATACATTGTCAAGAAAATCCTTTCCGGGGGAGCAATCGAATTAACAGATGTCGATGGGACTGAGTTCCGTTCCTTGACAAACATGGATCAACTCAAGAAATTCTATGTCTAAATTCAAAATTCAAAATGCAAATTCAAAACAATTTGTATGTTAGAACTATGTTTGGCCTGATTCCTTAACGGGACACGTAGGCAACCTCATTCCGAGGCCCGGCCACTTTAATACAAAAAAAACAATTCAAAGTTTCCTCAATTAAGGGCATCCTAAAAATCAAATCAAAATTCAAAATTCAAAATTCAAAATTCAAAATTCAAAATTCAAAATTCAAAATTCAAAATTCAAAATTCAAAATTTAAAATTCAAAATTCAAAATTCAATTGTTGTTGTTGTTCTTATTCCAAATGTGCGAATAAAATGCAAAGTATGTTGAAGCGGAATTTAACACAATAACTTTTATTTGGCTCTAAGTCCTCAAATCAAAGCTAAATCGATTACAAGGTTGGAATCTGGTGAAGAAAAGTTCAAAGCCTTTTCACTTCCACTAAACACACTTTCTAAACACTTCTTCTAAACACACTCCAAACACATCTCCTTCAAAAACAATTTCAAACACATTAAGCCTACAAAAATTATGCGACTATGCTCTTGAGTCTTGACACCTTGAGTACTATCCCCTGACTCTTTCCACAATCATTCATCAATCTTCCCCTTGCCCAAGTGGCGGGAGAAGGAACTTGCTAGTCTTCCGAGAAGGGAGGATGACGAACCTCCTTTGGACCCATAACGGTCAAGCACCGGACGGGACACACTCCCGTCACCTTCTTCACAATCAGTTGATGCAGGGCGTCTAGCTCTAGAACCTCGGGCTTCCGCTGGCCCGGAGAGAGAAATGTCCCTTTGCCTTGGACCTTTCATCCATACAATATACCCCGCAGACAGAGTAGCAGGCTCAGGTGGGAACTAAATATTCAAGAATGGTTTGGCAACACAATACCGCCTCCAAACTGCAAGACAATTAGCATTCAGTACAACAGGTTTCAGATGCTTCAAGCCATGTTGTCTCATCACTCGAGCAGGTGAGTGAAAGACTAACATTGTAAGGCTAGGCACTCTGAAGAAAGTAGAGCCGGGTGCATATCTCATAGCAGAAATTCCCTACCAAGGAACTACCCACCTGATACAAGATTCAACCCCCGAGAGTGCACAACGCCACTCATCCAGTGAAAGCCGGCCATACATCATGGGCCGCACAGTGAATCCCTTCCTATTATAGCTTGCCATGTTCTCTGGTGGTGCCACAAACATGAGTCTCTCCATAAGCCAAACCTTGGGGAAAATACAAGAAAGCAATTCAAAATTCAATGTTCACAAGTACAAATCTCAAAATACAAAAGCTCCAGGTTCTTACCGGGAGTAGCACCGGACTTCCCAACAACATAGAAGAGGGGTCCGACTTCAGCATGTCAAGGCCCATCAATGTCTCTCCAATCACAAGCGGCATTGAGTCCCTACCACTAGCAAACTGCTCCACAATTTCTACTAGGGAGGCATCGCCATTGCTAAGCCCCTGCTTCAAAAAGAGGAAACGAGCAAAGATACAAAAACTCAAGGCCCTTAAGCGGAAAACATCGGGGACGTCAAGCCCAGCAAAGTAAGTGACAAGGAGGGATAAATCCACCCCTCGGCCATATACAACAGCACTCAGAAGTGTGGGCTTCAAGCCCAGATACCTCTCAAAGGCCAAGAAAAGTGTTCTTCAACACTAGGAATGCAAGGCTCTATCATAAGGGGCCACCCCAATATGGCACTGAACTCTTCAGGGAGGGGACATACCTCGTTGTTACCAAAGCGGAAAACGTGGTGAATTGGATCCCAAGCCTCCAAAGCAGCATGAAAGAAATGCAAGTCAAGCTTCACGGACCGGAAAGAGACGAGCACCCCAAGATGCATGCCATCCAGCTTCCTTTTCTCCAGTTTGCGTAACGAACTAAGCCAAGAGTTCAAGGCATTTTCGAACGATATAGCCATTTGTTGTCTTTTAGTGAAGAAGTAGAAGGTGAAGAAGAGCAAAGAAGGATTGGTGCAAGAAATATGATCCGAAAAGCTCCATATTTATACAAAAACCAACACTTATGGTGGTACTCGAAAGGACCATCTACGCCAGGCGCCAAAGCCTGCGACAGGCGCAGGGCCTGCAAGAAGGACGAGCTCAATGTCCACTTTATGACTCCAAGTACGCGCTCTTTATAGCTTTGGGCAGCTGGATCAACCTCAATAATTCATGCTGAAGATTCCAAAAGCCGTAAGCTGCGCAATTCCAAACAGTCCGAATCAGCACTCGGGTCATTTCGGGTCAATTTCGGATCAACTTGTTCAAAATTCAAAGTATTCTAGTCCTAGAACGGCGTCCTAAGTCGAGTCAGCATATGCATGGAGCAGGAGTTGAATATACTTTGGCTTGCGCTTTTTCTAACCAAAAAACCTCAGTCAAAGTGGGGGCTTATAGTGGGTATGTACACCCGAAAAAATGGGCAAATTTTTGCTAGAAGCAGCATGTGTATAAGCAAGAGTTGAATATACTTTGACTTGTGCTTTTTCTAACAAAAAACCTCAGTCAAAGTGGGGGCTTATAGTGGGTATGTACACCCGAAAAAATGGGCAGTTTCTTTTTTCTTTTTGCGTGCATACATATAGCCACAAATTTCAAAATCACACACAACACATACGAAATTCAATTCAAACCATACAAATACAAACACACACAAATACAAACCATACCAATTCAAATCATACCAGTTCAAAACATACAAAATCCAAATTCGAATCATACCAAATACAAACCATACCAATCCAAATACAACTACAAATATCCATACAAATATCATCATACAAAAGCCCAACCAAGGCAAAGCTAGGACTCGCTACCTATTGTGGGTCAATCCGAGTCATCATCGGCCACAATGTCAATCACAGGCCCCTTGCGCCTGTTCCGGATCATGTACCGCTCCAGATCCTTGTCTCGATCGCTCTGTCCCAGGGGTAGCTGGATCCTGCTCCGAAATACGAAGGGTACCAGAAGGCCGCTGATCTCCCTGCTGATAGGGGGAATACTGATAAGGCTGCTGGGTCGTCATAAACCGGCGCTGCATCTCAAGATTATAGGGCTGGCGCCTCCGTTCCATCTCATACCAACAAGCCCAAGGATCCGCGCTCCAAGGCTGGGAGCTGCTCGCTCCTAAATGGACACCAGGGGGAGGCGTAAAAGGCATCTGGCTGCCCATACCTCCAGCAGAGTACGAATGCCTGGTAGGCTCAGCATAAGTAAAGGGAACAACTCCCATATCAACATTCGAATGCCTCTGACGGGCACCAGCATTAGTATCCGGGCCCTGACCTAAGCTCTGCCCAGCTCTCTCTCTCGAAGTATCTACCGGGGAACCCCTATCCACGGAATCCCTCCGACCTCGACAACGCTCCTATACAAGATCCAAAATTCAAGCATCAGATATCCATATACAAGTTTCAAGAATACAAACATCTCATAGGTAACAAACTCACCTCTCTGTCCTTGCCAGAAAGCTTCTTGGTCAGTTTGACGCAGTGCCTCTTCAAAGAATCAATCACGAGCATCTAGCGACGCACTCTCGCCCGAGGCGCCTGCATACAAAATTCAAGATCAATTTCTAAGGATACAAAAAATGCAACCAATTTCAAGAAAATACAAAGGCACTTACAGCTGCATAATACTCAGGAAGGGCATCAGTCGCTGCCCGATGTAGAGGGGAGGCCATTGGAACAGTAGCCTCCACATGCTCCCCATCTGAGTCCACATAACGGATAACCCTGTCAGCATAGGGAACATCCTCTGGGTCGATCTCTTCGGCCTACAAGCACGCATACAATGATCCAATTATAAAAAGTACAAGAATACAAGAATACAAAAGTACAAGAATACAAAAATACAAGATACAAAAATGCAAAAATACAAGATTCAAATCCAAAAAGCTTACTGGCGTCACAAAGCAAAAAGGTGGGGCAAGCCTCGCCAAGAGGTCATCATAGCAGCTCTTCCTATCCACAAAGTTTTCCCAGGGGAGACAAATTGACTCGCCCCCAGCCTCCATGGCATCCCAGTAAGGCAGAGCAACATCAACAGTCTTCGCCAGCATGGAATCTGGAGGATCCATAGGGACGAACATGCCTCTCACATTATGCTGAGGAGTCACCTGCTCGCCCAGATACCACATGGGACGGTACACTCCTGGGAACAGCACCCGCCGTCCTGACAAGTAATAGGCCCGCATGGCCAAAGCAGGTGTAGGCGTATTATCAAAAAGGCGCCAGACCACCTACAAGAAAGATAGCTCAGACAAGCATACAAATACAACAAAGACAAAAATCCAGAACAGTACAAAGGCATATCTCTCCACCAGGCAAGACACGCAAAGCTCTGCGGAAGGTCGCTAAAGACACATCCCTGCGCTCCGCTCCTTCCCAAGAGGCAGCAAACGGGTAAGCCACAACCCTGGGGCAATTCGACGCTAATCCCGGAAAGGAATCCATAAGTTTTATGCATACAAAATTCAACATACAAGCATGCAAGTACGAAATACGAAATATAAGGATTCCCAAATACCTCCAGCACACTCCACAAAGCACCTACACTCACCTTGTTCTCTAGTACAGTCTTGGAGGCGCTCTTCATCTTGCACAAAAGGTGGCCGTATGCCAGACCACCCTAGTTGAGGCCTGAAACAGCCCTCAAATCCCTCAAAGACCCTAGGAAGCCCACCAGCACGCGGCTATTCCTAACCGGGACCATCACTCTACTCACAAGAGCTAGGAGGAAGAGCCGAACCCTTTGCTCCAGTTATATGTCAGCCATACGTAGCCCAACCATAATCATCTCCAAAGAGGTATGGGTGCCATCCGTGGTAAAATCAACGACAGGACCGATCAAGTCCCTGACGCCCTCTGAATGCCAGTTCAACTTGAAATCGAAAGTCACGTCCCTCTCGGAAAAAGGAAGGCCCGTGTGAAGGAAATAGTGCCCTTGGTCCAAGTATGCATTCAATGTTAAGTCTAATAAATGCGGTTCAGTATTAATTAACAAGTTAATAATTCAGTGAGATCAAGTGAGCTGAATGCCTAGCTAGAGGCCGCTTCAGTTCAAGTGGAATTAATGATATTAATCCACAGCTTACTCTTGACTGAACCCGTAGGGTCACACAAATAGTACGTAAACGGATCAAGTATTTAATGGCATTAAATACTCCATCTATGGATATTCGGAATCGACGGATCTTGGTTTCAGTGGGAGTTGAGATCGTCACAAGCATGAAATGAATACTTCGGAAACGATGATATTGCCGGAAACGGAAATATGGATCGTATCGGAAATATAAATATTATCCAAGTCGTAGATGTTGCCGGAAACGGAAACATGGTATATATCGGAAAATATTAACGGAAATGGAAATATTGCCGGAAACGGAAATATTGTCAGAATCGGAAATATTATCGGAATCGGAAAATAATTCCGGAAACGGAAATATTAAATATTTGTTCGAAACGGAAATTAATTCCGGAATCGGAAATATTAAATATTGTTCGTATCGGAAATGAATTCCGGAACCGGGAATTTAATCGGAAGCGCATCGTACGAATTAGCATCGGACGAGGCTTGCTAGACGAAGGCCCAGCACGAAGCCAGGCCCGCGCCCAGCAAGCCAAGCGCCCAACACGAAGGCCACAGCCTCGCCAGGCCCAGCGCAAGGCCAGGCCCAGCAAGGCCGTAGGCGCGCGCGGAGCAGGTGCTCGTGGGCTGCGAGTAGCGACTGCTCGTGTGGGCCGCAAGGCCTGCGTGGGTGGTGCGATGCTCGTAGTCGTGCAACACTCGTGTTCGTAACGAATCCTAATCCTATTGGAATTCGTGCATTGATTGAATCCTAATCCTAAAAGATTAAATTTATTATTTAGAGTTCTAATAGGATTCTAATTAATAAATCCATATCCTAGTAGGATTACAAATCCTTTTCCATATCTCTATAAATAGGTGCCTAGGGTCACAATTTATTGATACAATTGAAGTATTCTAAAGGTAAGATTTTGAAGCAAAAATCAGCCAAACATTTGCAACCTATTAGCCGAAAATCCTAGTAACCTTAAGGGCGATTCTAGTTGGTCAAGCTTAAGGCGGATCCGGACGTGCTGTGGACTATCTACGGAGGGACGACACTTGGAGTCCTAAAGACTTGTTCTTGTTCGGTTCAGGCGCAGCTAGGGAGGGCACGCTACAAAGTGTATGCATCTAAATTATGCTAAATGATTATGTGTAAATAATATGTTTCCTGGCTTTATGGTTTTCCGCATGATTTATGTTTTGTCATATGTATCATAACCTAACAGTGGTATCACGAGCCTCTTATTATTTTCATAATCTAAATTGCATAAACATGGTTAAATATTACAAATTTCCAAGGAATTAAAAGGGGTGATTAATTTTCGTAATTGTTAATTAATTGCAAATTGCGTTTATTTAATTTTATGTACGCAGTTTTTTGGCAGAATGTTCGTTACTCAACCAAATCGAGTGATTTTTGTGTCAATTCCGCATGTAAAAGGCATTCTAAAATTTTGACAAAATTAATATTTTTCGCCGAAACCCAGAATTCCCAAATTCGAAGCCTAACTATGACTTTTCGGAGGTTTTAGTTTTTCGAACACAAAAGTTTGTAAATTTAAGATGTTAAATTGAATATTTGCGATTCTTGTTGATAAATCTTGAATCTTTATATGTTTAACAAGTTTGAATGCCTAGCCTTGTTAATTATACAACCTAATTTGTAATTATGATTAATTTGTTGAAATTCGAATAATTTAGAATTAATTTGATTTTCATAATTAATTAATAATGTAATTAGGTACCAATGATTAAAAACCACCATAAAAATTGTTAATTTGTGTTAAATTTTAAATTTTTATGACCTAGATTTGAATCCATGTTAATCGGAAATTAATTGATTAATAATTTTTCGATTATTCGCCCTAAAATTATGAAATTAATATGATTTATTAATTTGTCATTAATTTTGGAAATAAAAGTTTTAATTTTTATGCAATTCGCTCATAAAACTTTCACGCATAAAGCAATGGACGCTACGTGTTACCCTTAAGGGGTGTTGTATAGTGCGGGCATGCGACGACGAGCAAGGGAGCTCGTCGCCCATGCGGTACGATGCAACGAGCAAGGGCCATTGCACACGCCCAACAAGCAAGCAGACGCAAGGCTACGAGCAAGCGGGCGCGCGCAGCGTGGCCTGCAGTGCTGCGTTGCGTGTGGCCTGCATGCGCGACGAGCGAGCAAGCGCGCGCGCAGCGTGGCCTGCAGTGCTGCGTTGCGTGGGGTTGCTTGCGTGTTGCTGTACGAACAGTCAAGGGGCGCTAAGCCTCGTGCACTCGATGGGGCTTGGGGCGCAAGCCCAAGTGCCTCGTCGTGTCTCGATTGAGTCGTTTCAAATTTAATTTTGAATTTTCAGTTCGGAAATAATTTTAATTAATTTTAAAATTAATAATTTAAATTGTTTTCTCGGATTTTAATTTTGAATATTATAATTATTATAAATTTTATTTATACTAATTATTTTACTAAAATTAAACGTTGAATTAATTTAAATTTGTTTAATTCAACTGAAATAAATTAAATTAATGGATTCGATTATTAAATTTATATGAGCTTTAAATTTGAATTAAATTTGTATGTTTCCGGTTAGACTAGAAATACATTTTTATGTTTAAAATTAGTTAAGCATATGAATTTATTGGTTTACGTGGGAGCCTTTTAGTCATAAACTCTTGATTAGGTCTACAAATCTTTTAAGGTTAAACAACTTGATTAGAATTAATAAGGACTGAATAATTGGTAGATTATTGGTACCCTTGATTAATTGCTGCAAATATTTATGTGATGCACTAACCAGCTATGTGGGCCATTCATGATAATGAATGGATGAATGGTATATATTGTATATGTACTGTTTTGCAGGTTATGGACTGACTAGTATGGTCCAAATAGGATAGAAAATATGGTATGCGTACCATTAATTTGAAGGTAATTGGTCTAATGCACCAAATTTGTTTTTTCAATTTAAATATGGTCTGCGTACCATCAAATAGTTGTAATTAGTTTAATTATAGCTTATCCTATTTGAAGAAAATGGCGCCTTCCACGGTGAAATTCAAGACGGAGTTTTCAATCCATTTTCATGACGGACTTTAAAGTTGAAGCTTCAAGATGAAGTCGGGCCATACTAGATCACATTTATCTTATGCATGCTTTAAGTTATTTATTGCTTTAAATATGTCTTAATTATGCATGAGATTGTGGCTTGATTATGTTGCATGATTAAGGATTTTAGTTCACTTAAAATCTAACCAACATAGTAAGAGCCTTAAGTTCCAAACATAAAAATTGAGTTAAAAGGTGCCATGCCAAAATAAACACTTACTTGGATATCCTTTACATCAATCTAGTAATAGTGTTCGCTCAGCGAGGTGTTACTTATTGGTCCTAAAGGGGTAAGGTACACAAATAATTGTGAGTACATGTTAGTTTTGGTGAAACTCAACGATATAAGTAAGGAGTCCTTTTATGTCGTGGCAAAATCGATAGGTTTACCTAATAAGTTCTTAGACGTACCTATTAACCAAGAGTAGTTTCTAGACTATTAGCAAAAGGCTTTTCCTTACCTAAAAGATTTTAGAATTGAGTCTAAATACATAATGTGCTTAATTCTTCAATGATTTTAGGGTCTTGGAATCATTTTATTCACACCTGCCAGAACAATAAATTTGAATAAAATGCTAATAACTTGTTTGAATTGCATGATTG
The DNA here is from genome assembly GCF_020520425.1 of Spinacia oleracea. NCBI lineage: Eukaryota > Viridiplantae > Streptophyta > Magnoliopsida > Caryophyllales > Amaranthaceae > Spinacia > Spinacia oleracea. The sequence goes on from NC_079490.1 coordinate 95,603,274, forward strand.
CTTTAATTTTCAAGTTATTATTCATGATAAATGTTTAGACTTTGCATTCTTCAATGTATGTTTTAATTATTGTTTATAATTAAATATCTTGCACTGCAATAAATCCTTTTAGAAAGGTAACAGTAAATTTCCTCGATTGGTAGTGAATCCAAGAACGATTCACGGAAATGAGAGAAAATGAGCAATTTAAAATGTACGTTTGTTTTAGCGACTTTTATGGTTGTTTTCGAGTATCAAAGTCGAATGGCGAACCGATTGGTTCTTGTGAATTCAAAATACAATGTAGTTTTGAGATCATAAAGCATTGAGTTTAAACGCTCAGCTTTACCAATGGTTAACAACCTAGTATCTTTGTCCATTTAATTCTCGAATGAGTCTAACCCCTAGACATTCGAATAGATCGATGCTTAGAGAACTTTAGAAGCTTCTGGTAAGATCATCTAGTTGAAACTTAATATTCAACATAAAATGGTAAGAACCTTGTTGGAGTGACATTGAACATGTCTAACAATGTATAAAAGTCAACACTAGAAATTCAATTCTTAAGACTATAAGAAAGGGTACAAGAAATAGGAAAACAAAGGAACAAATGAAAGGAATTTACAATTCTGTTTCTACCTATAAGTTAATGTTTAAAGAGCAGTGACCTAGCAATCAAACTTCCTTGGTACCATATACCGCTTGAGGTTCTTACTTCGGTAATAACTCGAACAATGGATGCTAGGATACACTAATGACATACAAGTGGGAAATGAAGCATTTCAATGCTACATTAGTTGTAGGGTCATCTGGTTTGTTTTAAGTCCTTTCAAGGATGGAACTTAATGGCTATTTTGTTCCATAATCAACATACCTAAATTTCTGCTTCAAACACAGAAAGACTCACATTCAAGAAAAACAAAAACAATATTTGAATAAAATGGTCATTTACGGGTTGAGTCAATATGCTTGATTAAAACAAACAACTCTTTAACAATAAGAACTTTACTAGCTAGGTTCAAATCAATCTCCTGATTTGAGTTCCACAAATCTTTATTGTTACTTAGACCATATCAACAAGTTAACATTCAAAAGCTCTATTTTAATGGACTTTTGAAAGTTGGTTGATTTCTAGATCAATTTAAGACAAGCAAGTGTTACTTGTTGAAAGTAACAAAAGATATGAACTATTGTTAGAACGCCTAGACAATAGAGTTCAAAGCTAAAGAAAAAGGTTTTATGACTTTATTATTTCACACAGATTTGAGTGAATATAGGTTTATTTACTCAATGTGATATAAATTTGAATCTGTTTGGCTAGTTGAAAGATTCAGAAGTATGAATCCCACTTGGTAAGAAATCATAAAGATCTAGGATAGATCATGTTAATGATTGCTTGAGACCAAAAATGATCATCAATGATTGTGTGTTATAATTTCACAATCTAGCTCCATGAGATATGACATATCTAAGTGGAATGATCGAAGTCAATTAGTACTTGATTCGATCAATGATGAATCATAAAGACTTTTCCTATAATTTCTAAAACAAAATGCTCAACTACCACCAAACTAAACCAAATTCGTCAAAGCTATTGAAAAGTAATCTTTTCAATTATATATATCTAAAGAGTTGCTAAACTCAGTGGGAGCTTAGTGTTTGTTATTCAAAAACTAAGGCCCAAGTATAGATATATGTTTCATTGTGATTTATTCAAATGAGACACAAGGGTATTGTTTCTACCACGAATTTTTGAGAACATAATGTTTGTTTGGTCGAAATAATGTCCTTTTGGAGATTCGTTTCCAAAATGACAAGTGGGAGAAAATAGACCTCGAAAGTCTTCGAGGCGAACAACAAACATAAACGGACATTCAGGAGGCTTTTCGAAGTTCTTTAGAAAATCCGAACATGTATTCTTTAAGGACTTTAGAAGTGGCTTTAAAGAATAGACATCTCTTAGAAGACTTTACAAGTGCTTCAAGGAGAACAAGAATATTCAAAGGACTTTCAAGTGGCTATTGATATTCTATTGTTTGATGTTCTATACCCAAGTAGGCATAGAGTTCAAGTCACTGAAACTATGAGATTCTTCTATTAGATAGTAAAGAAACATGGAGTTCAGACCACTGAAGCTATGCGATTCTTCTAATTAGATAGTGAAGAAACCTACAACTTGCAGTCAAACTATTATCATGTAGATTAATGAGTTTGTGACCTGTAAGAAAGCTATGACGAAACCCAGATTCCCTAAAATGGTTAGAGGCCATATATAGACTCAAATGTTTTAAATGGTTAGAGGCCATAAAACATGCTAAATGTTTTGATGACAAAATTGAAATTTTGTTGATTTGCAAGAATAGTTTCACACCTATTGGTTGCAAGTTTGTTTTAAGGATAAAAACCATCAAACATGGAATTGTGTTCACACACAAAGCTAGATTAGTTGCTAAAGGTTACAAGAAAATTCACGGCGTGGATTGTGTTGAAGCCTCATGCAAAATCGTAATGCTTAAGTCTATAATTCAAACAATGATTGCATATTGGTAAATATGGCAATTGGATGACAAAACGTATTCCTCAATCAAATGTTGGAAGGAAACTATGTACATGGCATGTCAAAGGATTTGTGGATCCAAATAATGCTTGAAATGAATGCTAGCTTATGAAATCGAAGTACATATTTAAGCAAGCAATTGGGAATTGGAACTATATTTTAGTGTAACTAATAAGTATTTTAGTTTCATAAAATGTACATGATTCTTATGGATATATAAGAAGTTTAGTGGGAGTACATAAAAACTTAATTGGTCCTATGTATATCACACACATATCTCTCTATTGTGAAATAAAATACAAATGCTAATAACTTAGGTTTGAAATTATTCATCAATGACGGACCAAGGCGAAACTTAGTGCATACTGGGTATTAAGATCCATTCACAAAGATCTTATGATATTGTTTTAGATTAAGTAATGGCATTTACAAAATAAAACACGAAAGACTCCATTGGAGATATTCGACCCATGTGAATAAATCTAAGTAAAGGATGTTTGAACTATGTATAAGCATTTAGTAAGTTAAACATCAAAGAGTCTAAATGAGATTCTTAACCTATATTATATGTCAAAGAATTTAGCTGGAATTAGTATCTACTGAAACTAGATGAGCTAAAATTACATGAATAGAATTCAATTGTGAATTATTCTGCAAAAGAATTTATCATGTATGATATAATATGAGGATCGCCAAAAACGTATCGTATGGCTTTAGGCATGACAACATATACCAGTCTCTATTGATCTAAGTGAAGATCAACTAGATTGAGATCAAGAAAAACTTATGGTACTTGAAAAGGTACATAGGAATAGTTCTTGATTCAAGGAAATAAAGATATGCTAAATATTGATGCTACACGCATAAACACTGGCAAAGGATCAAGCAAGATTCCCTAGGAGTTAACCATTGACAAGGACGAGCTAAAGAGCATCGTGTTTTTGAAATGGCAACATGGATTGGAGACCATGAGTTGTTGCGTGGGAAATTAAAAATAATAATTTCTATGTTCCAAGATATAGTTGGAAAGTCTTCCGCATATCTGTGAACTGCTTGGATAAGTAAATCCAAACAAAGCATCACTAGCAACCTAAACAGTTGAAGTAAAAGTACTTATTGCCTAAGAAGCAATAAAACAGGGTTGTTTTAAAGAGTTCTTCACCGAACTTGTGTAGATCACCTGTCTGCTGACTTGATGGTTTTTCATTACAAAATGCGTAGAACCACTATCGAAGTAAGAAAGACTAGATCACATAATAAACAAACTCAAAAAGATCTTATCATCATATCTCGAAGAACATTCGATGGAAAGGATATTAAGATTGGAAAAGCATGATAACTAAACCTATGCAACAAGTGAGAAGCAACACTCACATTGTAGCACTGGAAATCAAACATAGCTTTGAACTCCATGAACTGTTTTAAAGATGGGTTTAAGGCCCATGGTTGTAAAACATTAGGGGTTGAACATTTCTCATATATGAAATGTATTTTCATATTCCATTTAATCTTGGTTTAGTATTAAATGATGAGTCCCTTCAATTTGACGATATATTCAAGATAGACTGTCAGGACCAGTCCTGTGACTAAGAAATGTCTATCAAGTGAACTTGAATGTCAAAAGTTGAAAATGGTCCCTGGTCGGAGTTTTCTATAAAGATGGACGCATAGAAAACGTTAGACGACTAGAATGCAAGATGACTAGTAGTTCTGTTTCTTGAACTATGTGGACATGGCAATGTCGTAATCATTTGCATAGATACTTACTTTGGTAAGACTAGTATCGGACAGACCTATGAAACTTTAGTGTAAGAGATGAAAATCTGTCATAAGTAAATTTCATTAAAATTATTAGACACTAAATCCTCAATACCTGAGTGATTTAAGATTACTTGTTTGAGAACTAGTTACTTTGACGTTGACCAACCGTCGCACCGTAAAAGGAGGCTATAAAGGCAACGCTCAGGTAATCACCTTTCAAACGAAGTCTAATCTCAAGATCGCAAGATTGGGATTGTCCTCCCATAAATCGGGATGAGATGCTTAAAAGTTGTACAAGGCCACTCGGAGAGCTAGAAACTGTGAAATGCATGGCCGTGCTCGGATGAATCATAGGCTATGATTATCTGTTTATTTGATCAGTTGAACTCTGAAACCGAGAAACACCTCTGGACATAATAAGGATGACAACTCTTACCTTATGTTCAAGAGCAAGCATCGAGCGACAAAGGAATTAGGTAAATGCACACTTGTCCCTAAGGACAAGTGGGAGACTGAAGGAAATAGTGCCCTTGGTCCAAGTATGCATTCAATGTTAAGTATAATAAATGCGGTTCAGTATTAATTAACAAGTTAATAATTCAGTGAGATCAAGTGAGCTGAATGCCTAGCTAGAGGCCGCTTCAGTTCAAGTAGAATTAATGATATTAATCCACAGCTTACTCTTGACTGAACCCGTAGGGTCACACAAATAGTACGTAAACGGATCAAGTATTTAATGCCATTAAATACTTCATCTATGGATATTCGGAATCGACGGATCTTGGGAGCTGAGATCGTCACAAGCAAGAAATGAATACTCCGGAAACGATGATATTGCCGGAAACGGAAATATGGATCGTATCGGAAATATAAATATTATCCAAGTCGTAGATGTTGCCGAAAACGGAAACATGGTAAGTATCGGAAAATATTAACGGAAATGGAAATATTGCCGGAATCGGAAATATTGCCGGAAACGGAAATATTGTCAGAATCGGAAATATTATCGGAATTGGAAAATAATTCCGGAAACGGAAATATTAAATATTTGTTCGAAACGGAAATTAATTCCGGAATCGGAAATATTAAATATTGTTCATATCGGAATTGAATTCCGGAACCGGGAATTTAATCGAAAGCGTATCGTACGAATAAGCATCGGACGAGGCCTGCCGGACGAAGGCCCAGCATGAAGTCGGGCCATCGCCCAGCAAGACAAACGCGCGCCACACGCCAAGCCAAGGCAGCCCCAGGCCCACCGCAAGGTAGGCCCAGCGCGCGCCAAGGCCATGGCTGCGTTGCGGGCCTCGTGGCGTGGGCTGAGCGCGCGCGCGCATAGGCGCCCCTCGTGGGCTGCCGTGCGTGTGTGTGTTTGTGTTCATGCACGATTCCTAAAGCTATTAGGATTTGGTATATGATTAAATTCCTAATCCTAAAAGGATAAATTAATTAATTAGAGTTCTTATAGGATTCTAGTTTAATTAATTCGTATCCTAGTAGGATTCCAATTCCCTTTCCATACCTCTATAAATAAGAGCCTAGGGTCATAATTTATAGAGACAATTGAAGTATTCTAAAAGTAAGTTTTTGAAAGAAAAATACAGCCATACACTTGCTACACAATAGCCGAAAATCCTAGCACCTTAAGGGCGATTCTAGTTGGTCAATCTTGAGGCGGATCCGGACGTACTGTGGACTATCTACGGAGGGACGACACTTGGAGTCCTAAAGACTTGTTCGGTTCGGGCGCAGCTAGGGAGGGCACGCAACAAAGTGTATGCATCTAAACTATGCTAAATGATTATGTGTAAATAATATGCTTTCCTGGCTTTATGGTTTTTCCGCATGATTTATGTTTTGTCATATGAATCATAACCTAACACATACTAGCTCGTACAAAAATCAATGTCCAAAAAATCCCCAGTGGCAACACGAGTTTAGCTAGGGACCTCTACTACAATGGAGAATTCTACACCAACGCCTAGGCTATCCATGCCGAAGCAGGTATTCAAGTTCTACACCAACGCCTAGGCTATCCATGCTGAAGAAGGTATTCAAGTTCTACACCAACGCCTAGGCTATCCATGCCGAGGCAGGTATTCGAAAATTCTACAACAACATCTAGGCTATCTTAGCCTACTCTCCTACAAGAACCATAGAGGTCAGCAATGGAGTCACTATCTACGAGGGCCACGCGCAAAATTCAAAAGAATGATACGAAATTCAAAAAAGGCAAAGTTTAAAATTCTACAAGGTTCCAACAGTTCAAGTTCAAGTGGCTACCAAATAATTTTCTTCCTACAAGATACAAGAAGCCTACTACCATACAAGTACTACATCAACGAATACGAGGATATTTCAAGTGCAAAAATCGAAACTACATGCAATCCTACAAGTTATTTCATATCAAAACGTGAAATACTTACATGGACAAGGCAAGAGCAACTAGACCAAGGGGAGAGAGAAATCGACCTTCGAGAAAAAAAACAAATAAGTGAAATGCGCTCCTACAAAGAGCGCGACTAGGGGTTTTATATAGCCCGGCCTGCGTGGGACGCAGGGCCCTGCGCCAGACGCAGCCCCTCTGATCATGCGCGGAAGAATCTATGCGGGGTCCTCCGTGCTAATTGCACGTACTTTGCTGCTACGGTTTTCTGCACCAGGCATCAAACATAAAATCGTGCTACCTTCCGATGAATGCTAGTATATATCTGTTTCTCCAACATTAAGAGATAAATATCTTGAGAATACAAAGTTCAAAAAATACAAGAATCCAGGCGTTAATCATTAAGCATTCACTACGTGCCAACTTCGTACGATTCGTACAAAGGTACATTCATAAGAGACAAATGCAAGGACGGTGTCATCGTCCCTGCTTTGGTGTTTCCTGCGCCACGTCACCAGCGCCAGGCGCAGGGCCCAGCGCAAGGCGCAGGTGGATTTTGGATTTTAGCCGGCTAATTCTCTATTTAAGCCCTAATTTTCAAGCACTTTAGGGCAGCAAATCAAAAACAGAACGTCGTAATTTCAAAATCAGTCCTCAAAATCAAAATACAAAAATCAAACTCTAAACTACAAATTCCTATACAATTTCCAATATTTAAGCAATTGGGAGCACTAATCGGAAATCCTACCTAACCCTAACTAGGTAATTCCGAATCCCTACTCAAATCTACAATGTTTTCTACTCTTCTACCTTTCTAAATCCAAAATCCTATGATGTTATCATTAGGGTTCATACCCTTGATTAACTAGGAGAAACAATGCCAAAGGTGTCATCTTTGGGAGGTTTCACTCTTGAAACCCTCTCCAAATGATTGTCCAAAACACCAATTCCATTATGCCATACAAGATTCCATCCTTATTTCAAAAATGATTAGTAAAGTTAACACTTTTACTCTTAAAAGTGTTACTCACAACAATCACACATTTTTACAAAATCAAAACCCTTTTATGATTCAAATACAAGTTGTGCATTCTATGATGTTTAAGGTTGTTTGTAATCACTTCCTTAAACTAGAATCAATGTCAAAGTTATGGAGCATATTAAAGTTGAGATCTTTTTCACATTAAAATATTTGGACTTTAAACATTTAGCCTCCTAAGTTCAAGATTCAATATTCTAAGTTCAATATTCAAAGTTCAAAGTTTAAATTCAATAATCAAAATCTAAGACACTTTGGGACGAGTAACGTACTTATCCTAACGTTGAGATTTTTAGTATTGAATCCGTGTCGAATGCACTTATTATTAAGTAGTCGTTTGGCTTTCGGATCTCAAATACAATAGTACAATTTCAATATCGTCATTTCAATACCGCATTTCAATATCGCACCTTTCAATATCGCATTTCAATATTGCACCTTTGTTCTTGCTATTTCAATTCCGCACTCTTTATTCACCTTATTTTAAGGTGATTTGGTTTTGTTCACACTTTCAATAAATCCTTTACTTATTGTGATGATGCTTTACTTGTTTATTGCTTTCATCACCTCACATGCTAAATTCAACAAATATACAAAAGGTTACATCACGCTTAACAAAGATAATTCTTGGACAAACCGGCCTTAGGTTCCTTCAATTAACTTTAAAGCAAGTGATCAAATACAAGTAGCAATATTAGTGTTCTAAATTCATGTTCAAACCAACATAGTGTCATGACTAGGGTTATCCGAAAATGCATTCTGTCATGTACTCGAATACAATTTTTAAAGCTCGCAAAATAAGCATCTCGTTTCCTTGCCCGGATCTAACCCATCCGATACAAAGATTCAATGCCTTATCCACAAAGAGTCAACCTTGGTCTTTCCAAACCGGACCCTTAAATATTGTTTGGTGGCAACTCCTTCTAAATCCAAAAGCTTACGAAACTCCGTAGGGGAATGAAAAAAAAAAAAAAAAACCCCTACAATTATGGCGACTCCACTGGGGAGTTCTGATTTCAAATTCGATTATACGAGCAAGGTTTGAGAAATTTTCCACTGCCACGCTCAAGTTTTAGATGCCAGCAGTTGCGCCAGGCGCAGGTCCCTGCGCCAGACGCAGGTCCCTGCGCCAGACGCAGCTGCCTACATTCAGCACAGTGGCTTCCAGTGGTTGGTTGTCCATGCTGCTTAAGTTTTCGAGTTGAAGTTCAGTTCTGGTTTTGAATTTCGAAGGACGCTCCCAAACCTTGAGAACGAATGTTGAATAACGAGCTTTTCAAATACAATTTTCTAGTACAATTTTTTTCAATTTCTAGGCAAGACATACATGTTTTCGAAAACCATATTTGTGCAAAAATGAATTTCTACCTTGCCCAACATGAATGTGTTTTACATTCGGGTTAACCCCGGGGGAAACGAAATTGTTACTCTCCATACGGTTCTTGACCAAAGTGTGTGACCATTTCCGCGCCTACCGAAACAACGTCATAATGCCGGATTTTCTAGTCCAAATTTCAATTTCCAATTCTAAAACTCAAGTTCCAATCCAACGACGTCACAATGCCAGATTTTCTAGTCCTAATTTCAAATTCCAAATTCAAAATTCAAACTCAATCCAACGACGTTGTAATGCTGGATTTCAAAACCTCCATTTCAAACTTCAAAACCTTAAGTTCAAATTCCTAAATACATACTTGTCCATTTGATCGTTCAAACCTCAGAACTTCAAGTTCAAATGTCCAAATTCATGATGGCGTAATGCTGAATTTTCAATTCAATATTTCAAACCTCAAGTTCGAATTTCTAAGCCCATGTTCTTCAATTCAATCTTTCAAGATTCAAGTTCAATGTTCTAAACCTCAAGACTCAAATCCATGGTGACATAATGCCGGACTTTCAAGTTTCAAATACCTATCCCTTTTCAATAATAAAAAATTCCAAGTCCAATTTCAAATGCTTAAAACCGATGGCGGCATAATGCCTGATTTTCAAGTCCAAAAATTCTAATCCTTCAAAATTCCAAATTCAAAGCCTCATATTCTATACAAAACTCCTATTTTTAAATTCCGAGTTCAAGTTCCAAATCAAATTCGAATTTCAAATTCACTTTCAAACTATGCTTACTCCCACAGAACTTATGTTATATGAAATCTTCAACGACATTCATCTCAAAACCAAATTAGATGATTACTTCATGAAACTTGAAATACCATTGACGAGAAGCTTGCTTAAGTCCATAGATGGATTTCTTTAATTTGCATACCATTTTCTTTGTAACGCCTTACACAAAGTTTTCTGGTTGCACCATACAAATTGTCTCATCAATGCCACCATTGAGAAACGCAGTCTTTACATCCATCTGATGTAACTCAAGGTCAAAGTGTGCCACTAGTGCCATATTATTATCCTAAAAGAGTCTTTTGATGAAACTGGAGAGAAAGTCTCTTTACAATCAATGCCTTCCTTTTGAGTAAATCCTTTTGCGACAAAGCAAGCTTTATATCTCACTATATTACCCTTTGATTCCTTTTTTATTGTAAATATCCACTTACAACCAATAGGTTTCACACCTTCAGGTAATACAATGATTTCCCATACACCATTGTCTTTCATGGACTTAATCTCCTTATTCATGGCATCAATCCACTTTTGAAAATTAGGACTTTTCATGGCTTGATGGAAGTTGATTGAATCATCTTCCTGTATTTCAGAGCCATCCTCATGTTCCTGAAAAAATATAACATAATCATAAGGAATTTCACTTCACCTTTATCTAGTGGCATTTGTTCTTGAGGTGCTTGAGTTTGTTCTTCAGGAATGACCTGTGTAACTTGTTGATCTTGATTAGGGTGATCTTCGATATTGTGTTGATGTTCTTGGACTGTTTCTTGAATAGTTCCAATACATGCATCTTGATCATTGTTTTCAACAATGGATGGAAGGGGAACAAATTCCTCTTTGAAGACAAAATCCCTAATATCTCTCCCCCCAAACACAACATCCTCAAAGAACTGTGCATTTCTCGTCTCAAAGATGGATCTAGTAGTGGGATCATAAAATTTATGCCCTCTTGACCGCTCAGAGTATCCCACAAAGTAGCTACTAACTGTTTTTGAGTACAACTTCTTTTCATTTAGCCTACAAGGCCTTACCTCAGCTGGACATCCCCAAATGTGTAGGTGTCTTATACTGGGTTTTCTCCCAGTCCATAACTCATGAGGGGTTTTAGTAGCTTCTTTTGTAGGAACTCTATTTAGAATATAAGTAGCAGTCTTAATTTCCTCTCCCCATAGTGATTATGGTAAGGATGTGTAACTAATCATATATACTCCTTACCATGTCCTTTAAAGTCCGATTACGTTTCTTAGCTACACCATTCATGGTAGGAGATCCTGGCATTGTGTATTGAAGGACGATTCCACACTCTTCGAGGAATTTAGCAAATGGCCCTGGACGTTGTTCACCAGATCCGTCGTATCTACCATAGTATTCACCACCACATTCAGATCTGACGACCTTATTTGTTTTTCCAAGTTGGTTTTCCACCTCAGCCTTAAATTTTTTGAACACATCCAGTGATTGATACTTCTCATGAATGAGATAAAGATAACCATATCGAGAAAAGTCGTCTATGAACTTAATGAAATATGGTTGACCATTTATAGCAGGTGTAGAGAATAGCCGACATATGTCTGTATGAACAAGTTCTAAGACTTCCGTAGTTCGATTGGGTTTAAATCTCCTTGTGTTTATCTATTTCCCCTTAATAATAAAACACATATTTGAAAATCTGAAAAATCAAGGGGATCAAGATTTCCATTTGACACAAGCCTTTCAATTATTTATTTAGATATGTGCCCTAAACGTTTGTGCTATAATGTAGCAAAATCCTCATTAGTTAACTTTCGCTTTGTACATCTTGAACATGTATGCAAGGCTTCATTATAAGAAACAATGGTGTCATGCAAATATAGGTTGCCATAATGGGATAAAGAACCAGTACCTATGATATTTAGATTTAGAGAAAAAGCAAACTGATTATTTCCAAAAGAACAAGAATAACAAAATTTGTCCAATACAGAAATAGAAACCAAATTTCGTCTTTTGAACGAAAGTCTCTTTCAAATCCAAATAAAAACCAGTTCTTAACAACAACCTAAACGTCCCTATTGCTTCAACCTCAACTGATTTGCCATCGCCCACATAAATGAATCTTTTAACATCACTTGGCTTTCGGCAGCTCAGGCAACCCTGCCTAGACACACTCATGTGAGTAGTAGCACCAGAATCTACCCAACAAATATGACTAGGTACCGAAGCTAAATTAACTGCAGAACAAACCAAAACAGGAAGTGTACCTTTCTTTGAACGCCAAGCGGGATATTTGGTACAATCCTTCTTTAGGTGTCATAGAGTCTGACAAAAGTAACAACCAACACCTTCAAATTTATTTTGTTGACGTTTCTTTTGAGTTGGAGCACTTGCAGCTTCCTTATTTGTTTTCCTTTTCTTTTGTTTTCCTTTAAAGGCACTATCCAAATGAGCAGTTTCAGTCTTCTCTAGCTGAAGCCTTTCCTCTTCTTGCACGTCATGAGATATGAGCTCATTAAGAGACCATTTCTCCTTTTGACAGTTGTAGCTTATCTTGAACAGATTAAACTGTATAGGAAGAGAGATCAAAATTAAATGCACGAGCAAGCCATCTGACAACTCTAACTTTAGTGCCTTTAATTTTGAAGCAAGATGAGACATTTCCATAATGTACTCCCTTATGTTCCCTTGACCCTTATACTTTATAGAAATTAAGTTTAACAAAGTTGTACTTATTTCCGCCTAGTCGTTTTTAACAAAACGCTTCTCAATTTGTTCAGGGAACTCTTTGGCAGTGACCTCATCAGACACAGAGCCCCCAATTCTGGAATTCCCCGCTTCATGATCAGTAGGCACATACGATTAGAACGGTCCCACTTCTCAAAGTCACCCTTTTGATCAGCAGTACTTTCAGCCGTAAGACCATCGGGTATTTATGTTCTTAACGTAAGGTCAAGATCCATGCAGCCAAGGACAATGCTTACATTTTCCTTCAAATCCTTAAAGTTGGTCCCATTTTTTAATGGAGTCGAGTTGACATTGGCAGATATTACAAAAGCAGAAGTATTAAATGAAAATAGAACAAAACAAATAAAACACAAGCTCACAATAAATTCCATAAATCCAAATATAATTATCAAATTCAAGTATTGGCAAAACCCATCACAAGATACCTAGAACAACATTAATTTTTAGTCTTTGGACAGAAAAATTAATTGTAATTGGTACTATTTGCATAGTAATCAAATATTAACAATAATATCTTGTCAAATGTTAAGCCTTTCATTTGACCGACTTGACATTCACATGGACAACCTTATAATTTTTACATATTTATTACCACAAGTATATTTAAATTTCGGTCAAATAATAATCTTCCTTTGGGCCGATCATTATCCGCATGAAAATTAAACACACAAAACCATCTTAACATTGGAATTAACTAATCTACACAAAAGAGGTTACGTTGGCAACTTATTGTTTCAATTAATCAATTCACAATACTAATATTACAAATTACCAAGAATTAAATCTGATTTCTATAACCTTAATTTACAAGTTCAAGTTGTTGTCATACTTATACTACTACTATTATACATACAAAAAAAAATTGGCAATACACCTTAAAAAATCAGTGCAATGACATCGAAATCGAACAGACGCACGATTATGCAAAAAAAAGTCCAAACATACGTAATTCCAATACCAAACTTTCGGCCAAACAAAACGAATCATAAAAATAAAAATCAAACTCTACTCCAAGAGAACCATAAAAACCAAAACTTGCAGCGACAAAGATAATATATATTAACGGAAGCTTAATAACCAACTAACCTAATATGAAGGAGGCTCATGATACCACTAGATTAATTGTTGGAATATAATCGCGGAGGCGTAACTTTCTCCATTGGTTTGATGAGTGGTGAATTTTAGATCTTCCCATTCTATATGGTCTCCCTTGATATTCTATTGATGATGGGATGTCAGAGATAATAGAAAACTGTTTTCGACAAATTCTTCCTAGGGTCGAATTCGTCGGAGGGAGGGGGTGCTAACAATCCGAATGAGCGAGATAATATAAAGATGATGGGAACAAAGATGGAAAACTCTTACAGAAAATGGGAGAGGGGAAGTATATTATTATGAAAAATGGTAGTGTATGATAATGTTTAGATTACAGTAATAGGTTTGAGAGAGCAAGAGTAGAATATTATTATGAAGTGTGAATGGAATACATACAATGAGCCTAAAATTCCTATTAATGCACGACTCATTGATTTGAATCATAAACTATTTATTTAATCGTGGAGTTATTTAATGTAACTCCCCTATCATTGAATGCTTGTAACCGTCCCTTGATTTCAGCCTATCTTTCAATGCTTATAACCATCCCTTGATTTCAGCTTTTGCCTTTATTACTGCTTTGATGGCTGCCATATGATCATTTGAATGGGACCACCTTGCCACGTCACGAGGACGGTATTTTTCCGACCCAAAATTTGTCCCCAAACCCATTTTTTGAATTCTTCCGAGAAGCTCAAAGGAGAGAATGGGTTTAATCTTCAAAACAGAAGGAAAATAACTTCCTCGCTTCTTACCAATCGGCAAGATGTAATGATGAAAATAAGAATGCCAACCAATCCTGAGAAAATGACAACATTAACATGTACACAATTAGCGTTAGTATGTAATTTAAAATAAATAAGTAGAAGATATGGGGTGACGAGACTGAGTCGTCCATAGTTGACATTTTTACAGGGGCTGGTAGGTCATTCTGCTAGAGGTTGACAAGATGAAGTTGTCGCTTGATGTTATAACTCTGACTGACGTCATGGAGGTGTTGTCTATTAAAAATGTCGAGTCGATGGCGTCGCTGGACAAGGTCAAGAAGAAAATTTGGGAGTGTGCCGGTTATTACATGTGGAAGACCAGGTCCGACTTGATAAAATAATTTTTGGATTGCAAGCATAATGGTTTGCCTCCTCAGGCTGATACTCATAACTTTCGTCGAGCATTCCCTGATGAGGATGTCCCCCCAGGTGCCGAGGATGATGATGATGATGTTGAGATAGGCGTAACTACCACAAGTGCTAGCACCAATGTCGAGATGGTACTAGTGGTGGTGAACGAACAGAGAATGCCGACTTCGATGTTCTGCCTGAGTTTGATGAAGGAGTTTTTTGGATGGCAAGCAGGATGGTTGGACCCCTCGGGCCGATATCGACAATTTTCGTCGAGCATTCCCTGATGAGTATGTCCCCCCTGATGCCGAGGATGACGATGATGATGTTGAGGAAGGTGCAGCTGCCACAAATCTCAACACCAATGTCGAGATGGCACCAGGTTATGGTGAACAAGCAGAGAATGCCAACCTCGATGATCAGCGTGAGTATTTTGGATAATTTTTATTTTTCGTGGTTCGTGTACATGTATATTTGGGTTTGGTTTCTGTTTGGTATTTTTTGGTTATGGGGTTTGCAGGTTATGGACTCTTGACCCTGTTATTGCCACGACTTCACCCCTGCAGCTGTTTCGTTTTGTACTTGTATGTGAATGTAAATAGATGTCTTTTATGTAAATATAATATGTAAATGTGATATGTAAATGTAACGTTGTAACTGTAAGTGTAACTTTGTAATTGTAATTGTAATTGTAAATTGTTTCCTAGGCATTTTGTTTTGGCCAACGTTTCCCAGGCATTTTGTATTGGCCAACGTTTCCCAGGCATTTTGTATTGGCAAACGTTTCCCAGGCATTTTGTATTGCCATCTTTGTCTCAACCGTCATCCCCACTTTGCGTACTGCTCTCTTCTTGTAGTCTTGTACCAAATTCTCTATCGACCAAGATGATGTCGTATTATCACCAGAACAAAGCACGAAGGTTAGCCGTTGACAAGAGATAAGAATAGAGGGTACTTGACAAAGTCAGAATGTGTTGACGAGATCATGTTGTCAAGATTTGTGTAATGTATGTATAAGCCTTGAAGTTGTTCTAGGATGGATCGTCAAGATTGTTTGTTCTGTAAGACGAGCTAGAGACGTTAAAGTTGACTGTTGGGTGTGCCAACGGTCCTCCCATGCTTATCTCAATAATGGTAAGAAAATGGATAAATAAGAAAATAGAGGATTGAGTTGTTAAGTTACTTAGCTGGTTTGGGAATTGTCTAGCGTGGGTGTTATCCTCTGCGTAGTGATTGCGACGGGTCTGTGTTGTCCCCCGTCTCGAAGTTGTGGGTTTGATTCAGCAACGGTGACTTTTTAATCTCTGCATGTGCGGTGTTTGCAAAAAAGAAAACATAACTGTACACAATGAATTAGAAACTAGAAATGATACAACGTTAAGTGTGTTGTGTTCCAGCTTCTCAGTATTGTCTGTCGGTTCATATTCGTCGTGACCTGTTCGTCTTTAGACACGATATGGGCCTTCCAATGCTGGTGCTAATTTCCCTTATCGCGGATCTTTCTTGTTGGGGAAGACTTTTCGTAGCACCCAGTCACCTTGGTGGGAGATCTTCACTAGTACATTCTTGTTGTAAATTCTTGCGGCATTTTGTTGGTATGACGCCATTTTAACCTCGGCCGTTTCTCTGAGTTCGTCGACCGTGTCGATGTCGTGAGCCAACTCCGATTTATTCATGTCATCCGTCATAAGTCCATACCGTGTGCTTGGATCTCGACTTCAGGTGGGATCGTGACTTCACATCCGAACAATAATGAAAATGGAGTGTGGTTGGTAACTGTTTTGGGTGTCGTCCTGATGTGGGAGTTTGTTAATTGTCTTGTGGATGGGTGTTTGCTGATTAGTAGGGTTTCTTTTGTGATGGCTGGATGCATGAGGTGGACAACACGAACTATGGTTAGTTTGGTGGAGTGGTTAGTTTGGTCGGGTTGATGTTGAAGCCCATGTTTGCTAGTGCATCGGCTTGGGTATTCTCGTCTTTTGGGATTTGTTGGAGGTTGCACGAGTCGAATTTTTGACAAATGCTTTAGCTATCTCGAGGTAGGCTTGCATCTTGGAGTCCTTTGCTGCATAAGAACCGTTAATTTTGACTAATAATCAACAATGAATCATAGCGTACCTCGAATCGTCGAATGTGCATGTCGTGTGCCAACGTCATTCCCAAGAACAGAGCTTCGTTCTCTGCTTCATTGTTGGTGGCTTTAAACTCGCAGCAAATAGATTGTACTATCATATCCCCTTCTAGCCACTTTAGCACAAGTCTTAGCCATGTCCCCGTATGTTGGAGGATTCGTTAGTGAATAGTGTCCATGTTGGTGGGATAGTGTCGTCGGAAAACAAGTTGACCTCTTGATCAGCAACTTGTTGCATACTTGAGCTAAAGTCCGCCACAAAATCGTCTTTATCTCGTGCAAGGACTGCGCTGATTGTCGGCTCTGTGACTGCGAGATGCAACTGCAACTCCTCCTTGTCCCTAGGTTTTGAGATTCATGGTAGCTTAAAAAGGTATTGGTGTAGTGTGATTCGTGTTGTTAGGTCCAGTTGAACTTCTCGTTCTTCCTGAGTATATCGTAGAATAGTTTGCATTTGTCGGGTATGTTGTTGATCCATGTTGACCACATGAAGTCGTTAATCTGTTCACCTTTGTGTGTTATTGCGTTTAAGATGGTAGGATATTGCCTATGTGGTTACATCTTTTGACGTTATCCCTGTTTCCTCGTTAGTGTTGTATATACAAATAAAAAATAAAATTTTAACATGGGAGCAGTGACTTGTGTAATAAAAAAGATTGTAAGAGTTTATAGATGATACAGTTTTGCATATGTCGTGTTCCAGTTTTTCGGAATGAGTTTTCCGTCTCTGTCTGCTATAATTTTATTGATCTTGACAAACTTCTTGATGTAATCCAAGTCAGTGTTGTCGTAGTTGACAGTGTCGTCAATTATCATCGACAATGTCGTCGGATGTCATCGACAGTGCCGGCGGACGTCATCAACATTATACCTGCAATCCAAGTCTTGTGTGCGATATTATCACGAAAAATTAATTATATAATTACATCGTTGGTTGTAGCATATAAATAAAACTATGATCAATATTTAAGATCATGAGTATGAGTGAAGTATACTACTATCTCGTCCTCCTGTGGCAACTTCAAGAAAGTATTTGAGTTGGAGTTAGCCACAAATAAGTTGTTGTATGCCAATATCTGATGTCGAGTATTTGCAATGCTATGATGAATTGTCCCTGTGTCCTTGACATTCTGGGTGTGTCTTTCTCATGGTCGTTGACGTCTTCGTGTCGTTGTTAGTGAACCATATTGTCATGATCGTCTTTTAAAACTTTCTTTTGCAGAGACGTCACTAGCTAGTTGATGTTGAGCCAACACTGCCTCGACATGGAGTTGGAATCAGGAGACGACTTATGGGTGTCGCAACAATAACCCTTCTGACGACATCATTGGTTTGGTATCTGTGAGGACAAACAATGACAACATGGTCTTTTGTATATCTCGTTTGCTTAGTCATTTGAAAAGGTGAACCTGTTCACAACAACACTAAGGTGAGTTGTTAAAATAACACGACTATGAGTGGAGGCTAACTCTATTATCCGCCGAGGAGCATCGTTGTCTGTTAAGAATCTCCAAGCGTCAATATCTCGTGACTTGAAGTGGTGTTTTCCAAGTTGTCTTTCATTTCCGATATGTCGCTCACTTGATGGATGATGATGTCATGGCTATCACCTGCCACAAATTCAATGGAACCAAGAGAAACAATTAATTAAATTTGATAGTAATTAAGGGAATCCCTTACCCATTTTCCGTCTCGTCAAGGATTGACGTTTCATGAAGACGATCTATTCAGCTTGGATATATATGACACCACTTCGCGACCTCGTCACTTCCGGATTGTTCAACTTCACTCCACACTCCAATGTCGAGCCGTACTTTGATGAGGATACAATCTCGACACAGATCTATCGACGTGCGCTCCAACATTGACCCATACTTTGGTGACGACACTGTTTCGTGACATCTCCCGTCAACGTACACATGCTGCCATTGACCCGTAATTCGATGACGACACGATCTCAACATATATTTTGATGACGACACGGTCTCAACACATCTTTTCATGACGACATGGTCTCGGCACATCTTCTAATGACAAGGCGGTCTCGGCACATCTTTTGAGGACGAGGTGGGTTCGTACTCATATTCGAGAGTGGTGGCGATGGAGGTTACGGATCTGATCTGCGACTGTAGGGCTTCATTCTCCTTTGGAGGAGGCTGATTGATGAGCTACATTTATGTCGCTCTTAGCTTAGGATTTCTTACTATTTTTCCTTAATATTTTGCTTAATTCTGTATAGTTTATGTTCATTTATTTACATCTATCCGCTTTGGTCTTTTATAGGTAAAAGTGGATTAAATGGTTAATTTCAAGGAAGAAGTGCAGAAAACAGGGTTGTGCGTGCGCACAGGATTATTGTGCACCCGCACAGGTTACAAATGTTGATTTCAGAACTCTCAGCCTAATCTGTATGCCCACACACCGTTCAACGGTGCGCCCGCACAAGGCTGTTGTGATGGATTTTGGGATTCTCAGCCAATTTCGCGTACCCACACACCGTTCAACGGTGCGCCTGCACAAGCCTGGTCATGCGGCCACACAAGTACTCTGTGCACCCACACAAGAGCTGAACAAAGCCAGGCCTAAAACTCCTCTGTGCGCCCACACAGAAATTCTATGCGCCCGCACGATTCGTAACTTTTGATTCTTCGTTCTATGGCGACGCGAGAACATGCCATTGGAGCTAGATTGGCAAAGCATTCTAACCGATAGGGGTGAATCGCTATAGTTGTTGGTTGCTCTCTTGAAAGTATGTCATTGCATTATCTTGTTTGTAATTCAATTCGTTTTCCCGAATGAAAACCAAGTGGATCCCTTTTACTTCTAGCTCATTCATATTGATTTCTTGCCAAATTATTCTAGATTCATTAGTCCTATCTAAATCAATTCAATCTCTCTTTTAAACTAGCTTGGTTGCGTAAACTCAATTCACTTCGTTCTCTTGGGACGATCCCTAAACTTGCCGCTATAATCAATATAGTGTGTTGTATTAGGTGTTTCTATAAATTTTGTTTGGTAGGTGTATTCGTCAATGACCGGAAATCCCCCTTATCAAAATGGAGTCGTTTCCGGGTAACGGTAGTCGTATTTGAGTTTAGTTTAGCATCGAGTCTAGTTTAATTAGTTTACTTCTTGCTTTTAGTGTAATAGTCATTGCTCGCGTTTTCTTTGAGTTGTATGCAAGATCGAGGGCGAAGCCGTCACCGACCTCTCTATTCTCTCGACATGGAGTTAGAGAGGACATTGCGGAATTTAAGGAGAATTCGAACCCGATCTTCAAGCTACAACAGATTTGCTACCTTAAGTGAGATTCCGGACCAAGAGCCCATAAGTCCTACAATTGAGAGTATGGCTTTGCCGGTGAAGAACTTGGGAATTCCAGGGGCTTTTGAGGCACATGTGGAGGTTCAAGCACCAACCACAAATGCTAATAATTTCTAGATTAGGCCTGCTTTGATCACACTAGTCCAAAGACATCTATTTTGTGGGAAGGCTAGTGAGTCGCCGCATGAGCATTTAAAGCAATTCGAGCACTATTGCGACACGATCAAGCATAATGGGGTCACTTCCGAGTATGTGAGGCTAAAGTTGTTTCGGTTTTCTCTTCTAGGGAGAGCTAGTGATTGGCTTGACAAGGAGGTCAAGCCAAACTCACTACGAACTTGGAATGAGGTCACTAGTGCTTTCCTTAGCAAATTCTATTCACATGGTAAAACCGCCGAATACCGGCATACGATACAATCGTTTGAGCAGAAACGAGATGAGTCCTTGTTCGAAGCTTGGGATAGGTTCAAGGAGTATCAAAGGGAATGTCCGCACCATGGAATTCCAAAGTGGATCCTCCTCCAAACCTTCTATTTGGGACTTAGCCTGGCCTCGAAGACTAGCCTTGATGCGGGGGCGGGCGGTCCAATTATGAACAAACGGAGGACAAAATTGAAGAAATCATTGAAGATGCATGTTGTGCAGAATTATCAAGCATGGCACATTGGGACGAGGAATTATGAGGGTAAAAGTAGGTGTGAATATGGAAAGGATCGGCTTTCGCATTGGAGAAAGCCAACATCATCGAAAAGCTTAGCTCCCGCCTTGAAAAGCTTGAGAGTGCTCCTAGTCAACCACCATCTCCATCAACAATTCCTCCACCGTCGGCCACCCCTCTAACCAAAGGGAAGGGCAAGGTTAGTTCCTACAACACCATGCCTCCTAATACATCGTTTTGTGATATTTGTGGTGGACACGATCATTTCCCCAACATGTGCCATCTATTACAAAATGTTTCCTTTGTTGAACATGACTCATCTTATGAGCAAGACTTTGATATGGAGTATGCAAATGCTCTTAATGAAGGACCTAGGTACGATGGGCCCCCAAACCCAAATTTCATTAGGCAACAAGCACCTAGAGGCCCTTTTATGCATGCCTACCAAGGCCAAGGCCAAGGAGGGGGGTTTGATCACCAAGGTCGGGGCAACTATAGGGGGCAAGGCTATCAACCCCATGGCCTTGGTAACCAAGCTCCTTACCGCCAAGCTAGTTATAACCCAAATCACCAAGTTGGAGTGGGCTATAACTACCAATACGGGAAAGGTAGAGGAGTTTCTAGTAGGGGTTATCCATTGTATTCGGGAAACCAATGTGGCAATTCTCAATATCCACCTCCTGAATTCAATGTACCTAGGACTTATGGCTCTCACTTTCCACCTAATCCTTTTAGATTTCGCAATGCTCCCCCACCACTCCCGTCTCCTAAGTCTAATCTTGAGGCTCTCATGGAGTCGTTTGTGGGGGCACAAGCCAAAAAGAACGTGAAATTTGAGGATGGATTCAAGCAATCCAATTCGAATGAGATTTCTCCATAGAAACCTTCTTCCTTTTTGGATAAGACCTCTCCTCCGAAGCCTTTCTCTTCCTCGACTTCTTCTTCTCCTAAAGCCACCAGAAAAAGCAGAGAATCAGAATGGGTCAATGAAAGGACTAATTAAAAATTCAAATGAAACAGTGCTTACTTCGGGCGCAATGAGTGAAGGAGGAGATGAAGCAAACGAGACAATATGAATAACAACTGTTACCTCGGGCCCTTGAAATCCAGAAATGACAAAACAGAAGTTCAGACCTTTACACAAAGAATAAGAGGCACGGGTCCGAAAACAAAGATCTAAATCAAATATTGTTACCGGATCAGAAGTAGTTACCAATTCAGGAAGAACGGTCCGCCTCGGAACCGCCTCTCTAGGATTCATAGAATCCCAAGGATCAGCCCGAATGTCGCTAAGATGCGCGAGAGCGTGTGCCGAGAATTGGTGGTCCTCTAGCTTCGGTTGCCGAGGATTTTGCTTCTTAAAGTCGTACATCGGGCAACGAACAAGGATCTCGCCACCGTTAGTCTTATAACCAAGCACCTCGGGATTGATAGCCCTTTCACCTTGCTCTGCGCACAAAAAGAAAGTAAAGGTTAGATCCAAAAGCAATAAAAAGAGGAAGGCAAACACCTCAGCTGAAGCACGATCTCAACATAAAAAATCTCACCCCCGTCATAGATCCTACTGAGACCGGCAGCAGCGAGGATGACCTCCTGGGTGATGTAATGCAAGTCCGGGAGCCAATACTCAGGCTCCCTAGATATCCTCACCTTGAACCACTCCAACTGAACAGTGTGGTCCGTGTTCCTCAGATCGATAGGCCCAACCCTCGACATGGCTGGATCCACCCTCACGAACCACTTCGGAGGCGAGTAGTAGTGAGGATCCTTCGGCTCAACGGCCACTCGAACCAAAAGCCATTGCTTCTTCCACTCGTGGACCGAGGAAACGTACGGATACGTGATCATATAGAGGGTCTTGCCTTTCCGTTTATTCTTGTTATTTATAGCCCACCAACCATGAGTGGCGTTCGAGTTCCTCACGAGCTCATGCATCTCCTTAAAAACTTCAATAGATGGCTCGTAACCCAGGAAGTCGCACATCCAACGGTACCCTATAATATGACGCATGGACTTCGGCGTCAACTGAGCGAACGAAATGTTGTACTCCTCCAGCACACGGGAAATGAACGGATCCAGAGGGAACCGAAGCCCATAGTCGAAGTGATGAAGGTACACAACGATATGACCAGGAGGAGGACGAGTCACCCTCGCATTCTTCTGGATCGGGAGCTCGCACCATTAACCCAAGGCATACTGAATGCCGTACAGATCCTCGGCGAGCCGATGGTAATGCGCATCAGGGGAGGATCTAGGAAATTATATACGGGGGTCCAAAAATATTATGATTTTATTTCCTTTTAGTGGCTTAAAGTTGAAAGGTAAATAATCAAAATATTATAAATTCCTTAATAAACTAAACTATGTAGAGAATTTAAGAACTTTAATTTTAGGTTTTCATAACAAAAAAATATACCTAGTCTAAATTACAACAAAAACTTGACGCGATTTCAATTTAAAATGAAAACGAGTTTTTCATACTTTGAAGTAGATACTTTATTAAAATAATTGGCATTATAAATCTATATACGAAGTAATTAATTAGAAATCTAAAAAGTTCAAAGTAACATGCAACTATAAGTCTATAAAAGTGAAGTATTACATACATTATTAGAAGTATATCTTATGCCAATTTCAAAAACTTTTTGAAGAAAAAATAACACTACTATTTAATTTTTGGGTTTTTATAAAGCAAAATCATAAATCATTATAGAAACAAAAACAATAAAAAGTGAAGAAGAAGAAGAAGAAACGAGTTACAAAGGAAAAAAATGAAGAATTGTAAAAAATATCCTTGATGAGGATTTGATCCCAGGTTGTCTCGGTAAAATATAAATCAAGGAACCACTAAGCCAAAGGTATTTCATTGTCATTGTTGCAGGTTCATCAGATATATTTTAACTACAATTAATTATCTCAACATTAATTTAGCAAAAATTTTTGAAAAATAATGGGGGTCCCTTTGAACACCTCCGGGGTCAAGTAGGTCCGCCCCTGATGCCCATCCCTCGCATTCACCAACCAGGTCTCGTCAACTGCCGTACCGTCCGGACCAGCAATGTCGAACTTATCACTGAAATGAGGAGCAAGCCTCCCATGAGGATCAACTTCCTCCCATCTCCTCGGAAAAAGAGGGCGAACAGCAAAACAACCAGAAATACCGGCCCCACGGCTCGACTCAGCAAGAGCTTCCTCCCTCGAATGCTCTTCAGCTTCGACTTCGGGAGAAGATTCCCTCGGCCTCTTCAAGGAGACCCTATTTTCTTCTCCTTCACTGAAAGAAGACACAACACCATATTTCTTTTTCCATCTACCCCCAGTCATGGCAGAAACTCTAAAATTATAGAGCTGAAGAGCAAAGAACAAGGAAACAAGAAAAAGTATCAAGAAACTGGAAACGAAATACCTTTCCTAAAGCAGAAATCGCGGATAAAACGAACGGAGTAAGGTCCTGAAGCAGATTCCCAGGGAATTTGCAAAGATCTAAAGAAAACTCACAAGGAAATCACCGGAATTCTAAGGAAGCTTTGAAAGATTTGAGCGAATAAAGTTTGAAGCGGTGAATTATGCCTGGTATTTATAGGCCACGATTCGAAAAACCGCCCAACTTCCACTTTATTCCAATCCACACGATTAAAGACACTTCCGAAGAACTTTTCGACACCTGTCCCGCGAATACATGGATTCAAACGTTCCTTTTTGAAAAAAGAGAGGGAACTTTTGGGCTTCTGATGCTTGGAAACCCACCCATTTAATTCTAAATGGACCGGGTTTGGGGGGCACGTTGGTTGGGCTCCCAATTAAATACCAATTGGCCCAGCAGTCCAAAGCCTTATGGCTCTATACAACAACATCAACCCCATTCTAACCCTACTTGGCTTGTCAGCCACCAACAAAGGCCCAAGGGCCAACTACAATAAATGACCTATGGGTACATTTATTACACAAACACTATAAATAAGCCGCCAAGGCTCACATCTCAAGGCACGTCCAATTTATTGCCTTAAGAATACTCTCTAGAGAACTCTCTCTATAATCCGAGCATTGTTCTTACTTAGGCATCGGAGGGGCTTTCCTCGGAAACACCCCCGAGGCTAGTAACATTGTCATTGTGCAGGTAAATTCGGACACAACCCACTCAAGCAAGAAAGATCTTCAACACTAACGAAAAGGGCCTTCATATGAAGCCCATTGTTTCAACACCGGAACAACTATAATTTATAATGGAATTAATTAGAGGCTCGTGATACCACTGTAAGGTTATGAACAGCATAAACAATATATATTCATGCGGAAAAAACCATAAAGCCAGGAATTCAAATTAATTGCCACATTGTCAATTAGCATAATTTAGGACACATACAATGTGATGCGTGCATTCCCTAACTGCCCCCGAACTAAACAAGAACAAGTCTTTAGAGCTCCATGCATGTGTCGCCCCTCCGTAGATAGTCCACATCACGTTCGGATCCGCCTTAGGTTAACCAACTAGGATTTTGACTAAGGTTTTATGCACTCGGGTTACACTATTATGTTCTCCCTTGAACACAATCTATGTAAAGTACATTATATGGTTGTCTATAAATTGTGGACACTAATCACCTATTTATAGAGTAAGAAATAAGGAATTAGTATTCTACTAGGATTAAATTAACTAATCCTATTAGGACTCTAGTTAATTAGTAGCATTAGAATTGTAGGATTAATTAAACATTAAGTGTTTCAAATCTATCCAAAATATCTAATTTTAGTAGAAGTAGGAAAACTTATTTCTTAAGGACTAAGTTACTTGGTGTCGAAGAAATTGCACAAGCCTTGGTCTACAAGGACTCGCCACCAAGGCAGCCTTGCAGGCCCACGCTGGCGCGCTCCTTGGCTTGGCCCAAGCGAGGCTCGCTGCTGGCCGTGGCCCATTGCTTGCTCCTGCTTGGTCGTGGCCCATCGCATAACACGGCAACACCATCGCTGGGAACGCTGGGCCTTGTGCTCGGCGTCGGCGCTGGGCCTTGTGCCTTGCGATGTGCGTGCGGTCTTTGCTTGTCGAGTGATGAGCCGGCTTGTCGCTCTTCGAGGTTCCGATTCGTTTTCCGATTCCGGAACTTATTTCCGTTTCGAACAACATTTACGTTTCCGTTAATACTTTCGATTCCGGTAATAATTTCCTATTCCGACAATATTAATTCCGATTCCGGTAATATTTCCGATTCCGGCAATATTTCTATATCCGTTAATATTTTCCGATACAAACCATGTTTCCGTTTCCGGCAACATCTACGACTTGAATAATATTTATATTTTTGTCATGAACCATATTTCCGTTTCCGGCAATATCTTCATTTCCAGAATATTCTTTACTTTGCCTTTTGACGATTTCAGCTCCCACTGGAACCGAGATCTGTCATTTCCGAATGATCATAAATAGAGTACTTTCATGAATAATATATTCACTTAAATACTTGATCCGTTCACGTACTATTTCTGTGACCCTACGGGCTCAGTCAAGAGTAAGCTGTGGATTAATATTATTAATTCCACTTGAACTGAAACGGTCTTTAGGTAGGCATTCAGTTCACTAATCTCACTGAATTATTAACTTGTTAATTAATACTGAACCTCCTTTATTAGACTTAGCATTAAATGCATAAATGCAAACTTGGACCAAGGGCATTATTTTCTTCACCAACGACATGTCGAGGAAATGAAATCAGGCGCACGAAGAAAAAGAAAGGGGGGTGGACACCTTAAGGAATAGCTTGAGATATTCTGATTCTTTTGGTTCATTGAAATCCAAAAATTAGGGATTTAGGGTTTGCTGGTAAGAAGATATTGATAGAAAATAGGCGAAGGAGAGAGAGAAAATAGAGGAAACGAAAAATGTTGAGAAAGACGAACACAAATGGAGGATGGAGAGGAAAAAATGAGAAAGATTAGTATGGAAGCCATTGTAGAGGAAGGGGAAACAGAAGGACACATGAGGACAAAGAAAAAGAAAGGGCAGGACACCTGGATCATTTTTCTTTTAATGAAAATAGACAACTAATCGGTTATGTATCCAAGCAAAAGGGAAGGGCATGCCGGTAAAGTCATTGTTCTTAAGGAAAATGTGTCTATCTTTTCATGAAGGAATTCGAGGGTGAGGAAGTAATTCCATTATTTTTAAGGGAAGTTAGAAGGCACTTAATCCTTGCTTTTTTAAAGGTTAGGATATGCCACGAACATAATATGTATGATATGCACAACTCACAAGTCCTCAATATCGATTTTGTCAAGTTTAAAAATTCGTAGTAAAATATTAGTTTCTGTTGTTAAAGATCCGCCACTAAGTACAACCATTTGATTTCTAATGTCTTAAATGAGATAATATTAAAGAAGAATAGAAAACGTTAATTGAATCTCCATAAGTACAACTAGTCAGGGTAATTGATATCCATAATCAATTAAACTAATTAATATTCACAATTTTCAACATGTATATTGAAAATTACTTTGTACTATATAATATTTCCCCTAAGCTAAGACCCTCTTTGATTGGTCAAAGCTTTGTTTTTACGGTGTGCATATAGTACATAGTAAGTGACTAAGTGGGTTTAAAAGTACTTCTACTCCGTATACTTTGTCCATGTTTGATAGAGGAGTTTTGGGAGAATATTATAGGTTTGGACAACTATTAGAGGCTTGACTTGTCAAAACCTCTGACAATGATACTCCCTCCGTCCGTCCCTAAAAGATTTCCCAATAGAAAAAAATATCACTTTATTAAGAATTGAGTATAAAAAAAAGTAATGGGTATGTAGATTTGTCTTTTAATTTAATTAAATAATATTGTGTGGGTAGAGACAAGTGTGGAACACAAACTAATTAAATAAGGTATGAGGTAAACAAATAGTGACATTCATTTATAGTATGCGAGGCAATATTTTAGGAACGGTGACAATCTTTTAGGAATAGAGAGAGTATTTGGGTAAACAGATTGTTTGAATGGAGGATTGGGACATATCCTCCAATTTCAAAAATGTTTGAAATTAAAAAACAACGTTTGCTAAAGAGGATTTTAATTGAAGCGTTGAAAAGTCATGTTTACCCCATTCTTCAACCTCATTTCCTCTCCTCCATTAACAGATCTGGACTTTTTTCTTTACATTTTATATACTTCGTAATAGTTATTTGCAGACAAATGAATCAGAATTTATAATCCCTCCGTATTTAAATAGAGATACACTTGGTCGGCCACGACTATTAAGGAAGAATAGTTCAATGAAATAAAATAATAAAGCAAAAGGGGTTGGGGTAAATATTTTAATCAAGTAAAATAAGTGGAGACCATTTGTGAGGGGGTCGAAAAAGCACTAGGCTAATGCATGACCTCGTCCCTCGTGGGCGTGACGTCGTCAGATCAAGTGTAGTTAGATTTCATGTGAGTTTACACCCAATCGACTAGTAATATAGGAGTCGCCATTCAGTTTTTAACGACAATGAGAAAAACTGACAAAACCCGTTTATCGTGACATAAAGGGAGTGCAATTATGTTCGACCACGACGGCCATAGGTTCCCTTGTGATCCCTAGTGTGGGGATCGCTCAACGTACACCTGCAGGGCAGAGATTGAGAGTTCGGGGGATTGTAACTACTGAGAGGAGTGCTCATCGATAACTCTAGAGGCAGGTTATCCTTACTAGCTCAGCATAAATAATTGAAGGGACATGCATTTAAACTATTAAACTACTCTGAATTGATTTTAGCAATATGCAACACATAATACTAAATCGATCGTGATTATCTTATTTAGATTGATTTAAGGTACCTAGCATGATAATTCAATTGTCCAGGGTATTATCTTATTAGGCGTGATAGATCAATCAAGTTAATAGTTTGACAATTTTATAAAAGGGTGATGAAAGCAATTAAATCATATGAGGGACACATTACAACGCACCCTTGAGAGGTGCGTCACGGTTCTCAGAAAACTAACCACTTGGCTTTGCTATTTCTCCTTTTAATTAACGAATCTCGGGTTTCTAAGCAGTGTTCCAGTATTTGGGCTTAATTCATCAGCTACAAGGGACAGGATGCGTTCTGTTCGACTTTTGGGTCGATTGCGACAGAACGCGGGATCAATTTCGCAGCGTGAGGCTAGGCTTAAGGCTAGAGTCAATACTCAGGTTATGGAATTGTGTGTTGTCTTCACATCGGTTTTTAGGCTGTATTTATAGGGAAAGAGTTTGTGGAAAGATAGATCTTTAGAATACGAATCCAAAAAGAATTCGGAGACGACACGGCCCCATGTATTTTCAGCGCCCAAGGCTGGGCGCCGAAGATTTCGGCGCCCAGACCCAGGCGTTGAAAATAGGATCTGGGCCGAGCTTTTTGTCATTTCTGGACTCTTAAACACGGAGCTTTTGAGACTTATCCGAGTTTCTTAGTGCGTATTAACTTATGACGGAATGCGTCTAGGCCCGTTACGAACTCTAGGTTCGTTAGGAATTTAATTAATACGTAACTCTTATTTCTGAATTATAGCAGGAATAGAATTCATTTTGCCAATTCTATCTCTTTTAGGACTTATGTTGGAGTGCAACACCTAATTCTGACAGATTTCTATCTTTTATGACTTTGCCACTTTTAACAACTATTTCTTACGGCTGTTACTATTCTTAGCAGGTTTCTATAAATAGCAGTTTTGGCTGAAATGAAAAGGTGATTGAGATTCGTTATTTTATAGGAGATGCGTTGCCAAATGGAGATTTATGTTCTCATCATCGAACCTTCCCTTTCGGGAATCACTAGTAGAAAAAACCCTTATTGCAGCGGGCTTTTAGACCCCTGTTGCAGCGTACATCGTATGCTGCAACTGGGGGGCCTGCAACAAGTCTGAACTTGTTGCAGCGTACAATTTTCGCTGCTAAAAGGTGTTTTTTGCAGCGTACATATGTATATACGCTGCAACAAGTGCCAAAAAATTGGCAAAAATTTGGACTTGTTGCAGCGTACATATATATGTACGCTGCAAAAGACTCAACTTTTTGCAGCGTACATTTATTTGTACGCTGCAACAAGTCTGAATTTTTGCGAAATTTTTTTCCCTTGTTGCAGCGTACAACATATATGTACGCTGCAACAAAGCACTTTTGGCGGGAAAATTCTAATTTTGTTTAGGGATACCTAGAGTGCCTTGCACCAAATATAGAAACCTGTCAAAACAATAATAGAATAACGCAACCTGTATAACAAATATAAAAACAACAACTGGAGTTTTGTATATATCCCAAAACCAAAAGTGTACATACCGATACATTTAAATATATTTACGTTCCAATTTCAACGTACGCATACATTTTAACATAAAAGATTGTTCTATAACATCTAAACCAACACGATCAAGCGCCCTCAGGTCAATAATAAATACTTGGTGGTAAAAAACTTCGCCCATTGCTCACGAACCACATCAATTTCCTCACTAGCATAAGGCGCAGTCCTCGGAGTATAGACCTTACAAAAACAAAAATTTGATGGACCATTAGATCGATTAAATGCAAATGAAATGTCACATTTTAACATTCAAGCAACTAATGACAATGTATTAATAGTCTAGAATACGAATCAATTAGTTACTTACCTCATCTAGCCGGCCTTCATAGTCATGTTGTAACGTGACTATCTCTAACATGAACTTCATAATGTAATAGCAACACTCAGTTCCGCCGATTTGTTGAGCACACTGATTAAGAAACATAATACTTTATCTTGCAAGGCCAATAGTTAATAAAAACAAAGCAAAAAGCTAATTAAGAAACATGTTATACCTCTATATGAATGGGTTTACACGACTTAAAACTCGTTTTATTCGGACAATGCCCACCATTGCACTTGTACACTTGGTATGCCCTAGAATATTAACCATGCATATTTAGTATAGTATAAAAGGATACTGAGATGAAAGAGATTTAGGAGTTGATGAAATTCCTACGACAAAAAGACTGAGATAACTGATTTTAACCAAGTCGACAATTTATAAATATTAAGCATGTACATTTAGTTGAATATGAAAAGGATACTGAGATGAAAGAGATTTAGGAGCTCCTAGTCGTGCTTTGTCAGGGACAGACGCAACAAGCTGTGCCACTCTAGACACTGTCAGCTTGACTAAAGAATTAGAGCTGTCTTTAGATTCATGGTAAGCACCAAGTTCCCTAGCCAGCTGAAGAACGCCTTCATTTTCTAACAAGTAGAGTTCAACTAATCTGTCAATAATTGGAGAGAAACAAAATGCTAGTATTAGATAAATTCATGATTGCATCATGTGGACAAATTGCCATCAAACTTTCAGTAAGAACATGACAGAATTATACGCGGGATCATCCTTAGCAAGAACAAATTTGAAAATCAACAAGTGCATCATCAACTTAATGACAACCTTTCAGCATTTGATCTTACTACACTGACATTGTGGCCTAGAGAAGGAATCAAGGCTTGGACAACCTCAAGAACGAGACCCTCTATGAAAAATACATCATAAACAAGCTTCCTTGCAGTCAAAGGGAAGCAAGGTAGCCAATTGGAAGCAACATCTGCAAATAATCAAAAGAAGAAGAATTGTAATTATTATTTGAAAAATTTTAGCTGCAGATAATTGTTTCAACCAACCCAAGCTTCTCGATCTCACTCAAGCTGCTTAATTTGAAAACAATTACAACTGGTAGTCACAAGTGGCAAATCCTTTATTCACACAAATGGAAAACAACCCCAACTAGAATGCAAATCCAGCCTCTCGTATATTCCCATGTCACATTTTACTTCTTTGGTATCAATGGCCACAATCTTTGACATAACCTCTCTCTCACTTATATATTAAACCATCCTTCATAAATACCACTTAACAACTGTATTCATGTGCAAACCATTTGCCTCCTCTTCTGACCTATTCTTTACAAGCTAATAGATTAAGGAAATTGCACTAGTTATTAACTTTTGAAAAGAAAATGTAAGGCATTTGGATTAGCATGGAAAATTGTATGTACCTATGTAAGTTTTAATTTTACAGAACAGTGTAAGCAAGAACCATTAACAAAATGATGGGAGCATAAGCTTTTTTCTTACTGAAAGGCATTCCCCTCATGCATCCATTCGCTCAACAAAATGATCTTAGTAGGTTATGAACATATGATTCCACATTTTACTTCTAGCAAGTAGCAACCGGACTTCATTTTATCATAAAAATGTAACAAAAGAACACTGAACATAGCAACATCACTGAATTAGATTTAAAACAGAAGAAATGAAAGGAAAGTCATCATAGATCAAAAATCTTGATAATGTAGGAAATGAGCCTCCTTTATAGAAGACTTCCCACACTTGATTCCTCCTCTCACTCGTATAGGTTGCTTCTGCTTGATTGAGCTGAAATGTCAATTCCAAGGACATTATTATACATCAACGAAAGCTAGAATTCTACAACTGTAACCCTGAAAGACACACGAACACCCCCACCCCCTCCTGTGAGTTGGGTTAATAGTCTACAGATGCTACTTTCTTAAAGGCAAGGGTATATCGTCGAGAGAAGGTAAATTAGAAAGAATTGCAACAATTTGTACAATATACACTCATTTACTAGCATTCATCTAGTAAGTATTAAACAACATAGATTCATGAATTCTTGAACAATATATGGGCTTTGTTCTCTTCGCCTAAAATTACAAGTTTCAGTAAAAATTAGTTCGCATTCAGGCTAATAGTTCCAATAAGGGTTTCCTAGGCGACAAAGAAAGAACATTGATAACTTATTATAAGTCAGATAACAATAAAAATAGTTACCTGATCACTGTATTTCTCTGAGATTACTCCTGCAAAATCAATGAGCACACAAATACAAGATTATTAGCAAAACCCCATGTTTTCTTCTTTAATTCAATGCTTAAATCAATTCCCAAAATTAAGCTAACACCCCAGAAATTTAAGAATTAGGATTCCCCCAGAATAATTAAACAGGCAAATTCTTGAGTTTTCCAGATTAATATAGTTCAAAATTACGATTTCGTTCAACATTTTTGAATAATGGGTGCTTCAAAAGTAATGAACTTGAGAAGAAAAATTGCAAAAAAAATGGAGATATTAAATTTAATTAAACGAAAAAATGGAGTTGTTTTTGTACCCCACCTGAAAGAGAGGAAGTGTCGATAGGGAAAATGAGGAGAGCGACGGAATGAAGAGCTAAAATGACATCATCGACATATTTGGCCGTGGAAACGGCGGAGACGGTGGCGGAGACCGTTTCCAAGAGTTGGGTTTGTTCTTCACTCTTCTTTAACTTCTCCTCTGTCGCCATTTTTAGTCCTTTGCCAAAAAAATCAAAATAAAAACGAAAATCAAAACGAAAATCAAAACGAAAATCAAAAACGAAAATCAAAACGAAAATCAAAAACGAAAATCAAAAACAATAATCAAAACGAAAATCAAAAACTAAAATTGAACCCTAATCTGAAAACGAAAATAAAAAACAAAAATAAAAATTGAACACACCATACCGAAACCACCGGAACCACGACGCCGAGCAACCACCGGAACCACGACGCGACGGGGAGATGCTGAACCCCCGGCCGACCAAGAATATATCTTTCAGTGACAGGCCGCGCGAGAATTGAACGGGATGGGGGAGATGAGGCGAGAACACCACACACCGGCGAAGACAGCGACGCAGGGCTGAGCAACGCTTGGGTTCGACGGCGACGCAGGGCTGAGTTCGACGGCGACGCAGGGCTGAGTTCGACGGCTGAGTTCGACGGCTTGCTTGGATATTTGTTTAAGGGAAAAAGCTTGGAGCTAGCAGAGAAGGAACAACGTACGTTTGAGCCCGCTCGTTTGAGCGCGGTTTGTTGCAACCTAGGAAAGTAAAATTTTTTGAAACGCAGACTTGTTGCAGCGGGCAATAACATGTACGCTGCAATAAAGTCGGGTTGTTGCTGCGGGCTTTTATTTTGTACGCTGCAACAAACACATTTGCTGCGAACAACTAAAATGTACGCTGCGATAACCCTTTAAAGGGTTTGACCCGCGTTGACCGACTGGTTGTTGAAGCGTATTTATACATGTACGCTGCAACAAGGGGGCTGCAACAGGGGTTTTTTCTACTAGTGAATGGGGACAAAAGTAGGTGTCTACAACATTAAATTTTGGAGGGGTAGAGGTTTATGAAATTAAATGTTTAATGTGGTAGTGGGATTTGGATTATTATTTAATTAGATGGTGGGGTTGAAAAGTTACTAAAAATGGCAAGTGTATCTCCTATTTAAATATGACATAAAATGGTAAGTGTGTCTCTTATTTAAATATGGAGGGAGTGATACTTCATTGCCTTTTGTGTTTGTGAGAGTTTGAAATATAAGTTTTAATTGGTGAGTTTAGATTAATAATTGATTTTCATTAAAACATTACCTCTTCCAAAAAAAAAACAAATATTGTGGCAAGACAGTGAAGATGGAGAGAGAGTTAGATGATTAATTACTGCTCAACATTATCTCTAAAAAAAGTTGAACAATATTGAAGGATTTTAAGGTGATGATTTTTTTTTTTTTTTTTTACAATCGAACTCAAAACAGGGAAGGAGAGGGAGAATACCACTTTGGAGATTTATATGGAGCTATATGTGTATTTATCTTTCATTTAAAAGTAGCATCCTAAACCCTTTTAAAAGAAAGAACTCACACATTGAAATAGTTAAATCTATCCCTAAATCTTTCTTTGAAAACCCAAATTTACCTTAACAATAATGTTTTACTACTTTACCCCTTACGTACTCCAATTAAAGTTTAACCTTATTCCCTTGTCAATTTTGTTTGCCCGCCGCCACGTTTGTTTTCCTACATAATTAAGTTATATGTTATTCATTAATGGCGCCATCTCTTTTCACTAAAATAAAAAATACATGGCGCCCTCACTGTTCACCAAAACAAAAATTAATGGCACCCCCTTTCTTATTTCATCCTTCTTCTTTTTTTTCCAGTACAGTTTTGTTTGATATAGATGCGGAAAATAGAGTTGGCCGGAATGAACATAAAGCATAGAAAAATAACAATTAGTAGCCTAAAATGTATTAATAATATAAACGTTCTTCTCTAAATCTATGAATTCTTCTCTTGTACATGTACATTCTTCCATTTTTTTCTCCTTTTGTGTGTGCGTGGGGTGGGAAAGACTCCAACGACATTGTTTATTTGCATAGTAGTTGGATTTAAGCTTTTGTTGTGACTTGAGCCTTTGAAAGATTAGATACTGATGAGTCGATTCCCGGTCGTTGACGGATACCACTCAATCAAACAAAACTTATAAACTCCTAAACTAACCGGCTATATTGACTATAGTGGCAAGCATAGGGATCGTCCCAAGAGAATGGATATATTTGAATTTTCAATTTAATGCATTTACAAGCTAGCTCAAACGAAAATGTATGTATGTATGTATAAATCTGTTAAAATCAAAAAGAATATGAAATATGAACAAGTAAAGAAACTCTAGAGATTTCGGGAATTGGCAATGGAATTTAAATTTGGGAGTTCCGAAGATCCTAAATGCTCATGATATGCAATGAATAATGAATGAATGCAATGACCAATTTGTGGCTTCGACAAGCACTACTCAACCAATCCTAATCTATCTCTCGCTACAATCAAGATTGGAAGAGGAAATTATGAACGAAAAATCAAGCCAAAGTAATGCAAGCAACAAATCACGCTCTCGCGCCAATCCGATGCCAAACACTCCAATATTCTAGCAATTTAGGTTAGCTAATCCTAAACTAACTAGACATGGAATCAAACATCAATTAATCCATTTAATCACAAAGTCAATCATAAAATTATCTCCAAAATCCCTAATTCTAATCCAAGGCTTCAACCCAAATCTGTAAACTATGGACTATTCAATAGGCATATTATGACTAAGATTAAACTAAAACTAATCCTAATCATAAAAATAATTGCAACAATAAAACTAATTGAATCAACAAAATTCAGAAAATTCAAATATCAAAATAGAGGGAAAAATCAACAAAATTCAAACTATGAAACTAATTCTAAAATTCAACAATGAAATCAAAGCTTGAACGAAATTAATGAAGCAATTAAAGAATGAAAGAACAAATTAAAGAGAAGAGTAAGAATTATACCTTGAATTATCGAAATTGGACCAAACTTGAAGAACAAGAAAATTGAAGAACTAAACTCAAACTAAAGAGAAGATAATCTGAAATTTGTGTTTGAATTAACTAAGAATCGAAATTAAAGCTAAGAATCCTAAGTTCTATCCACTAATCTAAGCTCTAATCTCTAACTTCTCTCTCTAGGCCTAAAACTAATTTGAGAAACTAATTCTAATTATGAAAACTACGTGATCGAATAATGCTGCGATTTCTCTTTTAAATGACACTTCCGCGTAGCCGTGCGCACGCACAAGGGTCCGTGCGCCCACATAGCCTTCCTGTGCATCCACACAGCAGTCCGTGCACTCGTGTGACAAAAAAACAGCAGCTACTGAAGTCGTGTGCGATCGGGTAACAGATTGCGATCGGGTAAGCAAGGTTGTGCGAACGCATAGCAAAAATGTGCGCCCACACGGCCTGCAGTTCTGCGCAACCGTTGCTGCTTTGCGTGTTGCTTCTACTCGAGTGTAGTTGTTGTTCTCGTGTAGTCCTGTAGGACTGTGGCTTCCATTTGCTTGCTCTTATGTTTCTACTGTCAAGGAACTGCAAGGCTCATGTTGGAAAGCCCACGGGGCTGCTGCAAGGCTTAGTGTACAACAACTTTGGACTACTGTAAATCGTGTGCCATTGCTACGGCTGCTGTTGTTGTTCGTGTGCAGCAACTCGTGGCCTGCTTGTTGCATCCTTGTGAAGCAGCTCGTGGCCTGCAAGGCTGTTGGGCAGCAACTATGCTTGCCTCGCTGCACATTTGCAAAGTGTCGTATAACATTAGTAAATCGTAAAACACGTTATTAAAAGTCGAAAGCATTTTATTTTCACAAATCGTAAAATCATATTAAACATCGACAAGCATAATGACACATTATTTGACACGTCAATGCTCAAGACGACCCTTACGCAATGAGAATGTGCACAAAAGGCACGTTTAGAGCAAAAACGACTAAAATATACGCAAGACGAGAAAATATTACGATTAATGCAAAAATGTGATAAACGAACTAAAATCGAAAAAACTAAGAAAAAATAGTAATAAAATGCTAATAAAATGAACTAAAATCCTAAGATAAGAGCGACATAAATGACGCTCATCAAACTCCCCCAAGGTAAACCTTTGCTTGTCCTCAAGCAAAGCTAGAATGAGAAACGGGAAGGGGAATGAGCTTATTTATTCAAAATCAAAATTACGAAAATAAGAACTACAAGAATGTACACTAACTAACTTTCTTAGGAATCACGGTTGCAATTAAGCATATACAATAAGCTCTTTAAACCCCACAATCGCTCATGAGGGCGAGTGGGATATCGCAGGGGTTTCCAAAGAGTTCAACCCATAACTCTTCCAAAAATGAATCAAGGCAAGCCCTAAAAAGGAAATAAACTAAAAACAAACAAAGAAAAGAGAAGAAAAGGAAAGAAAAGAAAAGAAAAGCAAAACTACAAAAAGATTCAAGAATTGGGCCCTTATTATGGAACGAGCACAAAAGGATGCAAATATTACTAAATCGATAAACGAGTGCACGCTAATCAATGTCCTAAGTCGAGTGAAATATTAAAGTATGAAGTATAGAGAACTAAGGATTTGCACTTATCTATTCCCCTTCAACCGATCTTACCGCGTCAACTCTCTAGATTCTATTCACCCTCAAAGATAGCTTATCGTGAAGCCGCGAAGGCGCCGGAAAAACCAAAAATTTCAACAGAAGAAAGAAAGCTTCTCAGCATCTCGGCATGACAATCCCACTCCTTAAACTTGACAATGTCCTCCCTCCACCGACAATGACTCAACTCAAAAGGGTCAAGAGGGCTTTTATGGTGAAAAGTTCACCTCTGTGAGACACGAATTAGGTGTCTACAGAAGCCCCCCACTTGTGAGTGTCAAAGACTAAGTCTAGAATGAGACGCATTAGATGAAGGTTAAAGTATTTGTCTGTGGGCCGAAAAATGGTTATGGGCATTCTGCGACCCTGAACCATTTTGTTTGTCGGATCCTGCAAAGAACAAACGTTATTGTGCAAACCTTTGCATGTTGTTTCTTGCATTTATTTAAGACCTTATTGATCACGTTAATGAGTCTAGCTAGTTGATGATGCACTTTTTCCCCTTTTGGATAGGCCGGTTGAATGGATGACATTTACCAATTTCGATAAAATCCCTGTTGATGAATTGTATTTACAACATTTGATAAAAATGTTGGGAGGGGTAAACATTTCATTTTCCCCCCTTGAAAATCGTTTGACATTTCCCGCGCGAGTGAAAATTACGGTCCGAAACGAAAACAAAGTTATCCAATGGGATCCGCCGGGTCTAGCGCTGATCGTTATCCCCCAGCATAGCCTGCTGACTCGGTTTTAAAACTAGAAAACATGGGGCTTCTTTTCCTTCTTTTCTTTTCCTCCATTTTCGAACAAAAGAGAGCTTTGAGAGTTAAAATTCGGTTGGGATCGAATTTTTGGTGGATTTCTGGCATTCTTGCTTCCTTCTTCATCAATTCAAGTAAGTAACGTCAATTTGCAAGAATTTGGTTACCTTTCAAGCATTTGAGTAGTAAAGTGGTAAGTACAAATTGAATTGGGGATTTTGAATTTGGCATAAATTTTGTTGAATTGAGTGTT
This sequence comes from Spinacia oleracea, assembly GCF_020520425.1. Lineage (NCBI taxonomy): Eukaryota > Viridiplantae > Streptophyta > Magnoliopsida > Caryophyllales > Amaranthaceae > Spinacia > Spinacia oleracea. The sequence continues at coordinate 95,641,960 of NC_079490.1, forward strand.
GGGATTTGATGTTGGGTGTATGTACATAATGTTGAGTGCATGATTTTGAGCTTTAATCATGCTTTGAAGTGTTTAGGAGTTATTTTTGGTGGTAGTATGGTTGGGCTACGAAAATCACCATCATTGGGCACTATGGAGCTTCTTGATGATGTTTGGTTGTTGGCGCATGTTGTGAAAATGTTTAGGAAGATGAATTAGCATAATTTCATGCTCGGATTTTGTTGAAAATATACGTAGCTCATGCCTGTTTTTTTTCTAGTTAGTGTTTAAAAAATATTAAAACCTGGTTGCTGGCCATTTGCATAAGCTTTAAATCATAGCAATAATGTAGTTTGGACATATGATGCTCTAAGGATTTTTCTTAGTCTTTGACCATAAGAAAATATGTTGGAGAAAATTTCTATGTCATGAACCGTAGGAAATTTTTACGAATGCTTGATCTTGAACTTGCTTAAGTCTTTGAAGTGTAACAAAATGTAGTTGAGACACATGATTCATGAGAATTTTTCTTAGTCATGAACCTAGAAAAATAATTAGCAAAGATTTCTATGTCTTAAACCGTAGAAATAGGTTTCTCAACATCCACTCATGAGTGTGGTATGATTTTGACCTCGACTTTTTTTTTTTTTGGCAGTTAAAGATTTTATTACCAAAAGCAGGAAGGCCCAACAGCCTTTTACAAGAAAGAGCAAGCCTCAAAGCCTACAGAACACCAAACACACCAAAACAATACTGCCTAGATGCTTAACTGAAGAAGCATATCAGAAAATTTGTCACTAGCTCTAGCTGCTACTCTAAATTGAACCTCTTTAAACAGTTCATCAGGAGATTTACAATGCTGATTATAAACTTTATCATTCCTATTAAGCCAAATAGAGTAAATGCATTCTGCAAAGAAAATCAGTAATAACTTGTGCCTGTCACCACTTCTTCTGCTACTGTTTATCATCCATTGCAGCTCAGTTGGAAACCCACCAGGAACTCTGTAGAATTTGAGCAGCTTCAGACTTTTCAGCCATACTTGCTGAGAAAAAGGGCACTCAAAAAACAGATGCTTAACAGAATTAGTGCCTGAGGTACAAAACAAACACCTATCATTGTCCACAACTTTCCACTGAATTAACCTATCAAGAGTAGGCAATCTATTCCATAGTGCCAACCAAAGAATGAACTTGCTTTTAGGGGTAGCACTATTGTTACAGAGAACTCTCCTCCAAGGGACCTTAGTCTGTATGCCTCTCAGCAATTGGTACATACATTTGATAGAGTAACAACCCTTCTTCTCAACTACAGACCATCCTCCAACATCCTCCACCAGTTGAAAACTACCAAAAATTTTCTTAAGAGCCCATGGCATGTTGCCAGGGCATTTAAACTCAGTTAGGGGTTTGTTTTTCATATAGTAACTGTTGATCCACCTTACCCAAAGAGTGTCTTTCTTGTGAGTGACAGCCCAAAGCAACTTGCACACAGCAGCTTTGTTCCAGATTTCCATGTCTTTAATGTTCCACCCTCCAGCACATCTAGGTAAACACATACTGCTCCAAGAGACCAAAGCTTTTTTTGAAGCTGTTGTATTCCCAGTCCATAGAAACAATCTACAATAACTATGAATCTCCCTAATTATCTTCTTGGGAAGAAGAAAGATCCGACACCAGTAAGATTGCAGGCTAAGTAAAACAGTTTTTACCAGCTGAAGTCTTCCTGCATAGGAGAGATATCTAACAATCCAGCACTTTGTTCTTGCAAGAACCTTATCCACCAAAGGCTTGCATTGCACATAAGAGAGTTTCTTAGTTGAAAGTGGCACCCCCAGATACCTGAAAGGAAACTCTCCCTAGAAATCTTGAGGCAAGTAACAATCTGGTCTTGAATCAGTGGAGACACTCCACCAAAGTAAATATCACTTTTGTCCAAATTTGCTTCCAATCCTGAAGCTTGAGAAAATAACTGAAATTTTTGAAACAGCAGAGAAGCAGAAGGGAGATCACCTCTACAAAACATCAATAAGTCATCAGCAAACATCATGTGAGTGATGTTAAGCCTCTTACATCTTGGATGAAACTTGAAGTAGAGTCATCTTTCAGTTGCTGCATATTTCTAGAGAGATACTCCATCCCCATAGGAAACAAGTAAGGTGATAATGGATCACCTTGCCTTAGCCCCTTCTGTGCTCTAAATGGGACACAAGGTTTACCATTGATGAGTATGTTGTAGGACACAGAATCAACACAAGCAAAAATCCAATCCAGAAACTGACAAGGGAAGCCAAGCTCTGTCATCACTTGTCTCAAGAAGCTCCACTCCACTGAATCATAGGCTTTTTTCAAGTCTACTTTAAGCATACATCTTGGAGAAAGGTGCTTCATATTATACCCCTTGACAAGCTCTGTAGCTAATAAAATATTGTCAGAAATATGCCTACCAGGAATGAAACCAGCTTGGCATTCACTCACAACACTTCCCACCACCTTCTGAAGTCTAGCAGTTAGAATCTTTGAGATGATTTTATACATTACAGTGCAGCATGCTATTGGTCTAAAGTCCTTAATTTTTGTAGGATTAGGAACTTTAGGAACCAAAGTGACAGCTGTGCAATTCACTTGTCTCAACAAGTTTTCTTCTCAAAAAACTCCTTAATTGCCTTGTACATATCACCCTTTACCACTGGCCACACTTTCTTGAAGAAAACAAAATTGAGCCCATCAATCCCTGGTGCCTTGGAATCATCAATGCTTTGTAAAGCCATATCAATTTCTGAATCAGTCACAGGAAGACATAACTGAATTCTTTGCTCATATGTGAGTGTAGGCCCTTCCCTCATTGTTGGAGTATCAATCATAGGGAGGTGAGTAGGAGCAGAACCCAGCAGTTTCTTGTAAAACTGAGTGATCTCTTCCTGAATATCCTCTGGTTTCTCAAGCTTCCTGTTGTTATCATCCACCAAAGTGGAGATTCTATTAATCCTGTGTCTCTCTTTAACAGCTGCAAAGAAGAACTTGTTGTTCTCATCTCCATGTTTTAGCCACTGTAACCTGGCCTTCTGCTTCATTGCTGATTCTTCAATTTTTAGCCACTTCCTGAGATTAACTGAACACAAATGTTCCTGCCCTAGCAACACAGAGTTGGAAACATCAGCTTGTAATTGCATTTGAACATCTTCCAGATCCTGTCTTGCCAGTTCTATCTTCTCACAAATCCCCTTAAACTCTCTATGATGAAGATGTTTAAGTTTGGTCATAATGACTTTGAGTCTCTCCCAAACTGTATACATAATATTTCCTCTACCTACTTGCTTCCAACTGTCTTCAACTTCTGGCATAAATTCCTCATGGTTCACCAAGTGATTAAAAATTTTGAAAGGTCTTCCCCCACCCTTCTCCTCAGGCAAACACTTGATAAAAATAGGACTATGATCTGAAATGCCTGGATTCAAATATTCAGTGCATACTGCTCCTTTCTTACTCATCCATTCAGCATTTCCAAAGCATCTATTAATCCTGCTTGCAGTCTTGTTCATGTCCCCCCCTTTATGCCAAGAATAAAAGTGCCCACTACTCTTAAGTTCAGTGAGCAAACATTGATTCACACAATCAGAAAATTCTTTAATTTCAGCCAAAGTAACTGGAGCACCATTTATCCTATCAGTCACATTAATCATGGAGTTAAAGTCTCCTGATATAAGCCAAGGAGAATTACCAATACTTGTATGCAACCCCTCCAACCCTTGCCACAACTGTCTTATGTGCCCTACAGTATGGAGACCATACACTGCTGTAAAGAAACATTCAAAACCTTGATTATTCTTCACACTACAGTGTATGAACTGCTCATGAACTACCTCAATCTGAACTGCAACCCCACCTGGATCCCAACCAATCCAGATTCTTCCTTTATCACTATGACTATAATTATTACCCCACATCCATTGACTACCCAGCTTCTGAACAACAGCTTGACTTCTTCTACTCTTCACCCTTGTTTCTAAAATAGCTAAAAGTTTAATATTATGTACCTTTATCAACCTCTTCACTTCAGTAACTTTTGAGGGATCATTTAGCCCTCTAATGTTCCAAGTACAGATACTAATCATTTCTGACCAGTGAGAGAAGGTATAAGGTCCTCCTCATTCCCTTCATCATCATCCCCATCCCCTGCATCCTCCTCTACTCCATCTTCACCTTCTGACTCACCTACATCAGTATCTTCTTCATCAAGTACACCAAAATGGTTACTTGTAGAAGCTGACACTCCTCTCACTCTAGATTTTTTTGTAGCTACCCTCCATCCCCCATCATCTCCTGAGTGTGACTGAGCAATCACCTGATGCATAAGAGTAACCATAGGAGTAGCTTGCACCTGGTTAGTCCCCTGCTATTTCTTTGGAACCCATACTTTCTTAGTAGCTGGCTGAGTGACTTTAGTAGTTGGCTCTTTCCTAGTGGATACATCTTAGCAGTTATGCCCAGGCATCTTACATTTCTTACAATACCTAGGTTTCCAGTCATACTGAACAACTTGTTTCAACTCCTTCCCCTTTGTATCCACAATCCATACATGATCTGGTAGCTCCTCTGTAACATCCATTTCAACCAAAATTCTTGCAAAGGAAACCCTTTGTTGTTTAGAAGTACAAGCATCTGCATAAATAGGCACTCCTAGCAAGCTACCTATCCTGCTCAGGGACTCACTACTCCAACAGTTCAAAGGTAGATTAGGCATCTTAATCCACAAAGGAATAACCCTCAACACCTCATCATAAAAACTGAAATCTGCAGACCAAGGCTTAATGATAATTGGTTTACTGAAAAAAGTGTAAGGGCCACCACTCAACACACAATATCTATCAACCACAGAATCAAACTGAATAAGAAAATATCCATCATCATGCAGGTATACATTAGGTGTTCCTATGCGAGACCAGGTGGCAGCCATGAATCTCTTAATAACTACTATGGTTGGAGTTTGTCCCACAACATACAAAACAAGTGAAGCAGTCCCTTTATTTGTTAAATCCCCTATTTCATCTGTCTGCATTTGGGCTAACTTCTTCCCATCTTTAACAATAGGAGCTACAAATTGCAAAGAGACACCCTTACCAGTGAGAGGAGATCTCTGAAAGAGGCTGGACCAAGTAGATCCAGTCTGAACTGGTTGCTCTCCTCCATCCCCATTCACAGGAGCAGCCATTGTGGGTTGCTGAAATCCCAATGTCTCCTCCAATCTCTGTGACAGATCCCCTATTGTTGTGCCCCCATTATCTCCTTGACCCTGTACCATGAGAGGCACACTGCCATGAACATGTACGTCCAACGACTCTTCTAAGGGTCTAGGGCCAGGTATTCCAAGTATCCTATTGAGTGCCATAACTGTGCCATGAAGCTCAGCCGGAATGATTCCCGCCGATGAGAGAGTCAGAGGTGAAGAAATCATCGTATTTGGCTGCTCCAATAATCGTGGAGTGTTCTTCGATTGCATTTCCAGATCCCGAGTAGTGCTGTCTAAAGTGTTATTATTTCCTTGATTTCCTGAAAATCCACTATTTTTAGAAGGTATTGAATTCACAGTTCTCTTCTTCCTTCCCATCAAGAATGGAGTGTGGAGGAAGTAACCCTAAACACACGCCATGGCTAGAGAGAAAAGAGAGCTAGACCTTAGTTTTTCCATATGGGAACGATTTTTCTCATATTCAGGTTGCAATCTTTTGACCTCAACTTTTATCATGTACACCTTTATTTCATTTTGTATCAGGCTAAGTGTATGGGATGCGTTTTAGTTCCATTTCGAAAATGTTTTTGTATGTCGAATTTTAACGGTTTAGCAAGATGTTTTGGTAAATTTATAAAATGCCAAACTCATATTAGTTTGTCAAAAGTCATGAATGCAAGAGTTGAATTGATTTTTGGAATCCTACCCTCAAGTGGAGTCAACTTCATTTCATGGTTAAAGACATATTGTAGGGGGCTAGTGATTTTTCCTTTTTCCGGGAAAAATGGGTTTTGTAATGTGGGTTTTAGTGGTTTAAGAAGATTCAATGGAACATTTCTAAACGCACCAGTATTTGACCAATTTATCGAAAAGCACGATTGGCAAGAGTTTACTTGATTTTTGACAATCCCACCCCTAAGGGGACCCCAACACAAGAATCTTTCTAGTGGCGTTAATTGGGTTTTGAACATTAGAAAATCGAAATTTGACAAAAGGGGTACCCCTACTGCTTATAACATTGAATTTCGAAAGGATTCGCCACCAAACATTTAAGGGTTTTGGAAAGACCATGACTCTTTGGATAAGGCAAGGAATCAAAAACCGAATAGAGATCCGTACTTGGGAACAAGACCCTTATTTAAATTGATTTTTGCATGGTAATATTCAATACAAGGATCGTTTTCCTGTAGAAAAACCTAGCATGCATGACATTACTTTGGCGTGTTTTAATGAGTCGATTTCCGGTCGTTGACGGATACCGCTCAGTCAAACAAAATTTAAAAACTCCTAAACTAACCGACTATATTGACTACAGTGGCAAGCATAGGGATCGTCCCAAGAGAATGGATATATTTGAATTTTCAAACTATTTTCATTCACAAGCTAGCTCAAACGAAAATGTAGGTATGTGTGTATGAATCTATTGAAATCAAAAAGTATGAAATATGAACAAGTAAAAAAACTCTAGAGATTTCGGGAATTGGCAATGGAATTTGAATTGGGAGTTCCGGATATCCTAAATGCTCATGATACGCAATGACTAATGAATGAATGCAATGACCAATTTGTGGCTTCAACAAGCACTACCCAACCAATCCTAATCTAGCTCTCGCTACAATCAAGACTCGAAGAGGAAATTATGAAATAAAAATCAAGCCAAAGTAATGCAAGCAACGAATCACGCTCTCGCGCCAATCCGAAGCGAAACACTTTAATATTTTAGCAATTTAGGTTAGCTAATCCTAAACTAACTAGACATGGAATAAAAAATCAATTAATCAATTTAATCACAAAATCAATCACAAATTATCTCCAAAATCCCTAATTCTAATCCAAGGCTTCAACCCAAATCTCTAGACTATGAACTATCCAATAGGCATGATTATGACTAAGATTAAACTAAAACTAATCCTAATCATGAAACTAATTGCAATAATAAAACTAATTGAATCAACAAAATTCAAAAAATTCAAACATGAAAAATGGGGAAAAATCAACAAAATTCTAAATATGAAACTAATTCTAAAATTCAACAATCAAATCAAAGAATAAACGAATTTAAAGAAGCAATAAAAGAATTAAGAACGAATTAAAGAGAAGAGTAAGAATTATACTATGAGTTATCGAAATTGGACCAAAATTGAAGAACAAGAATTCTGAAATTGAAGAACTAAACTCAAACTAAAGAGAAGATAATATGAAATTTGTGTTTGAATTAACTAAGAATCGAAAATTGAAGCTAAGAATCCTAAGTTCTATCTTCTAATCTAAGCCCTAATCTCTAACTTCTCTCTAAAAGCTAATGCTAATTCTCAAAAACTAATTCTAATTATGAAAGCTTACTCTCTAATAATAAAAATAAACTATTTATATGTTTCTGGAAATAGAATTTTAAATGACGAAATTGTGCCAGCCCGCGTCAGTGTGCGGGCGCACACACCCTTGTGCGAAAGAACAGGAAAGTGTGTGTGGCTGCACAGAAATTATGTGCGTCCACACAGAGATGAAGGAAATAATGCCCTTGGTCCAAGTATGCATGTAATGTTAAGTCTAATAAATGCGGTTCAGTATTAATTAACAATTAAGTTAATAATTCAGTGAGATCAAGTGAGCTGATTGCCTTGCTAGAGGCCGCTTCAGTTCAAGTGGAATTAATTATATTAATCCACATCTTACTCTTGACTGAACCCGTAGGGTCACACAAATAGTACGTAAACAGATCAAGTATATAATGGAATTAAATACTCCATCTATGGATATTCGGAATCGACGGATCTTGGTTTCAGTGGGAGCTGAGATCGTCAAAGGCAAGAAATGAATACTCCGGAAACGATGATATTGCCGGAAACGGAAATATGGATCGTATCGGAAATATAAATATTATCCAAGTCGTAGATGTTGCCGAAAACGGAAACATGGTACGTATCGGAAAATATTATTGGAAATGGAAATATTAACGGAATCGGAAATTTTACCGGAAACGGAAATATTGTCAGAATCGGAAATGTTATCGAAATCGGAAAATAATTCCGGAAACGGAAATATTAAATATTAGTTCGAAACGGAAATTAATTCCGGAATCGGAAATATTAAATATTGTTCGTATCGGAAATGAATTCGGGAATCGGGAATTTAATTGGAAGCGTATCGTACGAATTAGCATCGGACGAGGCTCGCTAGACGAAGGCCTAGCACGAAGCCAGGCCATCGCCCAGCAAGCCAAGCGCAACAAACCACACGCCAAGCCTCGACCAGGCCCAGCGCAATGCCAGGCCCAGCCAAGGCCTGTGGCGCGCGCGGAGCAGTCGTGGGCTGCGACATGGGCTCCGAGCAAGAGCAGCTTGCGTGGGCCGTGAGGCTTCCGCGGGCTGTACTTGTGCTCGTGCTCGTGTGCGGTTGTGTGCAATACAAATCCTAAGGCTATTAGAATTTGTTCTATGATTAAATCCTAATCCTAATAAAGATAGAATTTGTTTAATAGAGTTTTAATAAGATTCTATTTAAATAAATTAGTATCCTAATAGGATTATAATTCCTTTCCATAAACTCTATAAATAGGTGCCTAGGGTCACATATTTACATCGAGGATTTCAAGTATTCAAACAATAAAAAGCTAAGATTTTTAAGTAGAAAAATCAGCCATACTCTTGCCCTATTAGCCGAAAATATATAGTACCTTAAGGGTGATTCTAGTTGGTCAATCTTAAGGCGGATCCGGACGTGTTGTGGACTATCTACAGAGGGACGACACTTGGAGTCCTAAAGACTTGTTCTTGTTCGGTTCGGGCGCAGCTAGGGAGGGCACGCTACAAAGTGTATGCATCTGAATTATGCTAAATGATTATGTGTAAATAAAATGTTTTCTGGCTTTATGGTTTTTCCGCATGATTTATGTTTATTCATATGTATCATAACCTCACAGTGGTATCACGAGCCTCTTATTATTTTCATAATCTAAATTGCATGAACATGGTTAAATTTTACAAATTTGCAAAGAATTAAAGGGTTGATTAATTTTCGTAATTAATTGCAAATTGCGTTTATTTAATTATATGTACGCAGTTTTTCGGAAGTTTCTTCGTTACTCATCCAAATCGAGTGATTTGTGTGTCAATTCCGCATGTAAAAGGCATTCTAAAATTTTGAAATAAAAGAATGTTTTTCGGCCGAATCCAGAATTCCCAAATTCGAAGCCTAACTATGACTTTTCGGAGGTTTTAGTTTTTCGAACGCAAAAGTTTGTAAATTTAAGATGTTAAATTAAGTATTTGCGATTCTTGTTGATAAATCTTGAGTTTTTGATTGACCTACTGTATATGTTTAACAATTATGAATGCCTAGACTTGTTAATTATACAACCTAATTTGTAATTATGATTAATTTGTTGAAATTCGAATAATTTAGAATTGATTTGTTTTTCATAATTAATTAATAATTTAATTAGGTATCCATGATTAAAATCCACTATAAAAATTGTTAATTTATGTTAAAATTTTAATTTTTATGACCTAGATTTGAATCCATGTTAATCGGAAATTAATTGATTAATAAATTTTCGATTTTTCGCCCTAAAATTATGAAATTAATATGATTTATTAATTTGTCAATAATTTTGAATTAAAAATTTTAAATTTTTATGTAACACGCCCATAAATCTTGCACGCACAAAGCAATGGACGCTACGTGTTACCCTTAAGGGGTGTTGTATAGTGCAGGCATGCGACGACGAGCAAGGGAGCTCGTCGCCCATGCGGTACAATGCAGAGAGCAAGGGCCATGGCACACGAGCACAAGGCAGCACGCTGCCCTTGTGTCGAGTGTTGTGCGCACAATGGGCGAGCAGGCAAGGGCGATGGGCCAAGGCGCAAGCTAGCGGGCAGAAGCGTGTGGGCAGTAAGCGTGCTGCGCCACAGCGCGCGCTGCCGCGCCCAGGGAAGTAAGCAGACGCGAAGCAACAGGCGCGACGAGCGAGCGGGCTGCGCGCAGCGTGGCCTGTGCTTGCTGCGTTGCGTGTGGCCTGCTTGCGTGGTGCTATACGATCGGTCGAGGGGCGTTAAGCCTCGTGCACTCGACGGGGCTTGGGCGCAAGCCCAAGTGCTCGTCGTGTGACGATTGAGTCGTTTAGAATTTTAATTTGAAATTTTCAGTTCGGAAATAATTTTAATTAATTTTAAAATTAATAATTTAAATTGTTTTCTCGGATTTTAATTTTGAATATTATAATTATTATAAATTTTTATTTATACTAATTATTTTACTAAAATTAAACCTTGAATTAATTTAAATTCATTTAATTCAACTGAAAAATAAATTAAATAAAATGGATTCAATTATAATTTTATACGAGCTTTAAATTTTAATTAAATTTGTATGTTTCCGGTTAGACTAGAAATACATTTTTATGTTTAAAATTAGTAAAGCATATAAATTTATTGGTTTAAGTGGGAGCAATTTTAGTCATAAAATCTTGATTAGGTCTACAAATCCTTTAAGGTTAAACAACTTGATTAGAATTAATAAGGACTGAATAATTGGTAGATTATTGGTGCCCTTAATTAATTGCTGCAAATATTTATGTGATGCATATAATGTGTTTTAACTAAGCAATTATGTGGGCCTTTCAAGATAATGAATGGATGAATGGTATATATTGTATATGTACTGTTTTGCAGGTTATGAAGTGACTAGTATGGCCCAAATAGGATAGAAAATATGGTCTGCGTACCATTAATTTGAATGTAATTGGTCTAAAGCACCAAATTTATTTTTCAATTCAAATATGGTCTGCGTACCATCAAATAGTTGTAATTAGTTTCATTATAGTTTATCCTATTTGAAGAAAATGGCGCCTCCCACGGAGAAATTCAAAAGAAGTTTCCATCCATTTTCAAGACGGACTTTGAAGTTGAAGATTCAAGATGAAGTCGGGCCATACTAGATCACATTTATCTTATGCATTCTTTAAGTTATTTATTGCTTTAAATATGTCTTAAATATGCATGAGATTGTGGCTTGATTATGTTGCATGATTAAGGATTTTAGTTCACTTAATATCTAACCAACATAGTAAGAGCCTTAAGTTCCAAACTTAAAAATTGAGTTAAAAGATGCCATGCCAAAATAACACTTACTTGGATATCCTTTACATCGATCTTAGTAATAGTTTTCCGCCATAGCGAGGTGTTACTTATCGATACTAAAGGGGTAAGGTACACAAATAATTGTGAGTACATGTTATTTTTGGTGAAACTCAACGATATAAGGAGTCATTTTATGTCGTGGCAAAATCGATAGGTTTACCTAATAAGTTCTTAGACGTACCTATCAACCAAGAGTAGTTTCTAAACTATTAGCAAAAGGCTTTTGCTTACCTAAAAGATTTTAGAATTGAGTCAAAATACATAATGTGCTTAATTCTTCAATGGGTTTTAGGATCTTGGAATCATTTTATTCACACCTGCTGGAACACATAACTTGAATAAAATGCTTAATGAACATTGAATTATGCATGTATGCTAGAATTTAAGTTTATTAAGAGAAACTGTGAATGATTATTTATTTGTTTATTCTTTTTCAATTGTATTTTTAATTATGGCCAACAACAATTCATTCAACATTCGATCAATTCTCGAAAAGGAGAAGTTGAGCGGGAAAAACTTCCTTGACTGGCAAAGGAACTTGCAAATAGTTCTTATGCAGGAAGAAAAGGAGTATGTCCTGGAAGAGGCGATGCCCGAAGCCTCAGGCGAAGGGGTCACTCAGGCATCCCTCAATCGTTGGATTGATGCCAACAAGGATGTGAAATGTCTAATGCTTGCAACCATGAGTGCCGATCTACAGAAAACGTTCATCAACTCAGATGCTTTCACGATCATCAGTGAGTTAAAGAACATGTTCCAAGATCTGGCTCGGGTCCAAGGATTCGAGACTCATAGGCGAATTAATTTTTGAGACCAAGCTTAAGAAAGGCGAGCCCGTAAGTCCACATGTTCTCAAAATGATTGGACTCATTGAGAATATGAGTCGGCTGGATCAGCAGTTCTCTCAGGAAATGGCTGTAGACACCATCCTCCATTCTCTTCATAACGGGTATGATCAGTCCCAGCTGAACTACAGTATGAATAGTCTGGACAAAACGCTCACTGAGCTTCACGGTATGCTGAAGACCGCTGAAAAGACGCTCAAAAGTGATAAGCAAGATGTGCTTATGGTGCGTGGGGGAAAATTCAAGAAATCTGGAAAGAAGAGGAATGCTAAGAAAGGTGGCAACAAGGCCAGCCCAACTAAGCAAACTGGCGCCAAGACAGAAAAGAGGAAGGTCAGTCAACCCACTTCTGAATCCGAATGCTTCTATTGCAAGAAAAAGGGGCATTGGAAGAGAGATTGCTTGAAGCTAAAGGAAGATCAGAAGAACAGAACAGTCGTTCCATCTTCAGGTATTTTCGTTATAGATTTTATACTTGCTAATTCAACTTCTTGGGTATTAGATACAGGTTGTGGCTCACACTTATGTTCCAATTCACAGGGACTAAGAAGAAGTAGAAAGTTAAGCAAGGGTGAAGTCGACCTACGAGTGGGAAATGGAGCACGGATTGCTGCATTAGCTGTAGGAACTTATTATTTGTCGTTACCCTATGGGCTAGTTTTGGAACTGGAAGAGTGTTTCCATGTTCCAAGTCTTACTAAAAACATCATTTCTGTTTCTTTCTTAGATGCTAAGGGATTTTCCTTTTTAATAAAAGACAATAGTTGTTCGTTTTATTTTAAAGAGATGTTTTATGGATCTGCTAGATTAGTCAATGGACTTTATTTATTAGATCACGACAAACAAGTTTATAACATAAATACCAAAAAGGCCAAAAAGGATGATTCAGATCTCACGTATCTGTGGCATTGTCGATTAGGCCATATTAACTTGAAACGCATGGAAAAACTTCAAAAGGAAGGAATTCTAGAACCATTTGACTTAGAGGATTATGGTAAGTGCGAATCATGTTTACTTGGCAAATTGACAAAGCAACCTTTCTCTAAAGTTGGAGAAAGAGCAACTGAACTATTGGGTTTAATCCATACAGATGTATGTGGACCAATGAGTACAAATGCTAGGGGTGGTTTCAGCTACTTTATCACTTTCACTGATGACTTCAGTAGATATGGTTATGTCTACCTAATGAAGCATAAGTCTGAATCCTTTGACAAATTCAAGGAATTTCAGAGTGAAGTAGAAAATCAATTAGGCAAGAAGATTAAAGCACTGCGTCTGATAGAGGTGGTGAATATCTGAGCTATGAATTTGATGACCATCTGAAAGAATGTGGAATTCTATCAGAATTGACTCCTCCTGGAACACCACAATGGAACGGTGTGTCGGAACGGAGGAACAGAACCTTGCTAGACATGGTTAGATCAATGATGGGTCAGGCCGAACTTCCAATAGAATTTTGGGGACATGCACTAAATACAGCCGCACTCACTATAAATAGAGCTCCGTCTAAAGCTGTTGAAAAGACTCCATATGAGTTATGGTATGGAAAGCCTCCAAAAGTGTCTTTTCTTAAGATTTGGGGATGTGAAGTATACGTCAAACGATTAATTTCAGACAAATTTCATCCAAAATCTGACAAATGTATCCTTGTGGGCTATCCAAAGGAAACAAAGGGGTATTACTTCTACAATACATCTGAGAACAAGGTGTTTGTTGCTCGAGATGGTATCTTTTTGGAAAAGAATCACATTACCAAAATGACAAGTGGGAGAAAAGTAGACCTCGAAGAAATTCGAGTCGAACAACAAACTCTAGAGAATGCTCAAGATGACATTCAGGATGAAACTCAGAGATCTTTAGAAGTTTTTGGTGAGAATCATGGACAATCTAGAGATGTAACCCCGCGTAGATCGCAGAGATATAGATCTCAACCGGAAAGGTACTTAGGTATTTTGACGAACGAGAGCTATGATGTTCTATTACTTGAAAGTGATGAACCTGCGACTTACAAACAAGCTCTGACGAGCCCTAGCTCCAAGCAATGGCAAGAAGCCATGCAATCTGAATTAGACTCCATGTCTGAAAACCAAGTTTGGGATTTGGTCGATTTGCCAGATGGCTACGTACCAAGCCATTGGAAGAAAATGGGTTTTCAAACTGAAAAAGGACAAGGATGGGAAACTTGAAGTTTTTAAAGCTGGATTGGTTGCAAAAGGTTACAGGCAAGTCCACGGTGTGGATTACGATGAAACCTTTTCACGAGTTGCAATGCTAAAGTCTATTCGGATAATGTTAGCAATCGCTGCATATTACGATTACGAAATATGGCAGATGGATGTCAAAACCGCTTTCTTAAACGGCGTTTTAACAGAAACTGTGTTTATGACACAGCCTGAGGGTTTTGAGGATCCAAAGAATGCTAAAAAGGTATGCAAGCTAAAGAAATTAATCTACGGATTGAAGCAGGCATCCAGGAGCTGGAATATACGTTTTGATGAAGCAGTCAGTGACTTTGGTTTCATCAAGAACGTAGACGAATCTTGTGTATACAAGATGGTCAGTGGGAGCAAAATTGCTTTTCTAGTATTATATGTCGATGACATATTACTTATCGGAAATGACATTCCTATGTTGAACTCTGTCAAGATTTGGCTTGGGAAATGTTTTTCGATGAAAGATCTAGGAGAAGCACAGTACATATTGGGCATCAAGATTTACAGAGATAGATCTAATAGGATGATTGGACTTAGTCAAAGCACTTATATCAATAAGGTGCTTGATAGGTTCAAGATGGCAGACTCTAAGCGAGGCTACCTACCCATGTCTCATGGAATGACTCTAAGCAAGACTCAGTGCCCAAAAACACTTGATGAGCGTAGACGAATGAATGGGATTCCGTATGCATCATTGATTGGTTCAATAATGTATGCTATCATATGTACACGCCCGGATGTTGCGTACGCACTCAGTGCTACGAACAGATACCAGTCAGACCCAGGAGAGGCACATTGGACTGCTGCCAAGAATATTCTGAAGTACCTGAAAAGGCACAAAGATGACTTCCTGGTCTATGGTGGAGATGATGAATTAATTGTTAAAGGCTATACGGACGCAAGTTTCCAAACCGACAAAGATGATTTCTGATCAAAGTCTGGGTTTGTCTTCTGCCTCAACGGAGGAGCAGTAAGCTGGAAAAGTGCTAAGCAAAGCACCATTGCGGATTCTAGAACTGAAGCGGAGTACATTGCTGCACATGAAGCAGCAAAGGAAGCTATATGGCTAAGGAAGTTCATAGGTGAACTTGGTGTAGTCCCCTCCATTAAAGGACCAATAGCCCTGTATTGTGATAATAACGGAGCTATTGCACAGGCAAAGAGCCTAGACACCACCAAAGAGTCAAGCATGTACTTTGTAGATTTCACCTTCTACGAGAGTTCGTTGAAAGAAAAGAAGTCGAGATAAGCAACATTGGAACTGATGACAACATACCAGATCCGTTGACTAAACCTCTGCCGCAGGCAAAGCACAACTCGCACACTGCAGCTATGGGAATCAAGCATATTGGAGAATGGCTTTGATTTCCTTGTTTAATGTTTTAAAGTTTTAGAGTTTCATACTTTGTAAAACATTATTGGTTAATCATTCACAAGAAATGAATAGAATTCATTTTCCAGTTAATATGTGGTTTATTAAATGATGAGTCCCTTCAATTTGACGAAATATTCAAGATAGACTGTCAGGACCAGTCCTGTGACTAAGAAATGTCTATCAAGTGAACTTGAATGTCAAAAGTTGAAAATGGTCCCTGGTCGGAGTTTTCTATAAAGATGGACGCATAGAAAACGTTAGACGACTAGAATGCAAGATGACTAGTAGTTCTGTTTCTTGAACTATGTGGACATGGCAATATCATAATCATTTGCATAGATACTTACTTTGGGAAGACTAGTATCGGACAGACCTATGAAACTTTACTGTAAGAGATGAAAATCATTCATAAGTAAATTTCATTAAAATTATTAGACACTAAATCCTCAATACCTGAGTGATTTGAGATTACTTGTATGAGAACTGGTTACTTTGACGTTGACCAACCGTAGCACCGTAAAAGGAGGATATAAAGGCAACGCTCAGGTAATCACCTATCAAACGAAGTCTAATCTCAAGATCGCAAGATTGGGATTGTCCTCCCATAAATCGGGATGAGATGCTTAAAAGTTGTACAAGGCCACTCGGAGAACTAGAAACTGTAAAATGCATGGTCGTGCTCGGATGAATCATAGTCTATGATTATCTGTTTATTTCATCAGTTGAACTCTGAAACCGAGAAACACCTCTGGACATAATAAGGATGACAACTCTTACCTTATGTTCAAGAGCAAGCATCGAGCGACAAAGGAATTAGGTAATGCACACTTGTCCCTAAGGACGAGTGGGAGACTGGAGGAAATAATGCCCTTGATCCAAGTATGCATATAATGTTAAGTCTAATAAATGCGGTTTAGTATTAATTAACAAGTTAATAATTCAGTGAGATCAAGTGAGCTGAATGCCTAGCTAGAGGCCGCTTCAGTTCAAGTGGAATTATTAATTATATTTATCCACAACTTACTCTTGACTGAACCCGTAGGGTCACACAAATAGTACGTAAACGGATCAAGTATTTAATGGAATTAAATACGCCATCTATGGATATTCGGAATCGACGGATCTTGGTTTCAGTGGGAGCTGAGATCGTCAAAGGCAAGAAATGAATACTCCGGAAACGATGATATTGCCGGAAACGGAAATATGGATCGTATCGGAAATATAAATATTATCCAAGTCGTAAACATTGTCGGAAACGGAAACATGGTACGTATCGGAAAATATTATTGGAAATGGAAATATTGCCGGAATCGGAAATATTACCGGAAACGGAAATATTGTCAGAATCGGAAATATTATCGAAATCGGAAAATAATTCCGGAAACGGAAATATTAAATATTTGTTCGAAACGGAAATTAATTCCGGAATCGGAAATATTAAATATTGTTCATATCGGAAATGAATTCCGGAATCGGGAATTTAATCGGAAGCGTATCGTACGAATTAGCATCGGATGAGGCTCGCTAGACGAAGGCCTAGCACGAAGCCAAGCCATCGCCCAGCAAGCCAAGCGCGACAAAACCACACGCCAAGCCTCGACCAGGCCCAGCGCAATGCCAGGCCCAACCAAGGCCTGTGGCGCGCGCGGAGCAGTCGTGGGCTGCGACATGGGCTGCGAGCAAGAGCAGCTCGCGTGGGCCGTGAGGCTTGCGCGGGTTGTGCTTGTGCTCGTGCTCGTGTGCGGTTGTGTGTAATACAAATCCTAAGGCTATTAGAATTTGTTCTATGATTAAATCCTAATCCTAATAAAGATAGAATTTGTTTAATAGAGTTTTAATAAGATTCTAATTAAATAACTTAGTATCCTAATAGGATTATAATTCTTTTCCATAAACTCTATAAATAGGTGCCTAGGGTCACATATTTACATCGAGGATTTCAAGTATTCAAACAATAAAAAGCTAAGATTTTTAAGTAGAAAAATCAGCCATAATCTTGCCCTATTAGCCGAAAATATATAATACCTTAAGGGCGATTCTAGTTGGTCAATCTTAAGGCGGGTCCGGACGTGCTGTGGACTATCTACGGAGGGACGACACTTGGAGTCCTAAAGACTTGTTCTTGTTCGGTTCGGGCGCAGCTAGGGAGGGCACGCTACAAAGTGTATGCATCTGAATTATGCTAAATGATTATGTGTAAATAATATGTTTCCTGGCTTTATGGTTTTTCCGCATGATTTATGTTTATTCATAAGTATCATAACCTCACAAGAGCGACGATTCAAAAGCTTCGCGCCGTGTGAGCGCACAAGATTTCTACGCGGTCGCACAGACCAATTTCAGCCGTTCTCTTCAATATTTCTTGTGTGGTCGCACACCCCTGTTGTGTGGGCGCATGGAGGAGCTAGTGCGAGCGCACCATTTTTCTTCGTGCGAGCGCGCACAAAAATCAGTAGCTACTGGAAATCTGCTTCGGTCTGTTGCGAACGCACTCTGTTACCAAGGCGCACAGCATTGTGTTTTCATCAATAGTCTCCTCTTCTTCACTGTGCGAGCGCACGTAATTCTTGTGCGGTCACACAAACCTGTTTCTTGCACAATTCTACTCGGATTTCCACATTTCCTCAAGAATTACCTATAAATCATCAAAGTGGAAAAGAACATATAAATGGCATAAAAACTACACAAAAATCACGCAAATCATAATAAAAACGATAAGAAATCCTAAGCTAAGAGCGACATAAATGCCGCTCATCAAACTCCCCCAAGCTAAGCGTTTTCTTGTCTCTAGAAAACTAAGCATGAAATAGGGGAAAACGAGCTCATTATTCAGATTCTAGAAATTACGAAAACGAGAACTACAAGAATATACAACCTAACTCACTATCGTAGTAATCACGGTTGCATTTAAGCACATGCAACAAGCTCTTTAAACCCCACAATCGCTCATGAGGGCGAGTTGGATCTCGCAAGGGTTTCCAAAGAGTTCAACCCATAACTCTCAAAACTGAATCAATGCAAGACCTAAAAAGGAAAATAAACCAAGAAATAGCAAAGAAAAGAGAAGAAAGGGAAAGAAAACTACAAAAATCCAAGAACCGGGCTTTTATTATGGAACGAGTACAAAAGGATGCAAATATTCTTAAATCGATAAACGAATGCACGCTAATCAATGTCCTAAGTCGAGTGAAAGATTCAAGTGTGAAGCATAGAGAACTAAGGAATTGCACTTATCTATCCCCCTTCAACAGATCTTATCGCGACAACTCTCTAGATCCTATTCACCCTCAAAGATAGCTTCTCGTGACGCCGCGAAGGCGCCGGAAAAGACAAGAATTTCAAGAGAGGAAAGAAGGCTACTCGACATCTCGGCATGACAATACCGCTCCATAAACTTGACCAATTCCTCCCTCCACCGACAATGACTCAACTCAAAAGGGTTGGGAGGGATTTTATGGTGTAACGTTAGGCTAGGGGTAAGGGTGTGGAATAAATTTGGGACTTGGAGCTCAATACTAAAGTCAAGCACAAAATGAACTCAACTTAAGCAAATAGAACCAAAACAAATTTACACCACTTATTTGGGGCACCCCCAAGCTTATTCAACAACAAAACTAAACTATACTCTTTTTGAACTTTTCTTGATTTGATTTTTTCATTTTTTTTGTGTTTCAAATGAAACTTTTCTCTTTGCCTTGTTTTTCTCTATTTTTGGCTTTTTCAAAACTTTCCTTCTTATTTTTTTGCTTTTGCCTCTTATTCAATATATACATCATATTTCTCCAAACTTTCCATTCTAACCAACAACCATCATTTCTCATCATTTGCATAAACATTTAAAACCACAAAGCACAATTACACAAGCTTCACTATCACTTCTAAGGGTGAAAATAAAACAAAGGCTAATCGGCTTGTAATGAGCTTATAAGAAATGAAGGGGCAAGGCTCAAATGGCTAGCAAGGGGGCAAAGGCAAACAAAAATATGAGAGAAAAATAAAAAATAATGTCCTAATCTATAAAGAAAAATAGTCACCGAAAGAAATGCCTCTATCGTCCCCTAAAGTAGTTCGGTCGCGGTCTCGGGAAGGGAAAAGTCAAA
The DNA here is from genome assembly GCF_020520425.1 of Spinacia oleracea. Lineage (NCBI taxonomy): Eukaryota > Viridiplantae > Streptophyta > Magnoliopsida > Caryophyllales > Amaranthaceae > Spinacia > Spinacia oleracea. Next base: position 95,661,841 of record NC_079490.1, read on the forward strand.
TTCAAGATATAGGAAAGTCAATGCCAAGGATCCATGCCACTCAATATTTGCGTTTGAGAATTGGGCTAGAAAGAACAAGATCCTCACATATGGGTAGCAATTACTATCCTCTCCGGCTTCAAGTCACTAGAGAGAACGACACCATCTTACCACAAACCAAGGGTTCAAGACTCATGATATCTAAAGTTCTAACCGACTATCTTTACACCTAAATCCTAGACTCGAACCAAGACATTCAAAACCGTGCACACCTCTACCAATTAGGAATAAAAGCATTCTAACCTACAAGTTCCAATTTTATTATGCCCGAATAAAGAATAAATCCTAAAAAACTAGAAAAACTTGCCTTGACTAAAAGGAAAAATGAAAAATAATTTTCGATTTTTTTGATGAATTTTCAAAGAAATAAGAAATAAAAATGAAATGAAAATAAAATCATAAAATATTCACAAAATCACGCAATCCATCACATGGAGATCATAGTAGCAGTCCATACAATAAAATCTCCCCCCAAGCTTGAATTAGGCCATGTCCTCAAGGCCTAAAACGAAACAAGGAGGGGCACAGCTACCCATCCAACCAATTCCCCACATGAAGTATGCCTGATCCCAAAGAATGGAAAAGAGTTAGAATAATATTACCGGAAATATCGTGGGAGCAAGTCCCGCAAAGAACCGAAATATCGAACGAACTCACCAATAAGAATAACCGGGCATGGAAAAGGTGGATGCCTAGACTTCCACATCAAGAAAGCTTGAGGCACAAAAAACTCAAAAATCAAGAAAAATTAGTATACAAGGGCCAAATGGCCAAATTAAAACCACGGGTTGCCTCCCGAAAAGCGCTTCTTTAACGTCATTTTACCTCTAGTAAGTACCCCGTCAATGATCGCAATAGTTTGTCAAACGCAATGGAAAACATATCTAAGAATATCAAATAGGCAAGAGTCAAGTGGAAGCATGCACAAAGTAAAATGCAACTCTATGCCTATGAGGGGTTGGATGCGAAAAATAAGAAAAATCAAAAGGGGAAATAAGAAAATAAGAAGAAGAATCAAAAGGAGAAAGAGAAAAAAGGAAAAATAGAAGGCTCATGCTCCTCAACAAACTCTTTTTGGGTGGCAAGCGAACTTATTTCCTCAAAATTGTTCAAATAGGGCATTTGGGGTTTAATGGAGGGGGGGGGGGGGGGGGGGGGGGGTGGGGGGGAATCCTCAAGTGGTGGGGCTCGGAGAAAATAAGGAAGAGAGATGGGAAAGGAAGGATAAATTCCGAGTTTCTTGATTCAGAAAGAGGTATAAGGGAAGGGAGTGGGAATAAAAGTTTCACAAACAACTTTACTCACATCACAAAGAGCACAAAAAATTTCAACAAAGGAGCCTTCAATCAAATTCACATCATCAACTTAACTAATATTCTGGGATTCATCAAAAACCACCAAATTAGGTGCTTCACACTCCATGACATCCTCAATAGAGCTATCACATCCCAAATGAACCAAATCTTTCTCAAAATCCAATGGGCAATCATCAATGGGGTGAGAGTCACTTTCTCTCAAGGGAGGGGAGATGGGAGAAAAAGGAAGGACATTAAAGTTCAACACCTCACCCTTCTCAACATCATTCCCTTCACTAATTCGATCTTCATCCTTAGCATAATATGAATTATAATCATCATCATCATCAATAACATTGTAACACATAAATTGATTAATGGGTTGGCCACTGTCATCAATTTGAGCTCTAGGAGATTCCGGACAAGATTTTGAAAATTCATAATTCAAGGAGTTTTAAAAATCGACATGGGGGGAAAGGTTATCATCAAACTCATGAGCATTAACATTAGAGACATGAGGAAAATCATTTACATTCATGCAAGGATGCGAAATATTGTGACAATGAGCATGAGTGTCAAAATATTAAACTCTAGCAAACCACAAAAACAAAGGCATGGCATCTCTCCAATGCATGTCTTAAAGCTCTCCATTACAATGAGATTGAAGAATCTCAAATGTTTCCCTATTCACACCATTAAAGATGACATTACAATTGTCCCATGCCGTCCATTAAGAGTTCCATGGGTGCGACGATTTTCAATCACCGCATTCACTCTATTATAATACATTCAAAATGGTTCATGAACACCTTGAGGAAATGAGAACACTATTGACATTTTTTTTTATTTGAAAATGTAAAGAAAATAAAAAGAACTAGACTAGTGAACTAGAATGAAAAATCAAACAATGATGTCATTCCCCAGCAACAGCGCCATTTTGATGAGTCGATTTTCGGTCGTTGACGGATACCTCTCAATCAAACAAAATTTATAAACTCCTAAACTAACCGACTATATTGACTATAGTGGCAAGAATAGGGATCGTCCCAAGAGAATGGATATATTTGACTTTTCAAAGTATTTGCATTCACAAGATAGCTTAAACGAAAATGTATGTATGTGTGTATGAATCTATTGAAATCAATAAGTATGAAATATGAACAAGTAAAGAAACTCTAAAGATTTCGGGAATTGGCAATGGAATTTGAATTGGGAGTTCCGAAGATCCTAAATGCTCAAATGCTCATGATATGCAATGACTAATGAATGAATGCGATGACCAATTTGTGGCTTCGACAAGCACTACTCAACCAATCCTAATCTAGCTCTCGCTACAATCAAAACTCGAAGAGGAAATTATGAACATAAAATCAAGCCAAAGTAATGCAAGCAACAAATAACTCTCTCGCGCCAATCCGAAGCCAAACACTACAATATTCTATCAGTTTAGGTTAGCTAATCCTAAACGAACTAGACATGGAATCAAACATAAATTAATCAATTTAATCACAAAATGAATCACAAAATTATCTCCAAAATCCCTAATTTTAATCCAAAGCTTCAACCCAAATCTCTAGACTATGAACTATTTAATAGGCATGATTATGACTAAGATTAAACTAAAAATATTCCTAATCATGAAACTAATTGCAATAATAAAATTAATTGAATCAACAAAATCCAGAAAATTCAAACCTGAAAACTGGGCCAAAAATCAACAAAATTCAAAATATGAAACTAATTCTAAAATTCAACAATCAAATCAAAGCATAAAAGAATTTAAAGAAGAAATAAAATAATTAAGAGCGAATTAAAGAGAAGAGTAAGAATTACCGAAATTGGACCAAAATTGAAAAACAAGAATTCTGAAATTGAAGAACTAAACTCAAACTAAAGAGAAGATAATCTGGAATTTGTGTTTGAATTAACTAAGAATCGAAAATTGAAGCTAAGAATCCTAAGTTCTATCCTCTAATCTAAGCTCTAATCTCTAACTTCTCTCTAAAACCTAAAGCTAATTCTCAAAAGCTAATTCTAATTATGAAAGCTTACTCTCTTTAATAATAAAACAAAAACTATTTATATGTTTCCGAAAATATAATTTTAAATGAAAAAAATGTGCCAGCCAGCGTCTGTGTGCGAGCCCACACACCCTTGTGCGAACGAACAGGAAAGTGAGTGTGGGCGCACAGAATTTTGTGCGTCCACACATAGCGACGATTCAAAAGCTTCGCGCCGTGCGAGCGCAAAAGATTTATGTGCGGTCGCACACACCAATTTCAGCAGTTCTCTTCAATATTTATTGTGTGGTCGCACACCCCTGTTGTGTGGGCGCATGGAGGAGCTAGTGCGAACGCACCATTGTTCTTCGCGCGAGCGCGCACAAAAATCAGTAGCGCGCTACTGGAAATCTGCTTCGATCTGGTGCGAACGCACTCTGCTACCCGGGCGCACAGCCTAGTGTTTTCATCAATAATCTCCTCTTCTTCACTGTGCGAGCGCACGTAATTCTTGTGCGGTTGCACATGCCTATTTCTTGCACAATTCTACTCGGATTTCCACATTTCCTCAAGAATCACCTATAAAGCATCAAAGTGGAAAAGAACATATAAATGGCATAAAAACTACACAAAAATCACGCAAATCATAATAAAAACGATAAGAAATCTTAAGCTAAGAGCAACATAAATGCCGCTCATCATGTTTCCATGCATTTTAGAACATCGAATTTCTAGAATTTAGTGATCGCTTCACTTTAATCAAATTAATGGGAACCTAGGCATATTTGTCCAAAATTTATCTTGTTAAGTGTGATCTATTATTGTAGATTGTTTTATATAGCATGTGAGGTGATGAAAGCAATAAGAAAGTAAGGCAAATCATCACAAAATGGTGTTGGGTAAATGAAAATATACACCACCTAGAAGGACTATGTGTAAATAGAATGAATTGTAAGGTGCGTAAAGCGATTAAATAAGCAAGTTAGAGCATAAATAATCGGAATTGCATGAAGAATAGAAGGGTGCATGTTTGAAGGATTGGAATTCAAGGGGAAAATAATGTTCAAGCTAGTATCACATATTTTCCCTTGAATGCTACCAAATTTGTATGATAATCTAATTGTAAAGTGAGATCGCTCACTAAAAAGTATAATTGATTTTGAACTTGAAATTGTAAACTGAACATGAATTTAGACCATGAATTTAGAACTTTAAATCAGGGCTTGAAATTAGGAGGCTTAAAAAGAAAGGATGATTCAAGCATGAAAAATCCTAACTTTGATGTGCAACAAATATTGAAGATGTTCTAGTTTAAAGAGATTTTTCACTTCTTTTAACATCCTTGAACTTGAAATTTTGAACATGAAACTTTATTTTCATATGTTCTAGTTTGAATAAGGGTTTTTACTTTTTCAAACATCCTTGAACATTTGTAAACCTAGGTTTTAAAAAAAATTATGGTGATTGTTATAAAGAGAATTTTCAAGAATGAAATCTCACTTAATTACTAATCACATTTATTGAAATGATTTTGTAATATCAAATCTTGAATTTCAAGAGTGAAATCCCTCCAATGATTACTCTTTTATGACATGCTCCTAGTTCATATGAGTTATGAACTCATATGAACATCCTTGGAAATTTTGAAAATTGAAAGAAATTAGTGCAAAGAAGGGTAAAACTTTAGAATTTGAGATTAGAGCCTCAGAAATTTACCTAGGTCTTCTAGGTTGAGATTCCCTTGCTTAAGAACCAATTTCTTGATCTTTGAGCTTGGATTAGTGATCGTTTTTTTAAGATTTTTAATTGAATTTGAAGGATTTTTGTATGATTGAAGAGTTGGAAAATTTTGTATTTTGAGGAAGTATTTTAGCAGATATTTGTTGCTCCAACTCTCTGATTTTTCCTCCTCCCATTTGTTGGAAAAATGGCGGTATTTATACAGAATTGGACGGGGGACAAACTGCAGGGGGGTACGCCTAGCACAAGGGGCTGCGCCAAGAGCACCACCTTTGCCTGGCAAGGCCTGCACGATTTTCGACAACGGTAGCCACAAGAAGGCTTTGTTGGGTGAGTTGGAGGTTGCACATTTACTGCTCAATCCTATTATTTTGACTTGGTTGGCAAGGTTTGAGACAAAACTTTTGACTTGAAAGCCATATTTTTATGGAATCACGATTTTCGGAAATCTGCTTCAAGATTTACTATTTTTGCTCGGTTTCGGTTGGCCGGCGTCCGGGATGCTCGGTTTTGTGGATCGGCGCAAGAAAAAGCTCTGCCTTATATGATTTTGAGTGGAAACGTGCCTCGAAGAATGATCTTGGCATCCGCTTCTCAAGTGTGTACTTGTATTTTAAAATTGTGTTCGAAATTGGACTTTAAACCAAGATCTGGGATTGGTACGTACTTGGAAATTGGATTTTTGGAGGATTGAATTGAATTTTGGAATTGGAATAAGCTCATTGTATCTGGCAATTGTTTCTTCAGCTTAGAGTTTCTCCAACTTGAAGTTAGGTCGGTGGTATCTTCATCGGCTCTAAGACACACTTAGGTGTCTATAGAAGCCTCCACTTTGACTGAGCTTTTGGCTAGAAAAATGCAAGTCAAAGTTACGAATAAGATGGAGAATAGTCAAAATTCTTTTCCATTAAGACCAACCTTTTGTACGCCGATTCTTTCACAAAACAAGCGTTAGAAAAAACCACCGAGTTTGCCTCCGATCCGACTTGATTACTCCGATCTTGATCATGTATGGCTTGAAATTTTCCCGTCCTTGCTTGAAAAGGAGTTTGGCATCAAAAAATTTGAAATTTGAATCTTGAATTTTTTAACCCTTGGTTGAGTACGTTGGATGCTCGATTTTTTCTTGAAGTTTCTCTTGGCATTTGTCTGGTTCAATCCACTGGGGAATATATTTTTGAAGATTTAAAATTTCCTTGAATTTGTCGGACCTAGGAACACCATACCAGCATATGATGTTTTCTTCGACGAATTGAGCTATCTTCTTGGAGCCCAACACTTTGAATGATCTGTCTTCGACCCATTTGGTGAAGTAGTCTATCGCAGCTAGTATGAACTCGTGGCCCCCGATACCCGGTGGAGTGACTTTGCCAATGACGTCGATATCCCAAGGTGAGAAAGGCCAAGGTGAAGTGTGTGAATATAGCATAGGTTGTGACCCATGCTTCAGATTGACACACTTTTGATATGTGGAACACTTTTTGATGAAGAGATGGCAATCCCGCTCGATTGTAGTCCAATAGTATCGAACCCGCATGATTTTCAGATCTAGCTAAGAGTCATATCAAGAGATATAGCCTTGCCTTCTGGGTGATTGATAGGGAGATTTTCCTTTGTTGAAAGATCAACACCACAATCAAACAAAATTTATAGAACCGCTAGACTAACCAACTATATGAACTATAGTGGCAAGTATAGGGATCGTCCCAAAGAAATGATGGTTCTCGAGTTTAAATGTCAAGCTAGTTCGAACAAGAAGTTTGATTTAAATTATCACTATGAAGCTAAACTAACAATTAAACTAGATTGAATCAAGGAAGGGAAACGTTAGGGAGTTGGGGATAGTCTAGGAAAATCGGGGGAAATGAACTTCCATCTAGTAATCATGAATGATGCAATGACATAGCACATAGGGGAAAGAAACCAAATGACGTGCTCGCCGCCTCTCGGATGGAGCACGCGAAGCAACCTAGCCTATAGAAGAGATTTCGCCTAGTCCTAAGCTAGATAAGCTTGCATATAATAGGAACAATCATTCACTTGCATGAAATAGGCTCACAATGTCTTGCCAAACCTAAATCATACATTCCAATCTAATTCAATCAACTAGCATTTGCAACTACTACTCAATTGATCATGAAAAATCCTAGCACTAAATCAATTTAATCACATCAATCATTCATCAATCAAATCATCAAATTCCCCTAATTAGTCCCCTAGATTCTCCCCTTTCCCTAACCTAAATCTACTCACTAATCATACTAGAAATCAAGAAATCCATTAATTCTAGACTAGCAAGCATGAAATTGAAAGATTAGAAAGAGAGAATCAAAGACTAGAACAATCAATTGAACAATCAACAAGAGAATTAAGGATCAAAGTAACTAAAGTAAAATCAAGAAGAATTCAAGAATTGAAGGGATTAAAGAACAATCAGCAATCACAACAAAAGCAAGAATTAAGAAATTGAATTGAATTGCACAAAATTGGAAGTAGAGGTTAGAGAATTACACATTGATGCTTCAATGGAGGAGAGTTTCTCTCTCTAGAAATTCTGAAAAACTAAATTTGAGAATCTAAAAATGTCAACTAAAATTCTACACTTAACAAAATAAACGAAAAATCTATTTATAAGTTTCCCCAAATAGAAGTCGAAATTCGAAAAAGAGCAGCCCGCGCAGCCATTCGGTCGCACAGAGGGTCCGTGCGACCGAACGTAAAAGAACCATTCGAGCAAACACTGAGACCTGTGCGAGCGAAGACAGCGAAGAGCACTTCCTTCGTCATGTGAGACCGAACGAGGAACCTTGTTCGGTCGAATGGGGTTTCTTTGGCTCATATCTCCTCTGCAGTATGATTCGCTCGAACAGAAGGGCCTGTGTGGGCGCACAACTCTTGTGCGGTCGAGAAGAAAACCTTGTGCGGTCGCATCCCAAATTTGAGACATTCTGCATCCAAAAATCCATTCTGTGCGACCGAACAACAGAGCACGTTCAATCGCACAATCCCTGTGATGTCGAACATAAAGACCGTGCGGTCGCTTTACAAATTTGAGACATTCTGCGTCCAAAAATCCATTCTGTGCGACTGAACAACAGAGCACCTTCGACCGCACAGAACTGGATATTCTTTGATGCCCATTTGCACTCCTCTGTTCGGGCGCACAAATCATCACTCGATCGCACAAGCCCTGTTTTGGCTTGTTTTCCACCACTTTTCATCATAATCACCTATAAAGCACAAGATGGAGCGAAACTTGTAAAATTCACACAAAAAACTATAAAAACTATAAAAAAAGCATAAAAACTAAAATAAAATCCTAAGCTAAGAGCGACATAAATGTCGCTCATCAAACTCCCCCAAGCTAAGCGTTTGCTAGTCTCTAGCAAACTAAACTCAATTAGGGAAGAATGAGCAACTATTAGAAAAAACTGACAAAAACAAAAATCCAGCAAATCTAATCAAGGCAAGACCTAAAAGAAATGAAAAACAAACCAAGAAAAGAAAGAAAAAAAAGAAGAAGAAAAAAAAAGAAAAGAAAAGAAAAGAGAAGAAAGCAAAATTAAACTACAAAATCCAAGATAGGGCCTTTATTATGGAACGAGTATAAAAGAACACTAATATTACCAAATAAATAAATGAGTACACGCTAACTAATGTACTAAATCGAGTGAAAGATTCAAGTGCCAAGCAAAGCGAACTAAGGGTGAACACTAATCAATTCCCCTTCAACAGAGCATACCACGTCAAATCTCTAGATCTTTTCCACCCTTGAGAATAGCGTCTCGAGACACCGCGAAGACACCGGAGAAAATAAGATAGGCTACCCGACATCTTAGCATGACAATCCCATTCCATAAACTTGACCAAATCCTCCCTCCACCGACAATGACTCAACTCTAAAGGGTCAAGAGGACTTTTTAGGGTGTAACGTAGGCTAGGGGTAAGGTGTGGAACAAATTTGGTAATTTGGTGCTCATACCTAAAGTGAAGCGCAATGATAGGACTCAACTCAAGCATATTGAACCAAATACAAACTTGTACCACTTATTTGGGGCACCCCCAAGCTTATTCAACAACAATTCTTAACTACAACTCTTTTTGCACTTTTCTTGATTTGATTTTCTCTTTTTTTTGTGTTTCAATTGAAACTTTTCTCATGCCTTGTTTTTCTCTATTTTTGGCTTTTTCAAAACTTTTATTTCTCATTTTTTTGCTTTTGCATCACTTATTCACTATATACAACACATTTCCCAAACTTTGCCATTCATACCAAAAACAATCATTCCTCAACTTTGCATATTCATTCAAAACCAACAAGCATCATAACACAAAGCTTCACTATCACTCCTAAGGGTGAAAATAAAACAAAGGCTATTAGGCTTGTAATGTGCTCATAAGAAATGAAGGGGCAACGCTCAAATGGCTAGCAAGGGGGCAAATGCAAACAAAAACATATGAGAAAAATAGAAAATAAAGTCCTAAACTAAAACGAAACATAGTCACCGAAAGAAATGCCTCTATTGTCCCCTAAAGTAGTTCGGTCGCGGTCTCTGGAAGAAAATAGTCAAATTCTGGAAGTAAGAAAGTCAATGCTAAGGATCCATGCCACTCAATATATATGTATATGTGTTTGGGATAATTTGAATATGAACCTCACATGGGAGCAAATACCACTCTCTCCGGTTTCAAGTCACTAGAGAGATCGACATCATCTTACCACAAGCCAAGGGTTCAAGACGTATGCCACTCAAAGTTCTAACCAACTTCCTTAACACCAAATCCTAAATTCGACCCAAGACATTAAAAACCGTGTAAACATCTACCAATTGGGAATAAAAGAATTCTAGTCTACAAGTTCCAATTTTATTTGCTCAAATCAAGAATATTGCCTAAGAAAACCTAGAAAAACTTTCCTTGACAAAAGGAAAGGAAAAAGAAGAAAAAGAAAGAAAAAGGAAGAAAATAAGAAAACACACAAAAAAGGAAAACAAAAAGAAACAAACAAAACAAACGAAAAGAAAAGAAACTAAAATCAAACTAAAAACAAAGAAACTAACATATACAAGTGCACATAATGGTATTGTTTCCAAGACATGAGCATCACAAATAGGTAACTACACAACAAAACTCCCCCCAAGCTAGAATTAGGCCATGTCCTCAAGGCCTACAACTAAACAAGGAGGGGCACACCTACCCATCCAACCAAATGCCCCATATGCAAGATGCCCGTCCCAAAGAATTCATGTGAGATAGAAAGATATTACCGGAAATGTCGTGGGAGCAAGTCCCGCAAAGAACCGGTAAAAACCGAACAAACTCACCAAAATATCGACGAACAAGTAATAGGTGGAAAGTGGGAACCCACATCAACAAAACCAAACCACAAAGAGCACTCAAAAACAATCAAGAAAAATGTTAGTAGACAAGGCCAAATGGCCAAAACAAACTCAAAACAAGAAAAAACTCATCATCATATATACAACCACATGAAGTGGCAAGAAGATCACACCAACAAACATCAAACACTCCGCATAACAAACCCCTACTCCGCATTCCTCCCCCAAGCTAATCACAAGCATACCATCACATCAAGATGGGGGAGAAATGGAGTGAATCCCTAAGAAGAAGGGCCCGGGGCATGCCTTTTACCCTTTGCATCATGAATCCTCCAATATTCATCCCGCTCAAGACGATGAGCACGAGCCGCGTCGTCGGTGAACGGGGTGAAATTGTAGGTGAGGTCCACATCGGAACCCGAAGCGTCGGTATAGGGAGGCCAACCATATTCGGGCCGAAGGGGGTAGTTTCCATGGGGTGGCTCACCTCGGGGACCATCCCAACCACCCGCATATCCCCTAGGCGACCCGGTGAAATCCTCGGGCCAACCATCGGGCCGATCAACCGGTGGGGGAGTGGGATACATTGGATCACCACGGTAGTCACTCCCTCCCATCATAGTATAGTCATAGGGAGGAAAGGAGGGGGGAGTGACACCGGGTTGGGAGGGGCCCGTCCAATACGGGTAAGTGGGCGTACGCTCCTCGTTCCAACTCGGGATGGGCCCTTGTTGGGGAGGATGGTAGGGATAGTTGACATAGGGGGCAAAGTCCCCTTTGTCAACATGGTAGTCGTACGCCCGCCCACCGTAGTAGGACGAGTCAAAATCGGGAAATGAATCCCCCGTGCGGCTCCCTTAAGGAGCAAGAGAAGCCAAGACACGTGCTTGGTCCTCTTGCCCTTGCAAGATAGTCGCAAGGGTGGATTGCAAACCCGTCATGTCAAAAGGAGAGGAGAGAGGTATATTACCCGCATTCGGGGGAGGAGGACTAGGAGACCAAGGAGGAGCTTGAGTAGAGGTACCGGTAGGCTCGGTAGTGGCGGCGGCGGCGGCGGCCTTGACAAACTTTTGATGCCCCGGAAGCAAGAAACGGACATTAGGGGACCACGAAGTGATGAGCGGGTGCGGAAGAAAGCACCAATCGTTCTTCCTCACAAGCCAAATCCATTGTGCCTCATTGGTGGTGTAGTGGAGCCAAGTGGCATGGTACATCGCCCGGATGTTTAAGAACTCACCACCGGCCACGGGAGGTAAAGCCGCCATCTCCTTGGCACGAGGGTTGTTCGGAAGAAGCCGAACAAGAAGAGTGAGCAAGCCTCCAAGGAGGATGTCGGATTTATTCAAGTGGTTATCCCGAACCACGATGATCTGGAAAATGAGCAATTGCCCGAAATCAAGTACCCCTTGCTCCTCTTGTGTGGACAACCACAAACCACCAAGTTCCGTGCCCGACAAGGCACCGGTAGCACCCTTAGAGAAAAGGGCATAGATGAGGAGGCGGCTCATGATGCGGATGGCCGGATGATGGAATGAAGAAGATTTGGCCGAGGCGGAGAAGAAATCCCCATCGTCTCCGGTGAGCTCCCTCCACCAACTATTTTCATCATAGTTTTTAGCACATTCGGACCTTAGGTTCATGACGAAACCGTGCTCCGAGTCGAAGGAGAAGAGGGCATTGATTTGATTGTGATTCAACTTGTATTGACAACCGAAGACTTGGAAGCTCAATTCCACCACATTATCACCATCCTCATCTTCTACAATGTTCTTCCGAGCCGAGGAGAGGAACTCCAATGTCAACCTTTTGTAGGTTGGGGGACTCATCTTTGCGAACTCTTCCCACCCTAGGCCCTTGATCAACTTGTCAACCTCGGCCTCAACCCCCAAGCTACGAACGCTCTCCCGACGGAAGAACTTGGTGGGCTTAATGGTGCTCTTGGAAAGGAGCTCAAAGAAATCCCAAGATCGTTGGTCGGTGAACTCAATTCCGTAGGTTTCCATGTTCGGCGGGGTTGGTGCCTTCCTCTTTGATGTAGAGGTGGTCGAGGTCGCGGTTGCGGTGGGGTTCTTCTTTGAGCGCTTTGGTGCTATTGAGATGAGTTGAAGCTAAGCAAAAATCTACAAAACAAAGAGAAACAAACCAAGACACACAAAGAAGAGTAAACTAAGTTAGTTCACAATCTAGGACAAACAAACAACTACAAGAGCTAAGGGTAAACTATCTCCATCAATTCTTCAACAAGCTCCAAACATTACACCGACTTCTCAACAAGTATGAACTAACCACATTACTCCACACTAACAACCACAATCAATCAACCAACACTTCCACAAACAAGTATAATCAAAGTAGCCCAAAATCTCACAAAATCATCTCAAAAAGCTAGAGCTTAAATGGAACAGGGAATCAAACATGCATAGCTCATCTAGACAATTAAAGATTAATCACAATACAAACATGCATCAACAAACACCCAAAAATCAAAAAAATTCGGAAAAATCAAAAACAATATGAACATGGTGAAAATGGAATGAAATACAAGAATTAAGGGAATGAAATCATCACCACAAGCAAAGGAAGTGGTCTAGAATCGATCCCAAGTAGCCTCAAGAGTTCCAATTCACCACACACAAAATTATGACCAATTTCACAAAAATCCTAGAAATTGGGGCTTTTGCAAAAATCTAAAATTTTGGGGATTTTGGGGGTTGGGATGAATGAGATTGAGTGTATTTGATGAATGGGAAGTGAAATTTGTGAAGGGAAGTGAATGAAATTGATGAGGAGTAGTAGTAGTAAGTGAGAGAAGAGAGCAATGGAGAGGAGAGTATGAGAGGAGAGTCGAACAAATGAAGAAAAATGGGAGGGGGAGTCGCGATTTTCGAATTAAAGAGTTCAGAGGCAGCCCCGCTTGTTTGTGCGATCGAACAGAAAAAGTTGTTCGGTCGCACAGACTTGTGCGATCGAATTTTTAAAAATGTGCGATCGTGTTCCAAAAACTGGCCATTCTGCCTCAAAAACCAGTTTTGTGTGATTGAACGAGGAATCCTGCTCGGTCGCACAAAACATGATTTTGCAAATGTTTCACAAACTTCCCCTTTCAATCGAAAAATAAGCTAATTAATGGAAAATAATGCATAAAATCAAATAAAAACTAAAACTAGGAGTTAGACAACCGGGTTGCCTCCTGGGTAGCGCTCGTTTAACGTCATTAGCTTGACGAATCCCCCCAAAGCTCATGGGGGGACAAGAGAGGAAATGAATACACGGGTTGCCTCAAGGTAGCGCTCGTTTAACGTCATTAGCTTGACGGACCCCCCGAAAGTCAAGGGGGGTCAAACACAACAATCCTCGGGTCAACACTAGTCAATAAACCTTTCTTGGCCTCCTTGGGCACAAACAACTTACCCAAACCACCATTTATTGAGTGGAGACCAAACCAAGTCCTCCTAGGCATAGGATTGCCTTGCTTAGACTTCTTTCTCATACACCTCTTACCATTACATGCCGGAGTGAGTGACTCCACATCATCTAGATCCATCCCGAATGTGTCGGGAATGGTGCTGACGTCATCATAAGAATCGTCTAGCACAAAGGAGGTCTCGTGCATATCCTTCTTCACCTTCCTATCAAACTCAAAATCACACTTAAGAACACAAGGATTGTTAGAAGCAATAGCACAAGAATGATTGTGCTCAACACAAGCAAGAGTGTCAACTTTCATACAACTTTTCATCTCAGAGCAACAATGTTCATCAATTGCAAGCTTGAAACTAGCCTTGGCGTCTCCCGCTTTCAAGTTGATTAGTCCTCCTTGCACATCGATAAGAGCACCCGCGGTGGCCAAAAATGGCCTCCCCGAGATAATGGGGGTATGGGCATCCTCATCAATGTCCAAGACGACGAAGTCCACAAGGAAAGTAAGCTCGCCAACAACTAGGGGGACATCCTCAACCTTGCCAATAGGGTACTTGACTGAACGGTCGGCAAGTTGCAAGGTGATGTTGGTTGGGACAAGATCACCAACCTCAAGCTTGGCAAACACCGAATAAGGCATTAGACTAACGCTAGCACCCAAATCGCACAAGGCATTACTTATTTCAAACTCCTTAATAGCACAAGGGATAGAAAAAACTACCCGGGTCTTTGAGTTTGGGTGGCATTTGGTTAAGAATGATAGCACTACAATTCTCGGTGAGGTTCACCGTCTCCTTTACGTCGCAATCCCACTTCCCACTCAAGATTTCCTTGAGAAACCTTGAGTAGGTAGGCATTTGTTTCAACGCGTCCGTAAAGGGGAGAGTGATGTGCAATTTTCGAAGAACATCAAGGAATTTTGAGAATTGCACATCTAACCTGTGCCTTATGAATCTTTGGGGATAGGGAAGTTTAGGAGTGGGGAGAGGTAGGAGAGTTGCCTCCTTTGGTATAGGAGTTTCTGAAGGAAATAATGCCCTTGGTCCAAGTATGCATTTAATGATAAGTCTAATAAATGCGGTTCAGTATTAATTATGCAAGTCAATAATTCAGTGAGATCAAGTGAATTGAATGCCTAGCTAGAGGCCGCTTCAGTTCAAGTGGATTAATGATATTAATCCACAGCTTCCTCTTGACTGAACCCGTAGGGTCACACAAATAGTACGTAAACGGATCAAGTATTTAATGGCATTAATTACTCTATCTAATCAATATTCAGAATCGACGGATCTTGGTTTCAGTAGGAGCTGAGATCGTCAAAGGCAAAGAAATGAATACTCTGGAAACGATGATATTGCCAGAAACGGAAATATGGATCGTATCGGAAATATAAATATTATCCAAGTCGTAGATGTTGCCGGAAACGGAAACATGGTACGTATCGAAAAATATTATCGGAAATGGAAATATTGCCGGAATAGGAAATATTGCCGGAAACGGTAATATTGTAAGAATCGGAAATATTATCGGAATCGGAAAATAATTCCGGTAACGGAAATATTAAATATTTGTTCGAGACGGAAATTTATTCCGGAATCGGAAATGTTAAATATTGTTCGTATCGGAAATGAATTCCGGAATCGGGAAATTAATCGGAAGCGCGTCGTACGAATTAGCATCGGACGAGCTTGCTAGACGAAGGCCCAGCACAAAGCCAGGCCCACGTCCAGCAAGGGAAACGCGCGCCACAACACGCCAGCCCAAGGTTGCGCCAAGCCCACCGCAAGGCAGGCCCAGCGCGCGCCCAAGGCTGCGGCAGCTTGTGGGCTTCTTGGCAGTGGGCTGCGAGTGCTCGGGCTGCGCGCGCGCTCATGGCGCCCCTCGTGGGCTGCTGTGCGTGCGTGTGTGTTTGTGTTCACATACGAAACCTAAAGCGCGATTGATGATTAAATTCCAAATCCTAAAAGATAAATTTATTAAATAAGAGTTCTACTAGGGTTCTAATTTAATTAATTCGTATCCTAGTAGGATTCGATTACTTATTCCATGGCCTATAAATATGAGTTCAAGGCCCATAATTTATAACGAGTTTCAAGTATTCAAAGGTAAGAATTTGAGCAAAAATTCAGCCAAACACTTGCCCATATAGCCGAGTATAATTAGTACCTTAAAGGCGATTCGAGTTGGTCAATCTTAAGGCAGATCCGGACGTGCTGTGGACTTTCTATGGAGGGACGACACTTGGAGTCCTAAAGACTTGTTCTTGTTCGGTTCGGGCGCAGCAAGGGAGGGCACGCTACAAAGTGTATGCATCTAAATTATGATAATTGTTATGTGGCAATTACTTTGGAATCCTGGCGTTTATGGTTTTACCGCATGATTTATATTCGCTTATATGTATCATAACCTAACAGTGGTATCACGAGCCTCTAATTAATTCCATAATAATTTCTTAACATGGTTAAATTTTACAAATTTGCAAAGAATTAAAAGGGGTGATTAATTTTCGTAATTGTTAATTAATTGCAAATTGCGTTTATTTAATTATATGTACGCAGTTTTTCGGCAGTTTCTTCGTTACTCAACGAAATCGAGTGATTTTTGTGTCAATTCCGCATGTAAAAGGCATTCTAAAATTTGGACAAAAACACTATTTTTCGGCCTAACCCAGAATGCCCAAAGTCGAAGCCTAACTATGACTTTTCGGAGGTTTTAGTTTTTCGAACGCAAAAGTTTGTAATTTTAAGATGTTAAATTGAATATTTGCGATTCTTGTTGTTAAATCTTGAATTTTTTATTGACCTACTGTATATGTTTAACAAATTTGAATGCCTAAGCTTGTTAATTATACAACCTAATTTGTAATTGTGATTAATTTGTTGAAATTCGAATAATTTAGAATTAATTTGATTTTCATAATTAATTAACGATTTAATTAGGTATCAATGATTAAAAAAACCACCATAAAAATTGTTAATTTATGATAAATTTTAAATTTTTATGACCTAGATTTGAATCCATGATAATCGGAAATTAATTGATTAATAAATTTTCGATTTTTCTCCCTAAAATTATGATATTAATATGATTTATTAATTTGTCATTAATTTTGAAATAAAATTTTAATTTTTATGCAATTCGCTCATAAAAGTTGCACGCACAAAGCAATGGACGCTACGTGTTACCCTTAAGGGGTGTTGTATAGTGCAGGCACGCGACGACGAGCAAGGGAGCTCGTCGCCCGTGCAGTACAAATGCAACGAGCAACATAGCATGGCGCGCGCGCGAGGCGTTGGTGCTGGCCGTGTGTGCAGTGCGATGGGCGATGGGCGACAAGGCAAGGCATGAGCGAGCAGACACGTGTGGGCAGCCAGCGTGCTGCGCCACAGCGCGCACTGCCTCGCCAGCGAGCGATGGCTCGCGCCAGCGAGCGATGCCTCGCGCCAGCGAGCGATGCCTCGCACCAGCGAGCGATGCCTCGCGCCAGCGAGCGATGCCTCGCCATGCAGCTGCTGCGATGCGAAGCGGGCGAGCAGGCTGCGCGCAAGCGTGGTTTGGCTTGCTGCATTTGCGCGTGGCTGCTGCTAGTCATGCATACCGAGCGATCAGTCGAGGGGCGCTGCTGCCTCGTGCACTCGACGGGGCTTGGGCGCAAGCCCAAGTGCCTCGTCTTGTTACGATTGATTAATTAATTCGGAAACGATTTTAATTAATTTTAAAATTCGTAATTAATTGTTTTCTCAGAATTTATTTTTGAATAATCTAATTATTATAAATTTTAATTTATACTAATTATTTTACTAAAATTAAAACCTTGAATTAATTTAAATTCATTTTAATTCAACTGAAAATAAATTAAATGGGTTCAATTATAAATTTATATGAGCTTTAAATTTTAATTAAATTTGTATGTTACGGGTTAGACTAGGAAATACATTTTTATGTTTAAAATTAGTAAAGCATGTGAATTTATTGGTTTAAGTGGGAGCATTTTAGTCATAAACTCTTGATTAGGTCTACATTCCTTTAAGGTTAAACAACTTGATTAGAATTAATAAGGACTGAATAATTGGTAGATTATTGGTGCCCTTGATTAATTGCTGCAAATATTTATGTGATGCATAACATGTTCTACTAACGAGCTATGTGGCCCATTCATGATAATGAATGGGTGAATGGTATATATTGTATATGTACTGTTTTGCAGGTTATTGAAAAGTGACTAGTATGGCCCAAATAGGATATAAAATATGGTCTGCATACCATTAATTTGAATGTAATATTGGTCTAAAGTACCAAACTTTATTGCTTTTAAATATGGTCTGCGTACCATCAAATAGTTGTAATTAGTTTAATTATAGCTTATCCTATTTGAAGAAAATGGCGCCTCCCATGGTGAAATTCAAGACGGAGTTTCCAATCCATTTTCAAGACGGACTTTGAAGTTGAAGCTTCAAGATGAAGTCGGGCCATACTAGATCACATTAATATCTTATGCATGTTTTAAGTTATTTATTGCTTTAAATATGCCTTAATTATGCATGAGATTGTGGCTTGATTATGTTGCATGATTAAGGATTTTAGTTCACTTAAAATCTAACCAACATAGTAAGAGCCTTAAGTTCCAAACTTAAAAATTGAGTTAAAAGGTGTCATGCCAAAATAACACTTACTTGGATAACCTTTACATCAATCTTAGTAATAGTTTTCCGCCATAGAGAGGTGTTACTTATTGATTCTAAAGGGGTAAGGTACACAAATAATTGTGAGTACATGTTAGTTTTGGTGAAACTCAACGATATAAGTAAGGAGTCCTTTTATGTCGTGGCAAATGCGATAGGTTTACCTAATAAGTTCTAAGACGTGCCTATCAACCAAGAGTAGTTTCTAGACTATTAGCAAAGGCTTTGCTTACCTAATATATTTTAGAATTGAGTCTAAATACATAACGTGCTTAATTTTCAATGATTTAAGGATCTTGGAATCATTTTATTCACACCTGCCGGAACAATAAATTCGAATAAAATGCCAATGACTTGTTTAAACTGCATGATTGCTTTAATTTTCAAGTTATTACTCATGATAAATGTTCAGACTTTGCATGCTTCAATGTATGTTTTAATTATTGTTTATAATTAAATATCTTACACTGCAGTAAATCCTTTTAGAAGGATAACAGTAAATTTCTTTGATTGGTAGTGAATCCAAGAACAATTCACGGAAATGAGAGAAGATGAGCAATTTAAAATGTACGTTTCTTATAGCGACTTTTATGGCTGTTTTTCGAGTATCAAAGTCGAATGGCAAACCGGTTGGTGCATGTGAATTCAAAATACAATGTAGTTTTGAGATCATAAAGCATTGAGTCTAAACTCTCAGCTTTACCAATGGTTAACAACCTAATATCTTTTATCCATTTATTTCTCAAATGAGTCTAGTCCCTAGACATTCGAATAGATCGATGCTTAGAGAACTTTAGAAGCTTCTGGTAAGATCATCTAGTTGAAACAAAACATTCAACATAAATAAAATGGTAAGAACTTTGTTGGAGTGACATTGGACATGTCTAAACAAAGTATAAAAGTCAACACTAGAGAATTCAATTCTTAAGACCAAGGGTACAAGAAATAGGAAAACAAGGAACAAATGAAAGAAATTTTACGATTCCGTTTCTACCTATAAGTTTATGTTTAAGAGAAGTGACCTAGCAATCAAACTTCCTTGGTATCATATACCGCTTGAGGTTCTTACTTCGGTAATAACTCAAATAATGGAAGCTGGGCTACACTAATGGCCTACAAGTAGGAAATGAAGCATGGCAATGCTACATTAGTTGTAGGGTCATCTAGTTTGTTTTAAAGTCCTTTCCAAGGCTGGAACTTAATGGCTATTTTGTTCCACAATCAGCATACCTAAATTTCTGTTTTCAAACACAGAAAGACTCACATTCAGAAAAACAAAAACAATGCTTGTTTGTTTATTTATTTGAATGAAATGGTCATTTACGGGTTGAGTCAATATGCTTGATTAAAACAAACAACTCTTTAACAATAAGAAATTTACTAGGTTCAAATCAATCTCTTGATTTGAGTTCCACAAATCTTTGGCATTGTTACTTAGACCATATCAACAAGTTAACATTCATAAGCTCTGTTTTGATGGACTTTTGAAAGTTGATTGATTTCTAGATCAATTCAAGACAAGCTAGTCTTACTTGTTGAAAGTGACAAAATATATGAACTATTGTTAGAAAGCCTAGACAATAGAGTTCAAAGCTAAAGAAAGATTTTATGACTTTATTATATCACCTAGATTTGAGTGAATATTGGTTTATTTACTCAAAGTGATATAAGTTTGAATCTGTTTGACTAGTTCAAAGATTCAGAAGTATAAAATCCACATGGCAAGAAATCATAAAGATCTAGGTTAGATCATGACGATGATTACTTTAAGACCAAAAATGATCATCAATGATTGTTTGTTGTAATTTCACGATCTAGCTCCATAAGATATGGCATATCTAAGTTGGAATGATCGAAGTCAATTAGTACTTGATTCGATCAATGATTAATCATAAAGAATTTTCCTATAATTTCTAAAACAAAATGCTCAACTACCACCAAACTAAACTAAATTCGTCAAAGCAATTGAAAAGTAATTTCAGAATATCTTTTCAAAAATATATATCTAAAGAGTTGCAAAACTCAGTGGGAACTTAGTGTTTGTTATTCGACAAACTAAGGCCCAAGTATAGATATATGTTTTATTGTGATTTATTCAAATGAAGCACAAAGGTATTGTTTCTACCACAAATTTTTGAGAACATAATGTTTGTTTGCTCGAAATAATGTCCTTTTGGAGATTCGTTTCCAAAATGACAAGTGGAAGAAAATGGACCTCGAAAGTCATCGAGGCGAACAACAAACATAAAACGGAGATTCCAGAGGCTTTTCGAAGTTTTTCAGAAAATCCAAACACTTATTCTATAAGGACTTTAGAAGTGGCTTTAAAGAATATACATCTCTTAGAAGACTTTACAAGTGCTTCAAGGAGAACGGAATATTCAAAGGACTTTCAAGTGGCTATTGATATTCTATTGTTTGATGTTCTATACCCAAGTAGGCATAGAGTTCAAGTCACTGAAACTATGAGATTCTTCTATTAGATAGTGAAGAAACATGGAGTTCATGTCACTAAAGCTACGCGATTCTTCTATTAGATAGTGAAGGAACCTACAACTTGCAGCCAAACTATTATCATTAATGAGTTTGTGACTTGTAAGAAAGCTATGACGAAACCGAGATTCCTTAAAATAGTTAAAGGCCATATATAGAGTCAAATGTTTTATATGGTTAAAGGCTATAAAACATAACCAATGTTTTGATGACAAAATTGAAATTTTGTTGATTTGCAAGAATGGTTTACACCAATTGGTTGGAAATTGGTTTTAGGGATAAAAACCATCAAACATGGAATTGTGTTCACAACAAAAATCTAGATTGGTTGCTAAAGGTTACAAGCAAATTCATGGCATGGATTGTGTTGAAACCTCATGCATAATCGTAATGCTCAAGTCTATAAATCAAGCAATGATTGCATATTGGTACATATGGCAATTGGATGACAAAACATCTTCCTCAATCAAATGTTGGAAGAAACTATGTACATGGCATGTCATAGGATTTGTGGATCCAAATAAATGCTTGAAAAGGAAAGCTAGCTTATAAAATCTAAATACAGATTTAAGCAAGCAATTGGGAATTGGAAATGTATTTTAGTGAAACTAATAAGGATTTTAGTTTCATAAAATGTACATGATTCTTATAGATGTATAACAAGTTTAGTGGGAGTACGTAACACTTAATTGGTCCTATGTGTATCACACACATATCTCTCTATTATGATATAACATTCAAATGCTAATGACTTAGATTTGAAATTATTCATCAATAATGGACCATGGCGAAACTTCGTACATACTGGGTATTAAGATCTATTTACAAAGATCTTATTTTTTGGATTAAGAAATGGCATTTACTAAATCAAACACGAAAGACTCCATTGGAGATATTTGACCCATATGAATAAATCTAAGTAATGAATGTTTGAACTATGTATAAGCATTTACTAAGTTAAACATCAAAGAATCTAATGAGATTCTTCACCTATATTATATGTCAAAGAATTTAGCTGGAATTAGTATCTACTGAAACTAGATAAGCTAAAGTTACATGAATGGAATTCAATTGGGAATTATTCTGCAAAAGAATTTATCATGTATGATATAATATGAGGATCGCCAAAAATGTATCGTATGGCTTTAGGCATGACGAACATATACCAATCTCTATTGATCTAAGTGAAGATCAAATAGATTGAGATCAAGAATACTTATGGTACTTGAAAAGTACATAGGAATAGTTCTTGATTCAAGGAAATAAAGATATGCTAAATATTGATGCTACACGCATAAACACTGGCAAAGGATCAAGCAAGATTCCTTTGGAGTTAACCATTGACAAGGACGAGCTAAAGAGCATCGTGTTTTGAAATGGAAACATGGATTGGAGACCATGAGTTGTTGCGTGGGAAATTAAAATAATAATTTCTATGATCTAAGATACAGATGGAAAGTCTCCAAATATCTATGGAATGCTTGGATAAGTAAATCCAACCAAAGCATCACTAGCAACCTATATAGTTGAAGTAAAAGTACTTATTGCCTAAGAAGCAATAAAACAGGGTTGTTTGTGTTAAAGAGTTCTTCACTGAACTGTTAGGTTATGATACATATGACAAAACATAAATCATGCGGAAAAACCATAAAGCCAGGAAACATATTATTTACACATAATCATTTAGCATAGTTTAGATGCATACACTTTGTTGCGTGCCCTTCCTAGCTGCACCCGAACCGAACAAGAACAAGTCTTTAGGACTCCAAGTGTCGTCCCTCCGTAGATAGTCCACAGCACGTCCAGATCCGCCTTAAGCTTGACCAACTAGAATCGCCCTTAAGGTTGCTTAGGAATTTCGGCTATTTAGGTGCAAGTGTATGGCTGATTTTTTATCAAAATCTTACCTTTAGAATACTTCAATTGTATCTATAAATTATGACCCTAGGCACCTATTTATAGAGGTATGGAAAAGCAATTATAATCCTACTAGGATTTGGATTTATTAATTAGAATCCAACTTTAACTCTAAATAATAAATTTAATCTATTAGGATTAGGATTTAATCAATACACGAATTCCGATAGGATTAGGATTCGTTACGAACATGAGCATCATATGGCCACGAGCATCGCACCACCCGCGCAGGCCTTGCGGCCCACACGAGCAGTCGCTGCTCGCAGCCCAACAGCACGCTTAGCGTGCACGCGCCAAGGCCTTTCTAGGCCTCGCCTTACGCTGGGCCTGGCGAGGCTGTGGCAGCTCCATGTTGGGCGCTCGGCTTGCTGGGCGCGGGCCTGGCTTCGTGTTGGGCCTTCGTCTAGCAAGCCTCGTCCGATGCTAATTCGTACGATGCGCTTCCGATTAAATTCCCGGTTCCGGAATTCATTTCCGATACGAACAATATTTAATATTTCTGATTCCGGAATTAATTTCCGTTTCGAACAAATATTTAATATTTCCGTTTCCGGAATTATTTTCCGATTCCGATAATATTTCCGATTCTGACAATATTTCCGTTTCCGGCAATATTTCCGATTCCGGCAATATTTCCATTTCCGATAATATTTTCCGATACGTACCATGTTTCCGTTTCCGGCAACATCTACGACTTGGATAATATTTATATTTCCGATACGATTCATATTTTCGTTTCCGGTAATATCATCGTTTCCGGAGTATTCATTTCTTGCTTGTGACGATCTCAGCTCCCACTGAAACCAAGATCCGTCGATTCCGAATATCCATAGATGGAGTATTTAATGCCATTAAATACTTGATCCGTTTACGTACTATTTGTGTGACCCTACGGGTTCAGTCAAGAGTAAGCTGTGGATTAATATCATTAATTCCACTTGAACCGAAGCGGCCTCTAGCTAGGCATTCAGCTCACTTGATCTCACTGAATTATTAACTTGTTAATAAATACTGAACCGCATTTATTAGACTTAATATTATATGCATACTTGGACCAAGGGTATTATTTCCTTCAGCCTCCCACTTGTCATTAGGGACAAGTGTGCATTTCCTAATTCCTTTTTCGCTCGATGCTTGCTCTTGAACATAAGGTAAGAGTTGTCATCCTTATTATGTCCAGAGGTGTTTCTCGGTTTCAGAGTTCAACTGATCAAATAAACAGATAATCATAGCCTATGATTCATCCGAGCACGGCCATGCATTTTACAGTTTCTAGCTCTCCGAGTGGCCTTGTACAACTTTTAAGCATCTCATCCCGATTTATGGGAGGACAATCCCAATCTTACGATCTTGAGATTAGACTTCGTTTGATAGGTGATTACCTGAGCGTTGCCTTTATAGCCTTCTTTTACGGTGCGACGGTTGGTCAACGTCAAAGCAATCAGTTCTCAAACAAGTAATCTCAAATCACTCAGGTATTGAGGATTTAGTGTCTAATAATTTTAATGAAATTTACTTATGACAGATTTTCATCTCTTACAGTAAAGTTTCATAGGTCTGTCCGATACTAGTCTTCCCAAAGTAAGTATCTATGCAAATGATTATGACATTGCCATGTCCACATAGTTCAAGAAATAGAACTACTAGTCATCTTGCATTCTAGTCGTCTAATGTTTTCTATGCGTCCAATTTTATAGAAAACTCCGACCAGGGACCATTTTCAACTTTTGACATTCAAGTTCACTTGATAGACATTTCTTAGTCACAGGACTGGTCCTGACAGTCTATCTTGAATACATCGTCAAATTTATAGGGACTCATCATTTAAACCAAGATTAAATGGAATATGAAAATACATTTCATATATGATAAATGTTCAACCCTAATGTTTTACAACCATGGGCCTCAAACCCATCTTTAAAACAATTCATGGAATTCAAAGCTATGCTTGATTTCCAGTGCTACAACGTGAGTGTTGCTTCTCACTTGTTGCATAGGTTTAGTTATCATGCTTTGCCAATCTTAATATCCTTTTTATCGAATAATATTCAAGATATGATGATAAGATCTTTTGAGTTTGTTTATTATGTGATCTAGTCTTTCTTACTTCGATAGTGGTTCTACGCATTTTGCAATGAAGAACCATCAAGTTAGCAGACATGTGATCCACCCAAGTTCAGTGAAGAACTCTTTAACTTAAACAACCCTGTTTCATTCCTTCTTAGGCAATAATTAATTTTACTTCAACTATTTAGGTTGCTAGTGATGCTTTGTTTGGATTTACTTATCCAAGCAGTTCACAGATATGTGGAAGACTTTCCAACTGTATCTTAGAACATAGAAATTAATATTTAATTTCCCACGCAACAACTCATGGTCTCCGATCCATGTTGCCATTTCAAAACACGATGCTCTTTAGCTCGTCCTTGCCAATGGTTTGTCAAAACACGATGCTCCGATCCATGTTGCCATTTCAACAACGCAAGAACTTGCTTGATCATTTGCCTGTGTTTCTGCGTGTAGCATCAATATTTAGCATATCTTTATTTCCTTGAATCAAGAACTATTCCTATGTACTTTTTCAAGTACCATAAGTATTCTTGGTCTCAATCTAGTTGATCTTCACTTAGATCAAAAGAGATTGGTATATGTTCGTCATGCCTAAAGTTATACGATACGTTTTTGGCGATCCTCATATTATATCATACATGATAAATTCTTTTGCAGAATAATTCTCAATTGAATTCTATTCATGTAGCTTTTAGCTCATATAGTTTCGGTAGATACCAATTCCAGCTAAATTCTTTTGACATACAATATAGGTTAAGAATCTCACTTAGATCTTTTGATGTTTAACTTAGTAAATGCGTATACATAGTTCAAACATCCTTTACTTAGATTTATTCATATGGATCGAATGTCTCCAATGGAGTCTTTCGTGTTTGATTTAGTAAATGCCATTACTTAATCCAGAACAATATTATAAGATCTTTGTGAATGGATCTTAATACCCAGTATGCACTAAGTTTCGCCTTGGTCCATCATTGATGAATGATTTCAAATCTAAGTTATTAGCATTTGAATGTTATTTCACAATATAGAGATATGTGTGTGATACACATAGGACCAATTAAGTTTTACGTACTCCCACTAAACTTCTTATATATCTATAAGAATCATGTACATTTTATGAAACTAAAATACGTATTAGCTTCACTAAAATACATTTCTAATTCCCAATTGCTTGCTTAAATCTGTACTTAGATTTCATAAGCTAGCTATTCTTTTCAAGTATTTATTTGGATCCACAAATCCTATGGCATACCATGTACATAGTTTATTCCAACATTTGATTGAGGAATTGTTTTGTCATCCAATTGCCATATGTACCAATATGCAATCATTGCTTGATTTATAGACTTGAGCATTACGATTATGCATGAGGTTTCAACACAATCCACGCCGTGAATTTGCTTGTAACCTTTAGCAACTAATCTAGCTTTGTGTGTGAACACAATTCCACGTTTAATGGTTTTTATCCTTAAAACCAATTTGCAACCAATAGGTGTTAACCCATTCTTGCAAATCAACAAAATTTCAATTTTGTCATCAAAACATTGGTTATGTTTTATGGTCTTTAAACATCTAAAACATTTGAGTCTATATATGGCCTTTAACCATTTTAGAGAATTTGGGTTTCGTCATAGCTTTTTCACAGGTCACAAACTCACGATAATAGTTTGACTGCAAGTTGTAGGTTTCTTCACTATCTAATAGAAGAATCGCATAGCTTCAGTGACCTGAACTACATGTTTCTTCATTATCTAATAGAAGAATCTCATAGTTTCAGTGACTTTAACTCTATTCCTACATGGGTATAGAACATCAAACAATAGAATATCAATAGCCACTTGAAAGTCCTTTGAATATTTGTTCTCCTTGAAGCACTTGTAAAGTCTTCTAAGAGATGTCTATTCTTTAAAGCCACTTCTAAAGTCCTTAAAGAATAAATTCGGATTTTCTGAAGCACTTCGAAAAGCCTTCGGAATGTCCGTTTATGTTTGTTGTTCGCCTCGAAGACTTTCGAGGTCTATTTTTTCCCACTTGTCATTTTGGAAACGAATCTCCAAAAGGACATTATTTCGAGCAAACAAACATTATGTTCTCAAAAATTTGTGGTAGAAACAATACCCTTGTGTCTCATTTGAATAAATCACAATGAAACATATATCTATACTTGGGCCTTAGTTTGTTGAATAACAAACACTAAGCTCCCACTGAGTTTAGCAACTTTTTAGATATATATTATGAAAAGATATTCTGAAATTACTTTTCAATAGCTTTGACGAATTTGGTTTAGTTTGGTGGTAGTTGAGCATATTGTTTTAGAAATTATAGGAAAAGTCTGTATGATTCATCATTGATTGAATCAAGTACTAATTGACTTCGATCGTTCCAACTTAGATATGCCATATCTTATGGAGCTAGTCGTGAAATTACAACACACAATTATTGATGATCATTTTTGGTCTTAAAGTAATCATCGTCATGATCTAACCTGGATCTTTATGATTTCTTGCCATGTGGATTTTTATACTTCTGAATCTTTGACCTAGCCAAATAGATTCAAACTTATATCACTTTGAGTAAATAAACCAATATTTACTCAAATCTAGGTGAAATAATAAAGTCATAAAATCTTTCTTTAGCTTTGAACTCTATTGTCTAGGGGTTCTAACAACAGTTCATATCTTTTGTTACTTTCAACAAGTAAGACTAACTTGTCTTTAATGATCTAGAAATCAATCAACTTTCAAAAGTCCATCAAAATAGAGCTTTAGGACGTTAACTTTTTGATATGGTCTAAGAAACAGTGCCAAAGATTATTGGAACTCAAATCAAGGGATTGATTTGAACCTAGTAAAGTTCTTCTTGTTAAAGAGTTGTTTTTTTTAATCAAGCATACATGACTCAACCCGTAAATGACCATTTCATTCAAATAAACAAACAAACATTGTTTTTGTTCTTCTGAATGTGAGTCTTTCTGTGTTTGAAAACAGAAATTTAGGTATGCTGATTGTGGAACAAAATAGCCATTAAGTTCCAGCCTTGGAAAGGACTTTAAAACAAACTAGATGACCCTACAACTAATGTAGCATTGCCATGCTTCATTTCCTACTTGTAGGCCATTAGTGTACACTAGCTTCCATTGTTTGAGTTATTACCGAAGTAAGAACCTCAAGCGGTATATGATACCAAGGAAGTTTGATTGCTAGGTCACTTCTCTTTAAACATTAACTTTTAGGTAGAAACGGAATTGTAAATTCCTTTCATTTGTTCCTTTGTTTTCCTATTTCTTGTACCCTTTCTTATAGTCTTAAGAATTGAATTCTTTAGTGTTGACTTTTATACTTTGTTAGATATGTCCAATGTCACTCCAACAAGGTTCTTAATTACCATTTTAATTTATGTTGAATATTTTGTTTCAACTAGATGATCTTACCAGAAGCTTCTAAAGTTCTCTAAGCATCAATCTATTCGAATGTCTAGGGACTAGACTCATTCGAGAATTAAATGGACAAAGATGTTAGGCTGTTAACCATTGGTAAAGCTGAGCGTTTAAGCTCAATGCTTTATGATCTCAAAACTACAATGTATTTTGAATTCACAATCACCAATTGGTTTGCCATTCGATTTTGATACTCGAAAACAACCATAAAAGTCGCTATAAGAAACGTACATTTTAAATTGCTCATTTTCTCTCATTTCCGTGAATCGTTCTTGGATTCACTACTAATCGAGGAAATTTATTGTTAAAACATACATTGAAGCATGCAAAGTCTAAACATTTATCATGAGTAATAACTTGAAAATTAAAGCATTCATGCAATTTAAACAAGTTATTAGCATTTTATTCGAATTTAATGTTCCGGCAGGTGTGAATAAAATGATTCCAAGACCCTAAAACCATTGAAGAATTAAGCACATTATGTATTTTGACTCAATTCTAAAACATTTTAGGTAAGCAAGAGCCTTTTGCTAATAGTCTAGAAACTACTCTTGGTTGATAGGTACGTCTAAGAACTTATTAGGTAAACCTATCGATTTTTCCACGACATAAAAGGACTCCTTACTTATATCGTTGAGTTTCACCAAAACTAACATGTACTCAGAATTATTTGTGTACCTTAACCCTTTAGGACCAATAAGTAACACCTCGCTGAGCGAAAACTATTACTAGATTGATGTAAAGGATATCCAAGTAAGTGTTTATTTTGGCATGGCACCTTTTAACTCAATTTTTAAGTTTGGAACTTAAGGCTCTTACTATGTTGGTTAGATTTTAAGTGAACTAAAATCCTTAATCATGCAACATAATCAAGCCACAATCTCATGCATAATTAAGACATATTTAAAGCAATAAATAACTTAAAGCATGCATAAGATAAATGTGATCTAGTATGGCCCGACTTCATCTTGAAGCTTCAACTTCAAAGTCCGTCTCGAAAATGGAAACTTCGTCTTGAATTTCACCGTGGGAGGCGCCATTTTCTTCAAATAGGATAAAGCTATAATTAAACTAATTACAACTATTTGATGGTACGCAGACCATATTTAAATTGAAAGACAAATTTGGTGCATTATACCAATTACATTCAAATTAATGGTACGCATACCATATTTTCTATCCTATTTGGGCCATACTAGTCACTCCATAACCTGCAAAATAGTACATATACAATATATACCATTCACCCATTCATTATCATGAATGGCCCACATAGCTGGTTAGTTAAAACACGTTATGCATCACATAAATATTTGCAGCAATTAATTAAGGGCACCAATAATCTACCAATTATTCAGTCCTTATTAATTCTAATCAAGTTGTATAACCTTAAAGGATTTGTAGACCTAATCAAGAGTTTATGACTAAAAATGCTCCCACTTAAACCAATAAATTCATATGCTTTACTAATTTTAAACATAAAAATGTATTTCTAGTCTAACCGGAAACATACAAACTTAATTAAAATTTAAAGCTCATATAAATTTATAATCGAATCCATTAATTTAATTTATTTCAGTTGAATTAAACGAATTTAAATTAATTCAAGATTTAATTTTAGTAAAATAATTAGTATAAATAAAATTCATAATAATTATAATATTCAAAATTAAAATCCAAGAAAACAATTTAAATTACGAATTTTAAAATTAATTAAAATCGTTTCCGAACTGAAAATTAAAAATTAAATTCAAAACGCATCAATCGGGTCAAGACGAGGCCATGGGCTTGCGCCCATGCCCCGTCGAGTCCTCGAGGCAGCATCGCCCCTCACGAGTGATCGCACAGCAAGGCACGAGCAGCTGCCACGCGCAAACGCAGCAAGCCGAGCCACGCTTGCGCGCAGCATCGCTCGCTGCTTCGTAGCGCAGCAGTTGCTTGGCGAGGCTGGGCGAGGCAGCGCTCGTTGCTACGAGGCACCCTTCGAGGCCCGCGCGCGCGCCTGCCATTCTCGCTCGCCTTGCTTCTTCGCCCATGCATCATCGCAGCACTCGGCGCAAGGCAGGGCTGTTGCCTTGTGCTCGCGTGCTACTCGCCTTGCTCGCTGCATTCGTACCGCATGGGCGACGAGCTCCCTTGCTCGTCATCGCATGCCCGCACTATACAACACCCCTTAAGGGTAACACATAGCGTCCATTGCTTTGTGCGTGCAAGTTTTATGAGCGAATTGCATAAAAATTAAAACTTTTATTTCCAAAATTAATGACAAATTAATAAATCATATTAATTTCAAAATTTTAGGACGAAAAATCGAAAATTTATTAATCAATTAATTTCTGATTAACATGGATTCAAATCTAGGTCATAAAAACTTAAAATTTAACACAAATTAACAATTTTTATGGTGGTTTTTAATCATTGGTACCTAATTAAATTATTAATTAATTATGAAAATCAAATTAATTCTAAATTATTCCAATTTCAACAAATTAATCATAATTACAAATTAGGTTGTATAATTAACAAGGCTAGGCATTCAAACTTGTTAAAAATATACAGTAGGTCAATCAAAGATTCAAGATTTATCAACAAGAATCGCAAATATTTAATTTAACATCTTAAATTTACAAACTTTTGCGTTCGAAAAACGAAACCTTCGAAAAGTGATAGTCATACTATTTTTGTCAAAATTTTAGAATGCCTTTTACATGCAGAATTAACACAAAAATCACTCGATTTGGATGAGTAACGAAGAAACTGCCGAAAAACTGCGTACATATAATTAAATAAACGCAATTTGCAATTAATTAACAATTACGAAAATTAATCACCCCTTTTAATTCTTTGCAAATTTGTAAAATTTAACCATGTTTATGAAATTTAGATTATGAAAATAATAAGAGGCTCGTGATACCACTGTTAGGTTATGATACATATGACAAAACATAAATCATGCGGAAAAACCATAAAGCCAGGAAACATATTATTTACACATAATTATTTAGATGCGTACACTTTGTTTCGTGCCCTCCCTAGCTGCGCCCGAACCGAACAAGAACAAGTCTTTAGGACTCCAAGTGTCATCCCTCCGTAGATAGTCCACAGCACGTCCGGATCCGCCTTAAGCTTGACCAACTAGAATCGCCCTTAAGGTTGCTTAGGAATTTCGGCTATTTAGGTGCAAGTGTATGGCTGATTTTTCTTCAAAATCTTACCTTTAGAATACTTCAATTGTATCTATAAATTATGACCCTAGGCACCTATTTATAGAGGTATGGAAAAGGAATTATAATCCTACTAGGATTTGGATTTATTAATTAGAATCCAACTTTAACTCTAAATAATAAATTTAATCTAATAGGATTAGGATTTAATCAATATACGAATTCCGATAGGATTAGGATTCGTTACGAACATGAGTATCGTATGGCCACGAGCATCGCACCACCCGCGCAGGCCTTGCGGCCCACACGAGCAGTCGCTGCTCGCAGCTCAACATCACACTTAGCGTGCACGCGCCAAGGCCTTGCTGGGCCTGGCCTTGCGCTGGGCCTGGCGAGGCTGTGGCAGCTCCATGTGGGGCGCTCGGCTTGCTGGGCGCAGGCCTGGCTTCGTGCTGGGCCTTCGTCTAGCAAGCCTCGTCCGATGCTAATTCGTACGATGCGCTTCCGATTAAATTCCCGGTTCCGGAATTCCTTTCCGATACGAACAATATTTAATATTTCCGATTCCGGAATTAATTTCCGTTTCGAACAAATATTTAATATTTTTGTTTCCGGAATTATTTTCCGATTCCGATAATATTTTCGATTCTGATAATATTTCCGTTTCCGGCAATATTTCCGATTCCGGCAATATTTCCATTTCCGATAATATTTTCCGATACGTACCATGTTTTCGTTTCCGGCAACATCTACGACTTGGATAATATATATATTTCCGATACGATCCATATTTCCGTTTCCGGTAATATCATCGTTTCCGGAGTATTCATTTCTTGCTTATGACGATCTCAGCTCCCACTGAAACCAAGATCCGTCGATTCCGAATATCCATAGATGGAGTATTTAATGCCATTAAATACTTGATCCGTTTACGTACTATTTGTGTGACCCTACGGGTTCAGTCACGAGTAAGCTGTGGATTAATATCATTAATTCCACTTGAACTGAAGCGGCCTCTAGCTAGGCATTCAGCTCACTTGATCTCACTGAATTATTAACTTGTTAATAAATACTGAACCGCATTTATTAGAATTAATATTATATGCATACTTGAACCAAGGGCATTATTTCCTTCATGAACTTGGGTAGATCACATGTTTGTTGACTTAATGGTTCTTCATTGCAAAATTTGTAGAACCACTAATCTAGCTAGAAAGACTAGATCACAAAATAAACATACTCAAAAGATCTTATCATCATATCTCGAAGAACATTCGATTAAAAGGATATTAAGATTGGCAAAGCATGATAACTAAACTTATGCAACAAGTGAGAAGCAACACTCACGATGTAGCACTGGAAATCAAGCATAGCTTTGAATTCCATGAACTGTTTTAAAGATGGGTTTGAGGCCCATGGTTGTAAAACATTTGGGATGAACATTTGCCATATATGAAATGTATTTTCATAATCTATTTAATCTTAGTTTAGTATTAAATGATGAGTCCCTTCAATTTGACGATATATTCAAGATAGACTGTCAGGACCAGTCTTGTGACTAAGAAATGTCTCTCAAATGAAATTGAATGTCAAAAGTTGAAAATGGTCCCTGGTCGGAGTTTTCTATAAAGATGGACGCATAGAAAACGTTAGACGACTAGAATACAAGATGACTAGTAGTTCTGTTTCTTGAACTATGTGGACATGGCAATATCGTAATCATTTGCATAGATACTTACTTTGGGAAGACTAGTATCGGACAGACCTATGAAACTTTAACTATAAGAGATGAAAATCTGTCATAAGTAAATTTCATTAAAATTATTAGACACTAATCCTCAAATACCTGAGTGATTTGAGATTACTTGTTTGAGAACTGCTTACTTTGACGTTGTCAACCGTCGCACCGTAAAAGGAGGCTATAAAGGCAACCCTCAGGTAATCACCTATCAAACGAAGTCTAATCTCAAGATCGCAAGATTGGGATTGTCCTCCCATAAATCGGGATGAGATGCTGAAAGTTGTACAAGGCCAGTCGGAGAGCAAGAAACTGTAAAATGCATGGCCGTGCTCAGATGAATCATAGTCTATGATTATCTGTTTATTTGATCAGTTGAACTCTGAAACCGAGAAACACCTGTGGACATAATAAGGATGACAACTCTTACCTTATGTTCAAGAGCAAGCATCGAGCGACAAAGGAATTAGGAAATGCACTTTTGTCCCTAAGGACAAGTGGGAGACTGAAGGAAATAATGCCCTTGGTCCAAGTATGCATTTAATGATAAATCTAATTAATGCGGTTCAGTATTAATTATGCAAGTTAATAATTCAGTGAGATCAAGTGAACTGAATGCCTAGCTAGAGGCCGCTTCAGTTCAAGTGGATTAATGATATTAATCCACAGTTTACTCTTGACTGAACCCGTAGGGTCACACAAATAGTACGTAAACGGATCAAGTATTTAATGGCATTAAATACTCTATCTAATCAATATTCGGAATCGACGGATCTTGGTTTCAGTGGGAGCTGAGATCGTCAAAGGCAAAGAAATGAATACTCCGGAAACGATGATATTGCCGGAAACGGAAATATGGATCGTGTCGGAAATATAAATATTATTCAAGTCGTAGATGTTGCCGGAAACGAAAACATGGTACATATCGGAAAATATTATCGGAAATGGAGATATTGCCGGAATCGGAAATATTGCCGGAAACGGAAATATTGTCAGAATCGGAAATATTATCGGAATCGGAAAATAATTCCGGAAACGGAAATATTAAATATTTGTTCGAGAAGGAAATTAATTCCGGAATCGGAAATGTTAAATATTGTTCGTATCGGAAATGAATTCCGGAATCGGGAAATTAAACGGAAGCGCGTCGTACGAATTAGCATCGGACGAGCTTGCTAGACGAAGGCCCAGCACAAAGCCAGGCCCACGTCCAGCAAGGGAAACGCACGCCACAACACGCCAGCCCAAGGTTGCGCCAAGCCCACCGCAAGGCAGGCCCAGCGCGCGCCCAAGGCTGCGGCAGCGTGTGGGCTTCGTGGCAGTGGGCTGCGAGTGCTCGGGCTGCGCGCGCGCTCATGGCGCCCCTCGTGGGCTGCTATGCGTGCGTGTGTTTTTGTGTTCACATACGAAACCTAAAGCGTATAGGATTCGATTGATGATTAAATTCCTAATCCTAAAACATAAATTATAAGAGTTCTACTAGGATTCTAATTTAATTAATTCGTATCCTAGTAGGATTCGATTACTTATTCCATGGCCTATAAATATGAGTTCAAGGCTCATAGTTTATAACGAGTTTCAAGTATTCAAAGGTAAGAATTTGAGCAAAAATTCAGCCAAACACTTGCCCATATAGCCGAGTATAATTAGTACCTTAAGTGCGATTCTAGTTGGTCAATCTTAAGGCGGATCCGGACGTGCTGTGGACTTTCTACGGAGGGACGACACTTGGAGTCCTAAAGACTTGTTCTTGTTCGGTTCGGGCGCAGCAAGGGAGGGTACGCTACAAAGTGTATGCATCTAAATTATGCTAATTATTATGTGGCAATTATTTTGGAATCCTGGCATTTATGGTTTTTCCGCATGATTTATATTCCCTTATATGTATCACTAGTCTTATATGCACGCGATGCGTGCAGTATTAAAAAAAACTAAAAATTGTGCTATATAAGTATATAATATACCAAGAAATATTTTACAATCTAAGGGACATTTCTTCTGATCTTATAAAGTAAAATATAAACTCAGTCTACTTATAAGAACTGTGTTCTAAAACAGAAGCTGAGGAATACAGATTAATTATTTAATTCTAGCTCAAAGTAATGGTCTAAAATGAAATCAGGGTGGTTGCTTTCTTAACATTTGAGAACTCAGAGCTTAACCCCCCTACAACAGGTAATCCTAGCTGTAAGAACTCTTTTTCTTGTTCCTCTTTTGACTTGGATTCCTCCGGGTTTGGGTTTGGGTTTGAGGTTGAGTTAGATGTTGTTCCTGTTCATAACACACCGTCACCCCTCGTTCCTGACAACCTCATGAACCACAAAGTGAAGTAGAGTTGTCTTCCCATCACTGCTTTTGTAATCAGAGAGCTTCCTCTAGGTGCACCAAGTGCTTTCAAACACTTCCCACGCGCTTTCTCCGACATTTTCGCACCAAAGTACCTAAACATGCAAAATCCACAAAATAGATTCATCATAACAAATCATTACAACAACACAATCCTAATTAATCCAATCAAATGACAAAGGCGGCATCTTTACAGTATATAATGTTAACTTTGTAAAATAGGCTTGGCCGGAATCCAAGTCAGAACACTTGTATCCCTGTTCATCCCATAATCAATTGGCTATATAGGTGGAGTAATTTTGCGATCACTCTATTAGTCTCCAACCCGAGACAACTCACTCTAATAGATTTCAGTATGACAAATACTGATCTAACCCCAAAATGGGTCACAAAAAATTCAATTTTCGTACAACAATAATCAAAATAACATATTACAATTCCAAAAATTCCAAAAAATACACATCTAGATACTACTAAAATTGGGGAGAAATACAGAAATGGCTCATCAAATTTGAGGAAGACGATGAACTTACGGAGAAGTGTCAAATAAGTTGATACCCTGATTAAAAGCTTCAATAACAGTCGCAATTGATTGTTCCTCAGAAACATCACCGAAAACCTTGCCAAGGGGAGTGCCAACAATATGGTCAAAGCACAATTATGAGCAAGTCAAAGGCATTTAGATTTTACCATAAATATCTAGCATTTTTTTTAGTACAACCAATCAATCCACAACTTATAACCACAACTTTTTAGTAGAAAAGAGACACCAGGTTGCTCCCTAGCATAGACCCGGCCTAATTGAACCTAACGGACTACGGAAGACAGAAGATAACCACTCGTTGCTAGAACCAAAACAACAAATAAGGGATGGGGCACTACACCAGTACGTCAGTACCTATACATTTCACAGTATGCAAGGGAACTATGAGTTTTCTACTATTAGAGTAGGTTTTGGATCATGTTACAGTAAAATAGTTCTATGAGCAGACTTAAGTTTAATCAATCTTATAAGTTGCTGTCAATTTCAAACAGCAGTAAAATCTAACAAATTTGGTAGGATTAAATAACCAGTAACCACATCAATTCACAGAATTAGAACGTCATAATAATCCTTGGAGATTCTTTTGCCTTGTGTAGTAAGTATGGGTTTAGAGAAATCATATAAAATATAAGTATATGTTCAAAAATCTCCACATTAAACCACCCATTAGTTCTTTTTTCATTTCAACACCCTCTTTTGTTCTGTACCGTCTTGTTAGTTACCGAAAAAAATTATAAAAATGGTTGTGCATATTCTGAAGCGAAAATGGTACACAATTCGGACAGTTTTGTGGTAAAAGCATGTGTTCCTTCCTATATATGATACCTAGTCAAAATTGGCACATAAAAACCAAGTATAAGATATAATTTGGTGGAAACAATCTGCTTGGAAAGCGTTGAAGATCATCTACAGCATGAAGAAATATCAACTTCTGCAACCTCCATGGCATTGCAGACCCATTCAGGTAGATCGCCTTTGGGAAACTGCATAAACATCATATAAAAAGGTCATTTGAATTACACTCCGTACCAAAAAAAAAAGGGAATGTATTTCAGTTGAGTTACCATTTTCTGTAAAATAATAACAAACCTACAGAATTGAAAGTCGTAAAAGTGATGATAGGACTCAAAACAACAGCAAGATTGGTGAAGTAAATACAGTATGAATCATAAAAGTTTAGTTACGTACAATGGAAAGCGTTGCTCAACAATAGATGTATGAAGATCTCTGCTTAACTGGACAAAATTTCCACAACAAAATCATGGATATGAGCTGAAACTGTTAAAACTAATCAAGTATACTAACACACTAATAAAAATCAATACCTGTATTCGTAAGTATCATCAAAGTACTTCTCAGAGTACTGGATCTGACCCATTTTCGCCTTCAATCGCACAAATAAATAAAATGAAGAACAATGAAAATAAGCAATCATGAATTACCTTGGGCCTGGAACTGGTATTTTTCTAACTAAGAGAGTTCCACCTTCGGTCCCAATTGTAGGAGCCATCTCCTGTCCTTTATTCCAATGTAAAAAGGTTACTTTGCCCTGAAAAAAATTCAAGAACAAATCAATTCATTAAGTATAATCATGATTCATGATAGTAACTCAATCAACCCGATTCACAAAATCACAACTACCAGCAACCACCATCTATGTAATGCAAAAAGCTGTTAATTTTGTACCCTAAATTGGATATAGTATTAAGCTATTAATGCAAAAAGCACTTAATTTTGCAATTAGTTAAGTTGCAAAATCCCAATCTTAAACTCTTAACTGACAAATCTAAAATTAGACTAACATTCAAAATTGAAAGAGGACCAAAATGGAAACTTTATTATTACCTGGAGTAGCTGGAGTTGATCCAGTGGAAGCCGAAGAAGATGGAGATTGTGCTACATCTGAACAATAGGGTAAAAGTTTAATTGAAGTTCAGATTTATGTGTATTAACCATTAATGTATACTTTATACAAAAAAAAAAAAACTAATTTAGTTTTTTAAAGTAATTGAACAATACTATTCTGTACTACTTGAATTATCAAATGCAAATTAAGAAAACCACCATGGTTGATTTATCCATTCTAAAAGGCTGAAATGAAATGAAAGAAAGCAACATACCACATGAAATGGTGTTGTCATTTGATCAAACACCTTACGGACAGAACCAAACAACAGAATTGAGAGTCAATGAAGGAGAAAAAATGGCTTACAATAGCATTGAAAAGAAATCGTCAACATTAGGGAGACCAACACTGCCAGCTCTCAAGTACTGATCTTCCCCTACTACCGTGAATGAGTGGTTTGCAACTAAGAAGAAGAGCTCTTGGTTTAAGGCCGCGTTGATCACTCGTATTAATCATCAATTCATTAAAGTTTCTTATTTACTAAGTTTAAATTAATGGTTACAATTTGAATAAGAAGATAATTTAAATAAACATTAAAATAAAAACAAAAAACCAAAATCCAAAATCCAAAATCCAAAATCCAAAATCCAAAATCCAAAACCCAAAACAGGAAGAAAATATTGAATGACATGAAGATCCGATTTTAGAGATAACCTAATTGATTGACCATGAATTGTAAACAACGATTTTTGGTAATGCTAAACTACCCACCCTAAATTAATCATTTCTAGACTAAACACTATACAATCACATCAACAATATCCAATCAAAACAAATTTATCCAAAAATCATAAATTCGCCTCTGCAAAAACTTCACCCAAAAAAAATTCTAAATTCACATACGACCAAATTGACATAAGTAAAGCAAAATTGAAACAGTAATTAAACGAAAATAAGAAATTGGGAAACTCAACTGGTTAGATGATGATGAAGGTTTTGATTTTTGAAGAGATTCAACGTGAAAAGGGCCGATCGATGCAGCCTCCTTATCCATCCCCACCAATTGATGATTAAAAAACCTCAATAACACAAAGATGAAACAAATAAGAAAAATGAGTTATAATCTGTTTCTTGAGAAATGAATAGAACTGGAAAAGCAGTGAGTGAGAACTCAATAACACAAATCAAATACCGATCTATCTGCAACATTCGACGAAGATGACGAACCCATCTCAAAATCTGACCCAAACCCCACTTCAATTCGCATTCAAATTTTCCCAAAATTAACGAATCGAATTGGGGATGAACAAAGATTAGGTCTCATATCTTTTAATTAGATCTCGATTTTTTATAAAAAAAATTTATGGATTTTTTCGAGCTGAGATGAACATCGAAGGAGAGGACGGGAGGGAGGAGAGAGAGAAGACGGGGGAGGAGAGAGAGAGAAGACTCCCAGGGAGGAGAGCAGGAAGCCATGAAGGGTTGAATGTGAATATGTGGGGGTATTTTGGTCAATTCAAAGGTGGACACCAAAAGTTAATTTACAAAACTAACCTCAGCTCTTGGCTTATATAATAGAGATAACCTAACAGTTTCACCTTCATCATTCATGGGAGGCTCCTCTTCTACCACATCATTGTCACTAGACTCAATGACTCCCTCTTGATCCTTCCCATTGGGCTTAGAAACCTTATTAGCTCTAGGAACATCATCTAAAATCCTCCCACTCCTTGTCACTATGGCATTCATTTGCTTTGGAGTATGACTTTGGGGTGGGAGACTAGCATGCGCATGATGTTCCCTAATGGTATTAGCAAGTTGAGCTAATTGGTTTTCAATCATCTTCAATTGAGTGGTGGATTGTTTGAATCCATCCTCAAACTCAACATTCTTCTTGGCTTGCACCCCCACAAACGACTCCATGAGAGCCTCATGATTATACTTGAGAGGCGGGAGTGATGGAGGTGCAATGCCATAACCACTAGGGTTTGATTTATATTGGTTGCCGAAGGTCCTCGGTCCATTGAATCCGGGAGGTGGGATTTGAGATGCACCATAAGGAGCTCCCGAGTTCAAAGGATAACCCCCACTAGAGGCACCCCTAAATTGCCCATAAGAGTAGTTATAGCCCCCTCCACCTTGATGGTTGGGATTATAACTACCTTGGTTGTATTGGCCTTGATTGCCAAAACCTTGAGGTTGACCATAGGGCGCTTGGCTTTGATAGCCTTGTGCCCTATAACCACCTCGATTTTGTCTATCATACCCACTTCCTTGGCCATAGCCTTGGTGGGAACCATACATGGGTGGCCCTCTAGGTTGCCTAGCAAAATTTTAATTGTTAGGGTTATCATTCCTAAGCCTCTCATTTAAGGCATGAGCATATTCCACATCAAAATCACCTTCATACGAAGGGCCATAATCCACAAAAGACACATTATGAACTAAGGGGCATGCATTGGGGAAGTGACCATAGTCTTGGCAATTATCGCAAAATGAAGTGCCCGGAGGCATTATGTCATGGGAACTAAACCTTGCTCTTCCCCTTAGTGAGAAGAGTGGCCGAAGGAGGTGGAATTGTAGATGGTGATGGTGGTTGGCTTGATGCTCTTTCTGCAAATGGTGAAGGTGGTTGGCTTGGCGTGCTTTCAAGTTTCTCCAACCGCGAGCAGAACTTCTCAATGATCCGAGCTTGCTCCATAGCATAGACCGATCCTTTCCCATCATCACTCCTTCCCTTGCCTTCATAATCCCTTGCACCAACATGCCAAGCTTGATAATTTTGGACCACGTCCTCAATTATCTCTTCAATTTGATCTTGTGTCTTGTTCATGATGGGACCTCCCGCGCCCGCATCTAGACTTGTCTTTGAACTTGGACTCAACCCCAAGTAGAAGGTTTGAAGCAACAACCATTTAGGGATCCCACGGTGAGGGCATTCCCTTTGGTACTCCTTAAAACGATCCCAAGCTTCGAAGAGTGACTCGTCTCGCCTTTTCTCAAAGGATTGGATCTTGTGGCGATATTCCTCCGTCTTCCCATGCGAGTAAAACTTGGCCAAGAAAGAACTAGTCACCTCGTTCCAAGTGCGAAGTGAGTTGGGCTTGACCTCCTTGATAAGCCAATCACTTGCTCGCCCAAGTAGAGTAGAGAACCGAAACAATGTCAACCTCACGTAATACGATGTGACACCATTGTGCTTGATTGTGTCACAATAGTGCTCGAATTGTTTGAGATGTTCGTGAGGTGATTCATTACTCTTCCCACAAAAGGGGTGGCTTTGGACCAAATTGATCAAGGTGGCTTGATCTCAAAGTTGTTGGCACTTGTTGTGGGGGCTTGAATACCACATATAGCTTCGAATGCCCCCGGTACTCCCAAGTTCTTAACCGGGAGCGCCATATTCTCAAAAACTTGCTCACTCTCTTGTTGTTCCTCACCAACACTCAACGATTCGAATATGTTATGGATTGATGAGATAGACCGAACACGTCTTAGCCTCCTTAGTGTCCTCTCCAATTCAAGATCAAGAGGATGGAGGATCCTTTGACGAGCACGCCCCCTAACAAGCATACAAACTCAAGAAAACCATGAGCAATGCCAAGGAAAAGAAAGCTAAGCAAAATTGCAATGTTACTTAAACTCAAAAACAAAAACCGTTCCCCGGCAACGGCGCCATTTTGATAGGGCAATTTTCCATCGTTGAAAGATCAACGCCACAATCAAACAAAATTTATAGAACCGCTAGACTAACCAACTATATGAACTATAGTGGCAAGTATAGGGATCGCCCCAAAGA
Organism: Spinacia oleracea; assembly: GCF_020520425.1. NCBI lineage: Eukaryota > Viridiplantae > Streptophyta > Magnoliopsida > Caryophyllales > Amaranthaceae > Spinacia > Spinacia oleracea. The sequence continues at coordinate 95,703,712 of NC_079490.1, forward strand.
AACGATGGTTCTCGAGTTTAAATGTCAAGCTAGTTCGAACAAGAAGTTTGATGTGAATTATACTATGAAGCTAAACTAACAATTAAACTAGATTGAATCAAGGAAGGGAAACGTCAGGGAGTTGGGGATAGTCTAGGGAAATCGGGGGAAATGAACTACAATCTAGTAATCATGAATGATGCAATGACATAGCACATAGGGGAATGAAACCAAATGACGTGCTCGCCACCTCTCGGATGGAGCACGTGAAGCAACCTAGTCTATAGAAGAGCTTTCGCCTAGTCCTAAGCTAGATAAGCTTGCATATAATAGGAACAATCATTCACTTTCATGAATTAGGCTCACAATGTCTTGCCAAACCTAAATCATACATTTAAATCTAATTCAATCAACTAGCATTTGCAACTACTACTCAATTGATCATGGAAAATCCTAGTACTAAATCAATTTAATCACATCAATCACTCATCAATCAAATCATCAAATTCCCCTAATTAGGCCCCTAGATTCTCCCCTTTCCCTAACCTAAATCTACTCACCAATCATACTAGAAATCAAGAAATCCATTAATTCTAGACTAGCAAGCATGAAATTGAAAGATTAGAAAGAGAGAATCAAAGACTAGAACAATCAATTGAACAATCAACAAGAGAATTAAGGATCAAAGTAACTAAAGTAAAATAAAAAAGAATTCAAGAATTGAAGGGATTAAAGAACAATCAACAATCACAACAAAAGCAAGAATTAAGAAATTGAATTGAATTGCACAAAATTAGAAGAAGAGTTTAGAGAATTACAAATTGATGCTTCAATGGAGGAGAGTTTCTCTCTATAGAAATGCTGAAAAACTAACTTTGAGAATCTAAAAATGTCAACTAAAATTCTACACTTAACAAAATAAACGAATATTCTATTTATAAGTTTCCCCAAATAGAAGTCAAAATTCGAAAAAGAGCAGCCCGCGCAACCATTCGGTCGCATAGACCCTCTGTGCGACCGAACGTAAAAGAACCATTCGAGCAAACACTGAGACCTGTACGAGCGAAGACAGCGAAGAGCACTTCCTTCGTCATGTGCAACCGAACAGGGTTGCTTTGGCTCATATCTCCTCTGCAGTATGATTCGCTCGAACAGAAGGGCATGTGTGGGCGCACAACTCTTGTGCGGTCGAGTAGAAAACCTTGTGCGGTCGCATCCCAAATTTGAGACATTCTGCCTCCAAAAATCCATTATGTGCGACCGAACAACAGAGCACGTTCGATCGCACAATCCCTGTGCTGTCGAACATAAAGACCGTGCGGTCGCTTTCCAAATTTGCTTTTTGCTCAATTATTAAACTACATTTTCTTTTCCATCGACTTCTTAGGCCCGTATTGCCCCAAGAGCTGAGTCGGTTGTTGTAAGATAGAGCCGTAGTGGAATGCCTGAGATTGTTGGCGTTAACACCGGCATATTTTAAAGATATCCTTTGATGGTGTTAAATTCCTTTTAATAGTCTTCATCACATTCTTTTGGCTCATTTTTGCTAGCTTGTGGAATACTGATTCACATACCATTGTGGGGTTTGAAATGAAGCGGTTGATGTAATGCAGCTTGCCCAGAAACCCTCAAATTTCCTATTCATTTGTGGGTGGCGTCATAGCCATGATAGCTTTGATTTTGGAAAGATCAGCTTCAACGCCTCGGGAGCTAATGATGTACCCAAGTAACTTACCCGAAGTCACACCAAACTTTGTGAATTTAGCCGCATATTAAATTGCCTGAGCCATAAAAGGATTTCCCAAGCACTGTTGTATGTCCTTGGTAATCATTGGATTTGACGATCATATCATAGACGTACACCTCGATTTTATGAATCATGTCATTCATAAAGGTCGCGGATGTTCTCTGATAGGTATCCCCCGCGTTCTTCAGTCCGAACGGCATAATTGTGTAGAAATATATACCCCATTGAGTGATGAAGGTTTTCTTCTCCATGTCTTCCTCGTCCATGGGAATCTGATTGTAGCCTGCATACTCGTCCATGAATGAGAATAAGGTATGATTTATAGTGTTTTCGACCAGGATGTCGATGTGTGGAAGTTGAAAACCATCTTTAGAATTATCCATGTTAACATCTTTGTAGTCAAGGCACATTCGCACTTTTCCATCTTTCTTAGGGACCAAAACGACCTTTGCAATCCAGTCAGGGTACTTGGCCTCTCTAATAAACCCGACCTCTAGCTGCTTGGAGACTTCTACTTTGATCTTGAGGGAAACATCCGATTATTAGACGAAGCTTTTGCTTGACTTTCTTTAAAAATGGAATGAGGGGAAGTATATGATGCTTTATTCTTGGATCGACCCCTGGAATATCATGATAGGACCATGTGAAGATGTCTATGTACTTGATGAGTAGCCTAATTAGATATGTGCAATCTTCCCGAGTTAGAGTTAAACCTATATGTTCTAGCTTTGGAGCACTATTGCCTCCTCAATTATAGGTGTTCTACTTTCATGATGTTAGATTGCTTTTAATATTGTAAAGTCAGTTTCTTGTGAAGCAAAGTCAGTTGAATTAGGAAGAAGGTATGAAATCGTAGAGTAGGAGGAAATGGAGTTTTTATTAAATTCAACAATCATTACATCGAAAGCTTTAGATTGAGATTTGGCCTCTACGGGCTTAGATTGATTAACATTGATGCATGACTATATCCCCAGAGTCTCAGACACATTCTCGGGATCATATTTGGATTCAGTCATCATAAGCCCTTTGCCTGCAGTAATCTTGAACATCTTGCCATTTGGCGCAGTAATTTTGAGGGATTTCCTCCATCCATTGACCACCCTTTTTCCAAGAGAAATGAGCTTGGAGGGATCAAAGTCATCAATTCGAGTAATAATTTGAACCATGACGTCATCAAGGACAGCTGGTATTACTTGTTGGCCAAACAACAGACCAAGTGCGAGAGAGTCGAGACATTCAAGAGCTGCCTCTTTTTGCACGGAGGAGTCTTCTTCGAGGAAGTGGCATTCAAAGATCTCAAATTTTGGATAGATTATGCCTTTAGAAGCATCATAGAATGGGGCTCGAGGAAGTCGAAGTACAAGTCATCTTCTCCTTCTTTCACAAATTGGCCATTAAGAGTGCGCTGATAGGGGTGTATTTTGAATTAATCATTTCCTGTTCGACGATCCTTCATCTTGGATTCATGTTGATTTTCTTATTTCTTAGTTAGCTTATACCCCAAACCAAAATATATAGTTTTCTCGGTGGTTGTAAAAGGTGATTCAACTACTTGTTTCAGAGTTGTGCCAAAAAAGTGGTCACATAGGCTCAGCTTCGATGGGTTCTATCTCAGTATTAAATCCCCAGGGATCTTCATCAGTATCACCTTGCTCGATGAGAATTAGAGCCTTCTCGTAGATCTTGGTCTTGGGTTGAGATGCATTCAAGGTACTAACATTCCCTTTGACTTCTAACACGACCTTATGATGGACTGAAGATGACTTTGCCTTCAGATCATGAATATAAGGTCGTCCAAGCACTTGTAAGTTCACTTTTCGCTCAATTAGACTAGTTCGCAAAAGTAAAGTGAGGGTCCCCATTGCCTCACGACGAATATTGTCATATGCTCTGATCCTTGAGATGAGCTAGAGAAGTCACTTTGTGTGAACCCTATATTTTCGGCGGGTGCGGAGAGAGCATATATTGATGGTCGATCCATTATCAACCGAGGTCATGGGAATTATCATGTCTTTGTATTCGACCGCCAGATAGAGAGCTTTGTAATGGCCTGCACCTTTAGGCGGAAGATCTTTGTCAGTGAACGTGATCCCTTCTTCTGACGGAACTATGTAAAGAAGACCAACCAGATCATTCGGAGTAGTTTTTGGAGTTATGTTCTACTTGAGGAGTGCATTGATTAGGGCATTGTGATTCTCGACAAATGAAGTTATGAGTTGCCAGACCCTTCAACTGTTTGATGAGCGGATTTTCCACGGGAAGGGGAGGGACATCCGTTGTTGGTGAAGCTCTGTTTGCTGGCTCTTGGATTCTTCCTGATCAGGTCATAACCTGGACACTGTTTTCAGCTTTAGTGCCAAGGTACCAATCAACATTCACGATCTCTTGACATTAATTATCTTCCAAAATATCCCCAATAGGATGGGTGAGACTGATATATACGTACTCATCATCACTTGCCCATACCCCAACAAATGTCATTTTGAGGAAAAGGCATTATAATTTCCGGTGCTGGGTCTTTGTTTGACACAATGTATTTCGTAGGGTCAAAGTGAACCTCCAAAATCTCCTCATAAACGTTCAACGAGCAATTATTGAAGCCATTTGGAACGAAACTTGAAGTAACGTTTGATGATGAACTCGAATAGCTTGTCGGATCCTAAGAGAACAAGCAATGATTTAGGACTTGGACGCACCCGACACATGACATGATGATATGCATGTAAATGAAATGAGACCTAGACTTACGCTAAGTGCCACTTCGCTAAATTAGGGGCTTTTGGAATTTTTACTTGTAGCTTAGCTATTTTGGCGAATTTTTACCCTTTGCAAAATTTGTATTTGAAATATTCAGGGGAATTCCAATCCATTTGTATTTGACAATTTGTTTCGGGATTTCCAACCAGATGGAAATATTGTGGGGGATTTGAACCCGTTTTAAATTTGAACTTGTATTATTTCAGGGGAGTTTGAACCCGTTGGAAAATTTCTCTGGGATTTCAATTCATTGACTTGTATTATTTCAGGGGATTTTCAACCAGTTTGAATGAAGAAAATGTGTAATTCACCCAAGATACATTGGTCTAATAGCAAGGTTTAGATTAATTACAGAATAATTAATTCATTAAGATCAAGTGATTGGAACAACTAGTTGGAGCGTTGCTTCCGATCAGTGAGTTATAACCCTTATTAGGCACAACTTACTCTTGACTGAAACTACAAGGTCACACCAATGGCATATAACGGATCGTTGGATTAAATGAATCGAAAATAATTTAATGGCTAATTGAGAATTTAGTTCGAAAAACATTCATATAAGATAAATCGTTGGATCATAATCGTATATCGTATTGCATAAATCGTGGGTCAGGCCGTACGGATAATCGTATCATACAACATTGAATTGTTAAGTGTTATACAATTAATATTGGTCGCAGGGCCATAGGCACGCGTACGAGGGAGCTGCCAGCCCACGAGCCAAGTGCGCAAGCGTAAGGCCTATGGGCGTAGCAGCATGCACAACAATGCATACGACCCATGGCCCTACTCCAACGTGCGCGCGCATGAAGGGAGCAGCAGCCACATTGCTGGCCAAGCGAGGCCCGACGGTTGTGAGGTCCTGCGCGCACAGTGCCCTTGCGTGTTGTTGGTCATCTCTGTATATGTTGGCCGGCCAAAGGTCTTGAGCCTTGGTCCGTCACCTTCCTTGCTCCTCAATGGTTTATTAGTTTAACCCTAATAGGTTTTCCATAATGTAAAACACACTTTGTAACCCTAATTCACAGTGTTCCTCCAAGAGAGAATTCTCGTAGCCAAAATACCTTGAGAAAGTTCTAAGCTAACGGAACCAAGGCGGATCTGAACGTGTCGATGGATGATTATAGAGGAACTACACGTGGAGTGTGTTCATATTTGTGAGGAAATTCGGAGTACACGCTACGAAAGTATGTTATGTTTAATCCATACTTTTACAGGTGATCTTGCTTTTGGTAATTGTTTCCACATTGTTAATTAGATTAGCATTAAATCCCAACATTGGTATCATGAGCTTCATATTTTAAAGCACGTTTTAATGTAATTCTCATGAATCAATATGGCTGGAATTAATGGTTTTAGTTTCGGAGTTTTTCGATAAAAAAGTTCGAATTATTGGATGAATTCGTAGAAAAAGTGCAATTCAAAACTTGTCGGATTTCGACATTTCCATAGTGTGTTTTGGGTGGAAACAACGTTCTAAACAAGATTCTTTTAAGTCTGCCAAAAAAATTCCCAATTTCCGCTCCTAAGTTGGACTTTTCGAGGGTTTTATGTTTCAGGATTATTAATTCTTGAATAATTCGAGCTTTAAAATTTAATTATGATTTTTAGTCAATGAATAATTAATTATGAATTGTCCTACTGGTTTATTATGATTTTTATGATGTATTTTGGTTGTTCATAATATATTATTAACCCTAATTCCGGAAAACCTAAAGCTTTTTAATTTTTGATCTAAAATTAATTGGATTGGTTGGATAGATCTAAATTTATGCTTAGGTGAGTAGGGGAATATATTTTCATTGGCAAATGACTCATTTCAAAATTCAAATATTAAAATTTTGATTGGATTCGTTAATTTTAATCGTTCACATAAACAATAAATTGATTAAAATCTGAAATTTAATTAATTGGAATGGATTACATTATTGGATTAATTTATCTAGTATTCGAAAATAATTTTGGTTGGATTCGTTCATATTTTTCGAATAAAAGTTAGGCTATAATAATTATTTCATGAATTGGACTTTGTGAAATGATATGATTTAATTATTTTTCGTAATTTTATCGATTGAATTTGTTAAACTTATGAAATTATGAATCATGTTATTATTCGACTCGGAAACAAACTTGGATTTTTTGGTTTAAACGGACGAGCAAGCGCATCGCCCTAAGCGAGATTTGTTGTTCGCACACACAGTGCGCATGGGCGAGGGCCTGAGGATGCTTGTCGCGTGCGCTGGCGAGTTGAAGAGGGGAGGGAGAGGGTGTGGCTGTATGGGCATGTGGGGAGGCTTGTTGTTGTTGATGTATTATCGCGCGCACTGTTGCTTGGCGTAGCACAACGATGGGCGTGGCATGAAGCCACCGCCCATGGGCCACGCCAGACATAGCATAGCACTAGAGAGATGGACGTTGTGGCCTGTGCTCATGCGCTGGAGCGCTGCAATGGGCTGGGCGCAAGCCCATGCCCTCGTTGCATCGATTTGTGCGGTTTTTGCTTTTTGATACGAGCCAAGGCCCATGCTCGAGTTTTGGGCTTGCGGTTGCACGTCGTGGCTAATGACTTGGATTTTTGGATATTTTCTTTTATTTTACTTGGCTTAGGACATGAGTTTAATATTTAAAATTAAAAGTTCAAGATTTTATTGGTTTAAGTGGGGACTATTTTAATGAAAATTGGAAATTAATTATTTTAATTAATTTTGCGTAGGGCGATCACTTTTAATTAAATTAAATATTTGATGTAATTAAGGTTAATAATTTAGAATTGATTAACTTTTTAGAGCGTGTGTATATGAACATAATTTTAATTAATCATGTTATTTGTGTAAACTTCCTTGGGGCATTCATCTTAAAGTACAAATTTTGGTGAATGTATAATGTATATAATTACATTGTAGGTTTGCAGGCGACTAGCATGGCCCAACTAGGATAGAAAATACGGTCTACAGGATGTTCTATTGAATGCAATCTTTAAATATGGTCTGCGTACCATGAAGTATTTTTATAATGATAATTAGATTAGTTATTTCAATTACTTCAGGTTTGTATTTAAAAATCATAGTAATAGTCAGCAATTTTGAATGTAAGTCAAGACGGTGCCAAGCTAACAAGACGAAAGTTTGAATATTGGAGACTTCAAGACCAAGTCAAGGGTATATTGCTTACATGTATTATGCATGAGATTGTTGTTTTATGTTTTGATTAAGCTTGTTAGGTCACTTAATAATCAAACCAATATAGGAACAACTAAGTCCTAAAGAAATAATGAGTTATAATTTGTCTTCCAAATCAAGCACTTACAGAAATCTTCGAACCTAAGCAGTGGGCTTACGCCAAAGCGAGGTGCTATTTTTGTAGTCCTAGATAGTAAGACATCCTAAAGGAAGATGTTGACTGTGGTTATAACTCAAACAATTAATATTTGTATATGTTGTGGCAAAGGAATAAATTATGGCATTAGCTTATTAACCAAGAGTGGTTATATAACTATTAGCAAATGGTTTTTTCTAATAGTGTATTAAGGCAAGCCAAATAATTCTTAAGACTTTGAGCCTTTAAGTGTCTTGGATTTGGGTCATCCATATTGGACTGTCATTTATGCATGAATGAAATATTTTAATAGCTTTAATGATTGCATGTATAATTTTTTTTCAAGTTATTAAATGGTTATGAATGGTTATTTATTTGCATATCTTTTCAGTTATAGTAATCAATGGCTAACAATAACAATCATTTCAATTTGCATTCAATTCTCGAAAAAATAAGTTGAATGGCAACAATGTCCTCGATTGGAAAAGGAACTTACAAATAGTTCTAATGCAGAGGAATAGTTACCAGAAGAGGTTGGTCTGACGTAACTCGGGTTGTCCTTAATCGTTGGATTCATGCCAATAGGGATGTCAAACGTGTGATGCTTACATCCATAACTCCTGAACTTTAGAAAACCTTCATTAACTCAGATGCTTATTAGATAATATCTGAGTTGAAGAACATGTTTTAGGACCAGGTTAGAATCGAAAGATTCAAAACTCAGCGGTTGATCCTTGAACCTAAGTTCAAGAAAGGAGAACCAAGTTAGCCCCCATGTTCTTAAAATGATTGGATTGTTTGAGAACATGAGAGCTTATGATGCTAATATATCTCAGGACATGACCATTGAAATCATTCTCCATTCACTTCATAGCGGATATGATCAGTTCAAATTGAATTACAACATGAACAGTATGGAGAAAATTCTTACTGAGCTTCACGATATGCTGAAAGTTGCTGAAAAGACGCTTAAGCAAGAGAATAAGCGGGATGTGCTTATGGTGCGTAGGCGCAAGGTTTCAAGAAATCAGGCAAGGAAAAGGGAAAGAACGGGAAGGGCAAAGGCTTCAATTTGAAAACATTTAGATATTTGAATTCGGGAACAAGACACTTAATTAATGCCTAATAAGAAGTAAAAAAAATTCAAAAATTATTAACATGATTAATTATTATTATTATTATTATTATTATTATTATTATTAACCGAAAATAAAATTTATTATTTAAATAAAAAAATTAAAAATTGAATTGATTATTTCTTTTTAACGCAAGAACTAGTTTGTTTTGAGCTTGTACCATGGTAGATACTTCTATGTTTTAAGCTTCCATCATGGCCGAAGCTTAAAGTCAAGAAATCTCTATTATGGTGCAAGCTCGAAACGAAGATGTCCAAGTCTATTTAAAACAATATATATAAGAAGTTCACTGACTAGTTGTTGGACTGGTGGCCTGGATCGTGGGTTGGGAGATTGAAGGTGGGTGAGAAGGTTGAAGGGTGGGTGAAAGGTAAACAATGTAAAAGAGATAGTAAATATAGAGAAGGGTAGTTGGGTTTTTTAATAGGGCGGGTGAGAAATAAAGGGGTGGGATTTAGTAAGTCCCTTACTATTTTTTTATATACTAGTATAGTTTGACTGCGCGCTACGCTCGCGGTATCTCGAGGTAAAAAAAGTACTGTTGAAATTTATGAATAACTATTGTATGTAATCATCCCGTTGATGAACGATTATCTACAAATTTCATTCTTAGGCATTAATATGTAGATCAAATTGTGCTTCAAGCATGTCGTATGGTAATAGTTATAACTAGCATTTGACACGTGCAATGCACGAGAGCATTTTGGTTATATGAACCTGCATTGCTCAACATACAATAACTTTAGGTATTATGAAATTTTAAATTATTTATACGCATCCGTAAATTTTGCTTAGTGTAAGACATAAATATTTAAATACATAGAATCACATGTTGTATATATATATTAAGGTTATTACTAAATTAATCTAACAATCGTATATTTAGAATGAACAATCAACGATAGTGATAATGTAACATATAATATAACGTTAATAGCAAAACAAATGGTTACTAAAAATATATATCATAACAAATTGAACCTTAGCCATAGAAAAAAAATAATAGACACATAACGTAAAACATACATCACCTCCAAAATGTATGATAATATAGAGTTGATTGTGTAAGTGATATAACGAAAATGATTGTTAGTCAATTTATTTATAAGTAGTGCATGGAAGATGAGAGGTTGATGATTTGTTTTGACAAGATGGTTAGTTTCTTATGCTTTATTTATTTTGTTAATAATTTTTAAAGACTATTAACTCATAAGTACTAATGTTTACTGTTAGTGTTATGGAATATCAATAACATTTTAAGTTAGCCCATTGAGTTTTGATTATTTATTTTGATGGGTGTGTATTAGGTTTTTTTTTTATGAGAAGTCTTTTAGGTCTCCCTCTTTTAATACGAGTACACATTAATATTGACGTCTTTTGAGTGATTTTAATTTTTATTAATAAAAAAATTAAAAAATGGGAGATTGATGAGGTGATGACACATGTCTCATTATCACCTGTGGTTTTAGTTTTTAAATTCTAGGTATATATTGAAATTTGTAAACATTTGTAATGCTACCACTTGAACCGGCATTCAAGAAAACACAACTATAATAATTAAAAGATTAACATCTTACGTTTTCCAGTTTATAAAAATACCTAATACAAAAAAAGAAAACTATCAAACATATTAATTAATACTTTCCCCGTTTCAAAAAAATTGCAACACTTTTAGTTTTGCCACTATTCATATACTAACTTTGAGCATATAATTTTACTAATATACTAAAAGAGAATGTTATAAATAAAATATGGGTGGATTGATTTCATTGTATATTTTCATAATATAAAATTTTAAGATTTTAAAAGAAACATAATTAGAGATATTTATGGTAGTTGTGTCTAGGCAAACGTGTTAATCAACGTGTTGCAATTTTTATGAAATAGAGGAAGTACAATACGTGCACGTGCTTTCTTGTTAAAGGGTTGCATATGGAAGTTGAGAAACCGGGAAAAAATGAAAAAAAAAGGAAGGATAATAGTGTGTAAGGGTAAATAAGTTTACACTATTCTTAAGAAAATTTGAATTTTTTCAAGAAGGGTTTGAGGGACAATGCAATAATTGTACTATTCTAAATGAGAACTCTTGCTAAAGCTCTTTGTGTGGAGGGCGTGGCAGGATGCCTTGCCGACGCGCATGGGCCTCAACAAGCGGGTGTCGAGCATTGACACTTTGTGTGGGATGTCTTCCCGTGCGGATGAGACCGCTGCACGTTGTTCGGGATTGCCCACTAGCTACAACAACGTGGTTGAGTTCGGAGTTTGAACATGTCCTTGAATGGAGGAGTGGGTCACTTTTGGATTGGTAGGAGATTTGCTTTGCAAGGTTGACGAAGGAGGAGATGGAGGAAATGATGACGTTGTGTTGGACAGTTTGGGGTGCAAGGAACAAGGTGGTGATGGAAGGACTCATGACTGATCCTACGGGTATGGTGTAGTACGCATCAAAAATCCAAAGCGAGTTTATGGAGGAATGGGTGAAGCAGAGCTCGCATAGAGGGGGGGGGGGAGTTGCTGTTAGGTTATGACAAATATAAAACATATATTTCATGCGGAAAAACCATAAAGCCAAGAATCCAAATTAATTGCCACATAGTCAACTAACATAATTTAGGATACATACATGTGACGCATGCCTTCCCTAGCTGCTCCCGAACCGAAAAAGAACAAGTTTAGGACTCCAAATGTTGCCCCTCCGTAGATAGTCCACAGCACGTCCGGATCCGTCTTAGATTCAACTAACTAGAATATTATCTAAGGTTTTATGTTTATTCGAAACCTTAATTATTTTTAGGCAAATTATTAAGCTAGTTCTTAAACTTAAACTATATGAATACTTGTTAATTGTGTTCTCTAAATTGTGATTATGAATCACCTATTTATAGGGAGGAAATATCGGACTTATATTTCCACTAGGATTCAATTTACTAATTCAATCAGAGTTCTAGTTAAATTAATCCATTAGAATTTAATGTTTAATGAAACGTATAATTCTTGTGGAATTAGAAAAACAATTAATCGAGCAATCCTAAACGTGAAGGAAATAATGCCCTTGGTCCAAGTATGCATTCAAGGCTAAGTCTAATAAATGCAGTTCAGTATAAATTATACAAGTTAATAATTCAGTGAGATCAGGTGAACTGTATGCCTAGCTAGAGGCCACTTCAGTTCAAGTGGAATTAATAATATTAATCCACAGCTTACTCTTGACTGAACCCGTAGGGTCACACAAATAGTACGTGAACGGATCAAGTATTTAAGTGAATTAAATACTCCATTTATGGATATTCGGAATCGACTGATCTCGCTTCCAGTGGGAGCTGAAATCGTCAAAGGCAAATTATGAATACTCCGGAAACGATGATATTGCCGGAAACAGAAATATGGATCGTATCGGAAATATAAATATTATCCAAGTCGTAGATGTTGCCGAAAACGGAAACATGGTACGTATCGGAAAATATTATCGGAAATGGAAATATTGTCGGAATCGGAAAGATTGCCGGAAACGAAAATATTGTTAGAATCGGAAATATTATCGAGATCGGAAAATAATTCCGGAATCGAAAATATTAAATATTTGTTCGAAAGGAAATTAATTCCGGAATCGGAAATATTAAATATTGTTCGAATCGGAAATGAATTCCGAAATCGGAAAATTAATCGGAAGAGTGCCGTACGAAATAAACATCGGACGAGCTTGCTAGGCGCAAGGCCCAGCACGAAGCCAGGCCTGCGCCTAGCAAGCGCATGCGCGCAACATAGCAAGCCAAGGCACGCAGGCCCAGCCAAGCAGCACACAAGGACAGGCCCAACGCGCAAGGCCACTGGCGCGCCCAAGGCAGTGGGCTGCGCAGCGCTGTGGGCCGAGCTGCTCCGCGCGCGGCATGCCAAACGCCCCTTGTGGGTTGTGCGTGCGTGTGTGCGTGTGTGTGTGCGTAGAGTTCGTGCATACATCGAATCCTTAAGCAATTAGGATTAGATTAAAAGATTAATTTCCTAAAGTTACTAGAGTTAGTTGTTTAATTAAACAATAACTTTATTAGTTTTAATTAATGTTTAATTCTAATAGGATTAGATTAATTGAAACCTAGTAGACTTCTAATTCCATTATTCCAACCCTATAAATATGTGATGGCATTCACAATTTATAAACACATAATAAAAGTATTCACATAAGTTTTAAGGATTAAAACTAACGTTAATTTGCCACAAATTATTCGAATAACTTAAAACCTTAGGTGCAATTCTAGTTAATTAAATCTAAGGCGGATCCGAACGTACTGTGGACTATCTACGGAGGGACGACATTTAGAGTCCTAAACTTGGTCTTGTTCGGTTCGGGGGCAGCTAGGGAGGGCACGCTACAAATGTATGCATCCTAAATTATGCTAATTGTTATGTGGCAATTAATTTGGATTCCTGGCTTTTTGATTTTTTCGCATGAAATATATATATATATGCTTTATATGTATCATAACCTAACAGTGGTATCACGAGCCTCTAATTAATTCCATAATAATTATAGTTAACATGGTTAAATTTTATAAATTTGAAATGAATTAAAGGGGTGATTAATTTCGATTTTTTGTAATTAATTGGAAATTCGTGCGATTATTTAATTATATGTTCGTAGAATTTTCGGCAGTTTAGTCAATAATATTCGGAATTGTATAATTTTATAGTGAATTTCGCATGTAAACGGCGTTTTAAAGTTTTGACTAAAATCGAAGATTTGGTGCCGAAGCCCGAATTCCCAAATTCGAAGCCTAACTATGACTTTTCGGAGGTTTTAGTTTTTCGAACGCAAAATTTGTAATTTGTAAGATGTTAAATTAAATATTTGCGATTCTTGTTTGTAAATCTTGAATCTATGATTGACCTATTGTATATGTTTAACAATTTTAATGCCTAAGCTTGTTAAATATACAACCTAATTTGTAATTGTAATTAATTTGTTGAAATTCGAATAATTTAGAATTTGATTTGTTTTTCATAATTAATTGACAATTTAATTAGGTATCCATGATTAAAAACCACCATAAAATTTGTTAAATTTGATAAATTTTTATATTTTATGACCTAGATTTGAATCCATAAAAATAAACTTGATTTAACACTCCCTAGGCGATTAGGGTTTCAAAGTTCGTTTTTTTTCTAGAACACTTTTCAATTTCGTTGGTAATTATTTAATACTTTCACTGATTTGTTGTTTTAATTTTTTTTAAACACTTGTTTTCATGCTCTCTTAATTCGGACAACTGTCGATTTCAGTGTTTTAAACTTGTTAAGTTTTCATCTACTTTCTAAACACTTGTCCCTTTCTTCCTGAATTTCTATTAAAAAATCGAATCCAATCCCCTTAATCTCTCTGTTTTGAGGGTTATCTTTCCTGTTTTACTCTTCTCTGTCTTTGTCTTCTACTCTTCTCTGTCTTTGTCTTCTACTCTTCTTTATTCCATCTGAAACTTTCTTCTTTTCTTTAATCTCCGTCTCTGTTTTCTTTACTCGAAAGTGTTGTTTTGTTGGTTTTCTTAATGAATCAACAACATCCTTGGCAAACTTATAGGATGGGTCCCCTTGTTAACCCTCCTCATGAATTTCATATGGGGGATATTAATTGGGATAAGTCGGTTGTGGGTCATTTCTTTGATTCCAACCCTCCTAGTTAGTCCATGGTTCAACATTTGGTGGATTCTAGATGGGTGAAACGAGAAAACATAACGGTTTTCCGTACAGGAGAATTCTATGTCTTTTTATGCTCTCATCAAGCAGATGTTGAGGCTATCCTTGAGCTTCATACTACCATTATTGATGGAAGAATCATCACGTTTCGTAGAAGGAGTGTTGGCACGTTACTGCAAAAAATTGATTTCAGTAAAGCATGTTTATGGATTCGTGTTGTTGGGTTACCTTTGGGCTTGCTGGATCATGAATGGGCTTTGAAGTGTTTTAATCTTATTGGCTATGTCGAGATGATGGAACAAGATGATAATGTTCTGCTTTCAATTCCAGAATTCAAAGCAAAGGTATGGTTAGACTTATCGAAACCTCTAATTCCTGGTTGTTTTGTTCCTATTCCTGGGGATCAGCTTGTTTGGGTTTATTTCTGTTATGAAGGAGTTTTTAAGTTTTGTAAGAAATGTGGGATAGTTGGACACTATAATTGTAATTGTGAATTCTCTGCTTATCATGCTTTTCGATTAATTACTGATAGAATGAATGGTTTTGAGGCTGCGGGTTTAACTGTTATTCATGGTCCGATGGAAACTCCTTTATACTCCAACATGATAGAAGGGTTAGATGATAAATTTAGGAATAGGAATGTTCGTGTTGACTTGTTATTACTTGGGGTGGACGCGGAGATAGGGGAGGAGGAAGGTTCTGATGAGCAGGAACCTGAAGTTGGTGATGATGATAATGGAAATGGGGGATCTTCGGATGACAATGATGATAACAATGATGGGGGTGGGGGTGATATACAGAATGTTGTTTATCAGAATGGAGACGTGGTACAACCTCATGATCCAGGTTACAATGAAATGGATGATGGGATGAATAATGTAGAGTTTGGGGAAGTAGAGAATGGTCTAATGGAAGATGATTTTATTCATGTTGTTTCTAACAGTTCAGAGGATGAGGTGAGTGAGAGTTTGGCTTCTGAACATTATGTGAGTGTTGTTGCCTATTCAACTGATGATGGGGTTGAGAATGAGGTACAAATTATGATTTCTTTGCTGATAATTATGATCTGTTAACTCCTGAAAATTACCATCATCCAGTTAGATTTGACATGAATAGGCACATAATTCCACACTCTACCTTTCCTAGTTTACAACAAATTGGTAACCCGGGTTTTCATATGAGAGCTCCTTCGTTGCAAACTGACAGTAGTGATAGTAGTCTTTCTGAGGCTGAATTAGGTGGCTCCTTGACAGACAATGCAGCTGGTCCTAAATCAAACTTTGAGGTTGGAGAGGCATCAAAGGTTGCTCACCTTTCTCCAGGTTTATCTCAACCAATGCAGCCTTTTTCTGTTGAATCAAAGACACATAGTTCAGGTGGGGTGGCTGAAGGCAGGCCACAAGTATTTCATGATAATGTTTTTACATCAATACCTATTGCACCTTCTGGTTTGTTTGGATCTGATACTGAATGTGGCGAGCAAAATCAGCAAAAACAGGAAGAATTGAGAGATATTGATGCTATATCAGGTGGGCAGTTTGGAATTTCAGATCGTGCTAAAAACTATATCCAATCTCGAGGTTTTTCAGAAACCTTTTTGAAGCGTCCAACTCATGTTCAACCACCTCGTAGATTAAAAATTCCAATCCTTTCTTCTGCTGCTGGTCTTTTGAATGGGTTGAGTTTGGGTTCATCAGACCCATCAACTCCTATTGTAACCGGTGAATACAAGGGTAATGTAGTTGTTGTGGGGACTTGTATGGATATGCAGGGGTGTTCTGGTCAGGTCAACCACTCAGCCAGTTCTTTTCGTACTTCAGGGATAATTACAGACCCTGCAGTTGCAGCTGTTTCTTGTGCACATACCTTCTCTGCTCAAAATGTTTCACTAGGTTTATCTTCAAAGAAGAGAAAGAAACCAAACTACTTTATATGATCCAGGTCTTATGAAATTATGCCTCAGCTTGGTTACAGGGCTTCCAGTTGGTCTCAAAAGAGGCATAAAAGTTTCGATGATGTTACGAAGGCAACTAATTTTGATACAGGTTCTGTTAAAGTTCTCAGTTCAATGTTGGGTGGTGAATCTTCTATTCTGATCAATATCTCATCTGAACGTGGGAAGAAGCGTTCTCAGGATATCAAAATGACTGCAGCTCGTAAAAAAACAAAGAGTGCTTCTGGTTCTGTTGAATTACCTGCACAAGCTCTTAATCCTACTCACTGTGACACAAGCTGTGGGATAATGCAGAATGCAGATTTTTCTTCAAAATCCAAAAATGGTTCGCCAGCTGTCCACTCACAGCTCCCGAGTGCTAAATGAAAGCCATTTCATGGAATTGTAGGGGTGTAAATAATCCTAGATCGTTAGTACAACCATATGCCTCTTGGTTGCTTAAAACTTATTTTCCTATGTTTTTGTTTATCTCAGAAACTAAGACTAATCTTTCTAATGTGTCTAGCTTATTAGGGGGTAGTAACCCTTCTTTTGTTTTTGGTATAGATGCCATAGGTTCAAGTGGTGGATTAGCAGTTTTTATTTGGACAACTTTTGATGTTAGTTGTCTATATGTTTCCTCAAATATTGTATTTTGTAAAGTTTATGAACCTACTGGAAACACTTGGGATGTTTTGTTTGTTTATGGCGCTCCTGTTGTGGAGGAAAGAGAAGAAGTTTGGAACCAAATCCTTACACTTTTACTAGAATCTCCTATGTGTTTAATTATTGGAGATTTTAATCAAGTAGAGCTTTATTCTGATAAATTAGGAGGTTCTTCAATAATTAAAGGGTGGGAAAATTTTGTTAAATGGCGTTTAGCTTCTAATTTAACTGAGGTTCCCTTTTCAGGACCCCCTTTTACTTGGACTAACAAAAGAGATTCGTCCTCCCTTATTATGGAAAGATTAGATCGAGCGTATATGTCAGAGTTGTGGTTCACTAAATACCCGGGCACAAGAATTATTAACCAACCTATCCTAGTCTCAGACCATGCAACTATTATTTTGCAAACTGAAGAATCTAGTTTTCGAAAAAACCGACCCTATCAAATAGAAAACTGGTTTCTTTCCTTCCCTGAGATCAAAATTTCAATTGAAGACGTTTGGAATCTTAATATTTTAGGATCACCAATGTTCTCTTTATCTCGTAAGATGGATACGGTTCGAAATCTTTTGAAGAAATGGTGTTTGAAGAATAAGAAAATTTGGGGAGTTAACTGGCTTCATTTCTCGAACAAGCTTGCTTTGGAAGGCCTTGAGGTTGATAATTTGCAAAAGCGAAATAACTATAATTCTCTTATTCTCCAATCAAATGAACAAGCTAAGTTATTATTTCAATACTGGTTTCAACGAATGAAGGAGTTATGGGTGGCAAATGGTGATTGTCCTACAAAGTTACTTTTTTCAAAGGTTAAAAAAAGACAAAAAAGAAATGAGGTTTTGAGATTGCGGGATCCTCATGGAAATTTCAAGGAAGGTCAGGATATTGTTCAACAACTTGTGGTTGATAATCTGAAGATGGTATTCAAGACAGATGATTTAGTTATAGACTATAGTGAAGTGGATTATGTTTTACGAGAGATGGATGCCGCAATTATCAAATACTGATATTATTAGTCTAGAAGTTCCTATTTCGGCTATGGAAATTACTGAGGCAATGTTTGCTATGAAAGGGTCTAAATCTCCAGGTCCGGATGGAATGACAGCTGAATTTTTCAAGAAACATTGGGAGATAGTGGGAACTTCAGTGATTGAAGGTATACAAAGCTTTTTCAAAACTGGGTTTTTGCTAAAGGAATGGAATCATTCCTTGCTGTTTATGATTCCAAAAATTGCTTCTCCCGAAGAGGTAAGTCAACTGCGACCTATAAGCTTATGTAATGTTGTCCATAAATGTGCCTCAAAATGTCTGGTTAATCGGTTGAAGCCCAGTCTCGATGCCCTAATTGATGAACCACAACATGCTTTCATTCCGGTTCGATATATGAGTGACAATGTCTTACTTAGCCATGATATTCTACACTTTTTAAATGGAAGGAAAGCAACAGGCCCAAATTTAGCGGCAGTTAAGATTGATATGAGTAAAGCTTATGATCGATACACTGGGGTTTTCTATTACGTGACTCTCAAAGCTTATGGTTTCCCTTCAACGTGGATTTAATTGATATACCAGTGCATTTCAACAGTTTCATTTAAAGTTCTTATTAATGGAAGAACTTCTACAAGTTTCAAGCCTAGGTGTGGTTTAAGGCAAGGAGATCCTTTGTCTTCATATTTGTTTCTTTTCTGCATGGATATTCTTGGACGTATGCTGACCTTAGGTCAAGATATTAAGTTATTCCAGGGTATAAAACTTGCAAGACAAGCTCCACATATTTCGCACTTGTTTTTTGCTGATGATGCAATGTTTTTTTTTCCAAGCAACAGAAACATCTTGCACGAATGTTGGTGGTATTATAGATCGGTATTGCCGAATTTCAGGACAGCAGCTCAATCTTGCAAAATCCTTTGTCAAGTTTAGTCCAAATACCTCTCTATCACAGCAGCAAAATTACAAATCAATTTTAAGGATGCCAAAGGTGACCCAGTTTGGACAACATTTGGGGGTACCTGTTGACTGCATGGTTTCAACGATTACATTTCAATTACTTGATAGATAAGGTTGCTGAATTAATAACCTCATGGAATGGGGCGTTATTGTCTCAAACACAAAAGTTAGTTCTGATCAACTCTGTTATCGTGGCAATGGTGTCTCATGTTATGATGTGTTTGGAACTTCCGATATCAGTTTCAAATAAAATCGATTCTTTGATTGCCACCTTTTTCTGGGCTAAACAAGGGAAAAAAGGAATGCATTGGGTTCGTAGGGATATCTTACATCTACCTCGTGGAATGGGAGGTCTGGGCATTCGTAGATTATCGACGCTCAACTCAGTGTTTTTGATGAAACAAGTGTGGAGAATGCATCAAAATCCACAATTATTAATTTCAAGAGTATATTTAGCAAAAGGGAATTTCGCATTAACTACGGGTAAGCCAAATAGTCTTCTTGGTCGTGCTTCGTGGGGAATGCGTGGTCTTCGTAGAGCTGAGAATGTTTTACTTCAAGGATGTGCTTGGAAGGTGGGAAATGGGGATAGTATTAAAGCTGGAAGAGATAAGTGGGTTAATGGTAGGGTGCCTATTTTTGCTTCTCATATTCGTCTTACACATGCTAAATCCTGGAAGGTAAGTCATTTTATTAAGTCAAATCATCTTAGATGGGATGCGGAAGTTGTTAGAAACTCCTTTGATAACATGGATGCTAAGGGAATTATGTCTATGGAGTTACCAATAGGAACAATAATGGATCAGTTATATTGGACAAGACATAAAACTGGACATTTTACAACGAAATCTGGTTATGCCTTCTTACGAGAAGCTGAAATTAACCAAGAATCTCTCACAGGTCTGGGTCAAAACAGGTTTGTTCCTGTTTTCAAGTTACTTTGGGCTCTAAAAATCCTACCAAAGTGGAAATTGTTTATTTGGAAAATAATGGTAGATGGCCTTCCAGTTAAAAAAGCCTTGGGACGAAGAGGTATAAGTTTAAATACCTCTTGTGACTTATGCATTGATGTTTGTGAGGATGCGCAACACATTTTCCGCCTTTGTCATTTAGCTCAAAATGTGTGGAGGAGTAGTACGCTAGGCATATTCTCAAATTTTAATGAGAATCTATCAATCAAAGATTGGATTCTCAACTATATCCAGCTTTTTAATAGCGTGGATGGAAAGGGTAGTGATCGTATTGTTTCTTTCATTGCGATTTTGTGGGGATTATGGAATACTCGGAATGCAAGAGTTTTTCGATCAGAGAATGGAGATTTACAGGCTTGTCATATACATGTTAAGTTAGCAAGGGAGTAACATGTGGCTTTTACTGGGACATGTTAAGTTAGCAATTTGGGTTTTCTTCATCCACCTGAACAGTTGTCCGGGTACCCACCAGGTTTTGATTTTGCAAATATTGGTTTGGAAATTCTGACTACGTATGGTTCGGTGATATATGTTGATGGATCATGGAATAAAATTACGTTGAGAGCGGGAATGGGTTAGTTCTTCAACAATCCAGGAATGCGGCTTCAAGAATCATTGGGGGTTGTGACTATGGGTTAGGGCAATCAGCATTACATGTTGAAGCAATGGCTTGTTTGCGTGCACTTCATTGGGAAAAATACTCTTCCCTGCCTAATATAGTTATGTATACTGACTCAGCTATCCTAGTCTCGTATCTGCAGAGGCATACCATTCGAGAAATTAATGTCAGATGGACGGTGCAAGCCATTTTTGAAATAGGAAAGAATTTCATGAGTTGCGTGATCAACAAGGTTGACCGAGATCAAGTTCACTTGGAACATGTTCTGGCAACAAGAGCAGCGAAGGATGGCCTACAGTTCGTTACGCCGATCGATCTTAGATCTATGATTAATTAGGTTTAGTTTTCTTGTATTTTTATCTAATGTCAAAACAAAAATTAAGAAAATAAACTTGATTAGAAATTAATTTGAATAATAAATTTTCGATTTTTCGCCCTAAATTTATGAAATTAATATGATTTATTAATTTGTCTATAAATTTAAATTAAAATTTTTTAATTTTTATGTAATCCGCTCATGAATCTTGCACGCACAAAGCAATGGACGCTACGTGTTACCCTTAAGGGGTGTTGTATAATGCGGGCATGCGACGACGAGCAAGGGAGCTCGTCGCCCATACGGTACAAATGCAGCGAGCAAGCGAGTGGCACGCGAACACAAGGTAGTAGCCCTGCCTTGCGTCGAGTTCTGCGATGAGGCATGGGCGGATGGGCAAGAGGCAAGGCACACACGGGAGACGAGGCTGCGCGCGGGCAGCGAGGGATGCCTCACCCGCAGCGAGCGCTGCCTCGCCAAGCCTGCTGCTTCGCTACGAAGCCAGCGAGCAATGTTGTGCGCAAGCGTGGCTTGGCTTGCTGTGTTTGCTCGTGGCTCTTGCTCGTGACTTGCTATGCGATCACTCGTGAGGGGTGATGCTGCCTCGTGGACTCGACGGGGCATGGGAGCAAGCCCATGGCCTCGTCTTGACCCGATTGATGCGCTTTGAATTTAATTTTAATTTTCAGTTGGAAAACGATTTTAATTAAATTTAAAATTCATAATTTAATTTTTTTCTCGGAATTTAATTTTGAATAATTTAATTATTATAATTTTTATTTATACTAATTATTTTACTAAAATTAAAACCTTGATTAAATTTAAATTAATTAATATAATAAACTGGAAAATAAATTAAAGATTCAAATAATAATTTATATGAGATTTAAATTTTAATTAAATTTTTATGTTTCCGGTTAGACTAGGAAATATAATTTTATGTTTAAAATTAGTAAAGCATGTAAATTTATTGGTTTAAGTGGGAGCGTTTTAGTCATAAACTCTTGATTAGGTCTACATTCCTTTAAGGTTAAAACAACTTGTTTAGAATTAATAAGGATTGAATAATTGGTAGATTATTGGAAGCCTTGATTAATTGCTGCAAATATTTATGTGATGCATAATATGTTCTACTAACCAGCTATGTGGGCCATTCATTGATAAATGAATGGGTGAATGGTATATTGTAAATGTACTGTTTTGCAGGTTATGGAAAGTGACTAGTATGGCCCAAATAGGATAGAAAATATGGTCTGCGTACCATTAATTTGAATGTAAAACTGGTCTAATGCACCAAAGTTTTAATTTAAATATGGTCTGCGTACCATTAAATAGTTGTAATTAGTTTAAATTATAGCTTATCCTATTTGAAGAAAATGGCGCCTCCCATGGTGAAATTCAAGATGGAGTTTCCAATCCATTTTCAAGACGGAGTTTGAAGTTGAAGCTTCAAGATGAAGTCGGGCCATACTAGATCACAATTATATCTTATGCATGCTTTAAGTTATTTATTGCTTTAAATATGTCTTAATTATGCATGAGATTATGGCTTGATTATGTTGCATGATTAAGGATTTTAGTTCACTTAAAATCTAAACAACATAGTAAGAGCCTTAAGTTCCAAACTTTAAAAATTGGGTTAAAAGGTGCTATGCCAAAATAACACTTACTTGGATAACCTTTACATCAATCTTAGTAATAGTTTTCCGCCATAGCGAGGTGTTACTTATTGATCCTAAAGGGGTAAGGTACACAAATAATTGTGAGTATATGTTAGTTTTGGTGAAACTCAACGATATAAGTAAGGAGTCCTTTTATGTCGTGGCAAATGAGATAGGTTTACCTAATAAGCTCTTAGACGTACCTATCAACCAAGAGTAGTTTCTAGACTATTAGCAAAAGATTTGTTTACCTAAAATATTTTAGAATTGAGTCTAAATACATAATGTGCTTAATTCTTCAATGATTTAAGGATCTTGGAATCATTTTATTCACACCTGCCGGAACAATAAATTCGAATAAAATGCCAATAACTTGTTTAAGTTATTGGCATTTAATTTTCAAGTTATTACTCATGATAAATGTTTAAATACATTTGTTCCTTGATTTTCAAGTCTAAATACATAATGTGCTTAATTCTTCAATGATTTAAGGATCTTGGAATCATTTTATTCTAGACTGCATGATTGCTTTAATTTTCAAGTTATTACTCATGATAAATGTTTAGACTTTGCATGCTTCAATGCATGTTTTAATTATTGTTTATAATGAAATATCTTTTACTGCAATAAATCCTTTTAGAAGGATAACAGTAAATTTCCTCGATTGGTAGTGAATCCAGAACGATTCACGGAAATGAGAGAAAGTGAGCAATTTAAAATGTACGTTTCTTTTAGCGACTTTTATGGTTGCTTTCGAGTATCAAAGTTGAATGGCAAACCAATTGGTGCTTGTGAATTCAAAATACACTGTAGTTTTGAAATCATAAAGCATTGAGTTTAAAACGCTCAGCTTTACCAATGGTTAACAACCTAATATCTTTGTCCATTTAATTCTCGAATGAGTCTAGTCCCCAGACATTCGAATAGATTGATGCTTAGAGAACTTTAGAAGCTTCTGGTAAGATCATCTAGTTGAAAAAGAATATTCAACATAAATAAAATGGTAAGAACTTTGTTGAAGTGACATTGGACATGTCTAACAAAGTATAAAAGTCAACACTAGAGAAGTCAATTCTTAAGACTATAAGAAAGGGTACAAGAAATGGGAAAAACAAGGAACAAATGAAAGGAATTTACGATTCCGTTTCTACCTAAAAGTTTATGTTTAAAGAGAAGTGAGCTAGCAATCAAACTTCCTTGGTATCATATACCGGTTGAGGTTCTTACTTCGGTAATACCTCAAACAATGGAAACTAGGCTACACTAATGGCCTACAAGTGGGAAATGAAGCGTGGCAATGCTACATTAGTTGTAGGGTCATCTAGTTTGTTTTAAAGGCTGGAACTTAATGGTTATTTTGTTCCATAATCAGCATACCTAAATTTCTGTTTTCAAACACAAAAAGACTCACATTCAAGAAAAACAAAAACAATGTTTGTTTGTTTGTTTATTTGAATGAAATGGTCATTTACGGGTTGACTCAATATGCTTGATTAAAACAAACAACTCTTTAACAAAAGAACTTTACTAGGTTCAAATCAATCCCTTGATTTGAGTTCCACTAACCCTTTAGCATTGTTGCTTAGACCATATCAACAAGTTAACATTCTAAAGCTCTATTTTGATGGACTTTTGAAAGTTGATTGATTTCTAGATCATTCAAGACAAGCTAGTCTTACTTGTTGAAAGTAACAAAAGATATGAACTATTGTTAGAACACCTAGACAATACAGTTCAAAGCTAAAGAAAGATTTTATGACTTTATTATTTCACATGGATTTGAGTGAATATAGGTTTATTTACTCAAATGTGATATAAGTTTGAATCTGTTTGGCTAGTTCAGAGATTCAGAAGTATAAAATCCACCTGGCAAGAAATCATAAAGATCTAAGTTAGATCATGTTGATGATTACTTAAGTCAAGAATGATCATCAATGATTGTGTGTTGTAATTTCACGATCTAGCTCCATAAGATATGGCATATCTACATTGGAATGATCGAAGTCAATTAGTACTTGATTCGATCAATGATGAATCATAAAGACTTTTCCTATAATTTCTAAAACAAAATGCTCAACTACCACCAAACTAAACCAAATTCGTCAAAGCTATTGAAAAGTAATTTCAGAATATCTTTTCATAATATAATCTAAAGAGTTGTTAAACTCAGTGGGAGCTTAGTGTTTGTTATTCGACAAACTAAGGCCCAAGAATAGATATATGTTTCATTGTGATTTATTCAAATGAGACACAAAGGTATTGTTTCTACCACGAATTTTTGAGAACATAATGTTTGTTTGCTCTAAATAATGTCCTTTTGGAGATTCGTTTCCAAAATGACAAGTGGGAGAAAATAGACCTCGAAAGAATTCGAGGCGAACAACAAACATAAACGGACATTCCGGAGGCTTTTCGAAATTCTTCAGAAAATCCAAACACTTATTCTTAAGGACTTTAGAACTGGCTTTAAAGAATAGACATCTCTTAGAAGACTTTACAAGTGCTTCAAGGAGAACAGAATATTCAAAGGACTCTCAAAGTGCACGTTGATATTCTATTGTTTGATGTTCTATACCCAAGTAGACATAGAGTTCAAGTCACTGAAACTATGAGATTCTTCTATTAGATAGTGAAGAAACATAGAGTTCATGTCACAGAAACTATGAGATTCTTCTATTAGATAGTGAAGAAACCTACAACTTGCAGTCAAACTATTATCATGTAGATTAATGAGTTTGTGACTTGTAAGAAAGCTATGACGAAATATAGATTCCCTAAAATGGTTAGAGGCCATATATAGGCTTAATGTTTAATTGGTTAAAGGCCATAAAACATACTAAATGTTCTGATGACAAAATTGAAATTTTGTTGATTTGCAAGAATGATTTACATCTATTGGTTGCAAATTGGTTTTAAGGATAAAAACCATCAAACATGGAATTGTGTTCACACACAAAGCTAGATTAGTTGCTAAAGGTTACAAGAAAATTCACGGCGTGGATTGTGTTGAAGCCTCATGCAAAATCGTAATGCTCAAGTCTATAAATCAAGCAATGATTGCATATTGGTACATATGGAAATGGATGACAAAACATCTTCCTCAATAAAATGTTGGAAGAAACTATGTAGATTGTATGTCATAGGATTTGTGGATCCAAATAAATACTTGAAAAAGGAAAGCTAGCTTATGAAATCTAAGTACAGATTTAAGCAAGCAATTGGGAATTAGAATTGTATTTTAGTGAAAGTAATAAAGAATTTTAGTTTCATAAAATGTGCATAAATCTTATAGATGTATAAGAAGTTTAGTGGGAGCACATAAAACTTAATTGGTCCTATGTGTATCACACACATATCTCTCTATTGTGAAATAACATTCAAATGCTAATGACTTAGATTTGAAATTATTTATCAATGATGGATCAAGGCAAAACTTAGTACATACTGGGTATTAAGATCTATTTACAAAGATCTTATAATATTATTTTGGATTAAGTAATGGCATTTACTAAATCAAACACGAAGGACTCCATTGAAGATATTCGACCCATATGAATAAATCTAAGTAATGGATGTTTGTACTATGTATAAGCATTTACTAAGTTAAACATCAAAGGATCTAAGTGAGATTCTTAACCTATATAATATGTCAAAAAACATTTAGCTGGATTTAGTATATACTGAAACTAGATGAGCTAAGAGTTACATGAATAGAATTCAATTGGGAATTATTCTGCAAAAGAATTTATTGTGTATGATATAATATGAGGATCGCCAAAAACGTATCGTAAGGCTTTAGGCATGACGAACATATACCAATCTCTTTTGATCTAAGTGAAGATCAACTAGATTGATATCAAGATAAACTTATGGTATTTGAAAAGGTACACAAGAATAGTTCTTGATTCAAGGAAATAAAGATATGCTAAATAATTGATGCTACACGCATAAACACTGGCAAAGGATCAAGCAAGATTCCTTTGGAGTTAACCATTGGCAAGAACGAGCTATACGCATCGTGGTTTGAAATGGAAACATGGATTAGATACAATGAGTTGTTGCGTGGGAATTAAATAATAATTTCTATGTTCTAAGATATAGCTGGAAAGTCTTCCACATATCTATGAACTGCTTGGATAGGTAAATCCGAACAAAGCATCACTAGAAACCTATACAGTTGAAGTAAAAGTACTTATTGCCTAAGAAGCAATAAAACAAGGGTTTTTACGTTAAAGAGTTCTTCACTGAACTTGGGTGGATCACATGTCTGCTGACTTGATGGTTCTTCATTGCAAAATGCGTAGAACCGCTATTGTAGCAAGAAAGACTAGATCACAAAATAAACATACTCAAAAGATCTTATCATCTATCTCGGAGAACATTCGATGAAAAGGATATTAAGATTGGCAAAGCATGATAACTAAACCTATGCAACAAGTGAGAAACAACACTCACATTGTTGCACTGGAAATCAAGCATAGCTTTGAATTCAATAATTGTTTTAAAAATGGGTTTGAGGCCCATGGTTGTAAAACATTGGGGTTGAAAATTTATCATATATGAAATGTATTTTTCATACTCCATTTAATCTTGGTTTAGTATTAAATGATGAGTCCTTTAAATTTGACAATATATTCAAGATAGACTGTCAGGACCAGTCCTGTGACTAAGAAATGTCTATCAAGTGAACTTGAATTTCAAAAGTTAAAAATGGTCCCTGGTCGGAGTTCTCTATAAAGATGGACGCATAGAAAACGCTAGACGACTAGAATGCAAAATGACTAGTAGTTATGTTTCTTGAACTATGTGGACATGGCAATGTCGCAATCATTTTCATAGATACTTACTTTGGGAAGACTAGTATCGGACAGACCTATGAAACTTTACTGTAAGAGATGAAAATATGTCATAAGTAAATTTCATTAAAATTAATAGACATTAATCCTCTTTTTCTAAGTGATTTGAGATTGCTTGTTTGAAAACTGGTTACTTTGACGTTGTCAACCGTCGCACCGTAAAAGGAAGCTATAAAGGCAACGCTCGGGTAATCACCTATCAAACGAAGTCTAATCTCAAGATCGCAAGATTGGGATTGTCCTCCCATAAATCGGGATGAGATGCTAAAAGTTGTACAAGGCCACTCGGAGAGCTAGAAACTGTAAAATGCATGGTCGTGCTCAGATAAATCATAGGATATGATTATCTGTTTATTTGATCAGTTGAACTCCAAAACCGAGAAACACCTCTGGACATAATAAGGATGACAACTCTTACCTAATGTTCATGAGCAAGCATCAAGCGACAAAAGAATTAGGCAATGCACACTTGTCCCTAAGGACAAGTGGGAGACTGAAGGAAATAATGCCCTTGGTCTAAGTATGCATTCAATGCTAAGTCTAATAAATGCGGTTCAGTATAAATTAATTATGCAAGTTAATAATTCAGTGAGATCAAGTGAACTGTATGCCTAGCTAGAGGCCGCTTTAGTTCAAGTGGAATTAATAATATTAATCCACAGCTTACTCTTGAGTGAACCCGTAGGGTCACACAAATAGTACGTGAACGGATCAAGTATTTAAGTGAATTAAATACTCCATTTATGGATATTCAGAATCGACGGATCTCGGTTCCAGTGGGAGCTGAAATCGTCAAAGGCAAATTATGAATACTCCGGAAACGATGATATTGCCAGAAACGGAAATATGGATCGTATCGGAAATATAAATATTATCCAAGTCGTAGATGTTGCCGGAAACGGAAACATGGTACGTATCGGAAAATATTATCGGAAACTGAAATATTGCCGGAATCGGAAATATTGCCGGAAACGGAAATATTTTCAGAATCGGAAATATTATCGGAATCGGAAAATAATTCCGGAATCGGAAATATTAAATATTTGTTCGAAACGGAAATTAATTCCGGAATCGGAAATATTAAATATTGTTCGAATCGGAAATGAATTCCGAAATCGGAAAATTAATCGGAAGCGCGTCATACGAAATAAACATCGGACAAGCTTGCTAGACGCAAGGCCCAGAACGAAGCCAGGCCTGCGCCTAGCAAGCCCATGCGCGCAACACAACAAGCCAAGGCACGCAGGCCCAGCCAAGCAGCACGCAAGGCCAGGCCCAACGCGCAAGGCCACTGGCGCGCCCAAGGCAGTGGGCTGCGATGCGTTGTGGGCCGAGCTGCTCCGCGCGCGGCATGCCCAACGCCCCTTGTGGGCTGTGCGTGCGTGTGTGCGTAGAGTTCGTGCATACATCGAATCCTTAAGAAATTAGGATTAGATTAAAATATTGATTTCCTAAAGTTACTAGAGTTAGTTGTTTAATTAAACAATAACTTTATTAGTTTTAATTAATGTCTTATTCTAATAGGATTAGATTAATTGAAACCTAGTAGACTTCTAATTCCATTATTCCAACCCTATAAATATGTGATGGAATTCACAATTTATAAACACATAATTCAAGTATTCACATAAGTTTTAAGGATTAAAACTAACGTTAATTTGCCACAAATTATTCGAATAACTTAAAACCTTAGGTGCAATTCTAGTTAATTAAATTTAAGGCGGATCCGAACGTGCTGTGGACTATCTACAGAAGGACGAAATTTGGAGTCCTAAATTTGTTCTTGTTCAGTTCGGGAGCAGCTAGGGAGGGCACGCTACAAATGTATGCATTCTAAATTACGCTAATTGTTATGTGGCAATTAATTTGGATTCCTAATTTTATGGTTTTTCAGCATAAAATATATATGCTTTATATGTATCATAACCTAACAAGACGACCAAGGATTCGTAGCATTGCACACAAACACACACACGCAGCTCACAAGGGGCGCTTTGCGCGGCTCGGCCCAAGCAGGCGCTTGCAGCACGCGGCCCATACGTGGGCGCTGCTGTTGGGCCTTAGCTTGGCTCGCTTGCTGCGGGCTTGGCCTTGCCTTGCTTGCTGCTCGCGGGCCTTGTTGGCCTTGCTACTCGTTGCGCGGGCCTAGCTTCGTGTTGGGCCTTGCGTCTAGCAAGCTCGGTGGACAATCGTTTCATACGTCGCGCTTCCGATTCGTTTTCCGATTCCGCAATTCATTTCCGATTCGAATAATATTTAATATTTCCGATTCCGGAATTTATTTTCGTTTCGAACAAATATTTAATATTTCCGATTCCGGAATTTATTTCCTATTCCGACAATATTTCCGATTCCGGTAATATTTCTGATTCCGGCAATATTTCCGATTCCGGCAATATTTCTATTTCCAATAATATTTTCCGTTACGTACCATGTTTCCGTTTCCAGCAATATTTCTATTTCCAATAATATTTTCCGATACGTACCATGTTTCCGTTTCCGGCAACATCTACGACTTGGATAATATTTATATTTCCGTTACGATCCATATTTCCGTTTCCCGCAATATCATCGTTTCCGGAGTATTCATATTTCGCCTTTTGACGATTTCAGCTCCCACTGGAATCGAGATCCGTCAATTCCGAATATTCATAATTAGAGTATTTAATTCACTTAAATACTTGATCCGTTCACGTACTATTTGTGTGACCCTACGGGTTCAGTCAAGAGTAAGCTGTGGATTAATATTATTAATTTTACTCGAACTGAAGCGGCCTCTAGCTAGGCATTCAGCTCACTTGATCTCACTTAATTATTAACTTGTATAATTAATTAATACTGAACCGCATTTATTAGACTTAGCATTGAATGCATACTTGGACCAAGGGCATTATTTCCTTCAGTCTCCCACTTGTCCTTAGGGACAAGTGTGCATTGCCTAACTCCTTTGTCTCTTGTTGCTTGCTCATGAACATAAGGTAAGAGTAGTCATCCTTATTATGTCCAGAGGTATTTTTCGGTTTCAGAGTTCAACTGATCAAATAAACAGATAATCATAGCCTATGATTCATCTGAGCACGGCCATGCATTTTTCAGTTTCTAGCTCTCCGAGTGGCCTTGTACAACTTTCAGCATCTCATCCCGATTTATGGGAGGACAATCCCAATCTTGTGATCTTGAGGTTAGACTTCGTTTGATAGGTGATTACTTGAGCGTTGCCGTTATAGCCTCCTTTTACGGTGCGACGGTTGACAACGTCAAAGCAACCAGTTCTCAAACAAGTAATCTCAAATCACTCATGTATTGAGGATTAGTGTCTAATAATGTAATGAAATTTACTTATGAAAGATTTTCTTCTCTTACAGTAAAGTTTCACAGGTCTGTCCGATACTAGTCTTCTCAAAGTATGTATTTATGCATATGATTGCGACATTTCCATGTCCACATAGTTCAAGAAACAAAACTACTAGTCATCTTGCATTCTAGTCGTCTAGTGTTTTCTATACGTCCATCTTTATAGAAAACTTCCGACCAGAGACCATTTTCAACTTTTGACATTCAAGTTCACTTGATAGACATTTCTTAGTCGTCCTAACAGTCTATCTTGAATATATCGTCAAATTTGAAGGGACTCATCATTTAATAAACCACAAATTAAATGGAAAATGAATTCTATTCATTTATATAAATGGTTAACCAAAACGTTTTACAAAGTATTAAACTCTAAAACTTTAAAACATTAATTAAGGACATCAAAGCCATTCTCCAACATGCTTGATTCCCATAGCTGCAGTGTGCGAGTTGTGCTTCGCTTGCGGCAGAGGTTTAGTTAATGGATCTGAGATGTAGTCGTCAGTTCCAATCTTGCTTATCTCGACTTCTTTTGAACTCTCGTAGAAGGTGAAACCTACGAAGTATATGCTTGACTCTCTGGTGGTGTCTAGGCTCCTTTGCCTGTGCAATAGCTCCGTTATTGTCACAATATAGAGCTATTGGTCCTTTAATTGAGGGGACTACACCAAATTCTCCTATGAACTTCCTTAGCCAAATAGCTTCCTTTGCTGCTTCATGTGCAGCAATGTACTCCGCTTCAGTTGTAGAATCCGCAATGGTGCTTTGCTTAGCACTTTTCCAGCTTACTGCCCCTCCGTTGTGGCAGAAGACAAACCTAGACTATGATCTGAAATCATCCTTGTCGGTTTGGAAACTTGCGTCCGTATATCCTTTAACAATTAATTCATCATCTCCACCATAGACCAGGAAATCATATTTGTGCCTTTTCAGGTACATCAGAATATTCTTGGCAGCAGTCCAATGTGCCTCTCCTGGGTCTGACTGGTATCTGCTCGTAGCACTGAATGCGTACGCAACATCCGAGCGTGTACATATCATAGCATACATTATTGAACCAATCAATGATGCATATAGAATCCCACTCATTCGTCTACGCTCATCCAGTGTTTTTGGGCACTGAGTCTTGCTTAGAGTCATTCCATGAGACATGGGTAGGTAGCCTCACTGGGAGTCTTCCATATTGAACCTTTCAAGCACCTTATTGATTTAAGTGCTTTGACTAAGTCCAATCATCTTTTTAGATCTATGTTTGTAAATCTTGATGCCCAGTATGTACTGTGCTTCTCCTAGATCCTTCATCGAAAAACATTTCCCAATCCAAATCTTGACAGAGTTCAACATAGGAATGTCATTTCCGATAAGTAATATGTCGTCGATATATAATACTAGAAAAGCAATTTTGCTCCCACTGACCTTCTTGTATACACAAGATTCGCCTGCGTTCTTGACGAAGCCAAAGTCACTGACTGCTTCATCAAAACGTATATTCCAGCTCCTTGATGCTTGCTTCAATCCGTAAATGGATTTCTTAAGCTTGCATACCTTTTTAGCATTCTTTGGATCCTCAAAACCCTCAGGCTGTGTCATAAACACATTTTCTGTTAAAACGTCGTTTAAGAAAGCGGTTTTGACATCCATCTGCCATATTTCGTAATCGTAATATGCAGCGATTGCTAACATTATCCGAATAGAATTTAGCATTGCAACTGGTGAAAAGGTTTCATCGTAATCCACACCGTGGACTTGCCTGTAACCTTTTGCAACCAATATGGCTTTGAAAACATCTAGTTTCTCATCTTTGTCTTTTTTTCAGTTTGAAAACCCATTTGCTTCCTATGGCTTGGTAGCCATCTGGCAAATCGACCAAATCCCAAACTTGGTTTTCAGACATGGAGTCTAATTCAGATTGCATGGCTTCTTTCCATTGCTTGGAGCTAGGGCTCGTCATAGCTTGTTTGTAAGTCGCAGGTTCATCGCTTTCCAGCAATAGAACATCATGGCTCTCGTTCGTCAAAATACCTAAGTACCTTTCCGGTTGAGACCTATATCTTTGCGATCTACGTGGGGTTACATTTCGAGATGGTTCTTGATTCTCACCTGATACTTCTAAAGATCTCTGAGTTTCAACCTGAATGTCATCTTGAGCATTCTCTAGAGTTTGTTGTTCGACTCGAATTTCTTCGAGGTCTACTTTTCTCCCACTTGTCATTTTGGAAATGTGATCTCTTTCCAAAAAGATACCATCTCGAGCAACAAACACCTTGTTCTCAGATGTATTGTAGAAGTAATACCCCTTTGTTTCCTTTGGATAGCCCACAAGGATACATTTGTCAGATTTTGGTTGAAGTTTTTTCTGAAATTAATCGTTTGACGTATACTTCACAACCCCAAATCTTAAGAAAAGACACATTTGGAGGCTTTCCAAACCATAACTCATCTGGAGTCTTTTCGACAGCTTTAGACGGAGCTCTATTTAGTGAGAGTGCAGCTGTGTTTAGTGCATGTCCCCAAAATTCTATTGGAAGTTCGGCCTGACCCATCATTGATCTAACCATGTCTAGCAAGGTTATGTTCCTCCATTCTGACACACTGTTCCATTGAGGTGTTCCGGCAGGAGTCAATTCTGATAGAATTCCACATTCTTTCAGATGGTCATCAAATTCAATGCTCAGATATTCACCGCCTCTATCAGACCGCAGTGCCTTAATCTTCTTGCCTAACTGATTCTCTACTTCACTCTGAAATTCCTTGAATTTGTCAAAGGATTCAGACTTATGCTTCATTAGGTAAACATAACCATATCTAATGAAGTCATCAGTTAAAGTGATAAAGTAGCTGAAACCACCTCTAGCATTTGTACTCATTGGTCAACATACATCTGTATGGATTAAAGCCAATAGTTCAGTTGCTCTTTCTCCAACTTTAGAGAAAGGTTGCTTTGTCATTTTGCCAAGTAAGCATGATTCGCACTTACCATAATCCTCTAATTCAAATGGTTCTAGAATTCCTTCTTTTTGAAGTCTTTCTATGCGCTTCATGTTAATATGGCATAATCGACAATGCCACAGATAGGTGAGATCTGAATCATTCTTTTTGTCCTTTTTGGTATTTATGTTATAAACTTGTTTGTCGTGATCTAGTAAATAAAGTCCATTGACTAATCTAGCAGATTCATAAAACATCTCTTTAAAATAAAACGAGCACTATTGTCTTTTATTAAAAAGGAAAATCCCTTAGCATCTAAGAAAGAAACAGAAATGATGTTTTTAGTAAGACTTGGAACATGGAAACATTCTTCCAGTTCCAAAACTAGCCCAGAGGGCAACGACAAATAATAAGTTCCTACAGCTAATGCAGCAATCCTTGCTCCATTTCCCACTCGTAGGTCGACTTCACCTTTGCTTAACCTTCTACTTCTTCTTAGTCCTTGTGAATTGGAACATAAGTATGAGCCACAACCTATATCTAATACCCAAGAAGTTGAATTTGTTAGGTTATGATACATATGACAATTCATAAATCATGCGGAAAAAACCGTAAAGCCAGGAAAGCATATTATTTACACATAATCATTTAGCATAGAATAGATGCATACATGTTGTAGCGTGCCTTCCCTAGCTGCGCCCGAACCAAACAAGAACAAGTCTTTAGGACTCCAAATGTCGTCCCTCCGTAGATAGTCCACAGTACGTCCGGATCCGCCTCAAGTTAGACCAACTAGAATCGCCCTTAAGGTGCTTAGGAATTTTCGGCTATGTGTTTGCAAGTGTATGGATGATTTTTCTTTCAAAAACTTACCCTTTGAATACTTTAATCGTGCCCATAAATTGTGACCCTAGGCACCTATTTATAGGGTTATGGAAAAGGAATTGTAATCCTACTAGGATGTGGATTTATTAGTTAGAATCTTATTAGGACTCTAAATAACAAAATCAATCTATTAGGATTAGGATTTAATCTTTGCACGAATTCTAATAGGATTAGGATTCCCGCACAAGCGTTGCACGAGCCGTGCACCCGCGCAAGCCTTGCGGCCCACGCCAGGCGCACAGCGCTCGGCCCACGCTGCTGTGCTCTCGCGCGCGCGCGCCCTTGGCTGGGCCTGGTCGAGGCGTGCGTTGGTGCGTGCGGCTCGCTGGGCGATGGCCTGGCTTCGTGCTGGGCCTTCGTCTAGCGGGCCTCGTCCGATGCTAATTCGTACGATATGCTTCCGATTAAATTCCTGATTCCGGAATTCATTTCCGATACGAACAATATTTAATATTTCCGATTCCGGAATTAATTTCCGTTTCGAACAAATATTTAATATTTCCGTTTCCGGAATTATTTTCCGATTCCGATAATATTTCCGATTCTGACAATATTTCCGTTTCCGGCAATATTTCCGATTCCGGCAATATTTCCATTTCCGATAATATTTTCCGATACGTACCATGTTTCCGTTTCCGGCAACATCTACGACTTGGATAATATTTATATTTCCGATACGATCCATATTTCCGTTTCCGGCAATATCATCGTTTCCGGAGTATTCATTTCTTGCTTGTGACGATCTCAGCTCCCACTGAAACCAAGATCCGTCGATTCCGAATATCCATAGATAGAGTATTTAATGCTATTAAATACTTGATCCGTTTACGTACTATTTGTGTGACCCTACGGGTTCCGTCAAGAGTAAGCTGTGGATTAATATCATTAATTCCACTTGAACTGAAGCGGCCTCTAGCTAGGCATTCAGCTCACTTGATCTCACTGAATTATTAACTTGTTAATTAATACTGAACCGCATTTATTAGACTTAACATAGAATGCATACTTGGACCAAGGGCATTATTTCCTTCAGTCTCCCACTTGTCCTTAGGTAAGCAAAAACCTTTTGCTAATAGTCTAGAAACTATTCTTGGTTGATAGGTACGTCTAAAAACTTATTAGGTAAACCTATCGATTTTTCCACGACATAAAAGGACTCCTTACTTATATCGTTGTGTTTCACCAAAACTAACATGTACTCACAATTATTTGTGTACCTTGCCCCTTTAGGACCAATAAGTAACACCTCGCTGAGCGAAAACTATTACTAGATTTATGTAAAGGATATCCAAGCAAGTTTATATTTTGGCATGGCACCTTTTAACTCAATTTTTAAGTTTGGAACTTAAGGCTCTTACTATGTTGGTTAGATTTTAAGTGAACTAAAATCCTTAATCATGCAACATAATCAAGGTTTGATCTCATGCATATTTAAGACATATTTAAAAGCAATAAATAACTTAAAACATGCATAAGATAAATGTGATCTAGTATGGCCCGACTACATCATGAAGCTTCAACTTCAAAGTCCGTCTCGAAAATGGAAACTTCGTCTTGAATTTCACCGTGAGAGGCGCCATTTTCTTCAAATAGGATAAGCTATAATTAAACTAATTACAACTATTTGATGGTACGCAGACCATATTTAAATTGAAAACTAGCTAATTTGGTGCATTAGACCAATTACATTCAAATTAATGGTGCGCAGACCATATTTTCTATCCTATTTGGGCCATACTAGTCACTTCATAACCTGCAAAATAGTACATATACAATATATACCATTCACCCATTCATTATCATGAATGGCTCACATAGCTGGTTAGTAAAACACGTTATGCATCACATAAATATTTGCAGCAATTAATCAAGGGCACCAATAATCTGCCAATTATTCAGTCCTTATTAATTCTAATCAAGTTGTTTTAACCTTAAGGATTTGTAGACCTAATCAAGAGTTTATGACTAAAAGGGCTCCCACTTAAACCAATAAATTCATATGCTTTACTAATTTTAAACGTAAAAATGTATTTCTAGTCTAACCGGAAACATACAAATTTAATTAAAATTTAAAGCTCATATAAATTTATAATTGAATCCACAAATTTAATTTATTTTCAGTCGTATTTAAATTAATTCATGATTTTAATTTTAGTAAAATAATTAGAATAAATTAAAATTTATTATAATTACAATATTCAAAATTAAAATCCAAGAAAATAATTTAAATTATTAATTTTAAAATTAATTAAAATTACGTAAACTGAAAATTTCAAATTAAAATTTTAAGAACGATCTAATCGTGACGCAACATCACCGCGCAACGCACAGCCATAGGCCACACGCACGCAGCCATCGCTGGCCATGTGCGCGCAGCCCATGCTCTGCGTCGCATCTGCTGCTGCATTCCATCGCAAGGCATCCGAGGCACGCTTGGCCTCTGGCTCGCTGCGCGCCTGCCCTCGTCGCACGCGAGCTTGCGCTCATCGCACGAGGCAGTAGCATGCGAGCAGGCGCTCGCTGCGCGCGAGCGATCGATGCTAGGCGTAGCGCTCGTAGCACGCGAGCTTGCGCTCGCTGCGCGCGAGGCTTCGCACGCTTGCGCGAGGCAGTGCGCGTTGTGGCGCAGCTCGCTTGCTGCCCGCACGCGACTGCTCGTGCCTTGCTTTTGCCCTTGCCCACTCGCCCATCGCACACAGCCCACGACACAAGGCAGGGCTGCTGCCTTGTGCTCGTGCACCATGCCCTTGCTCGCTGCATTCGTACCGCATGGGCGACGAGCTCCCTTGCTCGTCGTCGCATGCCCGCACTATACAACACCCCTTAAGGGTAGCACGTAGCGTCCATTGCTTTGTGCGTGCAAGTTTTATGAGCGATTGCATAAAAATTAAAAAAATTTAATTCAAAATTAATGACAAATTAATAAAACATATTAATTTCATAATTTTAGGGCGAAAAATCGAAAATTTATTTATCAATTAATTTCCGATTGATCATGGATTAAAATCTAGGTCATAAAAATTTAAAATTTAACACAAATTTACAATTTTTATGGTGGTTTTTAATCATAGGTATCTAATTAAATTATTAATTAATTATGAAAATCAAATTAATTCTAAATTATTCGAATTTTAACAAATTAATCATAATTACAAATTAGATTGCATAATTAACAAGGCTAGGCATTCAAACTTGTTAAACATATACAGTAGGTCAATCAAAAATTCAAGATTTATCAACAAGAATCGCAAATATTTAATTTAACATCTTAAATTTACAAAATTTTGCGTTCGAAAAACAAAAACTTCCGAAAAGTCATAGTTTGGCTTCGAATTTGGGAATTCTAGGTTTCGGCGAGAAATAGTGTTTTTGTCAAAATTTTAGAATGCCTTTTACATGCGGAATTGACACAAAAATCACTCGATTTGGTTGAGTAACGAACATTCTGCGGAAAAAACTGCGTACATATAATTAAATAAACGCAATTTGCAATTAATTAACAATTACGAAAATTAATCACCCCTTTTAATTCTTGCAAATTTGTAATATTTAACCGTGTTTATGCAATTTAGATTATGAAAATAATAAGAGGCTCGTGATACCACTGTTAGGTTATGATACATATGACAATTCATAAATCATGCGGAAAAAACTATAAAGCCAGGAAAGCATATTATTTACACATAATCATTTAGCATAGAATAGATGCATACATGTTGTAGCGTGCCTTCCCTAGCTGCGCCGGAACCGAACAAGAACAAGTCTTTAGGACTCCAAATGTCGTCCCTCCGTACGTCCGGATCCGCCTCAAGTTAGACCAACTAGAATCGCCCTTAAGGTGCTTAGGAATTTTCGGCTATGTGTTTGCAAGTGTATGGCTGATTTTTCTTTCAAAAACTTACCCTTTGAATACTTTAATCGTGCCCATAAATTGTGACCCTAGGCACCTATTTATAGGGGTATGGAAAAGGAATTGTAATCCTACTAGGATGTGGATTTGCTATTTAGAATCTTATTAGGACTCTAAATAACAAAATCAATCTATTAGGATTAGGATTTAATCTTTGCACGAATTCTAATAGGATTAGGATTCCCGCACAAGCGTTGCACGAGCCGTGCACCCGCGCAAGCCTTGCGGCCCACGCCAGGCGCACAGCGCTCGGCCCACGCTGCTGTGCTCTCGCGCGCGCGCGCGCCCTTGGCTGGGCCTGGCCTTGCGCTGGGCCTGGTCAAGGCGTGCGTTGGTGCGTGCGGCTCGCTGGGCGATGGCCTGGCTTCGTGCTGGGCCTTCGTCTAGCAGGCCTCGTCCGATTCTAATTCGTACGATACGCTTCCGATTAAATTCCTGATACCGGAATTCATTTCCGATACGAACAATATTTAATATTTCCGATTCCAGAATTAATTTCCATTTCGAACAAATATTTAATATTTCCGTTTCCGGAATTATTTTCCGATTCCGATAATATTTCCGATTCTGACAATATTTCCGTTTCCGGCAATATTTCCGATTCTGGCAATATTTCCATTTCCGATAATATTTTCCGATACGTACCCTGTTTCCGTTTCCGACAACATCTACGACTTGGATAATATTTATATTTCCGATACGATCCATATTTCCGTTTCCGGCAATATCATCGTTTCCGGAGTATTCATTTCTTGCTTGTGACGATCTCAGCTCCCACTGAAACCAAGATCCGTCGATTCCGAATATCCATAGATAGAGTATTTAATGCCATTAAATACTTGATCCGTTTACATACTATTTGTGTGACCCTACGGGTTCAGTCAAGAGTAAGCTGTGGATTAATATCATTAATTCCACTTGAACTGAAGCGGCCTCTAGCTATGCATTCAGCTCACTTGATCTCACTGAATTATTAACTTGTTAATTAATACTGAACCGCATTTATTAGACTTAACATAGAATGCATACTTG
The DNA here is from genome assembly GCF_020520425.1 of Spinacia oleracea. Lineage (NCBI taxonomy): Eukaryota > Viridiplantae > Streptophyta > Magnoliopsida > Caryophyllales > Amaranthaceae > Spinacia > Spinacia oleracea. The sequence goes on from NC_079490.1 coordinate 95,743,403, forward strand.
GACCAAGGGCATTATTTCCTTCAGAATTAGCAAGTATACACTCTATAACGAAAATACCTGAAGATGGAATGACCGTTCCGTTCTTCTGATCTTCCTTAAGCTTCAAGTAATCTCTCTTCCAATGCCCCTTCTTCTTGTAGTAGAAGCATTCAGATTCAGAAGTGGGTTGGCTCACCTTCTTCTTTTCAGACTTGGTGCCTCCAGCTTGCTTAGTTGGGCTTGCCTTCTTGCCACCTTTCTTAGCATTCCTCTTCTTTCCAGATTTCTTGAACTTTCCCCCACGCACCATAAGCACATCTTGCTTATCACTTTTGAGCGTCTTTTCAGCGTTCTTCAGCATACTGTGAAGCTCAGTGAGCGTTTTGTCCAGACTATTCATACTGTAGTTCAGCTTTGAACTGATAATACCCGCTATGAAGAGAATGGAGGATGGTGTCTACAGCCATTTCCTGAGAGAATTGTTGATCCAGCCGACTCATATTCTCAATGAGTCCAATCATTTTGAGAACATGTGGACTTACGGGCTCGCCTTTCTTAAGCTTGGTCTCAAGAATTTGCCTATGAGTCTCGAATCTTTCGACTCGAGCCAGATCTTGGAACATGTACGTTCTTTAACTCACTGATGATCGTGAATGCATCAGAGTTGATGAACATTTTCTGTAGATCTGCACTCATGGTTGCAAGCATTAGACATTTTACATCTTTGTTGGCATCAATCCAACGATTGAGGGCTGCCTGAGTGACCCCGTCGCCTGCGGCTTCGGGCATCGCCTCTTCCAGGACATACTCCTTTTCTTCCTGCATAAGAACTATTTGCAAGTTCATTTGCCAGTCAAGGGAGTTTTTCCCGCTCAACTTCTCCTTTTCGAGAGTTGATCGGATGTTGAATGAATTATTGTTTGCCATAGTTAAAACTACAATTGAAAAGAATAAACAAATAAATAACCATTCACAGTTTCTCTTAATAAACTTAAATTCTAGCATACATGCATACTATATTTTCTATCCTATTTGGGCCATACTAGTCACTTTCCATAACCTGCAAAACAGTACATTTACAATATACCATTCACCCATTCTTTTATCAATGAATGGCCCACATAGCAAGTTAGTAGAACATATTATGCATCACATAAATATTTGCAACAATTAATCAAGGCTTCCAATAATCTACAAATTATTCAATCCTTATTAATTCTAATCGAGTTGTTTTAAAGGAATGTAGGCCTAATCAAGAGTTTATGACTAAAATACTCCCACTAAAAACTTAGAAATTTACATGCTTTACTAATTTTAAACATAAATTGTATTTCCTAGTCCAACCGGAAACTTACAGATTTAATTAAAATTTAAAGCTCATATAAAATATTATTTAAATCCTTCATTTTTATTTTGAGTTGATTAAAAATAATTAATTTGACTTTTATCAAGGTTTTAATTTTAGTAAAATAATTAGTATAAATAAATTTATAATAATTAAATTATTCAAAATTAAATTCCGAGAAAAAATTAAATTTAATTAAAATCGTTTTCAACCGAAAAATTAAAACGAACCAATGGGCCAAGACAAAGCCATAGGCTTGTGCCCATGGGCCCATGGGCCGCGTGCACGAGTGCAGCGCCCATGGCCTGCCACTTGCATTGGTCGTAGCATGAGCATCGAGCAGGCCACGCGTAGCACACAGCAAGCCGAGCAAGCCACGCACTACGCGCAGCAAGCATCGCTCGCTAGGACGAGCCAGCGCGCACTTGGCGGACCAGCGCTCGCTGGAGCGTACCAGCGCTCGTCGCTTGTGCGCACGGCCTGTGTGCTTGCTGCCTTCGTCTCGCCACACGCTCACATGCACACCGCACACACTACACAGCAGGGCAGCCCCCCCCCCCCCCCACGCGCGTGTGCCCGTGCCTTGCTCGCTGCCTAGTACCGCATGGGCGACGAGCTCCCTTGCTCGTCGTCGCATGCCCGCATTATGCAACACCCCTTAAGGGTAACACTTAGCTTCCATTGCTTCGTGCGTGCAAGATTCGTGAACGATTTTCATAAAAATCAAAACTTTTATAATTTAAATTTATTGACAAATTAATAGCTCATATTAATTTCATAAATTTAGGCGAAAAATCAAAAATTTATTATTCAAATTAATTTCCGATTATATTTATTTTCATGGATTCAAATCTAGGTCATTAAATTTTAAAACTTTTTAAAATTTTAGCAAATTTTATGGTGGGTTTTAATCATAGGATCCTAATTAAATTGCTAATTAATTATGAAAATCAAATCAAATTCTAAATTATTTGAAATTCAACGAATTAATTATAGTTACAAATTAGGTTGTATAATTAACAAGATAAGGCTTTAAAATTGTTAGACATATACAGTAGGTCAATCATAGATTCAACATTTACATACAAGATTCGCAAATATTTAATTTAACATCATAAAAATTATAAATTTTGCGTTCGAAAAACTAAAACCTCCGAAAAGTCATAGTTAGGCTTCGAATTTGGGAATTCTGGATTCGGGATCAAATCTTTGATTTTAGTTAAAATTTTAAAACGTCGTTTACATTCGAAATTTACTATAAAATTATACGATTCCGACCATTATTGACTAAACTGCCGAAAAATCCTGCGAACATATAATCAAATAATCGCACGAATTTGCAATTAATTACATACAACGAAATTAATCACGCCTTTAATTCATTGCAAATTTATGAAATTTAACCATGTTAACTATAGTTGATTATGGAATTAATTAGAGGCTCGTATACCACTGTTAGGTTATGACAAATATAAAACATTTATTTCATGCGGAAAAACCATAAAGCCAGGAATCCAAATTAATTGACACATAGTTAATTAGCATATTTTAGGATACATACATGTGACGCGTGCCTTCCCTAGCTTCTCCCGAACCGAACAAGAACAAGTTTAGGACTCCAAATGTCGCCCCTCCATAGATAGTCCACAGCACGTTCGGATTCGCCTTAGATTCAACTAACTAGAATATTATGTAAGGTTTTATGTTTATTCGAAAGCTTAATTATTTTTAGGCAAATTATTAAATTAGTTCTTAAACTTAAACTATATGAATACTTGTTAATTTTTTTGTCTAAATTGTGATTATGAATCACCTATTTATAGGGAGGAAATATCGGACTTAGATTTCCATTAGGATTCAATTTACTAATTCAATCAGAGTTCTAGTTAAATTAATCCATTAGAATTTAATGTTTAATCAAACATATAATTCTTGTGGAATTAGGAAAACAATTAATCGAGCAATCCTAAACGACCAAGGATTCGTATCATTGCACACAAACACACACACGCAGCCCACGAGGGGCGCTGTGCGCGGCTCGGCCCAAGCAGGCGCTGGCAGCACGCGGCCCATACGTGGGCGCTGCTGCTGGGCCTTTGCTTGGCACGCTTGCTGCGGGCTTGGCCTTGCCTTGCTCGCTGCTCGCGGGCCTTGCTGGCCTTCCTACTCGATGCACGGGCTTCGCTAGGCGCGGGCCTGGCTTTATGTTGGGCCTTGCGTCTAGCAAGCTCGTCGGACGATCGTTTCGTACGTCGCGCTTCCGATTCGTTTTCCGATTCCGGAATTCATTTCCGATTCGAACAATATTTAACATTTCCGATTCCGAAATTTATTTCCGTTTCGAACAAATATTTAATATTTCCGATTCCATAATTTATTTCCGATTCCGACAATATTTCCGATTCCGGTAATATTTCTGTTTCCGGCAATATTTCCGATTCCGGCAATATTTCTATTTCCAATAATATTTTCCGATACGTACCATGTTTCCGTTTCCGGCAACATCTACGACTTGGATAATATTTATATTTCTGTTACGATCCATATTTCCGTTTCCAGTAATAACATCGTTTCCGGAGTATTCATATTTTGCCTTTTGACGATTTCAGCTCCTACTGGAACTGACATCCATCGATTCCGAATATTCATAATTAGAGTGTTTAATTCACTAAAATACTTGATCCGTTCGCTTACTATTTGTGTGACCCTACGGGTTCAGTCAAGAGTAAGTTGTGGACCAATATTATTAATTCCACTCGAAATGAAGCGGCCTCTAGCTAGGCATTCAGCTCACTTGATCTCACTGAATTATTAACTTGCATAATTAATTAATACTGAACTGCATTTATTAGACTTAGCATTGAATGCATACTTGGACCAAGGGCATTATTTCCTTCAATTGCTGGTGCAGATGCGTGGGCCAAACTGAATGTGGGCTGGCATAAAGTGAATACAGACGCAGGTCTGTTGGGAGAGGCTGGTATGGGCTTGAGGGCTGTGATACGGGGTAGTGATGGAGATGTAGTGGCATGTGCGGTGAGGCAAGGGTTGGACAAATGGGAGACGATGGTGGCTAAGGCCCAAGCAATCGAATTGGGGCAAAGATATGGGTTTACAGCAAGTAGTAGTGGAAAGTGACAGTCTGGTAGTAATTCAAGCTCTCTGTGAGGTTTCGACAGGCTGCAACAGTTTTATGTTAATTATTGATGACATTTTCGCTTTATGCTCTAGTTTCACTAATGTAGTATGGTCTTTTGTCAAGCGTAGTGGTAATAAGTTAGCCCACGAATTAGCCCACTTCCAACATTGGGAGTTCGGAACGAGAATGTGGGAAGACGAGGTGCCAGATATTGTAATGTCTTTAGCTGTTGCTGATTTATTAATATAATCTCCCTCTTAAGTGTTCCTCAAAAAAAAAAAAAAAAATTGGATATATTTTATTTTAGGGGAAAGATAAGCAAAGCCCCTTACATTAAGGGTAAATATATATTGCCTTGATAAAATACTATCCTTTAAAAAAGTTGTAATATTTTGAAGTACTCACACAGTAAATTTAGCATGAGAAAGATGTACTTTAGACAATTAAAAATACATTTTGGCAATGACACACAAACACACAATCATATGCACATGATCCTCCTATTCCCATAATTAGATAATAATGTTTCTCCATGTTTTGGGAAACCACAACACTACATTATCAATTATATGATCACCCCTTTCTTCTAACTGCTTTGACGCATTAATTAATGCATTATCACTCATTGCTGTAGATTCCATCCCATGGAAAACAGCTAATCCATTTTTCAGTTCTCCCAAAAATAAAAACATAACTAGTTATTGAGCATGTAATATGACAAATGATATAGACGAGATTTAATCACAAATACTAGGTACCACCTCTTACTAATTAACAAACAATAAGTGAATGTTCTTTTTCACCTATTGGATTTCTAGTATGAACTTTACTAGTCTAGTCTAGTCATGTCATGTGAGGTTTAATCTCCTAATTAGACTAATGTTTAAATGTACTTTGTATGTATTGAGATCATGTATTGAGCATGTATCCATTGAGATCTTGTTAGATTCGTCCTAATGTCTATATTTTCAAATATATAATTAATAATAAGTAATTAATATATATTTCTAAGGCGAACAAAGAACAGAAGTTGGTTTACACCACATAAAATTCAAGTATATAAATAGTTGATATGTTTGTTTAATTACCTCCTTTTCCAAGAGTAGAAGAAAGCTAGATACTCTGTACGTGGGCACTAAGGCATGTAACTTGAAAATACTGCAAAAGATATTGCAAAGTGCTAACAAGTTTTCAGATTTCAGCTATTGATATTTCATTGCCCAAGAGATCGATTATCTCATTACATATTCACATCAAATAAAAACTTGGGTCAATGGGCCCGGATGATTTGGGGAGCGGTAGTAGTCGAAGGAGCTGGGCGGGGCCTACCGCACCGAGCTTCCGGGATGTTCTAACAGGTGCTCCTGGTGATGTATTCAGTAGTCGGAGATGGGAGGAAGAGATGGAGGAGGAAGAGGAACTGAGGTGGGCCGCCATCGAACGGTTGCCTACCTTTGAAAGACTAAGGAAAGGTGTACTAAGAAGAGTGCTTCAAGATGGGAAAATTGTGGAGAATGAGATTAATCTTCATAATATGGGGATACAAGATAGGAAACTGTTAGTTGATACTATTCTTAAAGTTGTTGATCAGGATAATGAAAAGTTTCTTACAAGACTCAGAGACAGGATTCATAAGTAAGTTCCTACTCGTATAATCTTTAATTATTTCATTTTATTTGTTCGCCCAAATTCATCATTTAGGTCATCTTGTACATGTTCAACTCACTTTAACTAAATTCACTTGTTGTTATCGATCGATCAACATTCATTTTTACTCATTAATACTGATTTTTGCTAATTTTTGCTTAAATTGTGGGCAAGTGGGTTGGGGTAAGAAAAAATTGAATAACGTAAGAGAAAGTGGTTGAAAAGTTGTAAATGTCGGTGGAAAAGATAATAAGTTTTCATGTCAAAATATAGAATAAAGCAAAATATAAAGAACATTATAAACGGAATAAAACAAATAATATAAAGATCATTTTGAAACGAATGTAGTAACTGATTTATTAGGAAATTGTTTGTACAAATTGATGACAACATTGCCTTAACCACTCTGGTTGTTAGACTCGTTAATTAAGTTAGACACGTTGATTGACACATGTCTTACATCTTTTTCATCAACCAAATCTTTTTAGGGAGATTTTAAGTATAACTAGCTTATGAGCCCGTTCTTTGAACGGGCAGTTATATTAGTTAATAAGCCATCTTTTAAAGTGTTAATTTTATTGCGGGTTTGTGATTTTAATTAGTGGGAATATATGATTTATATATGAGTTAAATTTAAAATTTAAAAATATATAAAATAGATGATATATTAATATTGAATGTTAAAGAGGGGGATGAAGTGGAAGAGGTTGAATGAATATATGAACTAAATGGTGAATTGATGTTGAAAGAGGAAGATGAAGGGAAAGAGGTGTTGAAGCTGTAAACTACTTTATATAATAAATGAAAAATTGGAAAAAAAAAAAATACGAATGAAATATGGAGTGACACATATCATCTAATATCTATGAAAAAATGGTGACATATGTCATCTAATGGTATATAATTTTCTTTTTTAAATACTAGACTAGATATAAATTGTATGGGTTATGTAATTATGTTTTAAACTCTCGCCTTTAATTTATTTTTGGTGTTACATTTTAATAGTATCACTTTTAACTTCCAAGTATCACTTATAGTTTAGAGTTTAATATGGTATGATATGGTGATTAGGTTGACCCAACAATCTCTTGAAATTTGTTTGATTGATGGCAGAAAATATGTAAATACAATATGTCAAGTTGGATCTAATTGAATATTTTAAATGCAATATATAGAGTGGGACTTGAGATACCAAAAATTGAAGTAAGATACGAGCATCTTTTCGTGGAAGGGGAAGTGCATGTGGGCAGTAGAGCATTGCCAACCTTGCTTAATTCTACCATCAACTCCTTCGAGGTAATTCTTATCCTCTTTTCTTCATTTTTTCTTCCTCTTTAAGCGTGTTTATGTATATATACTTTCTTCGATTTTTAATACTCGCAACATTTGTGATTTCTACACTATTCTCATATTATATTTTGATCATTGTTGGTGATTTATACGTGAAATAAAACATAGTCATATGAAATCTTGTTAGATTCGTCTTAATGTGGATTTGTCAAAATATTTACTTTTAAATTTTTGCTTAAAAAAAATTAAAGATATTAATGATCGAAGTTGTACATTGATATGCGTGAAAATGACAAACATTGCGATTAAAAATGAACGTAGAAAGTATATCTTATTTTACGTACTATATATGGTATACATGATCTCTCCAACTAATACGAAACGAACTTGGTAGAGGTGGTGGAAAACTCACGAGGTGGGCTAGGCCGCTGGTCACCAGCGACACATTTAGTCCATACACACCCCAAAAAAAATTTGGAAAAGATGGCCCACCTTTAATAAATGTGTAAAAGTGTTGCTAACTTGTTATATACTGTCGACGGTAATATAAATATTGTCATTGTTGTATATATGTACTATAATTGTTGTATTAAAATATTGTCACAATCACCAAAAAAAAAAAATATGAAATAGAAAAGGTAAAGGGACCACTTAAATGAATGGGTAAAAGTGTTACATATTAATTAAATAATGTGTAAAAATATGTATGCGAAATGTTATATAAGTATTGTCATCGTTTGCATAAATATTGTCATTGTTATATTAAAATATTATCATTGTTGTATTAATTATTGTCATTGTTGCCGGTACTTAATACTTTATTTGATTTTTCAACGCATGAGTTGAAAATACAATTTTACTCCAAATATGGAATAATTGTGCCGCTGATAACCAGCGATCTAGCCTGCCTCGCAAACTCACATACCCTAGCTTGTACAGTTGACTCCTGAGGTCACTAGTGACTGACTTTACTAGGTTACGTAATGCTCAATAGCTTTTTCACCCGGAGGGGGAGGAACAACATTTATAACAAGGTTATGTACGAATATTATGATGGAATCATTTTTATTTATTTTACTCAGAAAAAATAACATGTATTACGACATACTTTCTATCCGTCTCTAAAATATTGCTCTAAATTACATTTTTCACTTTATTAATTAAGAAAGAACGCAAAAGAATAAACAAGTGGTTGGTAGTTTGTCTTTTTGAAAATATGTACTCCTATTTCTAAATATGTGTCCTATTTGGTAAATGCGCGGGTATTAAGAAAAATAAGAAGTGTGTAAAAAAAACAATGAATGAGAGTGTTTTTTTTTTTCAAAAAGTCTTGTATGCACAAAGTGTACAATAAATTTATTATGCACCAACATAACTTTTACTCAGTTTTCTCTAACTTTTATATTATTAAAAAAAACGTTAATAGATAAACATTTTAAAATATTCAATGATTAATTTTATACATTATTAGTGATTTTGAAGAAATATTTTTTATTAAAATGAAAATTTTAATTACTAAAAAGTAGATAAGTTTTACATATATAAGGGTAACTTTTAAGCATTTTACGGCAACTTTAATTTCGGTGTACAATATTTATCGTACACCCCATGTAAATAAGAATTTGTATTTTTTTTTGGGAAATTATAAAGTAGATAATTGTTTATTGATAAAGTACAAATAAAAGTGGATGTGGGAAAAGTGTATGGAAAAGCGGGAAAAATGTATGGAAAAGTGGAAAAAATGTATGTTCCAAAACAGAAACATGACACTTATAATGGAACGCTATTTTTTAAAACAGAACGTGTATTTAGTAACGAAGGGAGTACAATATAATGCGAGAGGAGACATTTGCAGACCACAAACTATAAATGGTACTCCTGTGAGATAAACTCAAAGGATGAACCGAAAAGAAAATTGAAGAAATGTATTTGCGGCGGAGAAAGCTAAGGAAAAAATTATTCATAGCTAGATGGGTAGCGGAGAAAGATAAGGAAAAAAATATTCAATATGGTGATATGGGAGGATTGAGTTTGATGTTCCAAACTCACTTTATACGTATTTACCCATTTATATAAAGGTGGTTGGTAAAATGAATCTTTGGTCGAATACAGTAGCGGAGAATGATAAAGAAAAAATTACTCAATATGGCGATATGAGAGGATTAAGTTTGATGTTTTAAACTCACGTTATACGTATTTACCCATCTATATAAAGGTGGTTGGTAAAATGAATTTTTGGTCAAATACGTGGACTTCTTTTGAGGCAATGGGGCAAAGATAATTTTCAATTTTGTAACTAGACAAGAGACTTTATAATGGTGTATAAACATTTGCTTTTACTTAACCTACATATTGTAATGATTTATTTATTTTCTCAATTAATTACTGTAATCAGACAACCGAAATGCAAAGTACTTTATTATAGAGTTCTACAATTCTAAATTCTCTTTACAAAACATCACCCAATTTAGGGGTGGGTTTGAGGTGTGTACATTGTTGGAGCGATGATGTATTTTATTTTGCACCTCATGAGGCAAAGATTTAGATAGGGTTGAGTACCATATATACTCAATGTGTGTGGCGTGGATGGAGATGAAATTTTAGGTGGGTACGGACGTGGAGGGACAATTCCGCTCCCGCTCCGCCTTGAAGTCATCTCTAGCTTAATAAAGTAGATGGCCGAGTACTCGGTAGGTGTTAGTGATCGATTAATGAGTTCGATGGTGGATATGATCATCAAAGTAAAGGTTAGATGAACATAACTTTATGTATGACATGGGTGATGAACTGGATGAAATTAATTTTATATATATCTGTTTTATAATTTTTTTTTTTTTTTTTTTTTAAAGGAGCCTAGCAGGCATTAGGATTCATTACTCAAAACATCAGACATTACATGGGCAAGTACATTTTCGGGCATATCAGTACCCCAACGCCTCCACCCATAAACCCAAGGCAAACAATGAGCAAGCTCATGGGCTACGGTGTTACAGTTCCTACTTGCAAAAACCCAAGAAATGCTAGTAAAGGACTTTGCTAAATGCAAGATATCATCAATAACTAAATGAAAGTGACTGCACCCTTCTTCTTGTGCACGAACCGCGTTGATCACAGATAAGCAATCTCCCTCCACCACCACTTTATCAAAGTCGTGCTCTCTCGCCAGTTGCATTCCCAGTAGCACCGCCTTTGCCTCGCCAACCCTCGCTTCCCATCTTTCGTGGCCTTGCCATGTAGCCCCAGTTTTAACCACCCCCACCTCATCCCTTATTACCACTCCAACACTAGATCCCAAACCCTCCATACTCCCTGCATCCACATTTACTTTATGAACCCCCCCTTGTGGGGGGCACCATCTCTTCTTCGCCCCTCTGTCCCCCTTCCTTCCTTCAATTCCCAACTCCTCCTCCTCCCCACACAACTTAGTGACCACTGCCTCAGCGTACTCCACCCCCCTAATGGCATCAAAATGCTCCCCCTCCATCACCCATTTGTTCCTCGCTCCCCATATAACCCAACATAACGACATGAATAGAGCTCTTCCCTTCTTGTCGAGCTTCTGGATGCACGCATCTGCCATCTCCCTAAATGAGCGGAAATTGGTATTGGGCACCAACATCGGGCTGCTATCCCATACTAGCCTCGCAAAGATACACTCACCCAGAACATGGACCTCCGTTTCGTCTGACCCATTGCAGATCGAACACCTTCCTTCCACACTAGCCATGCGCCGGTTCAGCCCCGCTCGAGTGGGCAACGCCCCCAAACATGCCCTCCAAAAGAATAGCTTCACTCTTGGTAAGGTGGGAGCGTTCCATATGGAGTTCCATAGCCCAGACTGGACCGACGAGGAATTGGCGCGCTGCTCACTATCCTCCTCCCCAAAAATAGCCCTGTATGCCGATCGCACCGAGTAAGCTCCCCTCTTCTCAAAGTCCCAACACCAGCCATCATTCGGCCTTCGAGAGCTGAGTGGGATGCTTAGGATACGTTCCCTCTCAAACGGGAGAAATAGTTGGTTTACCTTTGAAACATCCCAACCCGAGTTGCTTGAATCGATCAGATCGCTCACTCGCATATCCTCACAAGCGACCCCCCGTGGAGAGAGTATGAGGCGTGACTGAGTACCAGGAACCCACCTATCCTTCCAAACCTTCACCTGCTTCCCATCCCCTATCCTCCACCTTATACCCCTATTCACCACCCATCTAGCCCCCCAAATGCTCCTCCAAGTATAACTAGGATTTGTTCCTCGGTCCGCGGTTAGGAACTCCCCATTCGGGTAATATCTAGCCCTTAAAACTGCTTCCACCAAGCTACCTTGAGTGGTCAAAAGCCTCCATCCCTGCTTGCCAAGTAATGCGGCATTGAACATTTTCATATCCCGAAACCCCAATCCTCCGACAGCTTTCGGCCCACATAATCTCTTCCATGCCACCCAATGAATCTTCCGCTCATCCTTCCTTTGTCCCCACCAAAACTGTGATATCAACGATCTCAACTTGTCACAGAAAGAAGAAGGGAATTTGAACACACTCATCGCGTAGGTAGGGATAGATTGGGCAACCGCCTTAATCAAGATCTCCCTTCCCGCTTTAGATAACATCATTCCCTTCCACCCTTGGAGCCTCTTCCACAATTTATCTCTAACACTTTTAGTTATAACCTTTTTTGACCTCCCCACTACCGTGGGGAGGCCAAGGTATTTATCGTGAATATCCACCACTTGGACCCCAAAGCTATCCGCCAATTCCTCACGCCTCATCACACTAACACCCCTACTAAAAGAAACATTCGTTTTATCCAAGTTGACCAACTGACCTGAGGCTTTCTCATAGCAGCTCAACACCTCCTTAATAGTAGAGACTTCCTCCATTCTCGCTCTCGCAAAAATAATGCTGTCGTCCGCGAAAAAAAGGTGTGAGACCGTAGGTGCCGTTGGTGCCACACGAACACCATGGAGACTCCCTCTTTCTGCGGCCCGTCGAAGTAAACCGGAGAGGGCCTCCGCACATAGTATAAATAAGTACGGTGATAATGGGTCCCCTTGCCTCAACCCCCTAGCCGGCTTGAATTCATTCGAGGGAATGCCATTAACAAGAACCGAAAAGGACACTGTTGATACACAGTGCATAGCTCTCGAAATCCAACCACCCTCAATCCCCAATCGAACCATTACCGCCTCCAAAAACTCCCACTCGACCCGGTCATATGCCTTGGCCATATCCAATTTTAGAGCTAGCGAACCCTCAGAATGTTTGGAATTCTTCATGAAATGGAACATTTCAAACGCAACCAAGATGTTATCACTAATCAACCTTCCAGGAATGAAAGCACTTTGGTTTACCGAAGTGATCTCCCCTAAAAAAGTTTTGAGTCTATTCGCAAGCACCTTTGACACGAGCTTATATATCACATTGCATAAGCTAATGGGGGCGGAAATCAGTAATTTTGTCCGCCTCTTTTTTCTTCGGAATTAAAAAATGAAAGTCTTGTTTACACTCTCGATCAAGGGTTCTCCTCTAAGCACCGCAAGCACCATATTGGACACCGACGGGCCAACAATGTGCCAATAGGTTTGGAAAAAGAGAGGGCACATACCATCCGGGCCCGGCGCCTTAAGTGGGTGCATTTGCTTAAGGGCATACACCACCTCCTCCTCTGTGTAATTTGCTCTCAATCTTTGGTTCATGGCCTCTGTCACTCTATTCTCCACTCCTTCCAAAGCCTCACTAATATTCGTGCACCCTGAGGTAGAAAATAGACTTGAGAAATACTCATTTGCAATTCTCCCTACCTCCACATTACCCTCCTTTCGCGCACCATCACTACCCACCAAACCTGAGATATTATTTTTCCGCCTTCTTTGCAAAGCTTCCCGGTGAAAAAATGCGGTATTCTTATCGCCCGAGGATAGCCACAAAGCTCGAGACCGCTGCCTCCAGTAGATTTCGTCGTGGTGGAGGAGGCTCGCAATATCCCTGACTATTCGCCGCCTATTTTCGAGTTGAGCCGTAGAAAGTCCACCTCGATTCAGCTGTTTTAGTTGTTTCCTTTTTTCCTTAGCTCACGGAAGTTCTGGCCGAACTCCTTATCGCTCCATGCCTTCAGATCCTCCGAACAAAAACCAATCTTCTGCGGAACCGTCGGTCCTCCTACCAACCAAGCACCCTCAATAATCTCCTCACACTTCCCCTCCTCCGCCCACACCTGTTCGAATCTAAAAGGGCGCTCACCCTTCTTTTGCGAATCTTCCCCACTCTCGCTCAATACCACCTTAATAGGGGCGTGATCCGACCACTCCCGGTCGAGGTTTATTCCTCTCGCCATATCAAAAACTCCAAACCACTCGTCATTAACCAATGCCCGATCAAGTCTACATTGCACGTTATCATCCCCTCCTTGTCCGTTATCATAGGTGAACTCATAACCTGAAAATGGAAGATCATGAAGCCTACAGTTAGCCACTGCTTCCCTGAATTGAGACATCTGCCACACTGCCCTGTCCCTTCCTCCCTTCTTCTCGCAGCTATACATGATTTCGTTGAAATCTCCCATACAAATCCAAGGTCCATCGACCTGCCCCGCAAGCTCCTCAAGCAACTTCCACGAAAGGTGGCGTTTCTGCACCTCCGGCCACCCATAAAAACCCGTAAACCTCCATTCCTTTCCCCCCAGCCCATCGCGAACCCAAACGTCCACATGATGGATCGACATAGAACGAAGTTCCACCACGATATCCTCCCTCCAGAGTAGTGCAACACCCCCCGACCGACCACAACTATCAACTGCCAATCCATTGTACCCACTCACCTTGGCCTTTACCTTCATCATCTCTCCGCAACTCAACTTCGTCTCCGATAGGAATATTAGAGACGGGGCCTCCCTTCGAATCAGATTCCGAAGGCTATTAACTGCAGCGGTATTGCCCAGACCCCTGCAGTTGAAACCTATGAGACTCATTGGTCCCGGCGTGGTTGGTCCTCGCCAACCACCGCCAAAGCAATCTCCTCCCTGTGCATGATCCCCAAAGAGGCGTTTAGGTCAGCCCCAATAGCGAACTTCTTGGTCGGAACGTAGTCACCATCTACCTCCATATGAACAGCTCTGTCTCTCTTTCCACTTACCACACCGCTCTCCTCACTCTCCTCCGCCTGGTTTCCCCTCTTTTCCGTCTGCCTAGCCAGTTTCTTCCACCTTCTTCCTCCCCTCCCACCTACTGTGTCCCCCGATTTCTCTGTGTCACCTCCTTTCCCCACTGAGAATGAGAGTGATAACTCTCCATTGTGTTCCCTTTCAAGCACGGGTTCAATTGCCACCGCCTTATGCTTGTGAATGGTAGTGTCCTCTTCCTCCCGTGGCCTGCTAGCGTACACCATTATGTTATCCACTCGAGCCCTAACCTTCTCCATTGTCACTTCCTTTTCCTGCTCAACCACTTCCTTCTCCTTTTCCTTGATTTTCCCCATCCTTACCTCCCCTCCCCCATCCTTTGTCTCACCTGCTCTGGGTTTAGTCTGGAAAGAGAGGGATTTTTGGCCCTTTCGAATCGAACTCACCTCTTCCTCCAGGAGAGCCCTTCCTTTGCGAGGTGAAGCCACCAAACCAGGCCCCCACTTACGCTTCGTCTTCTCTGTACTCACCTCCTCTTCTTCCTGGCAGTCTCGCTCTGTATGGCCCATTCTTCCACACCTAAAGCAGAAGTGTGGTAAGCGCTCATATTTGATCCTCGCCTCCAAAATTACCCCTGCCCTATTCTTGAATTTTTGCGTTCGACGAAGGGGGATGAGGGTTTTCATGAGAACCCTTGCCCTCATTGATTTATCCCATATAATCTCGTCCTCCTCCACCTCCATAACCTCTCCCACCTTCGCAGCGAGCATTCGCACATTCTCCGTCGTCCTGCATTCGAACGGTAGGTCGTAAAACCTAATCCAGAAAGGGTTTGTATCCAACGTAACGCTGGCCGGCTGTACCCCCGCAGCCAGTTCGTGGAGTACCAATAGATTGTGATCAAAGCACCAGGGCCTCCCATTCATTACCTTCTCTTTATCCTTCCAATGGAAGAATTGAATGACAAAGAGGCCGCTTTCAATCTCTCTAAATACGGCTCTTTTCGAAAGAGACCAGATTTGGTTCATGGTGTTTTTCATCGCGCCAAAATTGTAAGCCCTAGTCGTCTGCACTTTCCCCACGAGGGATAACTCAATCTTCTTCTCCACCAAGTTGTTAGTGCTACCTCCTAAGTCCACAATATCATCGTCTTCTCCTTCTATCGATAAGTGCGAACACTGTATGGATAGTTCTTCTGTCATGACGGCCCAATTCTCGCCGGAAAAACGCAAGGGTATTCTTGAAAACGTCAAGGGTGACCTCAAACCCTAGCTAAGCGAGGGAGAGACTTTTTTTAGAGAATTCTCCAATAATTTTTTTGATATCTGTTTTATTATTTTTAATTAAGACAAATGAGGCAATAACATATCTATCCATCATTAGTATAATTAAGCTCTAATATGATAATAGTTGTCTATAATTATAGCTTAGATTTCTGGCAAAATTAATATTAATATTATAAACTAGTATGTTACTCTAAAGTCGAAACCTACCAGAAAATGACTAAATGAGATTTTGTACCATTTGTTCCCCGGGAAAATTGAATTTGGTTTGATGATGGCAGGCGATTCTAGGGTTAGTGGGATTATCCCCATCAAAGAAGAGGACCCTCAAGATACTTCAAAATGTCAGTGGGATTGTCAAACCTTCCAGGTATCAATTCTTACAACTAATTGCAAATTATTTTCAGTTAATCTTCATAATTGCAGATTTTGATTCGATTTTCTCTACAATTATATGATTGGTTATCTTCACATGATTCATGCAACTAATAAATTATACGATTTGGTAATTTTATTGTAGTGTTTGTTTATTTTAATGCTTTGAATTAATGGAATTGTGTCTGCTACTTATCTTTCAATTATGCTTATGTAATGTATTGCGTTTATTAATTGTCTTTCAATTTCTTGTAATTTTTCTCTTGTTTATTCTACCCGGGGGAGTAGACGATTCCACTAATATATTTATATATGGTGTCCATATTGTATCAATGTCCGGAGTAATAACGTACGGAGTATGTATTTCATTGTCATACTTGGGAAAATGATTTATAGGCTAAGGGTCTAATTATAACAATCTAAAAAGTGGAAACCTTTGTCATTAATCTAACATTTATAACACCGAATGGCTCGTGATTTTTTATGGATTCCTACAGTAACACGGCGTTCAATTTTAGAAAATATATTTAATGCTTATAGAGTTATAGTTACTCGTAGTTCTTAGTGTTGCATATTGAGCATTCATAACCATTTTAGTATCAAATATTGGGTTGTTGTAAACTTGTAATGTAAGATTTACATGGGATTTTCGGGGCAAATAATGGATGGGGAAATATCAAAATGAAGTTACGTATTGTGTCCTTCCTACAATCATACTCTGTGTAAGTGAGTAATGGAGGGAGGCTACATCGCTGGTAACCAGGGGCACAATTACCCCATACCCGGGTTAAAATGGTAATTTCATCTCATGAGTTGAAAAGTCAAACAAGGTACTACATATGGGCAACAATGACAGTAATTAGTACAACAATGACAGTATTTTAATACAACAATGACAGTATTTATGCAAACGATGGCAATACTTATATAACACTTGTATACATACTTTTACCCATTCATTTAATATGCAACACTTTTATCCATTTATTTAAGTGGTCTATTTACTTTTTATATTTCATTACAGTTGTATACATAATTTCCTTTTTTAGGGTTATTGTGACAGTATTTTAATACAACAATGACAGTATATATACAACAATGACAATAGTTATATTAGAAATGACAGTATATAACAAGTTAACAACACTTTTACACATTTATTTAAAGGTGGGCCATGTTTCCAATTTTTTTAATTTTTAAAGTGGGTATGGAGTCCTTATTTCGCTGGTTACCAGCGATGTAGACAACCTCGTGAGTAATGTATTGGTCCTGAAGATTTGTTAAGATTGTTAAATGGTATGTTAATTGTCAGGATGACATTACTTTTGGGGCCCCCAGGTGCAGGGAAAACAAGTTTTTTACTGGCACTTGCAGGAAAGCTGGATAAAAACCTGAAGGTGAATTTTTTTCCCACAGTTTATATACTTCGTATTAGGTTTACTTTAATTTTGCTACACATTTCTCACTAAATCATGCTGAATATTTGGAAATCTATCTCTTTGAGTTCTGAAACAGCATAATGACTTAGCTTCTTCAAAATGATTTCGTTGCAATTTATCTGTTTTGTGGGTTGACAACTGAAAGTTGAAGATGTGCCATAAATCATAGATGTTTCTGCTTATAATACAATGTGTTCAAAACGAATGGGCAAGATTGTAAACTAATCACATTATAAGAACAATGCAATGAGCTTCTCTAGCTTATAGCGTTCTTGCCTTTTCATTTTCGCAAAGATGTTGCCATCTCTTGAAACATTTTTGAGAGAATAGCATTTGGATGTTCATATATTCAGGCCTTTCAGGGTTTTTATGGAGTTTTACAAGCATAATACTGTAGTTCAGAAAGGACAGTGACATAAATCAACTTTTATTCTCTGAGGTAACGTATGACAAATATTGTGAGGCACTATGGCTAAGGTTTATTTGATAGTTTCATAGCCTCAGTGGGTTGAGGGTTTAATATCTTTCCCATTCCTTTTGAAACACACAGATTAAACTGAAGGGAAAGTGATTTAAAACGTAGAATCATGCTTGTTAGACTCTGTTATTATTTTTAACGTTATTGTATCCTTGTTGGACATAAGCAGGTAACCGGGAAGGTGACATATTGCGGCCATGAATTAACAGAATTTGTTCCCCAGAGGACCTGTGCATACATTAGTCAAAACGATCTTCATAATGGAGAGTTGACTGTTAGAGAGACGTTAGATTTCTCAGGGAGATGCTTAGGGGTTGGGACTAGGTATGAGGTGTTGGCAGAGCTCTCTAAAAGAGAGAAGCAAGCAGGAATAAAGCCAGACCCTGAAATTGATGCCTTCATGAAGGCTATAGCAATGCCAGGCCAAGAAACTAGTCTTGTTACTGATTATGTTCTCAAGGTTTGTGATACGCAAATGGTTAAATATTTTATTACTGAAGTAATAGAGAGTACTAATACCACATTTCCTTAACGTTTGATAGATACTTGGATTAGATATATGCGCTGACATTATAGTTGGCAATGAAATGACAAGGGGTATCTCTGGTGGCCAAAAGAAGCGTGTTACAACTGGTATATTCTTCTGGTGACTCTGCTGTTGCTTACATATGGAAGAGATTTTTTTTAAAATGATTTAGCTTATTAAACATTTTATTAATATGCAGGTGAAATGTTGGTTGGTCCAGCAAAAGTTCTACTGATGGATGAAATATCAACAGGATTAGATAGTTCCACTACTTTTCAGATATGCAAGTATATGAGGCAAATGGTTCATATAATGGATGTAACAATGATCATCTCTCTCCTACAACCAGCTCCGGAGACATATGAACTCTTCGATGATGTTATCCTTCTTTCTGATGGCCAGATTGTTTATCAAGGTCCACGGGAAGAGGTTGTCGAGTTCTTTGAATACATGGGCTTCAAATGCCCAGATAGGAAAGGAATAGCTGATTTTCTCCAAGAAGTGACATCCAGGAAAGATCAAGAACAATATTGGTCTAGCAAGGACCAACCTTATACTTACATTTCAGTATCTAAATTCACTCAGGGCTTCCAATCTTTCCGAACTGGGCAAAATCTAGCATCAGATC
This sequence comes from Spinacia oleracea, assembly GCF_020520425.1. Taxonomy (NCBI): domain Eukaryota; kingdom Viridiplantae; phylum Streptophyta; class Magnoliopsida; order Caryophyllales; family Amaranthaceae; genus Spinacia; species Spinacia oleracea. The sequence goes on from NC_079490.1 coordinate 95,762,645, forward strand.
TTGTTGTTCCTTTTGATAAATCCAAAGCCCACCCAGCCGCTTTGATCAAAGAAAAATATGGTATCTCCAATTGGGAGCTGTTTATGGCCTGTTTCTGGAGGGAGTGGTTGCTGATGAAACGGAACTCTTTTATATACATCTTCAAGACTACACAAATAACAATCATGTCATTAATTACCATGACTGTTTTCCTTAGGACTACAATGCATCATAAAACAATCACAGATGGTAGCAAATACCTCGGGGTTCTATTTTTCAGTCTCATAAATATCATGTTTAATGGTTTTGCTGAATTATCCTTGACTGTTATGCGCCTCCCAATTTTCTACAAACAGAGGGACTTCATGTTCTATCCCGCATGGGCTTATGCACTACCAGTTTGGGTCCTCAGAATTCCACTATCATTCGTGGAATCAGCAATATGGACCATACTCACCTATTACACCATTGGTTTTGCTCCAGCTGCTAGTAGGTGAGACTAATATTCGTAAATATAATTTTTAAGATAATCATTGTGAATGCATATGCATTTCTTAAATTATGATCAGTTTTCTTTAACATTTGTTCCTTTGGTTTATTTTCTCTAATAAATGTGTTATACTGTTATTCAAAAAGGTTTTTCTGCCAGTTGCTGGCCTACTTCTGTATCCATCAGATGGCTTTGTCCCTCTTCCGGTTCCTTGGAGCTGCGGGAAGAATCATGGTGGTTGCTAACAATGTTGCTATTTTTGGATTGCTTTTGGTTTTTGTCCTTGGTGGTTTTATTATTGCAAAAGGTGCACCTTTACCTCTAGTCATCATTTTGACTTGTACCAAAATTTGGAAATCTTTTCTTTTGGCATCATCTTGTATTAATAGTTTTTCCAATTATCTCTTATTATATGGTTTTGTTTAGGTGACATTGGTCCTTGGATGATATGGGGCTACTACATTTCACCTATGATGTATGGACAAAATGCTTTAGTTATTAATGAGTTTCTTGACGAACGATGGAGCACTGTAATTCCTGATTACTCTTTCTGTCTCTCTTTCCCCTTTCTTTCATGCCCCAATAAACTTTGATCTTCTCTTCTGTTTACTTATATTTTTTATTTATTTCAATTGTTTATGATGCTGTGTACTAATGCAGCCTAATACAGACCCCAGAATTGATGAACCTACCGTTGGTAAAGTCCTACTTGCTTCGAGAGGGTTCTTTAAAGAACAATATTGGTTTTGGATCAGTATTTTAGCTCTTTTGGGATTTTCTCTCCTTTTCAACCTGTTATATATCCTGTCCTTGACATTCTTAAGTCGTAAGTTATCAATTTTTCTTCCTTTTGGCTACAGGAATCTTAAAACTAGAAAGAAGCCTGCTAACACTATATCTTCTTTTGTAATTATATTTACAGCTTTCAGCGATTCAAAATCTGTATTACTGAACGACGATGATGACGATAGAAAAAACAATACGATATCTGAGGAGAGACTTAGTGATCTAGATATAGCTGTGAATTTACATCCAGGGAGTACCACATCTGTTGATGCCCCCAAAAGGGGTATGGTTTTGCCTTTCCAAGCTCTTTCCCTTGCATTCAACCATGTCAGTTACTATGTGGATATGCCTGCTGTAAGTTTTTTTTTATCTTTTAGAAAGTATATACTTTTGTAATACAGTAGGCAACGGAGTAAAATTCTTGTGACTATTGGTAATAGATATATGTCAAACAGATTTTCACACTAGACTGAGATGAAAACTTGGAATTTTCTTCATCAGGAAATGAAAACTCGAGGTTATGAAGAGGATCGCCTTCAACTGCTACGGGATGTCAGTGGTGCATTTAGGCCTGGGATATTAACAGCACTAGTGGGTGTGAGTGGTGCTGGAAAGACCACACTGATGGATGTACTGGCTGGACGAAAAACTGGTGGTCATATTGAAGGCAGGATAAGCATAGCTGGTTATCCAAAGAACCAATCAACTTTTGCTCGGATAAGTGGTTACTGTGAACAAACTGACATTCATTCACCACATGTCACTGTCTTTGAATCTCTCATGTATTCAGCCTGGCTTCGTCTTTCTTTTACTGTGGATGCAAACACACGAAAGGTTTATAACACTCTTCCACTGACAGTTAAATGCTAATGTGCTATGTTGCCCAGCCATCTGTTAGAAAAAATATTATTGTAGTGTGATTGATCTTTTTCATCTACATTGTAGATGTTTATTGAAGAAGTAATGGAGTTGATTGAGCTTAAACCATTAAGAGATTCTTTGGTTGGCCTTCCTGGCGTTCATGGACTTTCAACAGAGCAAAGGAAGAGATTGACAATTGCAGTAGAGTTAGTTGCTAATCCTTCCATTATCTTTATGGATGAGCCGACATCTGGGCTTGATGCAAGAGCTGCTGCAATTGTCATGCGCACAGTGAGAAATACGGTGGACACTGGTAGAACTGTTGTTTGCACCATTCACCAGCCAAGCATAGATATATTTGAGGCTTTTGATGAGGTATAACTCATAGCTATGATATTCTATTTCCACTGTCTAATACTATACTTCCTCCGTTTTTTAATACTCGCAACGTTTGGACTTTTGCCACTATTCATATAATCTACTTTGACTATTCGTAGTGTTTTTTATATAAGATAAAACATAGTCATGTGTGATCTTGTTAGATTCGTCTCAATGTGTATTTTCAAAATATCAACTTTTTATAATTTTTGCATAAAGAGAATTTAAGATATAAATGATCAAAGTTGTGCATTGGCATGCGTGAAACTAACAAACGTTGCGAGTATTAAAAGACGGAGGAAGTATAATATTTTCTCTCCATATACAGTACGATTCATAATATATTATTGCAGCTCTTGTTGATGAAACGAGGAGGACAAGTTATCTACGCAGGCCCCCTTGGCCATCAGTCACATGAGCTAATTGAATACTTTGAAGTAAGTGTACTATTATGATGTCCAATATGTTTGCATTCTATTAGAAACAAGTAACTATGTAGTTTCATGTATCAGTGATAGATCTATAGAGTATAGATCACTGAAAAGAAAGAAACGGAAATCGTATGGAGAGAAAGACAACTGGATAACTAAGAAACAATACATAACTTATTGAATATTCCTCCATTTTGAAAAGTTAAAGGAAGGCCATCTGTGTATGATGGCATTAGTTGCCAAGATTTCAAGAAGGGTGAGTCTTTTTAGGAGACCGCGGAGTAAGAAAGAGAGATTAAATGGACAAAAATATGTTATCAAAGTGTCCTTGCGGTAAAGAGACACAATTTTTCAAGATGGCAAAATTTTGAAGTTCTGGCGTCTCTACTCATGCTTTAAGGTTAATGAATAAAATGGAACACATTAAATTCATTGTTAATTTTACAATTTATTCCATCTGCTGTACAGTAGAAGTTCCATTTGGTGATGGCTTGAAGCTGTTGTCTTTTGCAGGCTATTCCTGCAGTGCCTAAGATCAAGGATGGTTATAATCCTGCTACATGGATGCTAGATATTAGTACTCCTCAATTAGAGACTCAACTGGATATAGATTTTGCTGAATACTATGCTAATTCCTCAAGTTACCAGTATGTGTAGCTTTATCACCAACTAACTTTCTTCAATCATATTGCTCATATTATTTCTTATATTTCTCTAATATTTTCCAGGAGGAATCAAGATCTCATTGTAGAGATCAGCTCTCCATCACCAAGTTCTAGTGATCTCCATTTTCCAACTAAATACTCTCAGCCATTTCTTGTTCAATTTAAGGCTTGTTTCTGGAAGCAGTATTGGTCTTATTGGAGGAATCCACAATATAATGTTGTCCGATTTGTGTTGACCATTTCCATCGGTCTTATATTTGGTATAATATTCTGGAACAAAGGAGGTAAAATGTAAGTTTCGATTGCAGAACTTATTAAAGTATTCGCCTCTATTAGTAACTTACAAGATGTGGAAACTGGAAAGTTAGTGATGATAATAAAGCTTCGTTCAACATCGAAATATTAGAGAGCCTGTATACTTGAAAAGATCTTGAATTATTGCGTTGAGAAATTATATCTGCTTGAGCAAGTGACTAGACTCCCCTAGTTTATGCATCATTAAGTAGAAATATGAGCTATAAGTTTTTGCTTTGGTTTCGCTTCTGTTTGCTAGGATGTAGATCTGATATGATCAAGAGTTCCACTTTAATCAGCCTTCCATATATTGTTATGCAAAAATTTGTTAGCACAAATTACTTTATGGCTGTTATGATGAAATGAGAGAAAAATATTAGGATGTAAATCTAATACTTTGTATCAAGAAAAACAGCTAGCCAATAATTCCTTTTTACACAGATATGAGTATCTGAAGGTGAAATGATTGAAAACTATGAAGAATGTCAGCTTGTGTATATCCGATACCTAAGAAGGATAACATAAAATAATTCCTATATTGCTGGTTCAGCCTTACTTATATGCTGATCTTGGTTGGCTAACGAATTGATTGAGAAACATCGAACTATTTTCAATGAGGCTCTAGCTCAAGACCCGTTGTCTCTTTCAGCCCTTCCCGTCTTTCTTTTGTTTTTCCGCATTGACTTATTTTGAGTTGTTGAAAGTTCATGTAGGTTATGTGTCATATATCAGTATCTTACATGTTGCTTTATCAATAGATCCAAAGAACAAGATCTGATGAACTTTTTAGGAGCAATGTATTCTGCTACACTTTTCCTTGGAGCCACTAATGCTTCAGCTGTTCAAGCTGTTGTTGCCATTGAGAGAACAGTATTCTACCGTGAAAAAGCAGCCGGGATGTACTCAGCTTTACCCTATGCATTAGCTCAGGTAATCAAACCAGGAAGTTGAATAAGGTTCTCACCTCAATATTCATTTATTTATCTAAAACACTATCTGACCTGCTTTCTTTCTTACTTTTGAACTGCACCCACTTATCCATCATGCTACAGGTAGCAATAGAGGCAATCTATACTATTATTCAGACAGTTCTCTACACCCTTATCCTCTACTCAATGATTGGATTTGAGTGGGGGTTTGTAAAATTCATTTATTTCTGCTACTTCATAACGACATGCTTCATCTACTTCGGGATGTACGGAATGATGCTTGTCTCTCTCACACCTGGTCATCAAGTTGCAGGCATTGTGATGGGTTTCTTCTTGAGTCTCTGGAATCTATTTGCTGGTTTTCTGATTCCCCGACCGGTATGGTGCCTACAACTTATTCATGTACAAAAACTTGGGTGTGCTTTTTCCATCGTTTATTATATTCTCGTAATTTTTATTACATTTCCAAATTGTGCATATGTCATATGAGGACTTGTGGAGTATTATACCATGTGTAAACCGTAGTCATAATGAACTTACTGACCCGTCTAAAAAGAAAAAAAATAATTACTGACAGATTAGTGAAAACTTAAGGCTCGGGTAGGAGGGTGAAAAAGATTATTGACTGTCAGATAAAAAAAAGCAACGCACAAGATGATCAACATTTTTTCTTTTGTTTTATCCCACTCTCCTTTCTTCTTCCCTTTTTTTCTCTTCTGCCTTCTCTGCCCAGTTCTCCAATACGTCACAGGGTATATCACTGAAAGATTTCTAATTTCTAAGACACAAATGTTATTGTTCATGTTGTATTCATCTTGATATCAAGTCTTATTGCACTTTATTAAATGGAGAAGCATTAAAAAATGGCTGATGTAACTCAATGACTTGTAGAAATAACTTACTAGCTTTTTTATTTTATTTTTATCATCATCCAATTATATACCAAGATCAGCTGCTACTTACTAGTAACAGAAATATGGGGAAACATGTGGGTTGTTTATTCATCTTGTACTCGTAAAATATAACTTCTTGTGTCTCTTAATGCGGGCTTGTAGACGGGTATATTATATTATAAGAAGAATATAAAGTTATCTCATTTCAGATTTTGTCCTCAAATCTTGTCCTAAACCCTATATTTGTGATTCAACTATATATAAAATCAAATTTGTTTTTTTTTTGACATAGGCAAATCAAATTTGTTTATATCCCTGTAAATCTGGTTTAGTTAGTGACAGAAGTGTTTGTTTATATACATCAGTAACTGATTATTATTTGATTGCTGCAGATACTAAACATGTTTACTTGTGTTAACCATCCTTTCCGATTTGTGTTTGATTGCAGCAAATACCGATATGGTGGAGATGGTACTATTGGGCTTCTCCGGTTTCATGGACATTGTATGGCCTCGTGACTTCGCAAGTAGGCGATAAGAGTTCACTTATTCAAGTACCTGGATCTGGCAGTCTGTCTGTCAAGGCTTACCTCAAAGAATACTTGGGTTATGACTATGACTTTCTGCCTGTTATTGTTGTTGGACATCTTGGTTGGATCCTCCTCTTCTTCTTTATCTTTGCTTATGGCATCAAGTACCTTAACTTCCAGAAGAGATAAAATAGGGCTAAACATTTTAGTACTCCCTCCGTGTCACAAGTTTTTGTTGCTTTCGCTTTTCGAGATCGAACTTTGATGGCTAATCTCTCTAATACAAGTATTATATAAATCATAAAATATAAAATTTAATATAACATTTTTATGTTTATCAAGGTACAATATTATAAAAGCCAAAGTTCGTTCTTGAAAAGCGAAAGTCGCAACAAATAGAGAATGGAGGGGGTAATACTTTATCCAACCAAAAAAGTATTGTTGTAACAAAGCTAGAGTAGGAAGTAAATTGTGTGATTAATCACACGTAATTAGGTAATTAAGGAATACAGATGAAAGGTGTAAGTTTGATTTCTTCTTACTTGTTGAATTTTTTTTTTTTTTCCTTCTTTTTTTTCTCCCGTGTGTGCGCGCGCGAAAGAGGCGCAAGGGCAATTACAAATGGCGGTGGGGATTCTAACTTGAGACTTATCGTACATAAATTCTCAGTCTTAACCACTACGCTAAGAACTCATTTCATTACATGGCTTACTTATCATTTATTGTGAGCTTTTGTCACTTTTTTTTAATGCCAACGAGGGGAAAGACAACCCCGACACAAATCTATTCTATTAATAGCATGCAAGTTGAAAAGTCATGTGTCCCCCTCATAAAATTTAAAATTAAAATTTTTTTAAATCGGAAAAAAAAGCAGAAAACCTAACCAATAAAACTCAGCGAATAAATCAATGGTCTTTCTCTATGTATTCTCAATCTTCACATCCAGAAGTCTCTTCAACTCCTCTTGGGTTCAATTGAAACCCTATTGAAATTGATAACACTGAAATTAATTGATCAATATCAAGTTTACACTGATGAATCGTTGTATGGCTTCTTCGTCCTACTTAGAATCTTCCCCTTCTTCCGGGTTTAATGATTAATTTCGGATGAATCATTTAATCAATTGAAATTGATTTTCTTTCTCAGTAATTCCACTCTCTCCCTTCCCATACTTTATTTTTATCTTCCTTCAATCTTCAACCTTTATTAATTAGATGATTTTAAGAATTTTGATTTCTCTGTGTTTTCGAATTAAAAAAAGATGGCTTCGGAGAACCTAATTCAACACCATCAATCGCCGAAACATCGATCACAACAAGGTTATTGAGGTGGTATGACTATCCATTTATCTGATTTATTTTGTATTAGTAGCTTGTATTTTAATTTATTATCACCGTAAATCAATGTTGGGTAAAATTTAAAAAACAAGGAAATTTGCGCTCGGAACAATACTGTAGACACCTAATTCGTGTCTCCCTTTAGGGCCGGTGATGATCCTAATCTATCTAGCTTCAAGTTGGTGCAACTCCGAGCGGAAGCCCCAATTACGAAAAAATCCATGAAATTATCCCAAGTCAAAAATTCAAAATCCAATTCTCAACTCCGATCCCATCTCGGGACATGGTACAAAATTCAATTCCAAACAAAATTTCAAAATCCAACACAATCTCGCGAAACAGATGCAACGATCAGTCTCTGAGGCACGTTTCCAATAAAAATTCCATTAGGCAAATAAAATTCGGGCGCCGACCCACAAAATCGAGCATGTGAGTCGCTAGCCCGCAAAATCGAGCATAATCAGTACAAATCAGCAATCCCGAGAACAACACAAAAATTTTGCATTCATGTACGAAAATCAAATTTGATTCCTTAATCTCCAAGTAAATACAAACAGAAAGGACGATTGTCCTTTAGGGCCTCCAACGCGCCTAAAGGACAACCACAACCGTCCTGTTGTCAGCAATGCTGACGCCTGGCGCCAAGCTGGCCTAGCGCCCAACACTGTCCAGCGCCTGACGTTGCCCCTGCTGGCAGTATTCGAACATTTTTCCTATAAATAATCCTCATTTTTCACGAAATTACGGACGAGAAATTTAGAGCAAGAGTGTCGTAATGCTGCACGAATTCTCCCACCCCATACAATTCTCCAAAATACAATCTTTTCCTAAAATCTCATACAAAATTCAAAGTTCAATAATCAAGCAATTGTGGCCAAAGCTTGGACACATCAACTTAGAAAACCTAGGTAATTCTAAGGCCCTAATCATTAAATTTCTAATTTTCTACTCTCTTAATTTCAAGTTTACAAATAATCCAAGGATGTTTATGTGAGTTCATACCCAGATAAACTAGGATATGCAAAAAAAAAGAGTAATCTTTGAAGGGATTTCACTCTTGAAATTTCCTTCAAATGATCTTCCATACTCAATTTTCAAGTTTAAATTCCCAATCTTTAATGCCTATTTTCGAAAACATGATTAGTAAATGAGGTTTCACTCTTGAATATCCTCTTTACAACAACCATCACACAAGTTTTACAAAAACCATAACTTTTGCAAATGTTCAAGGATGTTTGAAGAAGTGCAATTCCTTCTTCAAACTAGAACTCATGAACTTCAAGTTTCATGTTCAAAATTTAATTTCAATATTCAAAATTCAATGATATTTAAATGAGAGCAAACTCTATTTAAATTAGAACACTTTCAAGTCTTGCATATCAAAGAAGAGATTTTCTAGCATGAAACTTCTAATATGTGAATATTTAGCCTCTTAATTTCAATATTCAATTTCAACATTCAAGTTCAAGTTCAATATTCAAGTTCAAAATCGATGATACTTTTAATGAGAAACGTCATTTAAAAGTTTGATTCATACAAAAATTGGATTCAAGGGGAAACATGTCATACTTGAACAAAGTTTTCCTCGATTGAATTTTCAAGACCGCACCATCAATTCCTTTATTGCAATTTTGGTTATTTATGCTATAACTTGCTTATTTAACCGCTTATTTCAATTCTGCACTTTACAATTCATTCAATTTTACACCTAGTCCATTCTAGGTGGTGTATAATTTTACTTTTATGCACCCTATACTTTTGCTTGTGATGATTCGCTTTACTTGTTTATTGCTTTCATCAACTCACATGCTAATCAACAAAATACAAAAGTTCGATCACGCTTAAAGAAAGATAATTTTTGGACCACCAGTTTAGTTTCTTAAATTTGTTTAAAGCGAAGCGATCATCTACAAAATCAACAATTTCTATGTTCTAAATGCATGCCAAAGCCACTTAAACTAGTGTCATGATTAGGATGTCTCTATACGAAAACGATCCTTGTCTTGAATTTACCAAAGTTTGCAATCAATCTAAATAAGTGCCTTGTTCCCGAACCCGGATCTCTATTCGATTTTCGAGTCCAAATGGCTTATATAGGTCATGGTCTTTTCAAACCGACCCTTCAAAAGTTTGGTGGTGACTCTGTCGAAAGTCAATGTTCAAAGCCATATGGGCCCTTACACTCTATTTTTGAATTTCGATTTTCAAAGTTAAAAAGCTGGTTAACGTCATTAGTATTACTCTTGAAATTGGCTTCCATCGGGGATTGGATTGTCAAAAATCAAGCTAATTCTCGTAGTCACGCTTCTTGATAAACCGGTCCAGGTTTGGTTGTTTGGCGGATTCTAAACGGATTTCTTCAACCTTGTAAAACTTAAATACAAATATACAAGAATACGAAAAATAAGCAGCCTGCAATGTGGCGACTCCACTGGGAGTTCTATACAAACCATTCAAGCACGAATAAAATTGTGCAAACTGCCACTGCCCAGCTCAAGTGCCTGACGCACAGTACTACCCCCGACACATCTTTCAAGTGCCCCTGACGCATCTTTCTAGTGCCCTTGACGCATCTTTCCAGTGCCCCTGGTGCTGCGTCTGGCGTAGTGGCCTACAGTGGCACAAGTACAATTTTTGCCTGAAGTGCTCAAAATGGGAGTTAGTTCGAACATTCTCCTTCAAAAGATCAGTAGCTTCCAAAATTTGAGAACGATCACTGAAATGATTGATTTCAAACTTTGGTTTAAGAAAGTCATCCAAAAATTTGAAAATCATGTTTTCTACCTTCGCCTCATACGGATATGTTCTACATTTACTGTAAACCATGGGGACAACAATATGGTCATTCTCCATGTGAATCCCGACCAAAGTGTTGGACCGTTTCCGAGTCTACCAAACCTTTGCATTTGTCAATTATACTCCCGTAATTTTTATGCATGGAGGGTATTCGCCAACATACGTGTCCCTTGGGTGGAGGCGCCTTGTTCCAAACTCTCCTCTTAGTCAAGGACCCTTTCACTCCCAAAGACGACAATTGCATAATCCAAAACTTAGACCGACCTTAGGTTGAGAACTTTGCAAGTCGCATTCATATCGATGTTAGTGTGACAATGTGCTTTGTTATGCATATTGTGCGGGCGTCTTTGCATGCGTGAATGGCTAAACCTGAGTTCTAGCTTTTCCAAAACCTTTAGCCTCCAACTAGGAAACCCAAAACCTCATAGGAGTATCATCAGGTCTCATGCATACATCGCCAATTTAGGGTCATAATTTAGGAGTACCACTCCGTTCAATTCAAAAACCCCTAAACACACCTCACGCAAAAGAGCCTAACCTCTTATCTTGTCAAACCAAGGTGTTATAATGCCGAAATTCCGAGTAAAAAACCCTTGGTAATTTCCAAATTCAAAAGTCCAAACCATGGCGTCGTAATGCCGTAGTTCCAAGTTAAATTTCTAAGTCAAAACTTTCAAGTCCAAATTTCCAATACAACCACCAAATTCCAAAGCCTCAAAAATAATTCCGAGTCAATACCTCACCATACAAATTTCAAATTCCGAATTCCAAAATTCCAAACTCAAGTCCTATACTTTCAAGCTCCAAATACAATAATGGTTTCCACTCATCAAATACAAGTCTAAAATACGATTTAAAATCTTTGCTTACCTATATCGAGTCATAACCCTCAAATACAACTCCAAAGATTAAAAGATGGGTTGAAATCCCCCATAAATACTCCTAGTTCAAGCAAATATTTCTAACGGGTTGAAAATTCGCAGAAAGATACAATTGCCTATACAAATTCCAAAATAGCTTACAGTGGGGTTGAAATCCCTCGAAATAATACAAATCTCCAAGTCGGGATGGAAATCCCCTGAAATATTCCAATACAAATGGGTTGAAATCCCCTAGAAATATTCCATGCACAAATACAAAATTCAAAGCGGTTGAAGTCCCCCAGATATACCTCCAATTCAAAGTCGGGTTGAAACTCCCATAAAATAGTACAAATTCCAATGGGTTGAAATTCCCCAAAAATATTTCCAACAGGTTGCAAATCCCCCGATACAAGTATAAATTCTAATGGGTTGAAAATCTCCTGAAGTATTTCCAACATGTTACAAATCCCGATACAAGTACTAATTCCAATGCGTTGAAATTCTCCTGAAATATTACCAACGGGCTGCAAACCTCGATACAAAGTACCAAATACAAATGGGTTGAGATTCCCTCCACAATACTTCAAGGGCCGAAAATCCCCATAATAACTACAAATACAAATTCCAAACCTCGAGTTTAGCGGAGTGGTGCTTAGATTTAGTCTAAGTCTCATTCCATTTGCATGCATATCATCATATCATGTGTCGAGTATGTCCGAGTTATGAAATTGTTGCATGTCTTTCTAGGAGTTAAGAGGCTCTTTGAATTCTCCATCAGGGAGAGAGATTGAGAAGAACTCCATCAGTCCTCGCATCGCATCCTATTGACCGACATTGAGCAGGCAACAAGTCCGTTCTCAAACAATCCACTACAGAGCTTTATATTTCCAGAAATTTAGCAAATGGCAACAATCGATCAGATCACTCATGTAACACCCTAATAATTCCTTGCTTATTAAAACTAGTTTCTTTATTAAATAAAAGGAAAAATCAAGGCATTACCGCCACCTTGAAAATGGTTAAGGCTATTATCAGAAGTTTGCACCGGACCTTAAGTAATACTAATTAATGTGCTTTGCAAAGGTCTTATATGGAATTAAAGTCCATGCAACGTAGAACCATTAAAGGCCCACAAACTAATAATTCAAAATCTTTACAAATCTTTATATACTTGAAATAAAATACTTTAAATAAAATCGTTCGAAGCATAAACGAATTACTCACACCCGAATGAAAATTATAGACTAGAATGCTTCTTCACTTGTTCTTGTGAACTGCTCACCATAATCAGATAATCACAGGGTCATTAAGGCACAGACCATGACCAAGACAATAAGCACAAATAAACAAAGCTAAGTACATATATGAAATAAAATGCCACTAAATATGCTTAACTTGACAACTAAAATGATCGCTAACAACTACTTGACTTTCCAACATGCAATGCATAATTTAACGAAAAACAATACTCTTGACTTTACTCTGTGTCTTTACTCTTGACTTTACACTTTGACTTTACTCTTGACTATAGTGTTTAACTTTACTTCTACTACATAAATTCTTTTCTTCTTCTTAATGGAATATGAAATTCCAGAATTTGGATTAAAGCGATGAACCGGGTTTTACTTCTACTACGTCCACAAAGGGATTGTTGCACGAGATCTACCCATGAACAAAACTATGTCACAATTATGTGACGGAATTCCAGCGCATTAATAATAAACATGGAACAACATCCTGTACTACAACAAATTTCCAACGGGCTGCACCATAAGGACCCTCAGATCATTCTAGGTATACGATCCAAGAGCTTTTAATTCTTATGCAATAAATAACTAATACTGCTAGATACTCATTTACTAAGTAGCCAATACCTTGCCCGCCACAAAGTATCTTGTCAGATCACAAGGGTACAAAGATACACATGTGACATCGACTTCTCTACTTTACATGGGTACCTTGACATACATGCATTAAATAACTTCTCTTGAATTTTACGTGGTACTACGACTCACATGCAAATAAAAAACTTCTATTCTTAGCGTTAGCGTGAATGAGACTTTAGCACAATTCGTAATACATGCTTACATAAATAAATAATGACAAACATGATCTACTAAATGATTGCATAATTAAAATCTGAATCATAAAATACTCTTGAATCAAGTAACCACCACGTTCATATATGACATGACTAGTCTTATATGCACGCGATGCGTGCGAGAGTGTTAAAAAATTGTGTTATTACATCAAATGACCTCACATACTCGCTCTATCCTAATTTAGTCGTCGCAATATGATTTTCACAGAGTTTTCTACGATAAGTTATTATTTGCTTATCCATATTTTATAAGAATGAGAGACATTAGATACTTTTTAATTGAATGAGAGAGAAAATGAGACCCTAAATTTTGCTAGTGGGAAGAGAGATGTAATAAACTTTAGGGGCTCCATATAAAAGATAACGTGACAATTAAATTGGCCAGAGGGAGTAATAAGAAAGGAAAATTGTTCTCAACGTTCATCTAAAGCAAAATTTGACATAGTGTTTATTAAAAAACATCTATATAATGCAAAATTGTAATAAGCATGCCCTCACATGACAAAAAAATCTAAATTGTATCAAAGTAAAGAAACTACACATATAACAAATAATCTATGTGGATTTTAAGTAGTAATTGCACATATAAATACAACCATTAACAAATTAAACTGGAGCATGTCTTTCAAACACTATAGATCGATCTTGTACGGTGTTTCAAACACCAAGTCTCTAAAATGATAAGAATGTGATCTAACACCTGGATGAGCAGATTAATAACCACTGCATTCTTCGTTTAAAGAATAAAGTCAATAACAACATTCATATTACCTTTCTTGTTTAAAGGGATTGCGATTAACATATCTTTACTTATGAAAGTTATTCGTAGGTGGTTATCGAATGCAATGAAAAACTATAAACCTGCATAAAAATCGAGTCAAGTATTCTAGTACACATATTTATATCAATATGCAATGATGATCTTGCTTCTTTGACTAACTAATACGGAGTAGTTGTGTATTTGATCCAAAACGAATAATATATAAGACAAATGAAGAGAAGAAAACGTAGTTGGAGGTTACCTTTTTCAAAGGCAAGTCAGGTATTTTTTTCTTTACTTTTTTCCCTTATTCCATGAAAATCACCAATTGATTGAGTTGGTTATAAAAATAACGATGAGGTGTCTGGATGTAATACCTCGTATTTTTCGTAATTTATAAATATATTTTTATTGTATTTATAAAGATTTTTACGAATTTAATTGCATTTAATAAAAATTAAATGTATTTTATTTTTTAAAATAATTTAATTATTAATTATTTACGAAAACCGGATTTTTATTAGATAAATTAAACGAATTTATTTAATCGGGAATTGTTGGGTCATATTTTGAAAACGAATTTAATTCTAATCTAAGCCCGGTCCAATTTCATTGTCAAACTCAACAAGGCTTGCAAGGAATTAATTTTAACTAAGCCCGTAAGCAAGCCCAACTCAAAACCCTAAAACCTAGCCCATGAGGGAAGGAAAAGCTATAAATACAACCCTTCCCCTCACTAAATCCCCACATTAAATTTATGAATCTCTCTCTCTCTCTCTCTCTCTCTCTCTCTCTTTCTTCTCTCTCCTTGCGGCACTTTCTCTCTCCTGTCGTGCCTTTGCTTCGGCCGCAAGCAACGAGCTTAGCTTGCCCCCATGCCCTGCTGTGCTGTCTTACCCCATGCCTCACGCACACAAACTCCCTCGCTCCCTCGTAGCCCTCGCGTGCCTCGCGTCCCTTGCTGCCCAGCAACGCACGCTGTTGTGCGTTGTTGTTGCGTCTCGCCTTGCTCGTAGCGCCCCTCGCCCCTGCCCGCAGCGCACCTCACTCGCCCACGAGTGCTCGTGCTGCTGCTGCTGTTGCCTCATGCTGAAGGAAATGTGTCCTTCACCCAAGGTGCATTAAGTCTAATACCAAGTTTCAGATAAATTACGAACAATTAATTCAGTAGGATCAAGTGATCGGAACAGCTAGCTGGAGCAATACTTCCGATCAGTGAGTTCTGATCTATATTAGACTCATAGCTTACTCTTGACTGAACCTATAAGGTCACACCAATGGCATGAAACAGATCACCGGATTAAATGAATCGGAAATTCATTTAATAGCTTTTAGGGAATTAGTTCGGAAAAACATAATATACGATACGACCTTGCATCGGAATCGTATATCGTATCGCGAATATTCGTAAGCTGGGCGAAACGAATAATCGTATCATACGACGTTGATTCGTCGTATACGATACGATAAATAATAGCCGTAAGGCGTTAGTCGCGAGCCAAGCGCGCATGCGCGCAAGGCCCAACGAGCCAGCAAGCTTGCGCGCGGCAAGCAAGCCAGCCCGCGGCACGAGTGTGCGCGCACAAGGGGCAGCAGCACAACGAGCATAGCAAGCGAGGCCCACGACCCATCGCTGCTGCTCGGCTACTGTGGGCTTCGGTTACCGCTGGGCTTGCGTGTGGGAGTGCATGCGTGTGGCCGGTAAAGGCCTTGTGCCTTGGCCGGTTACACTAATATAACCTAGGTTATATTCCACACTTCTAAGTCAGTTTTTCCAACCCTCAACCTAATTCAGAAATTACGTAGTTTCAGTTTTGCTCTCTACACAAAACTGTTCTTTCCGAAAACGCAAACACTCTTGAATATTGTCTGAGCTACGATTATCAAGACGGATCAGAACGTGTCGGTGAACCAAATAGAGGAACGAAAATTGGAGTTCTTTTTTCATGTTCGTGAAGGAAATAGTGCCCTTCAAGTATGCATATAATATTAAGTCTAATAAATGCGGTTCAGTATTAATTAACAAGTTAATAATTCGTGAGATCAAGTGAGCTGAATGCCTAGCTAGAGGCCGCTTCAGTTCAAGTGAATTAATTATATTAATCCACAGCTTACTCTTGACTGAACCCGTTGGGTCACACAAATAGTACGTAAACGGATAAAGTATTAATTGGCATTAAATACTCCATCTATGGATATTCGGAATCGACGGATCTTGGTTTAAGTGGGAGCTGAGATCGTCATAAGCAAGAAATGAATACTCTGGAAACGATGATATTGTCGGAAACGGAAATATGGATCGTATCGGAAATATGAATATTATCCAAGTCGTAGATATTGCCGGAAACGGAAACATGGTACGTATCGAAAAATATTAATGGAATCGGAAATATTGCCGGAAACGGAAATATTGTTAGAATCGGAAATATTATCGGAATCGGAAAATAATTCCAGAAACGGAAATATTAAATCTTTGTTCGAAATGGAAATTAATTCCGGAATCGGAAATATTAAATATTGTTCGTATCGGAAATGAATTCCGGAACCGGGAATTTAATCGGAAGCGCATCGTACGAATTAGCATCGGACGAGGCTTGCTAGACGAAGGCCCAGCACGAAGCCAGGCCCACACCCAGCAAGCCGAGCGCCCAACACGAAGCCCACAAAGCGCGCGCGCTGAGCGTGCTCGTGGGCTGCGAGGCAGCGCTCATGCGTGTGGGCCGCAAGGCCTGCGCGGTGCGTGCTTCCCTCGTGGTCGTGCGACGCTCGTGTTCGTAACGAATCCTAATCCTATCGGAATTCGTGCATTGATTAAATCCTAATCCTAAAAGAATAAATTTATTAGTTAGAGTTCTAATAGGATTCTAATTAATAAATCCATATCCTAGTAGGATTATAATTCCTTTCCATAAACTCTATAAATAGGTGCCTAGGGTTACATATTTATATCGAGATTTGAAGTATTCAAAAGGTAAGATTTTCAAGCAAAAATCAGCCAAACACTTGCAACCCAAATTGCCGAAAATCCTAGTAACCTTAAGGGCGATTCTAGTTGGTCAAGCTTAAGGCGGATCCGAACGTGATGTGGACTATCTACGGAGGGACGACACTTGGAGTCCTAAAGACTTGTTCTTGTTCGGTTCGGGAGCAGCTAGGGAGGGCACGCTACAAAGTGTATGCATCTGAATTATGCTAAATGATTATGTGTAAATAATATGTTTCATGGCTTTATGGTTTTTTCGCATGATTTATGTTTATTCATATGTATCATAACCTAATAGTGGTATCACGAGCCTCTTATTATTTTCATAGTCTAAATTGCATGAACATGGTTAAATTTTACAAATTTGCAAAGAATTAAAGGGGTGATTAATTTTCGTAATTAATAGCAAATTGCGTTTATTTAATTATATGTACGCAGTTTTTCGGCAGTTTCTTCGTTACTCATCCAAATCGAGTGATTTTTGTCTCAATTCCGCATGTAAAAGACATTCTAAAATTTTGACAAAAAGATTATTATTCGGCCGAACCCAGAATTCCCAAATTCGAAGCCTAACTATGACTTTTCGGAGGTTTTAGTTTTTCGAACGCAAAAGTTTGTAAATTTAAGATGTTAAATTAAGTATTTGTGATCCTTGTTGATAAATCTTGAGTTTTTGATTGACCTACTGTATATGTTTAACAATTATGATTGCCTAGACTTGTTAATTATACAACCTAATTTGTAATTATGATTAATTTGTTGAAATTCGAATAATTTAGAATTGGTTTGATTTTCATGATTAATTAATAATTTAATTAGGTACCAATGATTAAAATCCACCATAAAAATTGTTAATTTATGTTAAATTTTTAATTTTTATGACCTAGATTTGAATCCATGTTAATCGGAAATTAATTGATTAATAAATTTTCGATTTTTCGCCCTAAAATTATGAAATTAATATGATTTATTAATTTGTCATTAATTTTGGAAATAAAAGTTTTAATTTTTATGCAATTCGCTCATAAAACTTGCACGCACAAAGCAATGGACGCTACGTGTTACCCTTAAGGGGTGTTGTATAGTGCGGGCATGCGACGACGAGCAAGGGAGCTCGTCGCCCATGCGGTACGATGCAACGAGAAAGAGCCATGGCACACGAGCACAAGGCAGCATGCTGCCCTGTGTCGAGTGCTGTGCGCATATGGGCGAATGGGCAAGGGCGAAGAGCCAAGGCGCAAGCCATCGGGCAGACGCGTGTGGGCAGCAAGCGTGCTGCGCCACAGCGCGCGCTGCCACGCCCAACAAGCAAGCAGACGCGAGGCAAGCAGGCGCGACGAGCGAGCGAGCGCGCGCAGCATGGCCTGCACTGCTGCGTTGCGTGTGGCCTGCTTGCGTATTGATACACGAACACTCGACGGGGCTTGGGCGCACGCCTAAGTGCTCGTCGTGTTACGATTGTCGCGTTTTAAATTTTAATTTGAGATTTTCAGTTCGAGTAATTTTATTTAATTTTAAAATTAATAATTTAAATTTTTTTCTCGGGATTTAATTTTTATTATTTTTATTATTATAAATTTAAATTTATACTAATTATTTTACTAAAATTAAACCTTGAATTAATTTAAATTCGTTATATTCAACTGAAATAAATTAAATAAGTGGATTCAATTATAAATTTATATGAGCTTTAAATTTTAATTAAATTTGTATGTTTCCGGTTAGACTAGAAATACATTTTTATGTTTAAAATTAGTAAAGCATATGAATTTATTTGTTTAAGTGGGAGCAATTTTAGTCATAAACTCTTGATTAGGTCTACAAATCCTTTAAGATTAAACAACTTGATTAGAATTAATAAGGACTGAACAATTGGTAGATTATTGGTGCTCTTAATTAATTGCTGCAAATATTTATGTGATGCATACAATGTGTTTTAACTAACCAATTATGTGGGTCATTCATGATAATGAATGGATGAATGGTATATATATTGTATATGTACTGTTTTGCAGGTTATGAATTGACTAGTATGGCCCAAATAGGATAGAAAATATGGTCTGCGTACCATTAATTTGAATGTAATTGGTCTAAAGCACCAAATTTGTTTTTCAATTCAAATATGGTCTGCGTACCATCAAATAGTTGTAATTAGTTTAATTATAGCTTATCCTACTTGAAGAAAATGGCGCATCCCACGGTGAAATTCAAGACGGAGTTTCCAATCCATTTTCAAGACGGACTTTGAAGTTGAAGTTTCAAGATGAAGTCGGGCCATACTAGATCACATTTATCTTATGCATGCTTTAAGTTATTTATTGCTATTAAATATGTCTTAAATATGCATGGGATCAAAGCTTGATTATGTTGCATGATTAAGGATTTTAGTTCACTTAAAATCTAACCAACATAGTAAGAGCCTTAAGTTCCAAACTTAAAAATTGAGTTAAAAGGTGCCATGCCAAAATAACACTTACTTGGATATCCTTTACATCGATCTTAGTAATTGTTTTCCGCCATAGGGAGGTGTTACTTATCGATACTAAAGGGGTAAGGTACACAAATAATTGTGAGTACATGTTAGTTTTGGTGAAACTCAACGATATAAGTAAGGAGTCATTTTATGTCGTGGAAAATTCGATAGGTTTTCCTAATAAGTTCTTAGACGTACCTATCAACCAAGAGTAGTTTTTAGACTATTAGCAAAAGGCTTTTTGCTTAACTAAAATATTTTAGAATTGAGTCAAAATACATAATGTGCTTAATTCTTCAATGATTTTAGGGTCTTAGAATCATTTTATTCACACCTGCCGGAACAATAAATTCGAATAAAATGCCAATAACTTGTTTAAATTGCATTATTGCTTTAATTTTCAAGTTATTACTCATGATAAATGTTTAGACTTTGCATGCTTCAATGTATGTTTTAATTATTATTTATAATTAAATATCTTGCACTGCAGTAAATCCTTTTAGAAAGGTAACAGTAAATTTCCTCGATTGGTAGTGAATCCAAGAACGATTCACGGAAATGAGAGAAAGTGAGCAATTTAAAATGTACGTTTCTTATAGCGACTTTTATGGTTGTTTTCGAATATCAAAGTCGAATGGCAAACCGATTGGTGCTTGTGAATTCAAAATACAATGTAGTTTTGAGATCATAAAGCATTGAGTTTAAACGCTCATCCTTACCAATGGTTAACAACCTAGTATCTTTGTCCATTTAATTCTCGAATGAGTCTAGTCCCTAGACATTCGAATAGATCGATTCTTAGAGAACTTTAGATGATCTAGTTGAAACAAAATATTCAACATAAATTAAATGGTAAGAACCTTGTTGGAGTGACATTGGACATGTCTAACAAAGTATAAAAGTCAACACTAAAGAATTCAATTCTTAAGACTATAAGAAAGGGTACAAGAAATAGGAAAACAAGGAACAAATGAAAGGAATTTACGATTCCGTTTCTACCTATAAGTTTATGTTTAAAGAGAAGTGACCTAGCAATCAAACTTCCTTGGTATCATATACCGCTTGAGGTTCCTACTTCGGTAATAACTCAAACAATGGAAGCTAGGCTGCACTAATGGCCTACAAATGGGAAATGAAGCATGGCAATGCTACATTATTTGTAGGGTCATCTAGTTTGTTTTAAGTCCTTTCAAAGGCTGGAACTTAATGGTTATTTTGTTCCATAATCAGCATACCTAAATTTTTGTTTTCAAACACAGAGAGACACACATTCAGAAGAACAAAAACAATGTTTTTTTGTTTGTTTGAATGAAATGGTCATTTATGAGTTGAGTCAATATGCTTGATTAAAACAAATAACTCTTTAACAATAAAAACTTTACTAGGTTCAAATCAAACCCTTGATTTGAGTTCCACTAACCTTTAGCATTGTTGGTTAGACCATATCAACAAGTTAACATTCATAAGCTCTATTTTGATGGAGTTTTGAAAATTGATTGATTTCTAGATCAATTCAAGACAAGCTAGTCTTACTTGTTGAAAGTAACAAAAGATATGAACTATTGTTAGAACGACTAGACAATAGAGTTCAAAGCTAAAGAAAGGTTTTATGACTTTATTATTTCACATAGATTTGAGTGAATATAGGTTTATTTACTCAAAGTGATATAAGTTTGAATCTGTTTGGCTAGTTCAAAGATTCAGAAGTATAAATCCCACTTGGCAAGAAATCACAAATATCTAGGTTAGATCATGTTGATGATTACTTGAAGACCAAAAATGATCATCAATGATTGTGTGTAGTAAATTCACAATCTAGCTCCATAAGATATGGCATATCTAAGTTGAATGATCGAAGTCAATTAGTACTTGATTCGATCAATGATGAATCATAAAGACTTTTCCTATAATTTCTAAAACAAAATGCTCAACTATACCACCAAACTAAACCAAATTCGTCAAAGCTATTGAAAAGTAATTTCAGAATATCTTTTCATAATATATATCTAGAGAGTTGTTAAACTCAGTGGGAGCTTAGTGTTTGTTGTTCAACAAACTAAGGCCGAAGTATAAATATATGTTTCATTGTGATTTATTCAAATGAGACACAAGGGTATTGTTTCTACCACGAATTTTTGAGAACATAATAATTGTTTGCTCGAAATAATGTCCTTTTGGAGATTCGTTTCCAAAATGACAAGTGGGAGAAAATAGACCTCGAAAGTCTTCGAGGCGAACAACAAACATAAACGGACATTCAGGAGCCTTTTCGAATTTCTTTAGAAAATCCGAACATGTATTCTTTAAGGACTTTAGAAGTGGCTTTAAAGAATAGACATCTATTAGAAGACTTTACAAGTGCTTCAAGGAGAACAGAATATTCAAAGGACTTTCAAGTGGCTATTGATATTCTATTGTTTGATGTTCTATACCCAAGTAGGCATAGAGTTCAAGTCACTGAAACTATGAGATTCTTCTATTAGATAGTAAAGTAACATGGAGTTCAGGCCACTGAAGCTATGCGATTCTTCTAATTAGATAGTGAAGAAACCTACAACTTGCAGTCAAACTATTATCATGTAGATTAATGAGTTTGTGACCTGTAAGAAAGCTATGACGAAAACCTAGATTCCCTAAAATGATTAGAGGCCATATATAGACTCAATGTTTTAGACGGTTAAAGGCCAAAAAATATACTTAATGTTTTGATGACAAAATTGAAATTTTGTTGATTTGCAAGAATAGATTAAACACCTATTGATTGCAAATTGGTTTTAAGGATAAAAACCATCAAACATTGAATTGTGTTAACACACAAAGCTAGATTAGTTGCTAAAGGTTACAAGCAAATTCATGACATGGATTGTGTTGAAACCTCATGCATAATCGTAATGCTCAAGTCTATAAATCAAGCAATGATTGCATATTAGTACATATGGCAATTGGATGACAAAACGTATTCCTCAATCAAATGTTGGAAGAAACTATGTACATGACATGTCATAGGATTTGTGGATCCAAATAAATACTTGAAAAGGAAAGCTAGCTTATGAAATCTAAGTACAGATTTAAGCAAGGAATTGGGAATTAGAAATATATTTTAGTGAAGCTAATAAGTATTTTAGTTTCATAAAATGTACATGACTCTTATAGATATATAAGAAGTTTAGTGGGAGTACGTAAAACTTAATTGGTCCTATGTGTAACACACACATATCTCTCTATTGTGAAATAACATTCAAATGCTAATGACTTAGGTTTGAAATTATTCATCAATGATGGACCAAGGCGAAACTTAGTGCATACTGGGTATTAAGATCTATTTACAAAGATCTTATGATATTGTTTTGGATTAAGTAATGGAATTTACTAAATCAAAACACGAAAGACTCCAATGGAGACATTCGGCCCATATGAATAAATCTAAGTAATGAATGTTTGAACTATGTATAAGCATTTACTAAGTTAAACATCAAAGGATCTAAGTGAGATTCTTAACCTATATTATATGTCAAAGAATTTAGCTGGATTTAGTATCTACTGAAACTAGAATGAGCTAAAATTACATGAATAGAATTCAATTGGGAATTATTCTGCAAAAGAATTTATCATGTATGATATAATATGAGGATCGCCAAAAACGTATCGTATGGCTTTAGGCATGACGAACATATACCAATCTCTATTGATCTAAGTGAAGATCAACTAGATTGAGATCAAGAATACTTATGGTACTTGAAAAGGTACATAGGAATAGTTCTTGATTCAAGGAAATAAAGATATGCTAAATATTGATGCTACACGCATAAACACTGGTAAAGGATCAAGCAAAATCCCTTTGGAGTTAACCATTGGCAAGGACGAGCTATAGAGCATCGTGTTTTGAAATGGCAACATGGATTGGAGACCATGGGTTGTTTCGTGGGAAATTAAATATTAATTTCTATGTTCTAAGATATAGTTGGAAAGTCTTCCGCATATCTATGAACTACTTGGATAAGTAAATCCAAACACGTATTCTTTAAGGACTTTAGAAGTGGCTTTAAAGAATACACATCTCTTAGAAGACTTTACAAGTTCTTCAAGGAGAACAGAATATTCAAAAGACTCTCAAAGTGCCTGTTGATATTCTATTGTTTGATATTCTATACCCAAGTAGACATAGAGTTCAAGTCACTGAAACTATGAGATTCTTCTATTAGATAGTGAAGAAACATAGAGTTCAGGTCACTGAAACTATGAGATTCTTCTATTAGATAGTGAAGAAACCTACAACTTACAGTCAACCTATTATCAAGATAATAATGAGTATGTGACTTGTGAGAAAGCTATGACGAAATATAGATTCCCTAAAATGGTTAGAGGCCATATATAGACTCAAATGATTTAGATGGTTAAAGGCCATAAAACATAACCAATGTTTGATTTGCAAGAATAGGTTAAAACCTATTGGTTGCAAATTGGTTTTAAGGATAAAAACCATCAAAACATGGAATTATGTTCACACACAAAGCTAGATTAGTTGCTAAAGGTTACAAGCAAATTCATGGCGTGGATTATGTTGAAACCTCATGCATAATCATAATGCTCAAGTCTATAAATCAAGCAATGATTGCATATTGGTACATATGGCAATTGGATGACAAAACGTATTCCTCAATCAAATGTTGGAATAAACTATGTACATGGTATGTCATAGGATTTGTGGATCCAAATAAATGCTTGAAAAGGAAAGCTAGCTTATGAAATCTAAGTACATATTTAAGTAAGCAATTGGGAATTGGAACTGTATTTTAGTGAAACTAATAAGTATTTTATTTTCATAAAATGTACATGATTCTTATGGATATATAAGAAGTTTAGTGGGAGTACGTAAAAACATAATTGGTCCTATGTGTATCACACATATTGTGAAATAACATTCAAATGCTAATGACTTGGATTTGAAATTATTCATCAATGATGGACCAAGGCGAAACTTAGTACATACTAGGCACTAAGATCTTATATTATTGTTTTGGATTAAGTAATGGTATTTACTAAATCAAACACGAAAGACTCCATTGGAGATATTCGACCCATATGAATAAATCTAAGTAGAATGTTTGAACTATGTATAAGCGTTTACTAAGTTAAACATCAAAGAATCTAATGAGATTCTTCACCTATATTATATGTCAAAGAATTTAGCTAGATTCAGTATCTACTGAAATTGGATAGCTAAAGTTACATTGAATAGAATTCAATTGGGAATTATTCTGCAAAAGAATTTATCATATATGATATAATATAAGGATCGCCAAAAATGTATCGTATGGCTTTAGGCATAACGAACATATACCAATCTCTATTGGTCTAAGTAAAGATCAAGTAGATTGAAATCAAGAAAAACTTATGGTACTTGAAAAGGTACATAGGAATAGTTCTTGATTCAAGGAAATAAAGATATGCTAAATATTGATGTTACACGCATAAACACTGGCAAAGGATCAAGCAAGATTCCTTTGGAGTTAACCATTGGCAAGGACGAGCTAAAGAGCATCGTGTTTTGAAATGGCAACATGGATTAGAGACCATGACTTGTTGCGTGGGAAATTAATATTAATTTCTATGTTCTGAGATACAGATGGAAAGTCTTCCACATATCTATGAACTGCTTGGATAGGTAAATCCAAACAAAGCATCACTAGCAACCTATACAGTTGAAGTAAAAGTACTTATTGCCTAAGAAGCAATAAAACAGAGTTGTTTATATTAATGAGTTCTTCATTGAACTTGGGAAGATCACATGTCTGTTGACTTAATGATTCTTCATTGCAAAATGCGTAGAACCACTAATGTAGTAAGAAAGACTAGATCACATAATAAACAAACTCAAAAGATGTTATCATCCTATCTCGAAAAACATTCGATGAAAAGGATATTAAGATTGGCAAAGCATGATAACTAAACCTATGCAACAAGTGAGAAACAACACTCACATTGTGGCACTGGAAATCAAGCATAGCTTTGAATTCCACGAACTGTTTTAAAGATGGGTTTGAGGCCCATGGTTGTAAAACATTGGGGTTGAACATTTATCATATATGAAATGTATTTTCATATTCCATTTAATCTTGGTTTAGTATTAAATGATGAGTCCCTTCAATTTGACGATATATTCAAGATAGACTGTCAGGACCAGTCCTGTGACTAAGAAATGTCTATCAAGTGAACTTGAATGTCAAAAGTTGAAAAGGGTCCCTGGTCGGAGCTTTCTATAAAGATGGACACATAGAAAACGTTAGACGACTAGAATGCAAGATGACTAGTAGTTCTGTTTCTTGAACTATGTGGACATGGCAATGTCGTAATCATTTGCATAGATACTTACTTTGGGAAGACTAGTATCGGACAGACAGACCTATGAAACTTTACTGTAAGAGATGAAAATATGTCATAAGTAAATTTCATTAAAATTAATAGACATTAATCCTCTTTTTCTAAGTGATTTGAGATTGCTTGTTTGAAAACTGGTTACTTTGACGTTGTCAACCGTCGCACCGTAAAAGGAAGCTATAAAGGCAACGCTCGGGTAATCACCTATCAAACGAAGTCTAATCTCAAGATCGCAAGATAGGGATTGTCCTCCCATAAATCGGGATGAGATGCTTAAAAGTTGTACAAGGCCACTCGGAGAGCTAGAAACTGTGAAATGCATGGCCGTGCTCGGATGAATCATAGTATAAGATTATCTGTTTATTTGATCAGTTGAACTCTGAAACCGAGAAACACCTCTGGACATAATAAGGATGACAACTCTTACCTTATGTTCAAGAGCAATCATCAGGTGACAAAGGAATTAGGAAATGCACACTTGTCTCTAAGGACAAGTGGGAGACTGAAGGAAATAGTGCCCTTGGTCCAAGTATGCATATAATGTTAAGTCTAATAAATGCGGTTCGGTATTAATTAACAAGTTAATAATTCAGTGAGATCAAGTGAGCTGAATGCCTAGTTAGAGGCCGCTTCAGTTCAAGTGAATTAATTATATTAATCCACAGCTTACTCTTGACTGAACCCGTAGGGTCATACAAATAGTACGTAAACGGATCAAGTATTTAATGGCATTAAATACTCCATCTATGGATATTCGGAATCGACGGATCTTGGTTTCAGTGGGAGCTGAGATCGTCATAAGCAAGAAATGAATACTCTGGAAACGATGATATTGTCGGAAACGGAAATATGGATCGTATCGGAAATATGAATATTATCCAAGTCGTAGATATTGCCGGAAACGGAAACATGGTACGTATCGAAAAATATTAATGGAATCGGAAATATTGCCGGAAACGGAAATATTGTTAGAATCGAAAATATTATCGGAATCGGAAAATAATTCCAGAAACGGAAATATTAAATCTTTGTTCGAAATGGAAATTAATTCCGGAATCGGAAATATTAAATATTGTTCGTATCGGAAATGAATTCCGGAACCGGGAATTTAATCGGAAGCGCATCGTACGAATTAGCATCGGACGAGGCTTGCTAGACGAAGGCCCAGCACGAAGCCAGGCCCACACCCAGCAAGCCGAGCGCCCAACACGAAGGCCACAAGCCTCGCCAGGCCCTGCACAAGGCCATGCCCAGCAAGGCTGTTGGCGCGCGCGCTGAGCGTGCTCGTGGGCTGCGAGGCAGCGCTCATGCGTGTGGGCCGCAAGGCCTGCGCGGTGCTTGCTTCCCTCGTGGTCGTGCGACGCTCGTGTTCGTAACGAATCTTAATCCTATCGGAATTCGTGCATTGATTAAATCCTAATCCTAAAAGATTAAATTTATTATTTAGAGTTCTAATAGGATTCTAATTAATAAATCCATATCCTAGTAGGATTATAATTCCTTTCCATAAACTCTATAAATAGGTGCCTAGGGTCACATATTTATATCGAGATTTGAAGTATTCAAAAGGTAAGATTTTCAAGCAAAAATCAGCCAAACACTTGCAACCCAAATAGCCGAAAATCCTAGTAACCTTAAGGGCGATTCTAGTTGATCAAGCTTAAGGCGGATCCAAACGTGCTGTGGACTATCTACGGAGGGACGACACTTGGAGTCCTAAAGACTTGTTCTTGTTCGGTTGGGGCGCAGCTAGGGAGAGCACGCTACAAAGTGTATGCATCTGAATTATGCTAACTGATTATGTGTAAATAATATATTTCCTGGCTTTATGGTTTTTCCGCATGATTTATGTTTATTCATATGTATCATAACCTAACAGTTCGTTGATACTAAATTCGGGAAAACACGCTTCGAGTGTAAGTATGCTTAATCTGTGCTTTATACATGTTTCCTGGTTTTGGGGATCTTCCGCACATGTTATATGTATTTAATTGTATTCCCCTACAGTGGTATCAGAGCCTTATGTATTCAAAGAATTTTTTAGCATGATTATGTGTTTTTTTATGTTAACAAACACAGAAACTGTAACACTACAAAATTTCAAGATGTAAAAATTACAAATTTACCGGTTCTGTGGGATGAAACCTGCAAATTTAGCTTTCGGGTTTTCTCTGACGAATCAAGAGCACCTGAAAAACCCAACCAATTTCAAAACACCCAAAAACAAATTAGAAATGAATTCAAAACCATCAATGCCTATTTCTTCAAATAAGATCAAAATTGGCAAAATTGAAGGAAAGGGGACTTCAATTTCTGCAAAAATTTACCTATCTTTTTGAATTTGGGTTTATAAGAAGAAAAAAGGAGGGGTATTTTGAGTAAGAGCATGGCTGATAATTGTTGGGAATGAAAGAGGGGAACTGGTAAATGAGAGTTTCATTTCTCTCTCAACCGTTAAAACTCCAGAGCAATTAAAATGAAAAAAACTAACCTAATGGAAACAAACTATGGCGAATGTCCACCACAACCAGCGCCGGGCTTCACATCATCGGGGATCTCCGCCGGTAAATCCTCCAGAAGAGGTGGGTTATCATCGATACCACATACCGAAATAGGAGAGAGAATAAAGGTAGAAAATGAAGAAGAAGGAGAAGGTGGGGTTTCCTAATGGGACGGGAATATCATTTATGGCACTCAAAATTTCTGGGATTTAGGTATGGCGCTCAAAATTTCAGTGAATTCGTTAATGGGACAAATTAAAATTTCATTATTTTACCTTTTAATTGTCAATGGCGGCAGAAATTCTCCCTCAATCTCCTCTCTTTCGTTTATGGCGGTTAAAGGAAATTTTCATCCTCACTTTAGCTTTCTGTTGGTGCAAAAATGAAAGCATAAACGAAAGTGATGCAGGATACTTAGATCACTGCCATTGATCTTCAATATGAAGATCAGATAGGATAGACTAGACTGATTAAGAAAAGAAAGAAGAAGAAGAAGTACAGGCAGAAGAAGTAGAAGAAGAATTAGGAAGAAATTAAGGTAGAAGATGAGAATGAGATTGTAATAATATTGATTAAATGTTTTAATGATCCAAAACATACATTTATACTACTACTAGCTTGATCATTAAGCAATTGTTATAACTGAATTCTGTTACAGAATTTGGCGCAATTTGTGACTGATTCTCAACAGAAAGTCAAAGAGTTGACTTTCCCTTATTAGCTCATATCAGTAAACTTCCCTTAATATTCCTTCCCCCTTAAGAACCTTGACCTCAAGGTGAAGGAACAACAAAGTTAGGATACTTGGACTGAAATGAGGCAGCTGCTTCCCAAGTAGCATCATGTAACTCAGAACCTTCCCAATGGATCAAAAACTGAACTTGATCTGTGCTTTGAAACTTCACAGTTCTTTGATCAAGTATAGCTAGAGGAACCAAGTCAGAAGATGAATGTTTGCCTTGCAACCACTGGGGAATATGGGTAGCAACAGGCAATGTGCCATGAAAAAGCTTAAGTTGTGATACATGAAACACATCATGTATTTTGGAAGATTCTGGTAGCTGTAACTTGTAAGCAACCTGTCCAATGACAGCAGACACTTGGAATGGGCCATAAAATTTAGGAGAAAGCTTTTGATTCTGTCTTTACTGAATTGTGTGTTGCCTATAAGGCTGCAACTTAAGCCAGACCCAATCACCCACTTGAAATGATCTGTCAGATCTACCCTTGTCAGCTTGCTGTTTCATCATAGATTGAGATCTTAAGGGATGAAACTTGACCAAATTAAACATATCTTCTCTTCTCTGTAAAATCCTGTCTACCTCATCAACACTGGATTCCCCAGGTAGATATGGCAAGTGCAAAGGTGGAGGTTGCCCATACACAATTTCATATGGAGATAGCTGAGTGGCAGAATGAAAATGAGTATTTTAACACCATTCAGCCACTGGCAGCCATGCATTCCAATCTTTGGGGGTATCACTACACATGCACCTGAGATAGGTTTCAATACATCTATTGACTACTTCAGTTTGGCCATCTGTCTGTGGGTGATAAGCAGAGGAGAGCAAAAATTCAGTACCATGGAGACTAAACAATCCCTTCCAAAACTGACTGAGAAACACAGAATCTATGTCACTTACTATACTTCTTGGCCATCCATGTAGTTTGAACACATGGTCTAAATATGCTTGAGCCACTTGGATTGCAGAGTAAGGGTGTGATAAAGCTATTAAATGGGCATACTTACTGAATCTGTCAACCACCACAAAGATAACATCTTTGCCCCCTGACTTAGGCAACCCTGTGATAAAGTCCATGGAAACATCAATCCAAACAGCAGTAGGAATTGGTAAAGGTTGTAACAAACCAGGGTTGGCAGCTGTATCATACTTTGAAGCTTGACACACTTTGCACTACCTAACAAACAACCTAACATCAGTAGTTAACCCTTTCCAATAGAACATATTTTGTACCCTTTTGGTAGTTAATTCCCTGCCAGAATGGCCACTCTCAGGTGTAGAATGCAACCAAGTAATTACCTTAGTTTTCAATACCTGATCAGACCCCACTACTAACTTGCCTTTTCTTCTCAACAATCCATCTTGCCAAGTACAATTATCAACTGATTCTGCATTCTGTAATCTGGTGATAATACTCATGAGATTATCATCTAATATGTAACTGGATTTGATAAGAGAGGTGAGGTCAGATTGCACAACTGAAATAGCCAAACACAAAATAGAAGCTCCTTGCACCCTAGACAAAGCATCAACAGCTAAATTTTCCTTTCCAGCTTTATACTATATATCATAATCAAATCCCATCAGCTTAGCCAACCAAAACTGCTGAAAAGGAGTAGACACTTTTTGTTGTAGAAGCCACTTAAGACTATTCTGATGTGTCTTAATGGTGAAATGAGAACTCATAAGATATTGCTCCCATTTCTGAACTGCAAAAACAATAGCCAAAAGTTCCTTTTCATACACAGACAGCTTCTGCCATTTAGGTCCAAGGGTTCTGCTAATATAGGCCAGAGGATGATTCTCTTGCATTAGTACAGCTCCAATTCCAGACTTAGATGCATCAGTTTCTACAACAAAACTCTTAGAAAAGTCTTGCACAGCCAATACAGGAGTAGTTACTAGAGCTTGCTTCAAAGATTTAAAAGAAGAATGAGCTACATCAATCAAAAGCTCCTTTCTTCAATAGATCAGTTAAGGGTTTACTAATTAGAGAATAGTGCTTGACAAATTTCCTGTAATATCCTGCCAACCCAAGGAAACTTCTTAATTCTTTGACTGTTTGAGGCACAGGCCAACTCTCAACAGCAGCAATCTTACTTGGATCTGTTTCCACTCCCTTGGCAGAAATAAAGTGACCCAAATACTCTACCTTGTCTATAGCAAAGCTACACTTGCTAGCTTTCGCAAACATCTTATGCAACCTCATTAATTGAAAGACTTGCTTCAAATGGGTCCAGTGTTCAGCTTGAGTTTTACTGTAAACTAAGATATCATCAAAGAAATCCAACACACACTTCCTCAACAAAGGTTTAAACACACTGTACATCCAACTTTGGAAGGAAGCTGGTGCATTAGTTAAGCCAAATGGCATTACCAAGAACTCAAAATGCCTTGAGTGTGTTTTGAAAGCTGTTTTATAAACATCTTGATCATGTACCCTTAACTGGTGATATCCAGCTCTTAAATCCAACTTACTGAATACAGTTGCACTTGCCAGTTCATCAATAAGCTCATCTATGACTGGTATTGGGAATTTGTTCTTAATAGTCTTATTATTCAACTCTCTATAGTCCACACAGAGCCTCCATGTGCCATCTTTCTTGCCTACCAAAACCATAGGAGATGCAAAAGGGCTAGAGCTGTTCTGGATTACTCCTCTTTCCAGCATATCTTGAATCAACTGCTCTATAACATCTCTTTGCTTAAGTGGATACCTGTATGGTCGAATGTTGACTGGTCTAGCATTTGGTTCCAGTGGAATAGTGTGATCAAACACACCCCTATGAGGTGGCAACTCATCTGGGTCAGCAAAAATATCTTTAAATTGCTCTTTCAACTCCTCTAGTGAACTAGAATCCTGCTGTTGCTGTAAACTAGCCTTAGGTGGGACAGATACAAAATCAACCTCCCTCACTTGGAGAAGGCATAATTGTACTGCACTACTGAACAACTTTGCAGAAGGTGCTCCTTCCACAACCTTCACTTTCTGTGGATGAATTCCCCTTAAGACAAACTGACAATCACCAAGTCTGAACTCCATTAGTAAGGCTTTGAAATCCCAACAAATGGGTCCTAAAGTGGCTAACCATTGCACTCCTAGCACCATGTCACAACCCCCTAATGTAATCAACATTATGTCTGTAGTGAACACTTTGCCTTGCATCTCCCAAGTAAAACCTTTACACACATGTTGGCAAGCTAAGTGGTTGCCATCAGCAACTGTAACTGCTTGGGATGGTATGGATTCAATCATGCATCCCATTTTCTTGGCTAAATCAAGGTCTAAGAAATTGTGTGTACTACCTGAGTCTATTATGACATGAAACACCTTACTCTGCCTGTGTCCCTTAACTCTCATGGTCTGAAAATTATGGTTACCAGACAATGCATTGAGTGAAAGAATTGGTTCTGTAACTCCAGTATCATCCAAATCATCTTGCTCTTCTTCACTAGTGTCTGAACTCTTATCTTCATTACTACTGGAAATCTCTACAGTGAACAGCTGTGGTTCTTTGAACTGACACCTGTAGGACCTATCATAAGGTGCATCACAGTAGTAACAAAGACCTTTAGCTATTTTGTCAGACCTCACATCTGCTGGAATATGCCTATAGTTCTTAACATATCTTGGGTTATATTTGGTTAGTGAAGTTGGTTTTGTGTTTGGGGTAGGTAACAAAGCAGGCAGGCTGGAATTTGTGGGTTTATTTGTGTTTAGGGGAATAGCTTGTATAGCTTTCTGAGAAGAATAGGTTGATCTTGGGGTATACAATTTCTGTGAGAAGGCTGCAGTTTGCTCTTCCTGTAATCTGGCAAACTCTACTGCTTCAGCAATAGTAGTAGGCTTAAATGCTTTGACAAAAGGTTTGACTGTAGCATCCAAACCCCAATGAAACTTTCTAACACAAAATCCTCAGGTAAGTCATGATGTACATTCAACACATCAGATTTCAAATCTTCAAAACTATCCAAATATGCTTCTATTGTGTCAGTCTGTTGTAATTTGTTAAATTTTTCAACAGTGTTAGATCCCCTTACATCCTTAAACCTAGCAGATAAGTCAAGACAAAATTCCCCCCAATCCACATTTCTTTTCACAAAAAGGTAGCTTGTGACCCATTTTTCAGCTTTGTCTACCATATTTAAGGAAGCTAAGTCTACTTTGTGCTCATCACTAACATTGCACAAGCTAAAGTATCTACTGAATTTTTTGATCCACACTCTACTGTTGGTACCATCAAACTTTGGAAATGAAAGTTTAGGATTATAACCAAAGGTTTTAGCAGAATTACCCTCTTTTGAAGTTGGATGTCTGCTGGTATCAATACTGGAATCCTTCATTTGATTCCTCATTTCCAGCAACACTGTCATCAAGCCACCAATCTTCTTTGATTGATCTTTGAGTTGAGCAGACTGGTTCCGATGCAGGATACTTAGATCATTGCCATTGATCTTCAATATGAAGATCAGATAGGATAGACTAGACTGATTAAGAAAAGAAAGAAGAAGAAGAAGTACAAACAGAAGAAGTAGAAGAAGAATTAGGAAGAAATTAAGGGAGAAGATGAGAATGAGATTGTAATAATATTGATTAAATGTTTTAATGATCCAAAACATACATTTATACTACTGCTAGCTTGATCACTAAGCAATTGTTACAACTGAATTCTGTTACAGAATTTGGCGCCATTTGTAACTGATTCTCAACAGAAAGTCAAAGAGTTGACTTTCCCTTATTAGCTCATATCAGTAAACTTCCCTTGACAGAAAGCTAGAGCGAGGATGAAAATATTTCCTTTTTTTCTTCTATTTTTACCTCACTTTTACAAACAATATTATTTTATTGTTAGTGTAATAAGTGAGTGTTCAATTTTGGATCGGAATCGGTTAGGAATGAATTGAGAGTTCGGCCTTTTGAATTATTCAAACACAAAGTGTACTATGTTGCATTTTATTTAATTGAAAAATAAAACATAATTTGTTTGAACAAATGAGTCTTATTAAATTATAACATATAAAGTACTTAAGCTTCTTTTTTTTGAGGGGAAGTACTTAAATATTTAATTGAGTCATAAAACATTACTTTATCTGAATTAATAACTGAGTTATATAATTTGTTTTTATGTTGTTTGAACTTGTTTACACTAAATGGATATAATTCAATATTAATTATGATCAGGTGGCTATGTTTTACTTTGTTAAAACAATTGACCACGTTTGAAGTATTACTAAAGGTGCGTGCGTTATGTTCAAGTTATAACATTTGAACTTCTTCTAACTATAACTTATCTTAATGGACCTGATTGGTATGATTGAAACTTAATTACAGAACTGATTGGACTTGATAAGTCCCGCACATGACAAAAGAGTAAAATTATCTGAATGGGTTGAGCTAAACGACCTAAATCGATATGTTTTTGTAAAAAGAATGGGTGGGTTCTTTATCTGAACTTATTTTGTTGAACATAAAAAATGCTTAGTATGAAGTATATATAATTAATATTGATGAAGGTTATTATACACGTACTTCAGGTGTCATTGAAGACCCCATGTACAATTTGCCCGGAGTTCGGGCCAAACCCATCTATCACTAAAAGCTTCAAGACTATTTGAGAACCTCTCTTAATCATCTCGGAAACCTAGCTTCGACCTTAATTATACGTACTTAGAGAGATTTTTTCCACTTAAATTTTTAATTTAAACAGAAAATTTAGTTTATAGCCGTGAATATGGACTTGATAATATTATAATTAAAAGAAATGAAAAATAAGTTACGCCAAAAGATATTAATGAAAAACAAGTTACGCCAAAACGTTGAACCCTAAAACCCCACAACCCTAAACCCTAAACCCTAAAACCCTACAACCCTATACCCTATACCCTAAACCCCTAAACCCTAAACCTTAAACCTTAAAACCTAAAACCCTAAACCCTAAACCTAAATTTAACGGGACTTATTAGAATTGATTAAACTTGAATACTTGATTGATTCTAATTGAACTAATTGGACCTAGTCATACATGCTTGCAAGAGAGAAACCTATAGAGTTAGAGTGAATTTGTTGACTTTGTTGACATTTATTGAAACTTATTGACATGATAAAACCTATTTCAACTTTTTTTTAAAAAAAATTTATTATTGAAGCATTACTACAAACCTTCACGCATGCCACAAGTTATGCTACATGTATAAGAGCTATGAATATCTAAATGGCCTATGAAAGTTTAAAAGAAAAGCCTATGAATATCTAAATGGCCACTTGTTTACTCTGTAAATTTTATCCCTATTAAACCTCTTAATAGTTTCTCTCCTACCTACATGATATTTGGTATTTTCATGTCTGGATTCATACCAGATTTCTAGTATCTGTTTAATCTTTCTGGGAAATCTTAAATTCTTAATGCAATCCAATCTATTTTGAATGAGATCTTTCTAGTCTGAATTTGAGATGTCATGTGTCTTATGCTTTTTGTCGGATTTGAGATTCTCACATGTCTTGTGTAATATAATGCTGAAACATTCCAAATAATGCACATAACTCTAAAACTAAAGAAATAATTATACCTGTTTCAGATCTCCTCTTACCTTGTTGCTATCCACATCATATGAGTCTTATGTAAGTATCAGTTTTCTTTTGACTCCTATTTTCCTATGCTGAGAAAATGTTTAAACTGTTTCCTTTACAAGAGAAATTTCAGTTTTAAAAGAAAATGGGATAAATACTGATAAATGCCGTACTCCAAAACAATTTCTCTGGATCCCCGCCTTTAGAGATTGGAAACCAAACAAGATTGCAACAATTGTAAGTTTCCAACATGATGTATGAATAGGACTCGTCATGGTAGAAAGGTCTGGCTTTCTTTTCTTTTAAACTGCATGATCTTCAAAATCTTTTTTCACTCTCCAAGGCTGGTGGTTCTAATTATGGATCTATAAGTAATTTCTGATTCACGGTGGAGGCAATCTGTTTCTGTATTTGTGATGTAATACAAGTTTATTGATTTCAAGTTTAATCCAATGATAGTTTAACTACTTTAAGTGATATATTATCTGATATCTAATATCTGTCTAGTTCGTGCAAGGGAGTTAGATAGAGATTTGTTACATTTCACGCACTTGTTTCTAACAGTTGGGATGAATGGGTTGGCACAGATTGCCTGATGAAAATTACGAATGAAAATATCAACAAACAACAGGCTCTAGAGAACAAACAAGGTGTAGACAACTTAAATACGTCTGGACATTCCAATCACACAAAGCTCAAAAGTTCTACTGGTTAGCCACTTCTTACAAGTAAAATTGATGATGTTCATCAATTGAATTGGTTAAAGGCATAACAAATAAACAAAACAATGTTAGCTAATAAACATATATTCTCTTCTAATATGCTAATAAGCTTTATAAGTCTGAAGCAACAATTCTATGATATGCATACTGACAATGGCCTTCCTAATTACTTCAAGTATGGTACTCCAGATGGTAGGTGGAGGTATGACATGGAGATTATGACCACTATTCTAGAGATGGCAGAGCAATGTTTTGAGGATGGTAAGATGGTGGAAAGTATCAACCACACAGAGTTTAGTAGTGATACGGAAACCCTTATGAATGAGGATAGTGATGAGGATGTTGTTGAGATTGAAAACCCTAATCCTATCATTCCTAAACCCACTATTGAGATTTCTAGCGACACTGAAGTTGAGCCTGAAACAAATGATGAAGTAAACAGTGAGCTACAACAGAATAATGAGGATATGGAGTATGAATGTAAAAGCCCACCCTTACCGGCTGCTTTCTAAACACACTTAGTCTTAATTTAAACAAACTCAAAGTAATTACAACTTTAAACCCTTCTAAACAAACTTTATCTCTTCAAAAACTTCAAAGATTTAATCACGATTTAACCTATCTCAAAGACACTAATCAAGACCCGTAAACTTAATTAGTTATTAAAAATTTCGGCAGCACTTCCCCTAAATATAGACAACCTAAAATAATATTTAGGAAATTACGTCAGATTCTCTTTCACCTGCTTCAATGACTTCATTCCAACATATAACATATCCCCAAAACATCCCACACTTAATGAGCTACTTCTAAGCACACTAAATTTTAAACCCAAGAAACTTAACTACGACTCCAATACAGATATATAACCCACAAGTTATAAACTAAAAAGGTTTAAGAAGAAATTATACAACCCATTAACAAAGTCTAGGAACTAAATTAGATTTGGCGAATCCACAATCCAACCTTGGACGCATAAGGCCATTTGAGAACTCTAAGAACCTTGAATCTGAACTGAGACCTAACTCTTGCTACCTGCAAAACATTTTAACTCTGCCCCTACCAGGACAGGTTCAAAGAACAAAAACAACGAAAATCTGAATACACACATCCAACCAGAAATGCA
The DNA here is from genome assembly GCF_020520425.1 of Spinacia oleracea. Lineage (NCBI taxonomy): Eukaryota > Viridiplantae > Streptophyta > Magnoliopsida > Caryophyllales > Amaranthaceae > Spinacia > Spinacia oleracea. The sequence continues at coordinate 95,800,231 of NC_079490.1, forward strand.
TTTGATAGGTGGCTCAAAATAGTTTTAGTATTAGTTTTATAATTTGTTTTGAAAAGCAATTTCGCTTATCAAACTCCTTTCGAAAACATTACATGGTAAAACGTTACAATATTATTACTTGCAAAAGCTTCACACCTTACTATCGTCTCACAAAGTTTCTTAATTCACATTCATATCAACATAAATAGGCTCACAACTAAGATTCTTCATTACTCTATACTCTTAATCGCTTTCATTCCATAGCTTATTTGACAATTAGTCATAGACATAAATTTTACCCAAACCATCAGTTATGTCACAAGGTGGAACTCAATATATGCACATGTTCCTAAATGAAAGGGGAAACTCAGTGGTACAACATTTCCAAAGACATAATTCTCTTCATAAAGCTCTCATAACAATTCAAATGCAGATATAGACATTCATAAGAAATTTATAACTCGTTGCAAAAACATACAACTCAAACTCAGCATAATAGCTTACACAGTCACAACATATTAGCTTACTGTTGGGGAAAGTGAACACGAATGGAGAGGGGTTATTCAACCAACTGTCTCTATTTGGTGGGGGTCGTCACCCTCCTGATAAACATACGCTTGCAAGACTTAACTAGGACATGTCCCTAACTACGGGTCTATCCGCTTCTACGAGTCTACTTTTGTAGCACTCGCTTTACTGCCAAGCCGCTTTAACGGGTCTAAGCACTCGCAATTTCGTTCCCAAAATATCATTCGCATTCCCTTACTCATGTATTAGCTTCATTCTCATCATATCTCAACTCACTTTATTTCTCAGAATAAATCCTCAACCCAATTAAATATCAGTCTCAAGACTTGCTGATACTTTCTCTTACACTTAATCAAACTGTAATGATCTAATTAAAATTTGGACACTCTTCTTAACTAATCCCTTTTTACTTAGAATCACGCATTACCCTTGGTTATATTCTAGACCATTGATTAATAATTGACTGTTAGTGAGTGATACTCATTTAAGATCCCAAGGTTATCAATAGGGTATACTCTCCTCAAATCCGAATTCATCATTTAATAGCTTAGTGTGCCTGAAATGTATTTTATAAACATTTACCTAAAACATAATTATTCAAACATAATCTTTATTATTCTTAGAAATGCCCACTAATTATATCTCAAACTAATAGGTTTCAAAAATATGAAAACTTGATTATTTATTTTAAAGTATATCGTTATTCTTTACAATAATTTCTTTTATAAAACTTGTCAAAGATTTACTTATTTGCAAACTATATGTATTTTAAGAACTTAAAACAAAACCGAAACATCTTTAGTTTATTGTTTCAACTCTTAAGTTCATTAAACACTTTAATATTGTTCAAAGCTAGTTTAAGTTCCAAAATTCATAGTTTTGGGAAAAACATGTGACTTTTAGGAAATTCCAAAATAAATATGGCTTGTTAGGAAAAATTACAAACCCTTGAAACGACTCATCCAAGAATAATTAAAGAATCGGCTTTTGTTATACTTAAAATACTTAAGAGATTTCTCATTTACTACATTAAAAAAAACCCTTTTATTATTAACCCTTGATTAAGATAAATATATGTCATTTAAGAAATAAAAAAAAAAGAAATTAAAGACAAGTATGACCCAGTTGAAAGAAAACATAAACCTTCACTGAAAATAAGAACTTAAAATTAAAAGCGATATCTTTGGTTCCACTAAATCTTACTTTAGGATCTCTTATGTAGTTTAACACTAAGACCTCAACTCCTTAGAAACTCAAGTAAGACTAATTCCATTATTCAAGGACTTTTATCTGATCATTAACGTATTCACTTATGATTAACTCTTAATTAACACTCTCTTAACCTTTTGACTTTTTCACATATCTCACGATTTCTAAGTTCGACCTCAAGATACTCAATGAACTCAATGCTCTAGCCGCTCAATGCCACAACTCACACCATCTCCCACTTGGGTTCTTATTGACACAACACTCGTTTAAAAGAATCGTGATTCTTAAAAGCATTAAAATCTAATTTATTTTGCAAAGAACAAATCAATTGCAAATATAATTCAGTTTTGCAAAATAACATTCAATTCACAAAACCACATTCAATTCGCAAAACAACATTCAATATATACATATATATATACATAATACTTAAACACAAGATATGCTTTCAAACATTGAAGTTGGTTGGGCGATGTGTACCTTGAATCACCAAGCACCTAAGTTCCAAACTCATTTGGTCACCATTATTCGCTTAAACTCCACAATTCAATCCCCTTAATCGCTCTCCATTAGTTTCTTCACAAACAAGGACATGAATCAATAAACTACTCAATTGAATCGAATATAAACTTACTTGAATTCTTTTAGAAATCTGTTTAATTAACTTTTGAAATATATTTCAAATTAACTATGGAACCTTAGTTACATTATTATCAGGAAAATAATTTAAAATACGAAGTAACTATTTTAGTCGTCCAGTTGCAAAATAAAAAATTACCTATCATTAACTTGAATTATATTTTTACATAATCATAATAATAAATCAAATGAAAAATTGGTTTCCATAAAACTATTTCCGTCTAACTTGACTAAGCTAAAATCAATGAGAAGGAATTGAGCTTGAATTATACCTTTAAATCAAATGGAGGTGTAAGGAGGAATATGAGAGATCAACCACAAAGCAGCAACTGCGGTCTGGCAGCCGCTACGGAGCTCCGACGAACAGGGAGGAGAAAAGAGGCAGGGGAGAGCAGAGAGAATAGAGGAAGCACCAGGAGGAAGAGCATATCATCTTCGATAACACCGACAACCACCACAAGAAACAGGGGCGGCGGCTGCGACAGAGAACTGTCGCTCCGACAACCAGAAGGGCATCGCACATCAAGAGGGAAAAGAAAAATTGAAATAAATTAATTAGGGTTTTGGGATTTAAATCAAGAATGAATAAATTAATTTATAGAAGAGATTATCGGAATTACCAGTTGATGATGCGATGAGGTTGACGCCTCCGGCGACAACGGCCGACAAACAAGTAGGACGACAACACAAGGCAAGGACGAGGGTGAGGAAGAGACAGCAGCGCAACGCCAATAACATCACAACTAGAATAACCTCATCCTAAGTGATGGTGAAAAGAGGCAACGAGTGATGTGGATGGCGGCTCTGCCGAGCAAGAGGAGCAAGAACACAGAGGAAGCCGAAGGTGAAGGGTGAGCGTCGGAGGTGAGGAGAGAGAATCGAAATTAGAGAGAGAAGGGGGTTTTGAGTTCCTGGAGTTTTCTAGAGAAAAATGACAACAAGCAATCACTCTAGACATTTGGCATCTAAATGAACTAGTTGGCTTCTCCTCAAATTGACACGTTATGGCATATGGGAGGACACATGATACACTTGGCTTGTTTAACAAGAGCAAATTATAAAATAAACTCAGCTATATGGACTTGATAAGAATAATTCATTGAAATTTAATTTATCTATTTGGCAATGTGTTAATCTAAAATAATTTGATTTAGTGAATAAAATAATTTCACTAGTTCAATTGATAAAATATGAAATCATTGTTTTACAATTTCACAACAATAATTTTAGAATAATAAAATCTCTAGCCGAAAAGATTTTTTTAAAAAAAAATTCTAACTCCGTATAAAAATTCGGGAATTAAATCTTTAGGCAGGTTTAAGAAATAATAATAAACTTAAACCAATCATTAATAAATCTTAAATCATGGACTCGGATATCGCTTCGAAACAACTTTAAAAGTAAGATTAAGAAAATAATTATACGTAAGAACAAAGTAATAGCTGATTAAAATCATGGCTATTACAATGAATCCAATCCGGAAGAAGACTTTGACGATCCTAATGTTCAAGACTTCACCTCGGAGTACTACAATGAAAGGAAAGATTGCCAAGATGACTCTAGCGTTTAGAGTAATGTAATAGCTAATGCTTATTATATTGGAGTAATAAAGTAGCAAGCTACTATTTACGGTTTTAAAAATTCATTTTGTGGTTTCTCGAATAAAGTACTATCCAAAGGATGTATTATTCTCTCATTGAAGCAATAAAAGTTTAGAATTCTTTTAAGTTTTCTTTGAGCAATTATCGCAAAGGAATTTCATGTATTTCTTGAATGAAATCGTACTTGAAAGGTGGTTCAATTCTTCACCACTTAAACTTTGTGACGCGAATTAAAGCGAGAATCGGCCCAAGAATAGGCGCCAATCTTGCCTTAAGGGTCCAAAATATTTGGTGAATAATTTGTGCTATTGCGTGACTTGTTGTTAGTGCAATGCTTTAGCAAGGTCGTGTCCAACCCAGTTGTTAAAGTTAGGCTTTTGTTTATTCAGGAGAAGGGACATGCCTACCCAAGGGATTGCCGATGTGGTTGGGCAACTAGGCGAAGTAGTGCAGAACTTAGCACAGAATAGAAATAATCAAGGACTTGATCCAGCTGGTGAAATGTTTAAGAAGGTGGCCCAGAGTAAGCCTCCTTTGTACCAGGGGGAAGTAGACCCAACTGTACTTGAGAACTGGCTAAGAGACTTCGATAAGCTTATACTAGCTGTGAATTGCCCAGAAGACCTTAGGGTTAATAGTGTTGTGTATTACCTTAGGGGAGAAGCTGATTTGTGGTGGAAAAGGTGTGAGAATGCTTTGAGAGCTACACCTAGATTTGGATGGGAATCATTCAAAGTTTCCTTGAGAAACAAGTTTTATCCACCGTATTTGAAAAAGCAGAAAGCCCAAGAGTTCATCGAGCTAATGATGGAAGGGATGTCTGTAACTGAATACTATTCCAAGTTCATAGAGCTATCTAGGTTTGCACCTAAAGTGGTGGCAACGGAGGAGCTTAGAGCTAAGAGATTTGAGAGTGGATTAACTATGGATTTGCAAATGATGCTTGCTGGAGAGATCTTTACCTCTCTTGACACCCTGTACGTGAAAGCTGCCCATATGTATGGTCTGCAGCAAAGGAGAAATGGAGTTGGTGAGAAGGGGAAGGATGTTGGTAACCAAAATCAAGGTGGTGGCCAACAGAACCAGGGAAACTTTAAGAAGAACAAAGGGAATAATCACTTCCAGTTTAAGGGAAATCATGGTGGAAACAAAAATAATTTCCACAACAACAATGGGAATAAGAACCAGTCTGCAGGGAATGGAACGAGAGTCTATGAGTGTACACGTTCCCATAATAATCACCCAGGTCAGGACTGTAATGGAAACCCAGTTGTTTGTAGGTTCTTTGAGAAAGTAGGCCATAGAGAATTTGAGTGTTGGGCCAAGAATGGGAAACCCAACCAAGGCAACTGCCAGAACAACAACCGAAATAACCACAACCGGAATGGAGGAAATAATGGTGGAAACCAAAAGAGCTACCAAAATGGCAATAACTGCAATAATGGCCAGAGTAATGGAAGGTCTGGGGGAAACTATCAGCAGAATGGGAACCGAAACACCAATGGAAATGCCAATGGAGGTGGCTATAACAAAGTAGTTGCCCAAGGAAAGCTGAATGTAATCACTAGGCAGGAAGATGAAACCTCGTCTGACGTCATAGCTGTTACTTTTTCTATTATCTTCATTTTCGTTAAAGTACTATTTGATTCTGGTGAGACTTATTCGTTTATATCAAAAGGTATCTTTGAGAAGTGAGAGTTGAAAGAACCCGAGGGAATTGAAGTATCCATAATGATACCAACCGGTGAGATCGTGAAGTGTACCAAGATCCATATGTACCTTTGACCATAGCCAAGACCATATTCTTGTCTAGCCTAATCGAGTTTGAGTTAGGAGATTTAGATGTGATTTTGGGAATGGATTGGTTGGCAATGTTCAAAGTAAAGATTGATTGTGAGAAGTAGAAGATCCACTTGAAGTCTAGTTTAGGAAAGGTAGTATCCTATCATCGTTTTGGGAAACCTAGAAGTGTAGGAATCATCACAGCAATGGAACTCGTGAAGCTAGTCAGTAAAGGGAACCCTGTTTTCTTATGTAATGTGAGAGACTTAGAGCATGTGATGAAAGAGAAACCAGAGGACATTGCAGTGGTAAATGAGTTCATGGACGTGTTTCCGGAAGAGATCCCGGGAATGCCTCCCAACCGACCTATTGACTTTACCGTATACCTAATACCCGGAACTGCACCTATCTCGAAAGCCCCATACCGGATGGCTCCGGAAAAAATGAGTGAATTGAAAGGTCAACTGGAAGAATTACTAGAGAAAGGTTATATTAGACCAAGTGCATCGCCTTGGGGAGCGCCAGTCTTTTTTTTGAAGAAGAAGGACGGAAGCATGAGACTCTGTATAGACTACAGGGAGCTCAATAAAGTCACAATCAAGAATAAGGATCCTTTGCCTAGGATAGATGATCTGTTTGACCAATTGAAAGAAGCAGGAATCTTTTCAAAGATCGATTTAAGGTCAGGTTATCATCAGTTGAGAATCGCAGAGCACGATATGTTAGGTTATGATACATATAAATCATATATAAATCATGCGGAAAAACCATAAAGCCAGGAATCCAAATTAATTGCCACATAACAATTAGCATAATTTAGGATACATACACTTTGTAGCGTGCCCTCCCTAGCTGCGCCCGAACCGAACAAGAACAAGCCTAGGACTCCAAATGTCGTCCCTCCGTAGATAGTCCACAGCACGTTCGGATCCGCCTTAGATTTAATTAACTAGAATTGCACCTAAGGTATTGTGAATGTATTCGAATATTTTTAGGCAAATATTAGTCTTAGTTTTAATCCTTAAAACTAGGTGAATAATTGAAATTATGTGTTCATAAATTTGTGAATGCCATCACATATTTATAGGGTAGGAATAATGGAATTAGAATTCTACTAGGATTCAAGTATTCTAAATCTATTAGAATTAGAGTTTACTTAAAACTAGTAATTTAGGAAATTAATCTTTTAATCTAATCCTAATTGCTTAGGGATTCGATGCATGCACAAACTTCAACAAACACACAAGCACGACCCACAAGAATGCAGGCCATGCCCGCGCGCGGAGAATCCCATGGCAACACGCAGCCCACACGCTGCTTCGCAGCCCAAACGCTGCTTGCAGCCCGCGTTGCTCGCAGCCAAGGGCGCGCTGGGCCGGGCCTTGCGCTGGGCCTTGCGTGCCTTTGGCTTGCTGTGTTGCTCATGCCTTGCGCGCTGGGCTTGCTAGGCGTGGGCCTGGCTTCGTGCTGGGCCTTCGTCTAGCAAGCTCGTCCGATGCTTATTTCGTACGACGCGCTTCCGATTAATTTTCCGATTCCGGAATTCATTTCTGATTCGAACAAATATTTAATATTTCCGATTCCGGAATTAATTTCCGTTTCGAACAAATATTTAATATTTCCGATTCCGGAATTATTTCCCGATTCCGATAATATTTCCGATTCTGACAATATTTCCGTTTCCGGCAATATTTCCAATTCCGACAATATTTCCATTTCCGATAATATTTTCCGATACGTACCATGTTTCCGTTTCCGGCAACATCTACGACTTGGATAATATTTATATTTTCGATACGATCCATATTTCCGTTTCCGGCAATATCATCGTTTCCGGAGTATCCATAATTTGCCTTTGACGATTTCAGCTCCCACTGGAACCGAGATCCGTCGATTCTGAATATCCATAAATGGAGTATTTAATTCACTTAAATACTTGATCCGTTCACGTACTATTTTTGTGACCCTACGGGTTTAGTCAAGAGTAAGTTGTGGATTCATATTATTAATTCCACTTGAACTGAAGCGGCCTCTAGCTAGGCATACAGTTCACTTGATCTCACTGAATTATTAACTTGTATAATTAACACTGCACCGCATTTATTAGACTTAGCATTAAATGCATACTTGGACCAAGGGCATTATTTCCTTCAGTCTCCCACTTGTCCCTAGGGACAAGTGTGCATTTCCTAATTCCTTTGTCGCTTGATGCGTGCTCTTGAACATAAGGTAAGATTTGTCATTCTTATTATGTCCAGAGGTGTTTCTCGGCTTCAAAGTGCAACTGATCAAATAAACAACTAATCAAAGCCTATGATTCATCTGAGCACGGCCATGCATTTTACAGTTTCTAGCTCTACGAGTGGCCTTGTACAACTTTCAGCATCTCATCCCGATTTATGGGAGGACAATCCCAATCTTGCGATCTTGAGATTAGACTTCGTTTGATAGGTAATTGATGAGCGACATTTATGTCGTTCTAAGCTTAGGACTTTATAGAGTTTTATTACGCTTTTTAATAGTTTTGTATAGTTTTGTTGCATTTTCTATCCCCTTATTCCATCTTGCACATTTCTAGGTTAAATGTTGGAGAATGATGGAAAAAGATGGAAATACGCTCGAATCAGACCCGTGCGATCGCACGGGAATTCTATGCGTTTGCACGGGTCAGCAGACTTGGCCCTAAAGTCAATTAGGCTCGTGCGGTCGTGTTCCAAAAGTGTGTGTTCACACAAAATCGAAAAAACGATGCAGGAACTATTTGGAGTTTCGTGCGTTCGCACCAGAAACGAGTCCGCTCGCACTGATATTTTGTGTGCTCGCACTGAATTTCCGTGCGAGCACATGAAGAATTTTGAAGAATTGGCTAAGTCAAGACCGTGCGATCGCACGGATTTGCAGCTCGTTCGCACAGTTCGAAGAAGAGAATCGTCGCTGAACACGTTCGCACGGATCCAAGGCACGTTCGCACCTGTGCGATCGCACCTGGGTCTCCGCGATCGCACGGCTGCGCAGGCTGACTTATTCGAGTTTAAATTTCTATTTTCTTAGGGATTGTATAAATAGAATTTTCATTTTTATAATTAACAATTAATTTCAGAAATAGAATTTAGGAAGTTTTAGAAGGTTTGCTCTTCAAGCTAGTGTTCTAGAGAGAGAAACTCCATTGATTTCAAGCTTCAAGTTGTAATTTCTTCTACTCTTCTCAATTCCTTGCAATTTTAATTCAAGTTCTTAGTTCTTAGTTCATTCTATTTTGTTATTGTTCTTCAACTTCTTGAATTTCTCTTGCTTTGATTTTAGTTAAATAGATTCTCAATTCTTTAATTGATTTTGCAATTGAATGCTCTACTCTTTGATTCCTTCTTTCTACTCCTTCAATTTCATGATTGCTTGCTTAGAATCCATGAATTTCCTAGTTTCTAGCATGTGTAGTGAGTAGTCCTAGGTTAGGGAAAGGGGAGAATATAGGGGTTTAATTAGGGGAAATTGATGATTGATTTATGTAATTATATTGATTTAGTGATATGATATCCATGCCTAATTGAGTGGTAGTTGCAAATACTATTTGATTGGAATTTATTGGGTTGCATAGTTTAGGTTTGGCAAAACATTGTGAGCCTATTTTGTGCCAGAGAATGGTAGTTCCTATTATATGCAAGCCTATTATATGAAAGCTCTTCCATAGGCTAGATTGCTTCGCTTGCTCCATCCGAGAGGTGGTGAGCACGTCATTCGATTCCATTCCCCTATATGCTAAGTCTTTACATGATCATGAATGCTTGATTGTTTAGTTCGTTTCCCCCGATTTCCCTATGCTATCCCCGACTCCCTAGCATTTCCCTTTATTGATTCAATTCGTATAATTGTTAGCTTTAGATTTCTAGAATACAATTCAAACAAACTCTTGTTCAAACTAGCTTAATACTTAAACTCAATGACCACCATTTCTATGGGACGATCCCTATACTTGCCGCTATAGCAATATAGATGTTGGTTTAGTGGTTTTATAATTTTTTTTGGTCGGGTGGATTTCTTCTCAACGACGGAAAAACACCCTATCAGTGATTACCCGAGCGTTGCCTTTATAGCCTCCTTTTACGGTGCGACGGTTGACAACGTCAAAGCAACCAGTTGTCAAACAAGTAATCTCAAATCACTCAGGTATTGAGGATTAGTGTCTAATAATTTTAATGAAATTTACTTATGACAGATTTTCATCTCTTACAGTAAAGTTTCATAGGTCTGTCCGATACTAGTCTTCCCAAAGTAAGTATCTATGCAAATGATTGCGACATTGCCATGTCCACATAGTTCAAGAAACAGAACTACTAGTCATCTTGCATGCTAGTCGTCTAACGTTTTCTATGCGTCCATCTTTATAGAAAACTCCGACCAGGGACCATTTTCAAATTTTGACATTCAAGTTTACTTGATAGACATTTCTTAGTCACATGACTAGTCCTGACAGTCTATCTTGAATATATTGTCAAATTGAAAGGACTCATCATTTAATACTAACCAAGATTAAATAGAATATGAAAATACATTTCATATATGATAAGTGTTCAAGCCCAGTGTTTCACAACCATGGGCCTCTAACCCATCTTTAAAACAATTAATGGAATTCAAAGTTATGCTTGATTTCCAGTGCCACAATGTGAGTGTTGTTTCTCACTTGTCGCATAGGTTTAATTATCATGCTTTGCCAATCTTAATATCCTTTTCATCGAATGTTCTTCGAGATAGATGATAAGATCTTTTGAGTATGTTTATTTTGTGATATAGTCTTTCTTGCTACAATAGTGGTTCTACGCATTTTGCAATGAAAAAACCATTAAGGCAGCAGACATGTGATTCACCCAAGTTCAGAGAAGAACTCTTTAACGTAAGCAACTCTGTTTTATTGCTTCTTAGGCAATAAGTACTTTTACTTCAACTGTATAGGTTGCTAGTGATGCTTTTATTTGGATTTATTTATCCAAGCAGTTCATAGATATGTGGAAGACTTTCCATCTGTATCTCAGAACATAGAAATTAATATTTAATTTCCCACGCAACAACTCATGGTCTCTAATCCATGTTGCCATTTCAAAACACGATGCTCTTTAGCTCGTCCTTGCCAATGGTTAACTCCAAAGGACTCTTGCTTGATCCTTTGCAAGTGTTTATGCGTGTAGCATCAATATTTAGCATATCTTTATTTCCTTGAATCAAGAACTATTCCTATGTACCTTTTCAAGTACCATAAGTTTTCTTGATCTCAATCTACTTGATCTTTACTTAGACCAATAGAGATTGGTATATGTTCGTTATGCCTAAAGCCATACGATACATTTTTTTTGGCGATCCTCATATTATATCATACATGATACATTCTTTTGCAGAATAATTCACAATTGAATTCTATTCATGTAACTTTAGCTCATCTAGTTTCAGTAGATACTAAATCCAACTAAATTCTTTGACATATAATATAGGTTAAGAACTTCATTTAGACTCTTTGATGTTTAACTTAGTAAATGCTTATACATAGTTCAAACATCTATTACTTAGATTTATTCATATGGGTCCAATATCTCCAATGGAGTCTTTTGTGTTTGATTTAGTAAATGCCATTACTTAATCTAAAACAATATTATAAGATATTTGTAAATAGATCTTAATACCCAGTATATGTACTAAGTTTCGCCTTGGTCCATCATTGATGAATAATTTCAAATCTAAGTCATTAGCATTTGAATGTTATTTCACAATAGAGAGATTTGTGTGTGATACACATAGGACCAATTAAGTTTTATGTACTCCCACTAAACTTCTTATATATCTATAAGAATCATGTATATTTTATGAAACTAAAATACTTATTAGTTTCACTAAAATACAATTCGAATTTCAATTGCTTGCCTAAATCTGTACTTAGATTTCATAAGCTAGCTTTCCTTTTCAAGTACTTATTTGGATCCATAAATCCTATGACATACCATGTACATAGTTTCTTCCAACATTTGATTGAGGAAGATGTTTTGTCATCCAATTGTCATATGTACCAATATGCAATCATTGCTTGAATTATAGACTTGAGCATTAAGATTATGCATGAGGCTTTAACACAATCCACGCCATGAATTTGCTTGTGACCTTTAGCAACTAATCTAGCTTTGTGTGTGAACATAATTCCATGTTTGATGGTTTTTATCCTTAAAACCAATTTGCAACCAATAGATGTGAATCATTCTTGCAAATCAACAAAATTTCAATTTTGTCATCAGAACATTGAGTATGTTTTTATGGCCTTTAACCAATTAAACATTAAGTCTATATATGGCCTCTAACCATTTTAGGGAATCTATATTTCGTCATAGCTTTATTACAAGTCACATACTCATTATTATCTTGATAATAGTTTGACTGCAAGTTGTAGGTTTCTTCACTATCTTGTAGAAGAATCTCATAGTTTCAGTGACCTGAACTCTATGTTTTTTCACTATCTAATAGAAGAATCTCATAGTTTCATTGACTTGAACTCTATGTCTACTTGGGCATTGAACATCAAACAATAGAATATCAACAGGCACTTTGAGATTCCTTTGAATATTATGTTCTCCTTGAAGCACTTGTAAAGTCTTCTAAGAGATGTCTATTCTTTAAAGCCACTTCTAAAGTCCTTAAAGAATAAGTGTTCGGATTTTCTGAAGAACTTCAAAAAGCCTCCGGAATGTCCGTTTATGTTTGTTGTTTGCCTCGAAGACTTTCGAGGTCTTTTTTCTCCCACTTTTCATTTTGGAAAAGAATCCAAAAAGGACATTATTTCGAGCAAACAAACATTATGTTCTCAAAATTTCGTGGTAGAAACAATACACTTGTGTCTCATTTGAATAAATCACAATGAAACATATATCTATTCTTGGGCCTTAGTTTGTTGAATAACAAACACTAAGCTCCCACTGAGTTTAGCAACCCTTTAGATATATATATAATTGAAAAAGTATTCTGAAATTATTTTTCAATAGCTTTGACGAATTTGGTTTAGTTTGGTGGTAGTTGAGCATTTTGTTTTAGAAATTATAGGAAAAGTCTTTAAGATTCATCATTGATCGAATCAAGTACTAATTGATTTCGATCATTCCAACTTAGATATGCCATATCTTATGGAGCTAGATATTGAAATTACAACACACAATCATTGATGATCATTTTTGGTCTCAAGTAATCATTAACATGATCTGTCCTAGATCTTTATGATTTCTTACCAAGTGGGTTTTATACTTCTGAATCTTTGAACTAGCCAAACAGATTCAAACTTATATCACATTTGAGTAAATAAACCTATATTCACTCAAGTCCATGTGAAATAATAAAGTCTATTGTCTAGGCGTTCTAACAATAGTTCACATCCTTTGTTACTTTCAACAAGTAAGACTAGCTTGTCTTAAATTGATCTAGAAATCAACCAACTTTCAAAAGTCCATAAAAATAAAGCTTTTGAATGTTAACTTGTTGACATGGTCTAAGAAACAATGCTAACGGTTTGTGGAACTCAAATCAAGAGATTGATTTGAACCTAGTAAAGTTCTTATTGTTAAAGATTTGTTTGTTTTAATCAAGCATATTGACTCAACTCGTAAATGACCATTTCATCCAAATAAACAAACAAACATTGTTTTTGTTTTTCTTGAATGTGAGTCTTTCTGTGTTTGAAACAGGAATTTAGGTATGCTGATTATGGAACAAAATAGCCATTAATTTCCAGCCTTGAAAGGACTTAAAACAAACTAGATGACCCTACAATTAATGTAGCATTGCCATGCTTCATTTCCCACTTGTAGGTCATTAGTGTAGCCTAGCTTCCATTGTTTGAGTTATTAACGAAGTAAGAACCTCAACCGGTATATGATACCAAGGAAGTTTGATTGCTAGGTCATTTCTCTTTAAACATAAACTTTTAGGTAGAAACGGAATCGTAAATTCCTTTCATTTGTTCCCTGTTTTCCTATTTTTTGTACCCTTTCTTTTAGTCTTAAGAATTGAATTCTTTAGTGTAGACTTTTATACTTTGTTAGACATGTTTAATGTTACTCAACAAGGTTCTTACCATTTATTTTATGTTGAATATTTTGCTTCAACTAGATGATCTTACCAGAAGCTTCTAAAGTTCTCTAACCATCGATCTATTCGAACGTCTAAGGACTAGACTCATTCGAGAATTAAATGGACAAAGGTATTAGGTTGTTAACCATTGGTAAAGCTGAGCGTTTAAACTCAATGCTTTATTATCTCAAAACTAAAATTTATTTTGAATTCACAAGCACCAATCGGTTTGCCATTCGATTTTGATACTCGAAAACAACCATAAAAGTCGCTAAAAGAAAATGTACATTTTAAATTGCTCACTTTCTCTCATTTCCGTGAATCGTTCTTAGATTCACTACCAATCGAGGAAATTTACTGTTACCTTTCTAAAAGGATTTACCACAGTGCAAGATATTTAAGTATAAACAATAATTAAAACATACATTGAAGCATGCAAAGTCTAAACATTTATCATGAGTAGTAACTTGAAAATTAAAACAATCATGCAATTTAAACAAGTTATTGGCATTTTATTCGAATTTATTGTTCCGGCAGGTGTGAATAAAATGATTCCAAGATCCTTAAATCATTAAAGAATTAAGCACATTATGTATTTAGACTTAATTCTAAAATATTTTAAGTAAGCAAAGCCTTTGCTAATAGTCAAGAAACTACTCTTGGTTGATAGGTACGTCTAAGGACTTATTAGGTAAACCTATCTGATTTGCCACGACATAAAAGGACTCCTTACTTATATCGTTGAGTTTCACCAAAACTAACATGTACTCACGATTATTTGTGTACCTTACCCCTTTAGGATCAATAAGTAACACCTCGCTTAGGCGGAAAACTATTATTAAGATTGATGTAAAGGTTTATCCAAGTAAGTGTTATTTTGGAATGGCACCTTTTAACTCAATTTTTAAAGTTTGGAACTTAAGGTTCTTACTATGTTGGTTAGATTTTAAGTGAACTAAAATCCTTAATCATGCAACATAATCAAGCCACAATCTTATGCATAATTAAGACATATTTAAAGCAATAAATAACTTAAAGCATGCATAAGATATAAATGTGATCTAGTATGTCCCGACTTCTTCTTGAAGCTTCAACTTCAAACTCCGTCTTGAAAATGGATTGGAAGCTCCGTCTTGAATTTCACCATGGGAGGCGCCATTTTCTTCAAATAGGATAAGCTATAATTTAAACTAATTACAACTATTTGATGGTACACAGACCATTTTAAAGTAATAAAATTTGGTACTTTAGACCAATATTACATTCAAATTAATGGTATGCATACCATATTTTTTATCCTATTTGGGCCATACTAGTCACTTTCAATAACCTGCAAAACAGTACATATACAATATATACCATTTACCCATTCATTTATCAATGAATGACCCACATGGCTGGTAATTAGAATATATTATGCATCACATAAATATTTGCATTAATTAATCAAGGCTTCCAATAATCTACCAATTATTCAATCCTTATTAATTATAATCAAGTTGTTTTAACCTTAAAGGATTGTAGACCTAATCAAGAGTTTATGACTAAAGGCTCCCACTTAAACCAATAACTTTACATGCTTTACTAATTTTAAACATAAAATTGTATTTCCTAGTCTAACCGGAAACATACAAATTTAATTAAAATTTAAAGCTCATATAAATTATTATTTGAATCCTTTAATTTATTTTTAGTTTATTAAATTAATTAATTTAAATTTAATCAAGGTTTTAATTTTAGTAAAATAATTATTATAAATAAAAATTCATAATTATTCAAAATTAAATTCCGAGAAAAAATTAAATTACGAATTTTAAAATTAATTAAAATCGTTTTCCGACTGAAAATTCAAAAATTAAATTCAAAGCGCATCAATCGGATCAAGACGAGGCCATGGGCTTGCGCCCATGCCCCGTCGAGTGCACGAGGCAGCAGCGCCCCTCGATTGATTGCACAGCAAGGCACGAGCAGCAGCCACGCCTAGACGCAGCAAGCCGAGCCACGCCTAGGCGCAGCAGCAACTCGCTCGCTGTCGCCCAGCAGCGCTCGCTGTGGCGCAGCATCCCTCGCTGTCCACGCGCGCCTGCCTGCTCGTTGTGCCTTGCCTCATCGCCCCATCACCCATGCTCGCAGCACACACGCCCAAAGCCCACTGCCTTGCACGCATGCCACGCTCGTTTGCTCGCTGCATTCGTACCGTGACAATTAGATATAAATCATGCGGAAAAACCATAAAGCCAGGAATCCAAATTAATTGCCACATAACAATTAGCATAATTTAGGATACATACACTTTGTAGCGTGCCCTCCCTAGCTGCGCCCGAACCAAACAAGAACAAGCCTAGGACTCCAAATGTCGTCCCTCCGTAGATAGTCCACAGCACGTTCGGATCCGCCTTAGATTTAATTAACTAGAATTGCACCTAAGGTATTATGAATATATTCGAATATTTTTAGGAAAATATTAGTCTTAGTTTTAATCCTTAAAACTAGGTGAATAATTGAAATTATGTGTTCATAAATTTGTGAATGCCGTCACATATTTATAGGGTAGGAATAATGGAATTAGAAGTCTACTAGGATTCAATTATTCTAAATCGATTAGAATTAGAGTTTACTTAAAACTAGTAATTTAGGAAATTAATCTTTTAATCTAATCCTAATTGCTTAAGGATTCGATGCATGCACAAACTTCAACACACACACGAGCACGGCCCACAAGAATGCAGGCCATGCCCGCGCGCGGAGAATCCCATCGCAACACGCAGCCCACACGCTGCTCCGCAACCCAAGCGCTGCTTGCAGCCCGCGTTGCTCGCAGCCATGGGCGCGCTGGGCCTGGCCTTGCGCTGGGCCTTGTGTGCCTTTGGCTTGCTGTGTTGCTCATGCCTTGCGCGCTGGGCTTGCTAGGCGTGGGCCTGGCTTCGTGCTGGGCCTTCGTCTAGCAAGCTCGTCCGATGCTTATTTCGTACGACGCGCTTCTGATTAATTTTTCGATTCCGGAATTCATTTCCGATTGGAACAAATATTTAATATTTCCAATTCCGGAATTAATTTCCGTTTCGAACAAATATTTAATATTTTCGATTCCGGAATTATTTTCCGATTCCGATAATATTTTCGATTCTGACAATATTTCCGTTTCCGGCAATATTTCCTATTCCGGCAATATTTCCATTTCCGATAATATTTTCCGATACGTACCATGTTTCCGTTTCCGGCAACATCTACGACTTGCATAATATTTATTTATTCGATACGATCCATATTTTCGTTTCCGACAATATCATCGTTTCCGGAGTATCCATAATTTGCCTTTGACGATTTCAGCTCCCACTGGAATCGAGATCCGTCGATTCCGAATATCCATAAATGGAGTATTTAATTCACTTAAATACTTGATCCATTCACGTATTATTTGTGTGACCCTACGGGTTCTGTCAAGAGTAAGCTGTGGATTAATATTATTAATTCACCTTGAACTGAAGCGGCCTCTAGGTAGGCATACAGTTCACTTGATCTCACTGAATTATTAACTTGTATAATTAACACTGAACCGCATTTATTAGACTT
The DNA here is from genome assembly GCF_020520425.1 of Spinacia oleracea. NCBI lineage: Eukaryota > Viridiplantae > Streptophyta > Magnoliopsida > Caryophyllales > Amaranthaceae > Spinacia > Spinacia oleracea. The sequence continues at coordinate 95,817,633 of NC_079490.1, forward strand.
AGCATTAAATGCATACTTGGACCAAGGGAATTATTTCCTTCACGATATACCAAAGACTGCATTTAGGACTAGATACGGTAATTATGAGTTCAAAGTTATGCCTTTTGGATTAACCAATGCACCTACAATTTTTATGGACTTAATGAACCGAGTATTCCATGCATTCTTGGACACGTTTGTAGTGGTTTTTGTTGTGGGAGTTTTTCCTTTGGATGATGACGAGGAGGTATCAAGTTCCACGTAGTGTCAAGTCCAGTCCACGTCGGCGGCGTACCTACAAAACAAGAATATTCCCGAAGGAATATTCCCTCCGATGCTTAAGTAAGACACGGGTTTTTAGGAAGATGTAATTAATGAACAGAAAGTATTAAAGGTAAGTAGTAGAATGTTTCTCTATCTAGAATTGTGTGTCAATTTCTTGGGAATTGAGTATATTGATAGTCTCCCCCCTTTTAGGGGAAAACCCTAGGGTAATCTCATATGATTGGGTTGTTTATCAGATAACGACATGTGTCACCATCATATCATTCCCTATGGGCCATGGGCCTCAGATGTTATTGGCATAACTTGGCCAGTCATACATCAGCACATAGTGACTCCTAAATGGAAGCCAAATAGGCGGCTGACCAATCAAGAGGTGCCACGTGTCCTTCGACAATTGAGCCACGTAGGCGGGGTATTTTTACCCACATCAGTTTTCATAGATGACATTCTGGTATACTCCAAAAGTGAGGAGGATCATGCTAAACACTTAAGGTTAGTGTTGAGTACCCTGAGACACAACCAATTGTACGCCAATCTTGAAGTGTGAATTCTGGCTGGAGAAAGTTGCGTTTTTAGGACATTTTGTGTCTAAGGAAGGAGTTGCAGTGGATCCTGCAAAGATAAAAGCTGTTAGTGAGTGGCCTACACCTAAGAGTGTCACCGATATTCGGAGTTTTCTTGGTTTAGCGGGTTATTATAGACGCTTTGTGGAAGATTTTTCTAGAATCGCCAAACCAATGACAACCTTGATGAAGAAGGAAGCTAAGTTTGAGTGGAATGACCAGTGTGAAGAGGCATTCCAAGCTTTGAAGACGCGATTGACAACCGCGCCGGAGTTATGAAGGAAATAATGCCCTTGGTCCAAGTATGCATTTAATGTTAAGTCTAATAAATGCGGTTCAGTATTAATTAACAATTTAATAATTCAGTGAGATCAAGTGAGCTGAATGCCTAGCTAGAGGCCGCTTCAGTTAAAGTGGAATTAATGATATTAATCCACAACTTACTCTTGACTGAACCCGTAAGGTCACACAAATAGTACGTAAACAGATCAAGTATTTAATGTCATTAAATACTCCATCTATGGATATTCGGAATCGACGGATCTTGGTTTCAGTGGGAGCTAAGATCGTCAAAGGCAAGTAAATGAATACTCCGGAAACGATGATATTGCCTGAAATGGAAATATGGATCGTATCGGAAATATAAATATTATCCAAGTCGTAGATGTTGCCGGAAACGGAAACATGGTACGTATCGGAAAATATTATCGGAAATGGAAATATTGCCGGAATCGAAAATATTGTCGGAAACGGAAATATTGTCAGAATCGGAAAAATATTATCGGAATCGGAAAATAATTCCGGAAACGGAAATATTAAATATTTGTTCGAAACGGAAATTAATTCCGGAAACGGAAATGTTAGATATTTTTCGTATCGGAAATGAATTCCGGAATCGGGAATTTAATCGGAAGCACATCGTACGAATTAGCATCGGACGAGACTTGCTAGACGAAGGCCCAGCACGAATCCAGGCCCGCGCCCAGCAAGCCATGCGCACCAACACACGCTGCCAAAGCCTCGCCAGGTCCAGCACAAGGCCAGGCCCATCAAGACATGGGGCGTGCGCGGATCGTGGGCTGCGAGCAATGCTCGTGGGCTGCGAGGCTTGCGCGGGCTGTGCGGTGATCGTGCTCGTGTGCGGTTGTGTGCGATACGAATCCTAAAGCTAATGGAATTCGTTGTATGATTAAATCCTAATCCTAGTAGATAGAATTTATTTAATAGAGTCCTAAAGGGATTCTTATTAAACTAATTGGTATTCTAATAGGATTCTAAATCCTTTTCCATACTCTATAAATATGTGCCTAGGGTCACAAATTTATACACGAGATTTCAAGTATTCAAAGCTAGGATTTTTAAGCAGAAAAATCAGTCAAAACTCTTGCCCTATTTACCGAAAATAATAGTACCTTAAGGGCGATTCTAGTTGGTCAATCTTAAGGCGGATCCGGACGTGCTATGGACTTTCTACGGAGGGACGACACTTGGAGTCCTAAAGACTTGTTCTTGTTCGGTTCGGGCGTAGCTAGGGAGGGCACGCTACAAAGTGTATGCATCCTAGACTAATTATATGATTATGTGCAATTAATATGATTCCTGGCATTAAGGTTTTTCCGCATGATTTATGTTGTTCATATGTATCATAACCTAACATGTTAACCTTACCAGATGAGAGTGGTACCTATGATGTGTAAAGTGATGCCTCTAAGAATGGATTAGGGTGTGTATTGATGCAGAACGGAAAAGTGATTGCGTATGCATCAAGGCAGTTGAAACCATATGAATCCAACTACCCTACCCATGACTTAGAGCTAGCCGCCATAGTGTTTGCATTAAATATATGGAGACACTATCTGTATGGTGTGAAATGTTGGATATTCACGGATCTTAAGAGTTTGAAATACATTTTCACACAGAAGGATTTGAATATGCGCCAACGAAGGTGGTTGGAATTGATCAAGGATTATGATTTGGATATTCAATACCATGAGGGAAAAGCCAATGTAGTCGCAGATTCCTTGAGCAGGAAATCAAGTCATAGTGTGAATGCGTTAGCAGTTGCTAACGAGCTAGAAATAGTGAATGGAGAATGTGTTGAAGGAATGATGAACACCTTAACTATCCAACCGTCTGTATTTGATGAAATCAGGGAGAATCAGGCTGGAGATGTTAAGCTAGAGCAAATTAAGGAAAAGATTTTGCAAGGAAAAGACATGGATTTTAAGATCCACGGCGATGGAAGTTTGAGGTACAAAGGACGATGGTGCGTGCCTCAAAAGTGTAGTGAAATAAAGGAAAAGTTGATGAGAGAAGGTCACAATACACCATATTCTGTTCACCCGGGTGGTGATAAGCTATATAAGGATTTGAAGAAGGTCTATTGGTGGCCAAGGATGAAGAACGAAGTGGCCGAATTTGTGGCAAGATGCTTGACTTGTCAGAAGGTTAAGATTGAGCATAGGAGACCTCAGGGAAACGTCCAACCCTTAGAAATGCCGAGTTGGAAATGGGACTGTATCTCAATGGACTTCGTCACTTGTTTACCCAAGTCGAAAAGTGGAAATGACACCATTTGGGGGGTAGTAGATAGGTTGACTAAGTCGGCAGCGTTCATACCAATGAAAGAAACCTGGAAAATGGAACAACTTGCCAAAGCTTACATCAAATATGTAGTGTGATTACATGGAGTTCCTAAGGATATCGTATCAGATAAGGATTCTAGGTTCCTTTCGAATTTCTGGAAAAGTGTACAAAAGAACTTTGGTACGACATTGAAAATGAGTACAACGTTCCATCCAGCCATAGATGGACAAACCGAAAGGACAATCCAAACCTTAGAGGATATGCTAAGATCTTGTGTGATAGATTTTCAAGGTGGATGGGAAGATAGCCTAGATCTGATCGAGTTTTCATACAATAACAGTTATCATGCCAGTATTGGAATGGCACCATTCGAAGCCTTGTATGGGCGAAAATGCAGAAGTCCTTATGTTGGAGTGAAATCGCTGAAACCGTTGGACTAGGTCCCCAAATGACAGAGGACACAGTGAATCAAGTTAGGACTATTCAATCCAAAATCCAAGCCGCGCAAGATCGTCAAAAGAGTTATGCGGACTTGAAACGTAGGGATGAAGAGTTCCAAATAGGTGACAAAGTGTTACTTAAGGTTTCACCAATGAAGGGTGTAATGATATTTGGGAAGAAAGAAAGCTAAGCCCAAAATATATAGGCCCATATGAGATCCTAGAAAGGATAGGAAATGTGGCATATAGATTAGCCTTACCCATGGACTTGCATAGAGTGCACAATGTGTTCCACGTATCTCAGTTGAGAAAGTATGTCCCGGACAAGTCGCATGTACTGCAAAGTTTGACATTTGAGGAAAGACCTGTCAAAATCCTTGATAGCAAAGTGCGTAGTACACGGACTAAGGATGTTAAGATTGTTAAAGTGTTATGGTCTAACCAAGAATCTGAGGAAGCTACCTGGGAAGCCGAGGAAGAAATGAGAAAGAAATATCTGAGCTTTTTCCCGAGGTTAGTAACTCGTTTTCTTTAAGGGGGTAGAGTGCGGTAGAATTTCGCTCGTTTCACCTTATTTACCTTATTTTCCCCTTACGGTATGCCTAATTTAGTGCTTTTTAGTGAAGTTTCACTCTACATTGTCATGTTGAATTACTTGAAGAGTACAACAACTAAAATTTTTACAAGAAAACGCATTAAAAGTCTCATAAAGTCACAAGTCTAGATTTTTGAATTGTGATTTCCGTGCCCAAGTTTCGGGACGAAACTTCATTTAAGGAGGGTAGACTCTAATACCTCGTATTTTTCGTAATTTATAAATATATTTTTATTGTATTTATAAAGATTTTTACGAATTTAATTGCATTTAATAGGAATTAAATGTATATTATTTTTTTTAAATAATTTAATTATTAATTATTTACGAAAACAAGATTTTTATTAGATAAATTAAACGAATTTATTTAATCGGGAATTGTTGGGTCATATTTTGAAAACGAATTTCATTCTAATCTAAGCCCGGTCCAATTTCATTCTCAAACCCAACAAGGCTTGCAAGAAATTAATTTTAACTAAGCCCGTAAGCAAGCCTAACTCAAAACCCTAAAACCTAGCCCATGAGGGAAGGAAAAGCTATAAATACAACCCTTCCCCTCATTAAATCCCCACATAAAATTTCTGATTTCTCTCTCTCTCTCTCTCTCTCTCTCTCTCTCTCTCTCTCTCTCTCTCTCTCTCTTCTCTCTCCTCGCGGCACTTTCTCTCTCCTTTCGTGCCTTTTCTTCGGCCGCAAGCAACGAGCTTGGCTCGCCCCTACCTTGCCGTGCTGCCTTGCCCCATGCCTCACACACACAAACTCCCTCTCTCCCTCGCGTCCCTCGCTGCCCAGCAACGCACACTGCTGTACGTTGTTGCTGCGTCTCGCCCTGCTCGCAGCTCCCCTCGCCCCTGCCCGCAACACACCTCACTCGCCCACGAGTGCTCGTGCTGCTGCCGCTGCCTCGTGCTGCTGTTGCTCGTGCACTGCCCCACACGCAACACACCCATATTGTGTGTGTGTGTGTGTTGTTGTTGTTAATCAAACTCCGTATACTTTTAACTTTTCCAAATTCCGTTTTTAAATTATTTAATTATGATTATTTAATATTTTTGGATTATTTAAGTTGCCGATAACGGTTATGAACACCGTGTTTTAATATTTTCGTATTTGAATTGATGGGATTGATTTTTAATCATAAGAATTATTATTTTCAAATTTAATGATTAAATAAAGTGTCAATTTTTAAGGTAAAAACATGGTTTTATTAATAACCTATTGATAGGATTTTAATTCCAATTGTTCAAGCGATTGATTCACATAATTTAATGACGATTTAAATTATGGGAATCAACTTAAATTTTCAGATTTATTATTAAGCTTAAAGTGTTGATTTTTAATGATTTTAATGCCAAAAAGTCAATGTTTTTATGCTAGGACTTGAGTTGACTGTTTGAGATTATTAAATTAACAAATAACGATTAATTTCTAAATAAACCAAGGGTTTTAGATTCTTAAATAGTTGCTAGAAATTTAGTAAACATGGATAATAATTAAGTTGAGTCGTGATTCGCATAGTGGCCCCCGTACTTAGGTATTCCAGGTACGTACATGACTAGGGTGACCACCTATCCCATGAGGACTTTATGATGTGTATTGATTGTGAATCATGTGAACTTAAGTGTTAAGAATTCATGTTTGATGTGTGAACGACCATGTTGAAAATTGTTATTGAATCTATTTATTCTACATGAATGAGCATGTTATGGATTGATTAATGCTTTATAGATTCTATTGAACTATCATGTTATGGACTTTTATAATCGTCGAATTATGTCAAGCATGTTGTTAAAATTGATATGCATGTATGAGGGTTTCGCATGCAAGTTGTTATGATTATGCTATTTTACGGGATGTCTAGCATACATTGAGCCTATTGAATGTTGCCTCAGTGCATCGTTTATTCTACCGCCGTGTAGAATACATTTAAGAAGTTTATGTGAATTGAACTAAGGACTATTCGTGCTAAGGGCACATCCCGCTTGTTAACAGGCAATGTCGGGTTATTTTAAACAGTGTTTTTGAGAAGGAACAATGGAGTAATTTCACTTAAGTCCTATGTTTGATCACAAGTCCTAAAGGATTAAAATGAAGCGTCATTGTTTAATTACTTATTTGTGTAATTGTTGAATTTCTTGTAAGTTATGTCTTTGGGTCGAGTCTTGAACATAACATACTAATTAACGTAAAGTGTAACCCGAATGAGCTTCAAAACTCTTGTAACGTATATACCATCAGTATGAATAATGGGGTGAGTCGCGTCGGAGAAACTTGTACTCCTTGAATGATACAAGACGTTGTTTCATTCTTTTGGTTAATCTCTTATAAAATGCACAGGAATTCCGTCGGTATAGTCCGACTTTCAGTAGAAAGCCCGACCTTATTTATTTGGTGCTTGGTGGGCTCCCAACACCCTCAGTTTCCCTCAGTGGTCTTTGTTATTATATTCTACCCGTTCGAAGCTAAATTCTTATTAACCTATGAGTTAAAGTCGCGTCAAGTCTCGAGTATGTCTTCATGATTAATTGTTTACTTGAATGGCTTTTGCATGTGGATTATCTTTATTGTTGAGTGAAGCATGTTAGACTAGGATTTCATTCTAGCTTGTTCGTACTCAGCTTTCGCTGACTTCGTGTTTCATGTCTTTCAGTCATGGCCTTCGCCTTAATGACCCTATGATGATCCATCATTGCACTTGCATTGTCGGGGAGTAGATTTCAATAAGCAGGTTGGTAGAGATAACTTACGGGACAAGTTATTGTGGGAATAGTGTTGAGTGACTATTTCATCTCTCGTATTTATAAACTCTATTTAATTTATAGTCATGACTATCATTATTACTATAGTATGGTTTTAAACCTTAGTTAATGGATTTTCTAAACTATTTAATGTTAGTTTTGGGCCTTGATGGTTCCAAGTTGTTTTATGACCATTAACTATTTAAAGTATTTTGAAAGTTAGTTATTTCCGCTGCGTAATTCTGGTAAATAGCCTTAGCCGTTATCACGGTGGCGATAATATCTTGGTAATTCTTTTATATTAGTCGGAGAAAGGGAATTATAAATATAAGCAATTATCAGGGTGTTACAATGGATCCGGGGAAAAAAAATGTACTTGAATCAGGATGATGTCAGTCGTAGGAGGAACAATAGTGATGGAGTTTCTGTTGATGTTCATGACGATTTTGTAATATTGGAACGATTTGTAGTAATTTTTATGACTTTGATAACACCAATAATTATGTGATTTTGGTAATCGTAATAAATAGTTATATTTTGCTTTGATTTTTCTTTTTGATTTTTCAATTTTTGCTTGTTTTAAATTCCATTACTGGCGGTGATTGGTGGGTAAAAAGTTTGTTCCTTTTTATAATTTTGACTAAACTTGTTGTTTGAATGTTTGTAGCGTAACTTAATTTTTGTTGTGATTAAGTATGTATATATAGTTTTTTTTTGTTTTTTTTAATTTTTATTTCTCACTTTTTACCTTATTTCGCTATTGACTGATTTTCCGTATTTGTGTCGTTTAGATTTTGGCAACTGTAATAAAATTTGGAATTGAATATGATTTTTGATTTTATTTGTCTTCTTTTGATTTTTTATCGGAGGAATATTTTATAAAGATTGTATAATTTCTTCCTAAAAGAAAATGAGAGAAATAACAGACGTGATTTGCGAATGTAATTAGTAATGTTTTTTTTGAACTTTTGACTTCATAATTTGATTTCTTGTAGCTATAGGGATTAATTTGATTTCTTTTTAAAATTGCATGTTTCTATATGTTAGTCTATTTAATTAGAATCAAAAACTCTGTTTTGAAGCAATTAAATATGATTTGCATAAAATAATGTATTTTCTAAATTAATTTTATTCAAGTAATTCATTACTTTTTGCTCAAATTGCGGTATTGCACTATTACGTAATACTTAAATATTGATTTTTGTATCAAAGTAGCAAGTCATACACAGAGTAATAATACCATGCATCGATCTTGTACGATCTTGTAGCAAAAGGTACATTAGTCTATTCCATAGGTAGACAGTAGATCGACACTAAAAGTACAATTACTAATTGACCTCAGGTGTTCCCATATAGAATAGAGATACGTACTACATGATTAAGATAAACATCTTATGCATGATACTACACACATAACCATAATCTACACATATATGTACCTTGAGTACGTTCTCAAAGGTGCCACTTTGCTCAATCAATTACTCAATCAAAGCATCCTCCTAAAATAAATAATAAATTAATTATTATTATTCATACTTTAATAAAATTTCAACAACTACTTAATACTTTAAAAGTCATTAAAAACCCTAATAAACATATTTTAATTATTACCATGGCCAAAACCCTAGGTAATTAAAACATTAAAAATCGATCCACACTTTAGGGTTTCAAATATGCACAAATCAGTGAAATAATAAATTTGAAATTTGTGCATGAAATCTATAAACTTTAATTAATTTAATCATCATTAACAATCTGAAAATTAATTAAATTAACAAAACTTGAAACTTTTTTTTAAAAAAAAACAATCGAAAACAAAGAGAGCAGAAGAACACACACACACGTGCGACACCAACACGCGGCAGCGCACGACTCACAGACGGCAGCGACACGGCATAGGGACGACAAGGGAAAGGGAGGTGACGACTGGGAGGCTGCTGCTGCCTTCTTTCTCCGTGCGGCAAGGGGAGAGAAAGAGAGAAAAGAGAGGGAGAAATTAGAGAGGAGATAGGAAAAAGTAATTTTAGGGTTTTAATTCCCTTACAACTTGGTTATTTATACTAACCCTTGGGCCTCAAGGTTTAGGAACCCAAGTATACTTGATTTTCAATCCCTTCCTATTTTAATCTCTTCATCCTTTTTAATTAAAGCTATTTCCGTTTAAGGAATATTTAATTTTTTTTTTCTAAAATACATTTAATAATTTTAATAAATATTAAATGCACTTAAATTCTTTTTTATTGTTTATATGAATTAATAAACATATAAATATTTAAAAATTCTTTGTTAAATTATAAATATATTGAAATCATATTTATAAAATAATGAAAATACGGGGTATTACAGTCTACCCTCATTAAAAGAAGTTGTGTTTCGAAACTTTGCCTTGAAAACCAATTCCCCTTGAAAAAAATGAATGCTACTCCCTCCTTCCCAGAATAGTCGTTACACTCTCCTGGGAACACAATTTAATGCGATATGTGGTAGTGTGCTTATCAATTATTATTTTATTAAAAAGTAGATGTGATGGATGTTAGTGGGGTATTTTAATATTAGAGGAAAAATAATGTATGGTTTTTTTTTATATTGAAGGATAGGAGAGTCGAAATTAAAATATTTGGGTGGTGGGTCAAAGTGAGAAAGGTACATCTATTAAAATATAATAAAAACTTTCCTTAAATGGGTTGGAAAAAAAGTGTAACGAGTAATTTAGGACGGATGAAAAAGGAAAGTGTAACGAGTATTCTGGGACGGAGGGAGTACTATGCTTCTTTCTTGAAAACTTTTTGTTTCTTTTGAAAAAACTACTATGCTTTCTTTGAAAAACTACTACGCATTCTTGGGAAAAAACTACTATGCTTTGATGCTCTTTTAGTTGTTGGATTTCTACTATGACAAACTTTTTGGCTATTTTACTTCTTCTACTACTATTTCTTACACACTTACTGTACAAGAGACAACTTTCGACTTTCAAGGAGCATAATTTAGGTAAAAAGCGTGTAATTCTACCGCACTGTACCACCCTTAAAAGACACGAGTTACGACCTCGTAACTCAACTAATTATCCTCGGAAAATAATCCTAGGTAATTCTTTTCATTTCATCTTCTGCTTCCCAAGTTTCTTCTTCGTATTCTTGGTTAGACCATAAAACCTTTACTATTCACACATCTTTCGTGCGTGTACTACACACTTTGCTATCTAGAATCTTGACATGGCTTTCCCGATATGTCAAGTTTGAGTCAACTCAACGATTTTTGGTTGCAACACATGAGATTATCTGGGATATTCTTCCTCAACTGCGAGATATGGAACAAATTATGAACTCAATGAGGGTCCTATGCACTTTGGCCCAAGCTCTCCCTTTACCCCAAATCTCATGACTTCTTTCATGGTGAAAACTTAAGTAATACGTTTTCCCCTACTTCAAATTCTTGATCTCTACGCTTCTAGTCCTTGTATGTTTTATGTCTATCTTGAGCTGCTTGAATCTTTGATTGGATAGCTCTCACTTGTTTCATCTTATCCTCTATCATTTGAGGCCCTAATACAACTGTCTTACTAATGTCACTCCATGACAGTGGACTTCTATACTTCCTTCCATACAAGGATTTAAATGGTGTCATTCCAATACTGGCATGATAACTGTTGTTGTACGAGAACTCTATCACACTAGTAGAAAAATCGACATGTGCTTCTCTTCAAGTGCGGCTCATTTAGTAAATTGGCAGCACTTGAGAGCAAAAAAAAAAATATTAAAAAAAAATTTCACAAGTGCGGGCTAATTTTAGAAAATTGGCAGCACTTGAGTTCAAGTGCGGGCTTATTTCACAAATGACCCGCACAAAATATTTCCCAATTTTATTTCATTTCGCGCTTCCCCACTTCCCCACTTCCTCTTCTCTGGTTACTGCTTTTCCCTTTTCTCTCCTCCTCCCCCTCTCTGGTTCTCTGGGCGCGAAACTCAACAACATCACTCAGCATACACCGGCACGACTAGTCGCGTCGCCAACGATGTTCCCCAACTGGCGAATTCTTCCTCTTCTCGCCGCGGCAGCAGCACACAGGCATCGCTCATCCTTATCTCTTTTAGGTTTGTAATTTAAAATTAAATTTTTTTTCCTATAATCTTGTTACTGTAATGACGAATGCCTAATTTGTCAAGGTTTTTCGATTGCGTGCTCGATTTTGCTTCTACCTACTTCCGAATCGATTTAACTCAGGTTTGTTCTTCAATTTGTTTTCCATTTTTTTGGCGATTCGTGTTTCTGATATGATGCTTTGCATTGAAAAGTTCGATTCTAGTGTTTCTTTTTGTAGTTATTGTTGATTTCTCTTAACTTTTGATTTTTTAGGGTTTTGTTTTGATTTTTTAAACTTTTTTTTATTGTTCGAATTGCAATTGTGTTCACTGGTGATGTATGCTGGGGTTCAGATTGTTTGATTTTGGCATTTGTTGGTGGTTTTGGATTTGAATAGGATTTTGTTAGCTGTACATGAACTTTAGCTGGATTTGAATTGGCCAGAGTTGTTCCAAGATATAGGATTTGGTGTATGTTATACAGACTTGCATTGAATTGTTTAGCTTAGATACAGTTGAGGTGTATTTGTCATATAGTATTAATCGTTTATAATCTATGATCTTGCCTTGAACTGGTTAGCTGAATTACAGTCAAATTACAGTCATTGATCTAAGCTATTACTCATATATGCTTTCATTGGTTGTAAACTTGTTAGCTCTCAACTGCTTGCATTTCTTTCCTCTGCACGGGGCCAAGGGCATGTGTCGTCACACTTTGATGCTGTATTCAGCTGACGACTACTTTTATTTTCTTGTTTTATCATCCCCTCCTTGAAGCTGTGTACTGCTCTAGATACTGCGAAGAACTTGATAGAGTCTGCCAACTCAAACGTCACAGTGCTGTCAGAGAACATTGCGGAGCTTGAAAAGATAATCAAGAAAGAGGATTCTACTATAGCAGAGGTCAGGTCCATTCATAGCTCATTGAACCTAAGGATTCCTCTATTAACTCACGGTAAAACCTAATCATGACTCAATAAGTATCAATATGTTGTCAACCGTAAAGAGTATACCAACTTGTCCCCCTTCAGGTAGAGAATGTCTCAGGATCTGCATTTATTTGTTTTCTTGGTGTATGAAATGCTCGATTTCTTTCTTTGTGCAACGTGACAATATGGGTACAGTAGTAAAAGTGAATTTATTTTAAATAAAGGGACTACTACGTAGTCCCTTTATTTATTTAAAATAAAATGACATTTTCGCTCCCAACTTTGAACTAAAGAACCTAAGGACTCATTTGATTCTTATTACACGACTAATATGCATAGTTTTAAGTTTCTAAAACTCATTCGAACCTAATTATGCACATTTAAGGCTCGTTGGGTCGTTATAGGTCATATATTAACCTAAAATGACATTTTCGCTCCCAACTTTGAACTAAAGAACCTAAGGACTCATTTGATTCTTATTACATGACTAATATGCATAGTTTTAAGTTTCTAAAACTCATTCGAACCTATTTATGCACATTTAAGGCTCGTTGGGTCGTTATAGGTCATATATTGAGCTAAAATGACATTTTCGCTCCCAAATTTGAACTAAAGAACCTAATGACTCATTTTATTCTTATTACATGACTAATATGCATAGTTTTAAGTTTCTAAAACTCATTCGAACCTATTCATGCACATTTATGGCTCGTTGGGTCGTTATATGTCATATATAGAGCTAAAATGACATTTCCGCTCCCAACTTTGAACTAAAGAACCTAAACACTCATTTTAATCCTATTACATGACTAATATGCATAGTTTTAAGTTTCTAAAACTCATTCGAACCTAATTATGCACATTTAAGGCTCGTTGGGTCGTTATAGGTCATATATAGACCTAAAATGACATTTTCGCTCCCAACTTTGAACTAAAGAACCTAAGGACTCATTTGATTCTTATTACACGACTAATATGCATAGTTTTAAGTTTCTAAAACTCATTCAAACCTATTTATGCACATTTAAGGCTCGTTGGGTCGTTATAGGTCATATATTGAGCTAAAATGACATTTTCGCTCCCAAATTTGAACTAAAGAACCTAAGGACTCATTTGATTCTTATTATATGACTAATGTTAATTGACTATTGTTATAGGAATTTTCGCATCCAAAGAAGTCGAATTCTAAGCCTAAGTCCAACTTAGAGGTCGTGGGTAGTTGTGATCGTAAAACACAAGAATCAACCACCAAAAGCAAGAAAGCGGGACTTGTACACGATGCAATTCAAGGTCTTGGCCCGTCATGCAAATACTTGCAGTTTATCATGACTTCGGCGCCTGATGATATATATGATAATACTACCATCCCATTGGCGGCCTCAGTTTGGCACTCGGATTTTGATCAAGAAACATACATAACTGCGTCTGATATAGGAGAGTTCCTTCGCGGGGCGTGCTTAAACATTTCATCGATCCAAGTCTACATATTGTAATTAAATGTTTTATTGTTGTTAATAAAACTATTATTTCTTTGAAGTTTTTTCTCTTTATCGATCTTAATAGTGTAATCTTGTTTATTTTGTAGGTGTTTATTGCACGATCATGCCAAATCATTTGAAATGTCTCGGATTTCGTTCATTTGTCCCGAGATTATGTCAAGCACTAGAATCAAGGCCGACCCTGGAGCGCCAACAATGTATTTGAAAAACATTTTCCAAGCTGAAATTGAAAAGGAGAAGATGGGTAATCCTAACCTAACTAATTGGTTTTTAATCCCATATAATCAAGAGTAAGTGTGTTATATTATATAAGTTTCATATAAAATATTAATTATTATTGTTATTAAATATTTAATATATCATTTATAAATTATACAGAAATCATTGGAATTTATACGTGATGGACCTACGTAGAGGTTATGTATATATTTTCGATTCTGCTAGAGATCCACGTCGAACAGATTATGCATGGGGAATCTTGAGTTTGTAAGTTCTTTTGCTTACAAATTACATTAGTCTTTAAGAAACCTAAGCCAAAATCATATTCATGAGTACCCATGTTTCGTTAATTTTCTAGGGCATACCAAGTGTACAAGTGCAATGGTGGGCATTGTCCGAATAAAACGAGTTTTAAGTCGTGTAAACCCATTCATATAGAGGTATAACATGTTTCTTAATTAGCTTTTTGCTTTGTTTTTATTAATTATTGGCCTTGCAAGATAAAGTATTATGTTTCTTAATCAGTGTGCTCAACAAATCGGCGGAACTGAGTGTGGCTATTACGTTATGAAGTTCATGTTAGAGATAGTCACGTTACAACATGACTATGAAGGCCGGCTAGATGAGGTAATTAAGTAACTAATTGATTCGTATTCTAGACTATTAATACATTGTCATTAGTTGCTTGAATGTTAAAATGTGACATTTCATTTGCATTTAATCGATCTAATGCTCCATCAATTTTTTGTTTTTGTAAGGTCTATACTCCGAGGACTGCGCCTTATGCTAGTGAGGAAATTGATGTGGTTCGTGAGCAATGGGCGAAGTTTTTTACCACCAAGTATTTATTATTGACCTGATGGCGCTTGATCGTGTTGGTTTAGATGTTATAGAACAATCTTTTATGTTAAAATGTATGCGTACGTTGAAATTGGAACGTAAATGTATTTAAATGTATCGGTATGTGCACTTTTGGTTTTGGGATATATACAAAACTCCAGTTGTTGTTTTTATATTTGTTATACAGGTTGCGTTATTCTATTATTGTTTTGACAGGTTTCTATATTTGGTGCAAGGCACTCTAGGTATCCCTAAACAAAATTAGAATTTTCCCGCCAAAAGTGCTTTTTTGCAGCGTACATATATGTTGTACGCTGCAACAAGGGAAAAAAATTTCGCAAAAATTCAGACTTGTTGCAGCGTACAAATAAATGTACGCTGCAAAAAATTGAGTAATTCAGACTTGTTGCAGCGTACAAATAAATGTACGCTGCAAAAAGTTGGGTCTGTTGCAGCGGGCTTTTATATGTACGCTGCAACAAGTCCAAAATTTTGCCAATTTTTTGGCACTTGTTGCAGCGTACATCTAAAAGCCCGCTGCTTTTTGCAGCGAACATGTACGCTGCAACAAGTTCAGACTTGTTGCAGGCCCCCCAGTTGCAGCATACGATGTACGCTGCAACAGGGGTCTAAAAGCCCGCTGCAATAAGGGGTTTTTTCTACTAGTGTACTGAGTTCTATGTTTGTTTAAAATACTATGTATTCCCTGACTTCGAATTATTTTATAAAATGTTAATCCTTGGAACTATGCAAATGAGTGTCAACAAGATCCAGTGAACTATAACTTTTGAGCTAAGTTTTAATCGGAAGTTGCATATCCATCACAAAGTTTTTTTTCCCTCTTCTCTTGTAATGTATTGGTTTCAAAGTTTGATCTTTTGTTTCTCACAGGATATATAAGTTGTGGACACAAACAAACACATACATTGATACATGCATTTATTACAAACGCATATATTTACGTAGTATATATGTATGGTGTAATATTTTTCATTTTCTATGGACTCACACTCACACACATGTATATATAATGGCATAATGCACACACCGACTCACAAAAAAAGCGATCACGAGTACAATATGTATGGTGTGATATTGCTATTATGTGATTAAACACAAGGAGTAATTGAGGAAATGGTTACTTTAAGTACTGACGAGCAAGAAACACCTCTACACACACATGTATAGGCTTAGTTCATTTTATGTGGTCTTCTAGGTCATAACATTGGAGATCGTGATTTTTCAGACTAAAGCCTCGCCTTGATTGCCATTAATAATTATGGAGAACTATTATTGGAGGAACCATGACCAAGGGACTAATTCCGGGGTATTTTTTTTCAAAGATGTGGGTTTAGTATGTCAAGAATTATTACTGGAGTAATTGTGTAATTTGTGTTGTGAGTTTTGACATGAAAGTAAATTTTTAAGCAACTAAAATCTAGAAAAGGTAGATGAAAGATAAATATACTTTTATTTCTGATGTTTAGACTGTAATTAAGCAGTTAGTTCATTGAGGAAATATTTGAGAATGCTATAAATTGTTCAACCTAGATTTTCTCTCATTTCATTGTGTGCTCCAAGAGCTGTAATACAAGCTTAAATACTAAAGCTCCCGGCCCCGCTAGGTTGAGCTGCCCCTATTACTTTGCCAGACATTTGTATGCTTTGTTGAGTTACAGTGTTTTCTCAGAGGAGTTAGAATATTTTCTGTTAGATTACAAATAGTTTCCTCTAGTGAAGCTAGAATATTTTCTGTTAGATTACAAATATTACAGTGTGTATGATTTGCATTTGCAGGATTTAAATATTAGATCATGGGTTTTGCTGGATGAGATCAACTTGGCTCAGCAATCTGTTTTGTAGTGTTATACCCTGTTATGTTGATATATGTAATAAACTCCAGCACCTTGTTGGGTTCGCGAAGTTAGTGTGGCCAAGGAAACACTTGTGGCAGCAGTGTATGCTTTCTTTCCCAATTATCTGTTCTTTTCGTAAGAGATAAGTACTTTATTGGAGATAATTGTGTTGCAGTGGATGATCGCCTTGTTGAGATTGCTGTATCAACAAATCAAGAACTTCGTTTTCTTTCTATGCAAGGTAGATGTTTCCAACCAGTTATCATATTTCGTAAAGCGCAAAGCATGCATGTTCAATAAATTGAAAAAGTTCCAACTTGACACTTCTGTTTTTTTTTTAATGTACTTTGCTTTTGGTTGGTAACATCTTACTCTTTTTTCTCACGGGTTCTATAGGTGTTTGCATGACATCTTCGCTATTTGGTAAATATGAAGACGGGGACATCGTGAATAAGTTACAAGAGATGTATGAGGTATATGGAATTTTTCTTTATTTATTAGGTCAAAGGTTTAGAATATCTATTTAGATTCATTCGTTAAGAGTTAAGAGCGAAAACGATAATTTTAGTCAAAATAATGACATATAACAATCAAACGACCCTTAAATGTGCATAACTTGACCAAATTAGGTAATAATGAGAATTATAAACATAAACCTAAGTATATTAAACATGTAAAAGGTTTAGAATATCTATTTAAATTCATTAGTTAAGAGCTAGGAGCAAAAACGACAATTTTAGTCAAAATATGACATATAACATCAAACGACCCTTAAATGTGCATAACTTGACCAAAATAGGTATGAATGAGACTTAGAAACATAAAACAAGTATGTTAAACATGTATATGGTTTCAAATACCTTTTTAGGTCCATTAGTTAAGAATTAGGAGCGAAAAGGACAATTTTAGTCAAAATATCACATATAAGGATCAAACGACCCTTAAATGTGCATTACTTGACCAAAATAGGTAAGAATGAAACTTAGAAACATAAAACCAAGAATGTTAAACATGTATATGGTTTAAAATACCTTTTTAGGTCCATTAGTTAAGAATTAGGAGCGAAAACGACAATTTTAGTCAAAATATGACATATAAGGATCAAAAGACCCTTAAATGTGCATAACTTGACCAAAATAGGTAAGAATGAGACTTAGAAACATAAAAACAAGTATGTTAACCATGTATATGGCTTCAAATACCTTTTTAGGTTCATTAGTTAAGAGTTAGGAGCGAAAACGACAATTTTAGTCAAAATATGACATATAACGATCAAACGACCCTTAAATATGCATTACTTGACCAAACTAGGTAAGAATGAGACTTAGAAACATAAAAACAATTATGTTAACCATGTATATGGCTTCAAATACCTTTTTAGGTTCATTAGTTAAGAGTTAGGAGCGAAAACGACAATTTTAGTCAAAATATGACATATAACGATCAAACGACCCTTAAATATGCATTACTTGACCAAACTAGGTAAGAATGAGACTTAGAAACATAAAACCAAGTATGTTAAACAATTATATGGTTTGGAATACCTTTTTAGGTTCATTAGTTAAAAGTTAGGAGCAAAAACGACAATGTTAGTAAAATTATTACATATAACGATCAAACGACCCTTAATTGTGCATAACTTGACCAAATTAGGTAATAATGAGACTTATAAACATAAAAACAATATGTTAAACATGTAAAAGGTTTAGAATATCTATATAGGTTCAGTAGTTAAGAGTTTGGATCGAAAACGACAATTTTATTCTTTATTTCATTGGTATGAGCAAATTAAGTCTTACTTTATTTTACGATACAATATTTATAATATAACTAACTAAAGTATACATATATTTTTTTTTATTGTCGATCTTCGTAAGGTACTCAAAAATTCGAGGGAGGAGCCTTTCACGATTGAAGAGATAAATGAAGTTCGAGAAAAGTTGGCAAACTTCATTTCTAGTGATTGTCTTTGATATTTTCTTGTAGTGAATTTTAGTATTGTTTTTGATATTTCCTTGTAATGAATTTTAGGTTACGGATGCTAGTTTTTTATGACTGTTATGTAATCGAGTTTTCAACTGTACAATTTAATTATCTATATAATTGGGTACTTTTTTATATGATGTATGGAGGTTAACTAGTGGCGTGGTCCAATTATATAAAATATGTGGCAGGAAAATAGGATATATAACAAATACGGCTCGTTTATAGGCTCGTATATATATCACAAGTGCGGGCTCATTCCCAAAATTGGCAGCACAAAAGTTGCAAGTGCGGGCTCATTTACAAAATTGCCAGCACAAAGTTTGTCAAGTACGGGCTCATTTTAAAAATTGGCAGCACAAAAGTTGTCAAGTGCGGGCACATTTAAAAAATTGGCAGTACAAAGTTTGTCAAGTGCGGGCACGTATTCGAAAATTGGCAGCACAAAGTTGTCAAGTGCGGGCACATTTTCTAAATTGGCAGCACAAAAATAGTTTTGTGCGGGCTCATATATTGGCAGCACTTGAGAAATGCCAAGTGCGGGCAGGCCATGTGCTGCACATGTAAAAGCCCGCACTAAACCCCTTAAAATGAGCCCGCACTTGAGGTTTTTTCCTATAGTGTCACGTCTAAGCTTTCTTCCCAACCTCCTTGGAAAGCAATGACACTAGCTCGAAGCGTGTCTTCGAGTGTCTGAACAGTCCTCTCTGTTTGACCATCTATCGCTGGATGGAATGCCATACTCATGTTCAGTTCTCTTGAACGCTTTTCTATCATTTCAAAAGAAATCTAAAATTTTTATCTGAAATAATGTCCTTCGGAACTCCATGCAGTCTCACGACATACTTGATGTAAGCTATGGCAAACTGTTCCATTTTTCAAATCTCTTTCGTAGGAATAAACATTGTTGACTTGGTTATACGATCTACTACTACCCATATGGTATCATTTCTTATTTTCTATTGCGGCAAAGACGTGACAAAATCTATAGAAGTACAATCCAATTTCCAGCTTTTCCTTGAGGCCTTCTATGTTCTATATTGACTTTCTAGCAAGTCAAACATCGTGAAATGAATTTAGCAACTTCGTGAAACATTCTAGGCCACCAATGCACCTTCTTAAGATCCTTATACAACTTGTCACCTCCTGGGTGTATTATGCCCTTCTTCCATAACCTTTTTTTATAATTCCTCACACTTTTGTGGTATACACCACCTTCATTTGTATCTCAAGCTACCATCCTCGTGGATCTTCAATTCCAATTCTTGTTCTTACGAAATCTTCTCTTTGATTCGATCCAACTTATCATCCTATACTTGGTTTTCCTTGATCTCATCAAAGATTGTTGGTTGAATAGTAAAAATACTAAACATATTCTCCAACACTTCTCCTTCTACAAGCTCTAGGCTTATCCTTTCCATATCCTTATACAACTTGTCTGGTACTACAAGAGAGTTTACTCAAGGCTTGATTTTCTACTCAGAACATTTGCAACTACATTTGCCTTTCCCTCATGATACTGGATGATAAAATCGTAGTCTTTTATCAACTTAAGTCACCTTCTTTGACTCATATTCAAGTCCTTTTGCGTAAAGATATACTTAAAAATCTTGTGATTCGTGTAGATCTTTCACTTCATACAATACAAGTAATGCCTCCACATCTTCAATGCGAAAACAATTGTTGCTAGTTCTAGATCATGGGTAGGTTAATTTGTTTCATATGGCTTCACATGATTAAAATAAAGATCCTATGCATGATACTATACACATAAGCATATACGTACCTTGAGTACGTTAAAAGGTGAAACATTGCTCAATCAATTACTCAATCAAAGCTTGTTCAGAAAATAAATAATAAATCAATTATTATTCATACTTTGATAAAATTTCAGCAACTATTTAATACTTTAAAATTCATTAAAAACCCTAATAATCTCTTTTAATCTTAATTAATTACCATGGCCAAAACCCTAGGTAATTCATGGAATTAAAACATTAAAAATCCATGTTTCATATATGCACAAATCAATTAATAAATTAATTAACAAACTTGAAATTTTGTGCATGAAATATATAAATTTTAAAAAATTTAACGATTTTTTTCATGAATTGCCCCCGAGGTTAACAAAATGCACTAAATACCCTCAACTTTTTTAAAATACACCAAATACCCTTGAGGTTTGTGAAAATGCACCAACTACCCCTATTGACTAACGGTCGTTAATGAATTAACCACTAATTAACCATTTCCTCTATTAACCCTAACATTAACCCTTAATTATATAAATTAAACCCTAAAAAGTTAATTTACTATTATAAAAATAAAAATAAAAGCCAAAACCTTCTCTTTCTTACCTTTTCTATGATTCTTCTAAGAATTTTCCCTCCAATTTGTGTTCTAACGCTCATGTTGTGCATCATTTTATATCACACAATTTCAAATACTTTTTATCTCTTTTTATTTTATGTATCTTAATTAAATTTTTAGGGTGAAGTAAAAAACAGGTTGACCAAACACGAGATAACATGGGGTTTTATTTCGTGAAATTCAAAGAAGAAAACGTTGAAAACCAGAAAAGCGTCGAATAATCCTTCCTTCTCGCCACCACCTCTAGAC
This sequence comes from Spinacia oleracea, assembly GCF_020520425.1. NCBI lineage: Eukaryota > Viridiplantae > Streptophyta > Magnoliopsida > Caryophyllales > Amaranthaceae > Spinacia > Spinacia oleracea. The sequence goes on from NC_079490.1 coordinate 95,838,843, forward strand.
TGAATCGTCGTCTTGCCTTCAATCCGCGCTAAAAACTACCAATCTCGCTCTCCCTTCTCATTCTTGCCCAATTCAACCACCACCTGATCATACCGCCCAACTTTCTCCCTCATCTTTTTCACCACCATATCGAAGTTTGTTTGGCGGGTGTTTTAATGGTGGTCTACGACAATTATTCATGTAATGTAATACAACCAAGTTTTTTAAATCAAATTCTTGGATTGGAGCTTGATTTTGGGTAAGTAATAGTTGATTGCGATTCGTCAAATTAGTGGGTTGATATCGGACGGTAGTAGGATTATGGGTTGGTTCTGTATGTGAGTCTTCGGAGGCTATATTTGGGCGGCGTAGCAGCCCAATGGGGGTGCAATGTTGGATGGTAGCGGCGGCTGCAGGTTTGGATGGTGGTGGAACTATCGGTGGAGCAGTGAGGAAGAGAGGGAAATGGGCCAAGAGAGAGAAGTGACGGGGAGAGAAGGGGGCTTGAGTGGTCGTAAGAGGTAGAAGGGTGGGGGGTAGACCAGTGGGGTAGAGAAGCCATAGAAGGAGAAGAAGAAGAGACAAAGATTGTGATGGAAAAGATAAAAGAAAAGGAAAAAATTACAAAAAATAAGTAGGATTAATGTTAACGGAAAATGACCATTAAGGGCATTTTATGCATTTTTACCGAAACTCGGGGGTATTTGATGTATATATGAAAACGTAAGGGTATTTCATGCATTTTGTTAAACCTCGTGGTATTTCATGAAAGAACCGTTAATTTGAACATCATTAACAATCTCGAAATTAATTAAATTAAAAAATCTTGAATCATTTTTTTTATTTTATAAAAACAATCAAAAACAAAGATAGGAAAAGGACACACACACACACACACGCGCGAGACACCAACATGCGGTAGCGGCGCGACGTAGGGACGACAAGGGAGAGGGCGGTGACAGGTGGGAGGTTGCTGTTGCCTTCTTCTTCAGTGCGGCAAGGGGAGAGAAAGAATGAGGGAGAAATTAGAGAGGAGGGAAGAAAAAGTGATTTTAGGGTTTTAATTCCCTTGCAACTTGGTTATTTATACTAACCCTTACTTGGGCCTCTGATGAGTGACATTTATGTCGCTCTTAGCTTATGATTTTAGTTCATTTTATTAGCATTTTATTATTATTTTTGCTTAGTTTTATCGTTTTTAGTTCGTTTATCGCATTTTTGCATTTATCGTAACATTTTCTCGTCTTGCTTATATTTTAGTCGTTTTTTCTCTAAATATGCCTTTTGTGCGCATTCTCGTTGCGTAAGAGTCGTTTTGAGTATTAACGTGTTAATATTGTATCATTATGCTTGTCGACGAGTTATATGTTTTACGATTTGCAAAAATGTTAAACGAATTAATATTTTGATTTACAATTTTAATAATACGCTCTACGATTTTATTGAATGTGGTAGGCGAGGAAACTAGCTTGCATACGATGCCTACAACGTTGCAGCAACATGAGCAGCTAGCCAGCAACACACACTCGAGGAGCCACAACAGCACTCAAGCAAGCAGAAGAGCAGCGCGCGGCAAGAAGCTTCAGCCGTGCGGACGCACGAAGATCCTTTGCGGGCGCACACAGTTGTGCGGGCGCACAGCCCTTCCTGTGCCGGCGCAAGAAAGGCCAAAAACGGATCAGGAACTCTTTGCTGCTTGGTGCGGACGCATGCCTTTTCTGTGCAGTCGCACGATACCTGTGCGGGCGCACACACCCACTTGTGCGGTCGCACAACTGCGCGTGGAATATAAATACGAGAAATCGCGACTTAGTTTCACGTAGTTAGTTTTTAGTTTTTTCATTTTCAGATTTTTGAATTAGAATTCTAGAGAGAGAATTAGTTTAGGGCTTAGATTAGAGATTAGGATTAGGATTCATTGCTTCAAATTCTTGATTCTTAGTTGAATTCAATCATATAATTTTCAGATTTCTTTCTCTTTCTTTTGAGCTTTGTTCTTCAAGGTTTGATGCAAATTCTTAAATTCAAGGTATAATTCTAATTTTTTCTTTTGATTTGTTCTTTCAATTCTTTAATGCTTCATTAATTTCGTTTATGCTTTGATTTCATGCTTGAATTTTAGAATTAGTTTCGTATTTTGAATTTTCTTGAATTTTCCCCCAATTTTGGATTTTTAGATTTTTGAATTTTCTGATTTTTGTTGATTCAATTAGCTTCATTATTTCAATTAGTTTCATGATTAGGATTGATGTTAGTTTAATTTTGATGTTAATCATGCTAGTTGAGTAGTTTTAGTCTAGAGGTTAGGGTTGAAGCCTTGGGATTGAATTTGGGGAATTTTGGGGAATTTCATGATTGATGTTGTGATTAAATGTGATTTAGTCATAGGACATCCATGAATAATTGAGTAGTAGTTGCAAATGCTATTTGATTGGATTAGATTGGAATGCATAGGCTAGGCTTGGCAAGACATTGTGAGCCTAATTTGTGCAAGTGAATAGTGGTTCCTATTATATGCAAGTTGTTTAGTCTAGGATTAGGCGAAAGCTCTTCCATAGATTAGACGCTTCGCGTGCTCCATCCGAGAGGTGGCGAGCACGTCATTCGATTCTACTCCCCTATGTGCTAAATCGTTGCATATTCATGAATATCTTGACCTTGTTCTTCCTTTGATTCGATTTCCATTGCCGATTCCCGAATCCTCTAGAATTTCTTTATTTGTTTGCATTTCTAGCTTTCACTAGATTAATTCAAAAACTCAAATTTGATTCGAACTAGCTTGTGAACGCATAGATTAAATAGTCAAACATATCCATTCCTATGGGACGATCCCTATGCTTGCCGCTATAGTCAATATAGCCGGTTAGTAATGTGTTTTATAAATTATGTTTGGTGAGGTGAATTTCTATTCAACGACGGAAAAACACCTTATCAGCCTCAAGTAAGGTCCAGGAACCCAAGTTTACTTGATTTTTCATCCTTTCCTATTTTAATCCCTCCATCCTTTTTAATTAAATCTATTTCCGTTTAAGGAAATATTTAAAATATTTCTTTTTTCTAAAATACATTTAAAAACTTTAATAAATATTAAATGCACTTAAATCTCTTTTATTATTTTTATGAATTAATAATCATCTAAATATATAAAAATGGTTTATTAAACTATAAATATATTGAAATTAGATTTATAAAATAATAAACGTACGAGGTATTACAACGCAGCTCATGGTTGCAGTGGCTAACATTAATACCACTCTAGAGGGAGTAAGCGGTCACTTGGAGGTCGTAGAACAAATTACTTCCAATGTCGATCTGTCCAAAAAGATCGGGAGCATGGTGAATTGAGTCACCAATCATGAAAATTATTTTGACACTTCAGGTGAAGACAATCTCAAAGAGAAGGTCAATCTGCCTGAGAAACTTTTTGCCAATAACATTCCTATGTTCCGATATACTGACAATCCCAAGTATCAAGAACTTTATGGAAATGATGGCCATCAAAGGGGTCGATCCTGAGCTTTACCTAGTTGTCTTTCCTATGTCCTTGGAACCGGTATGTCAATGTGGTATTATTCTCTTAAAGATCATGAAACTGACACATGGGATGCCGTGGCTTTGGCATTTCTGGAGTAGTACATACCCATCGTCTAACTTACAAAAACTCTCTGTGAACTGGAAGTACTCAGACAAGGAAATCAAGAAGGTTTCACTTCATACCTCAACAGATGGAGGGAAATGACATCCCAAATGGTAACCAGAACACCAGAAAAAGAGCTAGGCAAGACCTTCGTTTCTAGTCTGCTCCCCCAAATACAATATCCACATGAAATATCTGGGTCTTGAAACCTTTGAGTGGGCATATCATATCGGGGTGGGCATCGAAGATAACTTGATGAAGGCTCCTCCAGTACCCTCTCATCAAGCAGAAAAGTGGAGGGGTAAGAAAGCTGAAACATTAATGGTAAAGGCATCCACAAGGTTAATGCACTTGAAGCTCCTCGCCCCCAACAAAACTTCACCAAAGGCAATGGTTTCTCCAAAAACATTAATGGCAATCAAAAACTCCTAGAACCGTCCTCAAAGAGTGTTTACTAACATGGGTATGTATTACTAGAAAGAATTTGATCCACTGACCGGAAAAGACCTCATAACTCCAATGGGCCCAACCGAGGATCCGCTAGTTTTGAAAAGATCCAAGAGCTGGAACAAGGATGCCTATTGCAAATTTCATAAAGACTATGGCCACGACATCGAAGACTACTTTAAGATCAAGTGTTTCACCCAAAACATGGTGGATAACAAGACTCTACCATCTCCTCCATGAGCATAACAAACACCTTCAGTCCTAGCCATTTCTGAAGACCATGAGGACTTTGAGGATCCTTTTCCATGCGATCTCATTTCTACTATCTGCAATCGTGCATTTGAGATAGTGATTCCCAACTTCTACCATCCCAAGCTTCAATTTCAGGAATGGAAAGTGCCTAACCCATTGGGGACACCAGATTTGGAGGAAAATGTCTGTTCATTATCAACTCTCAAAGCTCTTGGCTTTAAAACTATGAATTAATGCTATCTCCTCTGCAAGCTCTCAAGCTTCATGGTATCACCAACAAAGTAATGGGAATCAAGAAATTAATCTTGTAACTTTCTGGTAGTTGACATTCAAGATGATAACGGTCTATTATTTTGCTAACCTTGGGTTGAGGAGCTGATGAAGGATTCTATCCACTTCACCCAAAAAAACCTCAGTACAAGGGACACCCACATCCGAGAGTCAATTTTGCGTTAATTATAAGTAGAGGACAAAGATTTATTCTCCTACCTCTACAAGTGGATAGGTACCGCTAACCTCATCAAGCCTAACCTACCTGGAGGGAAGTTTTTCAGAAAATTCATGTTGAGTCTGAACAAGAAATACAAGAGCTAATTCTCCATGTACCTATACAACACCTGTGATCAAATTCGTGAAAAGGCCTCTACCCTCACCAATGACCTCTACCTCACCGATGATGACCACTAGGAGAGTCCTTCTTATTGCATTTATGTTTAAAGTTCATGTCTAGAGTCCATATCTAGAGTCTTTAAGTTTCAAGTATAAAATGCCTAAGAGTCTAGGGTTAGAGTCCTGCATCAATAAGTCTAAGCCCGCAAAGGCCACATCTCAAGCTTTTAATGTAATGATTTCTTATCAAGAAACTGACCTTGAAATCTAAAAAGAAATTGAAAATTATGAAAACAAAACGCCTATAATTGAGGAGACTAGTACAAATTAGTTTAACATTAACTCGCGTAGAGCGTGCAGATCTGACCAACCTACTCATCAAGTACATAGATATATTTGCATGGTCCTATCATGATGTGACAGGGTAGACCAAAGCATTAGGCAACATACAATTCCCCTCATTCTAGGTTCAAAGCCAATCAAGCATAAACTCAGTCTGGTGAAATCGAGTGTTTCCCTCAAAATCAGAGAAGAAGTCTCCAAGATGCTGGAGGTCGAATTTATTAGAGAAGCCAAATACTCAGACTGGATTGCCAATGTTGTTCCGGTCCTTAAGAAATATTTCCGTTGTCTTAACATAGCTATCCTTAATATTGTTTTACATTTCCACATCGATATCCTGGCCTACAATACAACAAATCATGCCTTACTTTCATTCACGGACGAGAATGCAGGCTAAAATCAGATTCCCGTGGAAGAGGAAGACATAGAGTAAATAACCTTCATCACTAGTGGGGTACATATTGCTATGCAGTTATGCCGTTCGGACTGAAGAACACAAGGGCTATTTATAAGAGAACAACCACAACCATCACGAGTGACATGATCCACAAGGAAATCAAAGTTTATGTTGATGACGTGATCTACAAATCCAAAGATAACTAGGCACATACGACAGAACTTTGGAAATTCTTCGACAAACTCAGCCAATTTAATATGCGGCAAATCCGTAAAAATGTGCATTCGGGGTAACCTCAGGAAAATTACTCGGGAATGTCATCAGCTCTTGATGCATTGAGGATGTTCCTTCCAAAATCTAAGCTATCTTGGCTATGACACCACCCACGAACTACAAGGAAATTCGGGGGTTCCTGGGAAAATTACAATAGATCAGTCGCTTCATCCCCAAACCCACCATGGTCTGTGAGTCGGTGTTCCGCAAGTTTCGCAAAAATGAGCCAAAAGTATGGGACGAAGACTGTCAAAAGTTATTTGACGCCATCAAAGGCTACCTTTAAAATCCACCATATTGAAGTCAACAATTCTAGAAATTCCACTACGGCTTTATCTTACAACAACCGACCTGACAGTTGGGCACATTTTTTCCTAAGAGGTCGAAGGCAAATAAAACGCAGCGTACTATTTGAAAAAACAGTGACTCGAGTATGAGACCAGATACACTCAGCTCAAAACACTCAACATCGCCTTGGTTTGGCCACAAAGAAACTTAGACATTACATGCTTTCCCATACAATTGACATGATATGCAAAGTAGATCCTCTTAAGTTCTTGTTCGAGAAACCATCTCTCAATAGTCGACTATCCAGATGGTTGGTTATGCTAGCCGAATTTTACTTGAAGTATCTTCCTTAAAAGTCCATCAAGGGTTCTGCAGTCTTAGAGTTCTTAGCAGATTTTCCTATCTAGGCTGAGGAAGAAAGTTATGACTTATCGGATGAGTTAATCTTAATGACAAACGATGACAGCTGGTCGCTGCACTTTGACAATGCTTCCAATCAGAAAGATGTGGTATTGGGGTAATCTTAATAGGTCACGACGAGAATAAACTCCAATCTCTACAAAGTTCTAATTAAATGATACAGATAATGATGCAGAATAGGAAGCCTGCATAATGGGCCTGGAAGCTGCCATAGCTCTTGGTGTTCATAAACTTTGGGTGTACGCAGATTCCTCTCTGATTGTTAACCAGATTTCCGGCAAATGGAAATTCAGGAGCAAAAGCCTAGCTCTATATCCGTTATATCTTGAAAAGCTCTAGGAGAAACTCGAAGAACTCCAGTACACATACCTTCCAAGGGAAGAAAATCAATTTGCCGATGCACTGCAAAGACTGGCATCCATGATTAATGTTCCAAACGGCTGACTGAAATTCCCCTATTCATCGAAACTCGTCAAGAAGCAGCATATGTCTATGTTATTGAAGAGGAAGTGTCTAAGGAGGAAGAACCTTGGTTTGCGGATGTTAGGTTATGAATAATACAACAATATAATTCATGCGGAAAAACCATAAAGCCAGAATCCAAATTAATTGCCACATAGTTAATTAGCATAATTTAGGTGACATACAATGTGATGCGTGCCTTCCCTAGCTGCTCCCGAACAGAACCAGAACAAGTCTTTAGAGCCCCAAATAAAGAATTTGAGTTTTACTAGGAATAGAATTACCAAACCTAATAGGATTGAAATTCTTATTCAATTAGAATTTCAACTATATTTAAACTCTTAATTATTTGAATTCTAGTAAAACTAGGAACACTTAATCCAAGGTTACTTGGGAATTAAGCAATCGGATATTTCTTGGAGCCCAAGACGAATAACCCACGCAGCCACGATGGGCCACGTGGGTGTGTGTGCTGCCTCGGCCCATGCCTCGGCAGGCCTTGCACACAATGCTCGTAGGGTGGGCGTAGCCCATGCTCTGCTGCCTTGCCTCAGGCTTGGCACGACCCATGAGCTTCTACCTTGCCGCAGGCTTGGCGCGGCCCATGAGCTGTTGCCTTGCCGTAGGCTTGGCGTGGCCCATGAGCTGCTACCTTGCTTGCAGCTTGGCGCGGCCCATGAGGTTGCTTCCTTGATTTTAGCTTAGCCCGGCCCATGGATGCGTCCTTTCTCGCAGGGCGCGGCCCCACGGCTGCTGCCTTTCTCGTCGGGCGATGGGCCGGCTCGCTTGCCGGCTTGTCGCTCGTCGAGCATGCGATTCGTTTTCCGATTCCGAAATTCATTTTCGTTTCAAACAAATATTTACGTTCACGTTGATATTTCCGATTCCGGAAATAACTTCCTTTTCCGACAATATTTCCGATTCCGGTAATATTGCCGTTTCCGGCAATATTTCCGATTCCGGCAATATTTCTATTTCCGATAATATTTTCCGTTACGAACCATTTTTCCGTTTTCGGCAACATCTACGACTTGGATAATATTTATATTTCCGTCATGAACCATATTTCCGTTTCCGGCAATATCATCATTTCCGGAGTATTCTTTATTTTGCCTTTTGACGATTTCAGCTCCCACTGGAACCGAGATCCGTCGTTTCCGAATGTTCATAAATGGAGTACTTAATGAATAATATATTCACTTAAATAGTTAATCCGTTCACGTACTATTTTTGTGACCCTACGGGTTCAGCCAAGAGTAAGTTGTGGATTAATATCATTTATTCCACCTGAACATAAGCGGCCTCTAGCTAGGCATTCAGTTCCCTTGATCTCACTGAATTATTAACTTGTTAATTAATACTGAACCGCATTTATTAGACTTAGCATTAAATGCATACTTGGGCCAAGGGCATTATTTCCTTCAGTCTGCCACTTGTCCTTACGGACAAGTGTGCATTTCCTAATTCCTTTGTCGCTTGATGCCTGCTCATAAAAATAAGGTAAGAGTAGTCATCCTTATTATGTACAGAGGTATTTCTCGGTTTCAGAGTTCAACTGATCAAATAAACAGATAATCATAGCCTATGATTCATCTGAGCACGGCCATGCATTTTTCAATTTCTAGCTCTTCGAGTGGACTTGTACAACTTTCTGCATCTCATCCCGATGTATGGGAGGACAATCCCAATCTTGTGATCTTGAGGTTAGACTTCGTTTGATAGGTGATTACCTGAGCATTGCCGTTATAGTCTCCTTTTACGGTGCGACGCTTGACAACGTTAAAGTAACCAGTTCTCAAACAAGAAATCTTAAATCACTCAGGTATTGAGGATTAGTGTCTAATAATGTAATGAAATTCACTTATGACAGATTTTCATCTCTTACAGTAAAGTTTCATAGGTCTGTCATGTCCACATAGTTCAAGAAACAGAACTACTAGTCATCTTGCACTCCAGTCGTCTAGCATTTTCTATGCGTCCCCCTTTATAGAAAACTAACGACCAGGGACCATTTTCAACTTTTGACATTCAAGTTCACTTCATCATACCGTGAAGCTCAGTGAGCATTTTGTCCAGACCATTCATGATGTAGTTCAACTTGAACTGGTCATACCCTCTATGAAGAGAATGGAGGATGGTGTCTACATCCATTTCTTGAGAGAACTACTGATCCAACCGACTCATATTATCAATTAATCCAATCATATTTAGAATATGTGGACTTACGGGCTCGCCCTTCTTGAGCTTGGTGTCAAGAATTCGCCTTTGAGTCTCGAATCTTTCGAATCGAGCTAGATCTTGGAACATGTTCTTCAACTCACTAATGATCGTGAAAGCATCTGAGTTGATGAACGTTTTCTGTAGATCTGCACTCATGGTTGCAAGCATTAGACATTTTACATTCTTGTTGGCATATCAATCCAACGATTGAGGGCTGCCTGAGTGACCCCGTCGCTCGCGGCTTCGGGCAGCGCCTCTTCCAGGACATACTCCTTTTCTTCCTACATAAGAACTATTTGCACGTTCCTTTACCAGTCAAGGAAGTATTTTCCGCTCAACTTCTCCTTTTTGAGAATTGATCGGATGTTGAATGAATTGTTTTTTGCCATAATTAAAACTACAATTGAAAAGAATAAACAAATAAATAAGCATTCATATTTTCTCTTAATAAACTTAAATTCTAGCATACATGCATAATTCAAAATTTATTAAGCATTTCGTTCGAGTTTTTGTGTTTCGACAGGTGTGAATAAAATGAATCCAAGATCCTTAAATCATTGAAGAATTAAGCACATTATGTATTCTGACTCAATTCTAAAATATTTTAGGTAAGAAAATCCTTTGCTAATGGTCTCGAAACTACTCTTGGTTGATAGGTACGTCTAAGAACTTATTAGGTAAACCTATCCCATTTGCCATGACATAAAAGGACTCCATACTTATATCGTTGAGTTTTACCAAAACTAACTTGTACTCACAATTATTTGAGTACCTTACGCCTTTGGAATCAACAAGTAACACCTCGCTATGGCGGGAAACTATTACTTAAATTGATGTAAAGGTTATCCAAGTAAGCGTTATTTTGGAATGACACCTTTTAACTCAATTTTATAGTTTGGAACTTAAGGCTCTTACTATGTTGGTTAGATTTTAAGTGAACTAAAATCCTTAATCATGCAACATAAGCAAGCCATAATCTCATGCATTATTAAGACATATTTAAAGAAATAAATAACTTAAAGCATGTATAAGATTTAAATGTGATCTAATATGTCCCGACTTCATCTTGAAGCTTCAACTTCAAACTCCGTCTTTGAAAATAGATTGGAAACTCCGTCTTGAATTTCTCCACGGGAGGTGCCATTTTCTTCAAATAAGATATGCTATAATTAAAACTAATTACAACTATTTGATGGTACGCAGACCATATTTAAATAAAAACTTTGGTGCATAAGACCAATTTTACATTCAAATTAATGGTACGCAGACCATATTTACTATCCTATTTGGGCCATACTAGTCACTTTCCATAACCTTTAAAACAGTACATTTACAATATACCATTCATCCATTCATTTATCAATGAATGGCCTACATAACAAGTTAGTAGAAAAATCATTCGTCACATAAACATTTGCAGCAACTAATCAAAGGTTCCAACAATCTACAAATTATTCAACCTTATTAGTTCTAATCGAGTTGTTTTAACCTTAAAGGAATGTAGACCTAATCAAGAGTTTAATGACTAAAAGCTCCCACTAAAACCAAGAATTTATATGCTTTATAAATTTTAAACATAAAATTGTATTTCCTAGTCCAATCGGAAACTTACAAATTTAATTAAAATTTAAAGCTCATATAAAATAATTTTAAATCCCTTAATATTATTTTCAGTTGATTAAAACTAATTAATTATAATTTTTTAAGGTTTTAATTTTATTTAAATAATTAGTATAAAATAATTTATAATAATTAAATTAATCAAAGTTAAATTTTGAGAAAAAATTAATTTACGAAATTAAATTAAATTAAAAACGTTTTAAACTGAAAAATTAAACGAACGACCCAACGTGCCAAGGCAAGGCCGTAGGCCGAATCCCACGCCTTGCCCAAGCAAGCCACGCCGCAACGCCCATGGGCCACGTGCACAAGTGCATCGCCCATGGCCTGCTTTGTTGCTGGCCGAGTGATTCACCACAACAGGCAACGCAATAGCCTTTGCTGTGCTTTCTGATGTGCGCTGGGCAGGGGGCTTGCACGGCGGCACGCGATCTTCCTTGCTCGTTGTGCTGCTGGCCTGCCTCTGGCCTTTCACTATACGACGCATCGTCGCCTTGCTCGATCACCCGCACAACACACACCGCACAGGCCCGTGCCCGCGCGCGCATGTTCGTGCTTGCTCGCTGCATCGTACCGCATGGGCGATGAGCTCCCTTGCTCGTCGTCGCATGCCCGCACTATGCAACACCACTTAAGGGCAACATTTAGCTTCCATTGCTTCGTGCGTGCAAGATTTGTGACCGATTTATAAATTTAATAAATTTTATATTTAAATTTAACGACAAATTAATAATCATATTAATTTCACTAAATTTAGGCGAAAAATCAAAAACTTATTATTCAAATTAATTTCCGATTACATATATTCTTAGGGATTAAAACTAGGTCATAAAATTTTTAAAATTTTCAATTTAAAATTTTTTTTGGTGGTTTTTAATCATATGATCCTAATTTAATTATCAATTAATTATGAAATTCAAAACAAATTCTAAATTATTTGAAATTCAACGAATTAATTATAATTACAAATTAGGTTGTATAATTAACAAGATTAGACCTTAACATTGTTAAACATATACAATAGGTCAATCCTATATTCAAGAGTTACATACAAGATTCGCAAATCACTAGTGGAAAAAACCCCTGTTGTAGCCCCCTTGTTGAGGGGGGCATATATAAGTGAGCCTCAATAACCCCTTAGTCAACGCGGGTCAAAAGTTTAAGCATGTGGTTGGGGCGGGCTTTTGTTAGGTTCGCTTCTACAGATACTGTTGAAGGGGGCTTTAGTTTGCCCGCCTCAATAGGTAGTATTCTAAAAAGGCGGGCTTCTTGTTGTTCGCTTCAATAGATATTCACAAAATTTAAATCAATTAAAACACACCTCTCTCACCGCCAAACAGATAACACGTACTGGGCAATTAATCCCCAAGTCTCTATTCGAACAAAGCAAGAACAGTCGCCGCTCCTCACCGCGCGGCTCCACCACCACCACCACCACCATCACCTTCCTCGCCTCCTCTTCCATAACGGTCGCCGCCGACCGTTGTCTTCCCTATCTCGGTTGACTCTGTTTCACACAGTGCCGCAATATATCAAGGTTAGGTTATAATTGATTCTTGTTTTGCTTGGTCTTAAAATTCAGTTTCTCTTCAATTAGTTGAGCATAATGAGTTGATTATGCAGAGAATTTAGGCTAATGTTTCAATATTGGATGAATTTACAAATTAGGGTTTGATATTTGTGGTTTTTCTAGTTCAGTTACAAAATAGAAGTTAGGTTAAATTTTTCTAGTTCAGTTACAAAATAGAAGTTAGTGATATGGGTTTTGTGTCTAAATGATGAAGGCCTCTTTTTTGGTGATGGTTTATGTAAGCTATGTGGTAGCTCGATCCAAAGTATGCAGATGAAATGAAGTGTTTGAACTTTTAAGTGGAGCGAATCGATATGAATCTGTTGAAAATATGTCTGCATAAAATATACTCATGTGTTCATTGTAATATTGATAGTTTATTAATGATGTAAACTAATCGTTGATATTGGATTGTAGCTTTATAGGCTCTAAACTTACCATAGCTTGATGTATTCACTATAGTATATTGTGATGTTTTTTGTACACGCTTGTGATATATCTACAATATTCTGATGTATGATAGTGGAGCCTGTTGTTGCTGCTGCTTTTATTTTCAAGTTCTTTTAGTTCCATTTTTATTATGCTACAATATTTCTCTTGCTGTTGTTGAGTTCCTATTCTGGGGTTTTGTGAGATCGGGAACTGTCCATAGACAGCTGCCTGTGGGGCTTTGACAGGTTCAACAAGGACTAAAATAGGTGCAACAATAAACTTTGTCACCTTCTACTTGGTTGCATTGCATGTACTAGTTGTTATGGCATTTTCGGTCAAGGTTGGATTTATCGGTCTGTGGTTTGGGCTCGCAGCAGCTCAACCAGCTGGTGTACCTGATGCAACCAGCTGGTGTACCTGATATAGCCTGCTACAGTATCTGATAATAACGCAGATTGTAAACACTTCTTTATTGCTATGTTAACGGTGTGAAAAAAAAAACACTTCTTTAACGCAGATTTAGTCTTTTTTTGTTTCTTGGTTAAAAATTTAATCAAGCCAGGTCGTCGAGCACCTGTCAAAATTTGAAAATGTATGCACAGTCCGCAGCCAACCTCCGTGCCTATTCCTTTGCCGAGGACCAGTCTCATATTAACTAGTTCTACTTACAAGGCTTTTGACTATGGCTGAGTATGAGTAGTGCCAGGTGCTTGTAGCTTAACCCTTGCATAGTTGCATGCATAGGGGCTCATTCAGTTATCCATCCTGTTGCATGGAAACAAACTGTGGTTTGATATTTAACTTAAGAAAGGACTTTGATAACCAAATTAGGAGATTCTATAGCTATGTTATTTTATGTGGAGCTTTTTCCTTTCTGTTACTTTTCAACTAAATCTAATAGCATTTGCTTACTTCTAATTTTCAAGGGAGATGAAGCATCATTGCAAAAAGCGCTGCATTTGGTGTACAGCCTCAATCAGGACTGTGTAGATGTTCTGTTTTATGCTTCTTGGTGCCAGTTCTCGAGGAACTTCAGACCAAGCTATTCAACCCTGTCTTCCTTATATCCATCTATTCCTCATTTTGCAATAGAAGAATCAGCCATCAGACCAAGGTTTGGACTTAAAACCAAATCTTAGTTTTTTTTTAATTGAAAAATTAGTTTTCAACATGTGTAACAATGATTACTTTTGTGCAGCATACTGTCAAAATATGGAATCTTGTGTTTGTAAGTTACTTTCATTTCTTTTTAAGTTATTTCTTTTCGTGCCGAATCAGATTCATGAAGTTTTACTCAACTTCCAGGGCATACCAACTGTACAAGTTTAATGATGGGATTTGTCCGAATAGAGCGACTACGCAGGGGTTGAAAGGCTTCCCTGTAAAGGTATCATGCTTACTAATTAGCTTTACTTTTTTTTGGGTAACTACTTGGATATATAATTTATGATTTGTTTCCAAATCAGTGTGTTCAACAAGTCGGCGCCCGCGAGTGTGGCTATTACATTATGAAGTTCATGCATGAAATAGTCACGTTACACCATAACTCTGATGCGCGGTTAGATAATGTTCGTTCTTTTACCATATGTTAGTTGAACTACTAATACTAGTACTTGTACGTAGTAGAATTCTTAATTTACAAGTAGCATTATTTATCATGTTACTTATTTCAGGCTTACACTCCAAGAAATGCGCCTTATACCGATGAGGAAATAGATGTGGTTCGTGAGCTATGGGCTAAGTTTTTTACAACCGAGTATTTATTTACTTAGGTTGTTTAGACACAAAGATGGAAGCGTTTATATCTTCATGGATTTGGTAAAGTTCTTTAATTTTTCCATAATTACAAGTCTGCTGGATTTGCTAATTTATTGCTTTGAATACTAATCTGCTGGTCTTGCTGCTGCTGTGAATACTGCTGTGAATACTGATCTGCTCGTCTTGCTACTGAATACTTAGGTGTAGTCGTATTTGATTTTTTATACATGACATTGTCACACCTTTTACTATATGCTATGTTTTTTGGAAACTAAAGTTAACAGTGGAATCAAATCCCCTGCATACTCCAGGCGTACAACAACCTGGCTTCAGTTTGTCAATTACATTGCTAAGAAGGCTTGTGTAAGAGACTCTTCATATACAAGAGGAATACAAGCTGAACTAAAATGACAACAAATAGGCCACAAACTACAAAATATGCATAGGTTACTCAGAGCCTGCATCTGTTCTACTGAGCATCTAGAAGCTGTTCTGAAATCTGACTACAATGTGTATGAATAGCATGCCAATTCTTCCACTGAGCAGAAAACTGCAATTCATGCCTTCTCAGACAGATCCCATAAATGAATTTAGAAAATAGCATACCATAAAGTATATAATGAGTGGTGTTTTTATTTGTATTTCTTTTTCTAGAAATCTTGACCTCCTCCCCCAATTTCAGTAGTCACTTGTCCGTATAGGTCCAGGAAATTCAGTCATCTGCAGTATAGAAGTCCACATTCTAGAGCCAAAAGGGCAAAGAATTATGAATGTGTAAACTTTCATCCCCAGATCCACACAAAGAACCAAAAGGATCGCAGTCCACATTCCAACTAATGAGCTTGTAAGCTGTTAGCAATCTCTGATGCATCAGGGATCAAGTGACGAATAAGTTCTCAATAGAAGCCTGGTTATTACACACAATTCTTCTCCATTCCTCTCTCTGAAAAAGACCTAGCAGCAATTAAAACCTTTCTTTAATGAAAAACTGATCATCTTTTAAGGTTCAAGCCCACCCTCCAAATTTATTAACAAGATCTTCTCCATCATCCGAGAAACTCTACTTTTACTTGAGTAAAATTTCACCTCTACTTTTAACTTTCTAAAACTCATTCCAATCTACGTATGCATATTTAAGGCTCATTGGGTCGTTATAGGTCATATTTAAAGCTAAAATAACATTTCCACTCCCAACTTTGAACTAAAGAACCTAAGGACTCATTTGATTCTTATTACATGATTAATATACATAGTTTCAACTTTCTAAAACTCATTCCAATCTACGTATGCACATTTAAGGCTCATTAGGTCGTTATAGGTCATGTTTAGAGCTAAAATGACATTTCCGCTCCCAACTTTGAACTAAAGAACCTAAGGACTCATTTGATTTTTATTACATGACTAACATACATAGTGTTAACTTTCTAAAACTCATTCGAATCTATTTATGCACATTTAAGGCTCATTAGGTCGTTATAGGTCATGTTTAGAGCTAAAATGACATTTCCGCTCCCAACTTTGAACTAAAGAACCTAAGGACTCATTTGATTCTTATTACATGACTAATATACATAGTTTTAACTTTCTAAAACTCATTCGAATCTATTTATGCACATTTAAGGCTCATTAGGTCGTTATAGGTCATGTTTAGAGCTAAAATGACATTTCCGCTCCCAACTTTGAACTAAAGAACCTAAGGACTCATTTGATTCTTATTACATGACTAATATACATAGTTTTAACTTTCTAAAACTCATTCGAATCTATTTATGCACATTTAAGGCTCATTAGGTCGTTATAGGTCATGTTTAGAGCTAAAATGACATTTTCGCTCCCAACTTTGAACTAAAGAACCTAAGGACTCATTTGATTCTTATTACATGACTAATATACATATTTTTAACTTTCTAAAACTCAATAGAATCTATTTATGCACATTTAAGGCTCATTAGGCCGTTATAGGTCATGTTTAGAGCTAAAATGACATTTCCGCTCCCAACTTTAAACTAAAGAACCTAAGGACTCATTTGATTCTTATTACATGATTAATATGCATAGTTTTAACTTTCTAAAACTCATTCCAATCTACGTATGCACATTTAAGTCTCATTGGGTCGTTATAGGTCATATTTAGAGCTAAAATGACATTTCCGCTCCCAACTTTGAACTAAAGAACCTAAGGACTCATTTGATTTTTATTACATGACTAATATACATAGTTTTAACTTTCTAAAACTCATTCGAATCTATTTATGCACATTTAAGGCTCATTAGGTCGTTATAGGTCATGTTTAGAGCTAAAATGACATTTCCGCTCCCAACTTTGAACTAAAGAACCTAAGGACTCATTTGATTCTTATTACATGATTAATATGCATAGTTTTAACTTTCTAAAACTCATTCCAATCTACGTATGCACATTTAAGGCTCATTGGGTCGTTATAGGTCATATTTAGAGCTAAAATCACATTTTCGCTCCCAACTTTTAACTAAAGAACCTAAGGAATCATTTGATTCTTATTACATGACTAATATACATAGTTTTAACTTTCTAAAACTCATTCGAATCTATTTATGCACATTTAAGGCCCATTAGGTCGTTATAGGTCATATTTTTAACAACTTAATTATCTCTATAGTCTGCAACTATAGCTTTTTATGCTTCAATGGAATGTAAAGATAATATCGTGAGTGTGAACTTTGTACTCTATAGCTCATATATTTTCCTTCCATCTTGCAGGGATCGAGTCGATTGGAATTAGAAAGTCAACACGGCCTTAATTAAGGTTTGTAATGCATGATCTAAAGGGAGCTAAGTGGCCGGATTAGAGAAATTTGTTAGACTAGCTCTCTAGCCTTTTGTCTTTATTTGTTAATATTAGTTTTAATTTGTTAGACTAGCTAGCTAGGTGTTTAAAAATTGTAAATTTACGTACTATACGCTTTTCTCTATTGGGTTAATATAAATGAAGTTAATTTAATTATTTATTAATAAAAAATAAGCAGATTCATACCTTTGCTATTCTGGTGTTGATTGGTGCGTGTACAGGTTTTAATACTCAATGGTGTATATATATATAGATTTGGTTATTGCCACCTATTTTATATTTTAAAAGAATTTGGAAAAAAAAAAAATGTTGTTGAAGGGGGCTTTTAATGTACGACTCGACAACATATGAATTTATGGCGCCATTGTACAGGTATTACCGCAAAAATACAGGTTTGTTGAGGGGGGCATTTAAGAAGTGAGCCTCAACAGAGGTGTCTGTTGAGGCGGGCTTTTGTAAAGCCCCCCACAACAGGTCCTTATTTTTCGCTTTGGTTTTGGGCTGTTGAGGCGGGCTTTTGAAAGCCCCCCACAACAGACCACCTGTTGAGGCGAACAAAGCCCGCCTCAAAAGCTATGTGAGCTGTTGAAGCCACGTCTGTCGAAGCGGGCCTTGTTCGCCTCAATAAGCCCAAAATGCCCCCCTCAACAGGTATTTTTTTAATTTAACATCATAAAAAATACCTGTTGAGGGGGGCATTTTGGGCTTATTGAGGCGAACAAGGCCCGCTTCGACAGACGTGGCTTCAACAGCTCACATAGCTGTTGAGGCGGGCTTTGTTCGCCTCAACAGGTGGTCTGTTGTGGGGGGCTTTCAAAAGCCCGCCTCAACAGCCCAAATCCAAAGCGAAAAATAAGGACCTGTTGTGGGGGGCTTTACAAAAGCCCACCTCAACAGACACCTATGTTGAGGCTCACTTCTTAAATGCCCCCCTCAACAAACCTGTATTTTTGCGCTAATACCTGTACATTGGCGCCATAAATTCATATGTTGTCGAGTAGTACATTAAAAGCCCCCTTCAACAACATTTTTTTTTTCCAAATTCTTTTAAAATATAAAATAGGTGGCAATAACCAAATCTATATCTATATACACCATTGAGTATTGAAACCTGTACACGCACCAATCAACACCAGAATAGCAAAGGTATGAATCTGCTTATTTTTTATTAATAAATCATTAAATTAACTTCATTTATATTAACCCAATAGAGAAAAGCGTATAGTACGTACATTTACAATTTTTAAACACCTAGCTAGCTAGTCTAACAAATTAAAACTAATATTAACAAATAAAGACAAAAGGATAGAGAGCTAGTCTAACAAATTTCTCTAATCCGGCCACTTAGCTCCCTTTAGATCACGCATTACAAACCTTAATTAAGGCCGTGTTGACTTTCTAATTCCAATCGACTCGATCCCTACAAGATGGAGGGAAAATATATGAGCTATAGAGTACAAAGTTCACACTCACGATATTATCTTTACATTCCATTGAAGCATAAAAAGCTATAGTTGCAGACTATAGAGATAATTAAGTTGTTAAAAATATGACCTATAACGACCTAATGAGCCTTAAATGTGCATAAATAGATTCGAATGAGTTTTAGAAAGTTAAAACTATGTATATTAGTCATGTAATAAGAATCAAATGATTCCTTAGGTTCTTTAGTTCAAAGTTGGGAGCGGAAATGTGATTTTAGCTCTAAATATGACCTATAACGACCCAATGAGCCTTAAATGTGCATACGTAGATTGGAATGAGTTTTAGAAAGTTAAAACTATGCATATTAATCATGTAATAAGAATCAAATGAGTCCTTAGGTTCTTAAGTTCAAAGTTGGGAGCGGAAATGTCATTTTAGCTCTAAACATGACCTATAACGACCTAATGAGCCTTAAATGTGCATAAATAGATTCGAATGAGTTTTAGAAAGTTAAAACTATGTATATTAGTCATGTAATAAAAATCAAATGAGTCCTTAGGTTCTTTAGTTCAAAGTTGGGAGCGGAAATGTCATTTTAGCTCTAAATATGACCTATAACAACCCAATGAGACTTAAATGTGCATACGTAGATTGGAATGAGTTTTAGAAAGTTAAAACTATGCATATTAATCATGTAATAAGAATCAAATGAGTCCTTAGGTTCTTTAGTTTAAAGTTGGGAGCGGAAATGTCATTTTAGCTCTAAACATGACCTATAACGACCTAATGAGCCTTAAATGTGCATAAATAGATTCTATTGAGTTTTAGAAAGTTAAAAATATGTATATTAGTCATGTAATAAGAATCAAATGAGTCCTTAGGTTCTTTAGTTCAAAGTTGGGAGCGGAAATGTCATTTTAGCTCTAAACATGACCTATAACGACCTAATGAGCCTTAAATGTGCATAAATAGATTCGAATGAGTTTTAGAAAGTTAAAACTATGTATATTAGTCATGTAATAAGAATCAAATGAGTCCTTAGGTTCTTTAGTTCAAAGATGGGAGCGGAAATGTCATTTTAGCTCTAAACATGACCTATAACGACCTAATGAGCCTTAAATGTGCATAAATAGATTCGAATGAGTTTTAGAAAGTTAAAACTATGTATATTAGTCATGTAATAAGAATCAAATGAGTCCTTAGGTTCTTTAGTTCAAAGTTGGGAGCGGAAATGTCATTTTAGCTCTAAACATGACCTATAACGACCTAATGAGCCTTAAATGTGCATAAATAGATTCGAATGAGTTTTAGAAAGTTAACACTATGTATGTTAGTCATGTAATAAAAATCAAATGAGTCCTTAGGTTCTTTAGTTCAAAGTTGGGAGCGGAAATGTCATTTTAGCTCTAAACATGACCTATAACCACCTAATGAGCCTTAAATGTGCATACGTAGATTGGAATGAGTTTTAGAAAGTAAAAACTATGTATAATAATCATGTAATAAGAATCTAATGAGTCCTTAGGTTCTTTAGTTCAAAGTTGGGAGTGTAAATGTTATTTTAGCTTTAAATATGACCTATAACGACCCAATGAGCCTTAAATATGCATACGTAGATTGGAATGAGTTTTAGAAAGTTAAAAGTAGAGGTGAAATTTTACTCAAGTAAAAGTAGAGTTTCTCGGATGATGGAGAAGATCTTGTTAATAAATTTGGAGGGTGGGCTTGAACCTTAAAAGATGATCAGTTTTTCATTAAAGAAAGGTTTTAATTGCTGCTAGGTCTTTTTCAGAGAGAGGAATGGAGAAGAATTGTGTGTAATAACCAGGCTTCTATTGAGAACTTATTCGTCACTTGATCCCTGATGCATCAGAGATTGCTAACAGCTTACAAGCTCATTAGTTGGAATGTGGACTGCGATCCTTTTGGTTCTTTGTGTGGATCTGGGGATGAAAGTTTACACATTCATAATTCTTTGCCCTTTTGGCTCTAGAATGTGGACTTCTATACTGCAGATGACTGAATTTCCTGGACCTATACGGACAAGTGACTACTGAAATTGGGGGAGGAGGTCAAGATTTCTAGAAAAAGAAATACAAATAAAAACACCACTCATTATATACTTTATGGTATGCTATTTTCTAAATTCATTTATGGGATCTGTCTGAGAAGGCATGAATTGCAGTTTTCTGCTCAGTGGAAGAATTGGCATGCTATTCATACACATTGTAGTCAGATTTCAGAACAGCTTCTAGATGCTCAGTAGAACAGATGCAGGCTCTGAGTAACCTATGCATATTTTGTAGTTTGTGGCCTATTTGTTGTCATTTTAGTTCAGCTTGTATTCCTCTTGTATATGAAGAGTCTCTTACACAAGCCTTCTTAGCAATGTAATTGACAAACTGAAGCCAGGTTGTTGTACGCCTGGAGTATGCAGGGGATTTGATTCCACTGTTAACTTTAGTTTCCAAAAAACATAGCATATAGTAAAAGGTGTGACAATGTCATGTATAAAAAATCAAATACGACTACACCTAAGTATTCAGTAGCAAGACGAGCAGATCAGTATTCACAGCAGTATTCACAGCAGCAGCAAGACCAGCAGATTAGTATTCAAAGCAATAAATTAGCAAATCCAGCAGACTTGTAATTATGGAAAAATTAAAGAACTTTACCAAATCCATGAAGATATAAACGCTTCCATCTTTGTGTCTAAACAACCTAAGTAAATAAATACTCGGTTGTAAAAAACTTAGCCCATAGCTCACGAACCACATCTATTTCCTCATCGGTATAAGGCGCATTTCTTGGAGTGTAAGCCTGAAATAAGTAACATGATAAGTAATGCTACTTGTAAATTAAGAATTCTACTACGTACAAGTACTAGTATTAGTAGTTCAACTAACATATGGTAAAAGAACGAACATTATCTAACCGCGCATCAGAGTTATGGTGTAACGTGACTATTTCATGCATGAACTTCATAATGTAATAGCCACACTCGCGGGCGCCAACTTGTTGAGCACACTGATTTGGAAACAAATCATAAATTATATATCCAAGTAGTTACCCAAAAAAAAGTAAAGCTAATTAGTAAGCATGATACCTTTACAGGGAAGCCTTTCAACCCCTGCGTAGTCGCTCTATTCGGACAAATCCCATCATTAAACTTGTACAGTTGGTATGCCCTGGAAGTTGAGTAAAACTTCATGAATCTGATTCGGCACGAAAAGAAATAACTTAAAAAGAAATGAAAGTAACTTACAAACACAAGATTCCATATTTTGACAGTATGCTGCACAAAAGTAATCATTGTTACACATGTTGAAAACTAATTTTTCAATTAAAAAAAAAACTAAGATTTGGTTTTAAGTCCAAACCTTGGTCTGATGGCTGATTCTTCTATTGCAAAATGAGGAATAGATGGATATAAGGAAGACAGGGTTAAATAGCTTGGTCTGAAGTTCCTCGAGAACTGGCACCAAGAAGCATAAAACAGAACATCTACACAGTCCTGATTGAGGCTGTACACCAAATGCAGCGCTTTTTGCAATGATGCTTCATCTCCCTTGAAAATTAGAAGTAAGCAAATGCTATTAGATTTAGTTGAAAAATAACAGAAAGGAAAAAGCTCCACATAAAATAACATAGCTATAGAATCTCCTAATTTGGTTATCAAAGTCCTTTCTTAAGTTAAATATCAAACCACAGTTTGTTTCCATGCAACAGGATGGATAACTGAATGAGCCCCTATGCATGCAACTATGCAAGGGTTAAGCTACAAGCACCTGGCACTACTCATACTCAGCCATAGTCAAAAGCCTTGTAAGTAGAACTAGTTAATATGAGACTGGTCCTCGGCAAAGGAAGAGGCACGGAGGTTGGCTGCGGACTGTGCATACATTTTCAAATTTTGACAGGTGCTCGACGACCTGGCTTGATTAAATTTTTAACCAAGAAACAAAAAAAGACTAAAAAAATCTCTAGGGGGGCAGACTAGTTTTTTTCACACCGTTAACATAATACTTGCAATAAAGAAGTGTTTACAATCTGCGTTATTATCAGATACTGTAGCAGGCTATATCAGGTACACCAGCTGGTTGCATCAGGTACACCAGTTGGTTGAGCTGCTGCGAGCCCAAACCACAGACCGATAAATCCAACCTTGACCGAAAATGCCATAACAACTAGTACATGCAATGCAACCAAGTAGAAGGTGACAAAGTTTATTGTTGCACCTATTTTAGTCCTTGTTGAACCTGTCAAAGCCCCACAGGCAGCTGTCTATGGACAGTTTCCGATCTCACAAAACCCCAGAATAGGAACTCAACAACAGCAAGAGCAATATTGTAGCATAATAAAAATGGAACTAAAAGAACTTGAAAATCAAAGCAGCAGCAACAACAGTCTCCACTGTCATACATCAGAATATTGTAGATATATCACAAGCGTGTACAAAAAACATCACAATATACTATAGTGAATACATCAAGCTATGGTAAGTTTAGAGCCTATAAAGCTACAATCCAATATCAACGATTAGTTTACATCATTAATAAACTATCAATATTACAATGAACACATGAGTATATTTTATGCAGACATATTTTCAACAGATTCATATCGATTCGCTCCACTTAAAAGTTCAAACACTTCATTTCATCTGCATACTTTGGATCGAGCTACTCACATAGCTTACATAAACCATCACGAAAAAAGAGGCCTTCATCATTTAGACACAAAACCTATATCACTAACTTCTATTTTGTAACTGAACTAGAAAAATTTAACCTAACTTCTATTTTGTAACTGAACTAGAAAAACCACAAATATCAAACCCTAATTTGTAAATTCATCCAATATTGAAACATTAGCCTAAATTCTCTGCATAATCAACTCATTATGCTCAACTAATTGAAGAGAAACTGAATTTTAAGACCAAGCAAAACAAGAATCAATTATAACCTAACCTTGATATATTGCGGCACTGTGTGAAACAGAGTCAACCGAGATAGGGAAGACGACGGTCGGCGGCGACCGTTATGGAAGAGGAGGCGAGGAAGGTGATGGTGGTGGTGGTGGAGCCGCGCGGTGAGGAGCGGCGACTGTTCTTGCTTTGTTCGAATAGAGACTTGGGGATTAATTGCCCAGTACGTGTTATCTGTTTGGCGGTGAGAGAGGTGTGTTTTAATTGATTTAAATTTTGTGAATATCTATTGAAGCGAACAACAAGAAGCCCGCCTTTTTAGAATACTACCTATTGAGGCGGGCAAACTAAAGCCCCCTTCAACAGTATCTGTAGAAGCGAACCTAACAAAAGCCCGCCCCAACCACATGCTTAAACTTTTGACCCGTGTTGACTAAGGGGTTATTGAGGCTCACTTATATATGCCCCCCTCAACAAGGGGGCTACAACAGGGGGTTTTTTCCACTAGTGACATACGAAATTCACTATAAAAACATAAGATTTCGACAATTCTTGACAAAACTGCCGAAAAATCCGGCGAACATAAAATCAAATAATCGCACGAATTTGCAATCAACTACATCCACGAAATTAATCACCCCTTTAATTCATTCCAATTTATATAAAATTTAATCCATGTTAACTATAATTTATTATGGAATTAATTAGAGGCTCGTGACACCACTGTTAGGTTATGAATAATACAACAATATCATTCATGCGGAAAAACCATAATGCCAAAATCCAAATTAATTGCCACATAGTCAATTAGCATAATTTAGGTGACATACAATGTGATGCGTGCCTTCCCTAGCTGCTCCCGAACCGAACAAGAACAAGTCTTTAGAGCCCCAAACGTTGCCCCTCCGTAGTAAGTCCACAGCACGTTCGATCCGCCTTAGGTTCAACCAACTAGGATTTTACTTAAGGTTTTATGTATTCGGGTAGGCTTGTATTATGTTCTCCCTTGAACACAGTGGGAATAAAGAATATGTTTTCAATTCAATTGATGTGTATAATTATGAGGCCCTAGCCTTTTATTTATAGTGTAGGAAATAAAGAATTTGAGTTTTACTAGGAATAGAATTACCAAACCTAATAGGATTGAAATTCTTATTCAATTAGAATTTCAACTATATTTAAACTCTTAATTATTTGAATTCTAGTAAAACTAGGAACACTTAATCCAAGGTTACTTGGGAAATAAGCAATCGGATATTTCTTGGAGCCCAAGACGAACAACCCACGCAGCCACGATGGGCCACGTGTGTGTGTGTGCTGCCTCGGCCCATGCCTCGGCAGGCCTTGCACACGATGCTCGTAGGGTGGCCGTAGCCCATGCGCTGCTGCCTTGCCTCAGGCTTGGCGCGGCACATGAGCTTCTGCCTTGCCGCAGGCTTGGCGCGGCCCATGAGCTTCTGCCTTGCCGCAGGCTTGGCGCGGCCCATGAGCTGCTGCCTTCCTTGCAGCTTGGCGCGGCCCATGAGGTTGCTGCCTTGCTTTTAGCTTAGCGCGGCCCATGGATGCGGCCTTGCTCGCAGGGCGCGGCCCCACGGCTACTGCCTTGCTCGTCGAGCGATGGGTCGGCTCACTTACCGGCTTGTCGCTCGTCGAGCATCCGATTCGTTTTCCGATTCCGAAATTCATTTCCGTTTCAAACAAATATTTACGTTCACGTTAATATTTCCGATTCCGGAAATAATTTTCTTTTCCGACAATATTTCCGATTCCGGTAATATTTCCGTTTCCGGCAATATTTCCGATTCCGGTAATATTTCTATTTCCGATAATATTTTCCGATACGAACCATGTTTCTGTTTCCGACAACATCTACGACTTGGATAATATTTATATTTCCGTCACGAGCCATATTTCTGTTTCCAGCAATATCATCATTTCCGGAGTATTCTTTAATTTGCCTTTTGACGATTTCAGCTCCAACTGGAACCGAGATCCGTCGATTCCGAATGATCATAAATGGAGTACTTAATGAATAATATATTCACACTAGTAGAAAAAACCCTTATTGCAGCGGGCTTTTAGACCCCTGTTGCAGCGTACATCGTATGCTGCAACTGGGGGGCCTGCAACAAGTCTGAACTTGTTGCAGCGTACATGTTCGCTGCAAAAAGTGATTTGTTGCAGCGGGCTTTTAGATGTACGCTGCAACAAGTGCCAAAAAATTGGCAAAATTTTGGACTTGTTGCAGCGTACATATAAAAGCCCGCTGCAACAGACCCAACTTTTTGCAGCGTACATTTATTTGTACGCTGCAACAAGTCTGAATTACTCAATTTTTTGCAGCGTACATTTATTTGTACGCTGCAACAAGTCTGAATTTTTGCGAAATTTTTTTCCTTTGTTGCAGCGTATAACATATATGTACGCTGCAAAAAAGCACTTTTGGCGGGAAAATTCTAATTTTGTTTAGGGATACCTAGAGTGCCTTGCACCAAATATAGAAACCTGTCAAAACAATAATAGAATAACGCAACCTGTATAACAAATATAAAAACAACAACTGGAGTTTTGTATATATCCCAAAACCAAAAGTGCACATACCGATACATTTAAATACATTTACGTTCCAATTTCAACGTACGCATACATTTTAACATAAAAGATTGTTCTATAACATCTAAACCAACACGATCAAGCGCCATCAGGTCAATAATAAATACTTGGTGGTAAAAAACTTCGCCCATTGCTCACGAACCACATCAATTTCCTCACTAGCATAAGGCGCAGTCCTCGGAGTATAGACCTTACAAAAACAAAAAATTGATGGAGCATTAGATCGATTAAATGCAAATGAAATGTCACATTTTAACATTCAAGCAACTAATGACAATGTATTAATAGTCTAGAATACGAATCAATTAGTTACTTAATTACCTCATCTAGCCGGCCTTCATAGTCATGTTGTAACGTGACTATCTCTAACATGAACTTCATAACGTAATAGCCACACTCAGTTCCGCCGATTTGTTGAGCACACTGATTAAGAAACATAATACTTTATCTTGCAAGGCCAATAATTAATAAAAACAAAGCAAAAAGCTAATTAAGAAACATGTTATACCTCTATATGAATGGGTTTACACGACTTAAAACTCGTTTTATTCGGACAATGCCCACCATTGCACTTGTACACTTGGTATGCCCTAGAAAATTAACGAAACATGGGTACTCATGAATATGATTTTGGCTTAGGTTTTTTAAAGACTAATGTAATTTGTAAGCAAAAGAACTTACAAACTCAAGATTCCCCATGCATAATCTGTTCGACGTGGATCTCTAGCAGAATCGAAAATATATACATAACCTCTACGTAGGTCCATCACGTATAAATTCCAATGATTTCTGTATAATTTATAAATGATATATTAAATATTTAATAACAATAATAATTAATATTTTATATGAAACTTATATAATATAACACACTTACTCTTGATTATATGGGATTAAAAACCAATTAGTTAGGTTAGGATTACCCATCTTCTCCT
The DNA here is from genome assembly GCF_020520425.1 of Spinacia oleracea. Classification (NCBI taxonomy): domain Eukaryota; kingdom Viridiplantae; phylum Streptophyta; class Magnoliopsida; order Caryophyllales; family Amaranthaceae; genus Spinacia; species Spinacia oleracea. The sequence goes on from NC_079490.1 coordinate 95,866,277, forward strand.
TTTCAATTTCAGCTTGGAAAATGTTTTTCAAATACATTGTTGGCGCTCCAGGGTCGGCCTTGATTCTAGTGCTTGACATAATCTCGGGACAAATGAACGAAATCCGAGACATTTCAAATGATTTGGCATGATCGTGCAATAAACACCTACAAAATAAACAAGATTACACTATTAAGATCGATAAAGAGAAAAAACTTCAAAGAAATAATAGTTTTATTAACAACAATAAAACATTTAATTACAATATGTAGACTTGGATCGCTGAAATGTTTAAGCACGCCCCGCGAAGGAACTCTCCTATATCAGACGCAGTTATGTATGTTTCTTGATCAAAATCCGAGTGCCAAACTGAGGCCGCCAATGGGATGGTAGTATTATCATATATATCATCAGGCGCCGAAGTCATGATAAACTGCAAGTATTTGCATGACGGGCCAAGACCTTGAATTGCATCGTGTACAAGTCCCGCTTTCTTGCTTTTGGTGGTTGATTCTTGTGTTTTACGATCACAACTACCCACGACCTCTAAGTTGGACTTAGGCTTAGAATTCGACTTCTTTGGATGCGAAAATTCCTATAACAATAGTCAATTAACATTAGTCATATAATAAGAATCAAATGAGTCCTTAGGTTCTTTAGTTCAAAGTTGGGAGCGAAAATGTCATTTTAGCTCAATATATGACCTATAACGACCCAACGAGCCTTAAATGTGCATAAATAGGTTCGAATGAGTTTTAGAAACTTAAAACTATGCATATTAGTCATGTAATAGGATTAAAATGAGTGTTTAGGTTCTTTAGTTCAAAGTTGGGAGCGAAAATGTCATTTTAGCTCTATATATGACCTTTAATGACCCAACGAGCCTTAAATGTGCATAAATAGGTTGGAATGAGTTTTAGAAACTTAAAACTATGCATATTAGTCATGTAATAGGATTAAAATGAGTGTTTAGGTTCTTTAGTTCAAAGTTGGGAGCGGAAATGTCATTTTAGCTCTATATATGACATATAACGACCCAACGAGCCATAAATGTGCATGAATAGGTTCGAATGAGTTTTAGAAACTTAAAACTATGCATATTAGTCATGTAATAAGAATAAAATGAGTCATTAGGTTCTTTAGTTCAAATTTGGGGGCGAAAATGTCATTTTAGCTCAATATATGACCTATAACGACCCAACGAGCCTTAAATGTGCATAAATAGGTTCGAATGAGTTTTAGAAACTTAAAACTATGCATATTAGTCATGTAATAAGAATCAAATGAGTCCTTAGGTTCTTTAGTTCAAAGTTGGGAGCGAAAATGTCATTTTAGGTTAATATATGACCTATAACGACCCAACGAGCCTTAAATGTGCATAATTAGGTTCGAATGAGTTTTAGAAACTTAAAACTATGCATATTAGTCGTGTAATAAGAATCAAATGAGTCCTTAGGTTCTTTAGTTCAAAGTTGGGAGCGAAAATGTCATTTTAGGTTAATATATGACCTATAACGACGCAACGAGCCTTAAATGTGCATAATTAGGTTCGAATGAGTTTTAGAAACTTAAAACTATGCATATTAGTCGTGTAATAAGAATCAAATGAGTCCTTAGGTTCTTTAGTTCAAAGTTGGGAGCGAAAATGTCATTTTAGCTCTATATATGACATATAACGACCCAACGAGCCTTAAATGTGCATGAATAGGTTCGAATGAGTTTTAGAAACTTAAAACTATGCATATTAGTCATGTAATAAGAATAAAATGACATTTCCGCTCCCAACTTTGAACTAAAGAACCTAAACACTCATTTTAATCCTTTTAAATGATTAATATGATTAGTTTTAACTTACCTAGACTCAATCCAATCAATTTATGCCATTTGAGACTTGTTTGGTAGTTATGGTTCATATTTATGCTAATTTAGTCAACTAAGGTCAATTTAGGTCAATTTATTCAACTAAGGTCAATTTAAGCCCGCTCGTTTTGATTTAGGTCATTCTAGCTCAAGATTAGGAGACATGTTAATTAGCGCAACACTAGGAGAAAACGCACAACTCACCAAAAGTAAATACGTGCTTTATTTTCCGATTCTGAGAACTTCTGAAAAGACACAAATCACCGAAAGCTTCTGAAAATTTCTGACTCGGGGATCTCAAGTCATCTGCACAGAAAGTTAGAAAACTTTGGTCAGGAACAAAAGTAAGATGTGGAAGTACAGTAAGAATTAAAGAAAGCTAGAAAAGTATAATCATGAACACAATGGAAGTATAAAATAAGAATTAAAGATGTGGAAGTACAAACTACACCTTCCTAAATGCTAGAAAAGATACATTTAATCTGATATTCAGTTAGCTAGAATTACCTATTCCCAGAAGCCAACTCATCTTATTCATTTACGGTTTACAACCCAAATTCCTTCCCTATGATCTGTACGCATATGATTAGTATTATTTGCATCTTCCTCCTCCGGTAACGGTTGAACAGCCGTTGGTAACAGGGGTGTTTCATCGTACTTGTCATACTCATCTTCATCCACAACATCATCAATACCCAGAATATTTCTCTTGCCTTGGGCAACTGCACGCCATATAGGATCAACATTGTCTACCACATAGAAAATTTGCTTAGCTTGTGATGCTAGAATGAATGGCTCGTCACTATCACTTAATCGATCAAAGTTAACCAATGTTAAACCAGGAAAAATTTCATCTTGTTTCACCCCATTATGGTTGTTGGCCCACTTGCACCGGAATACAGGGATCGTAAATTTGTTGTAATCAAGCTCCCATATTTCTTCGATAACACCATAATATGATTGTGTCGCATCAACCGGTCTTCTATCCTTGGCGCTTGCATAGACCCTAGATGCTGCAACACACTCTTTTCATCTTGTCTTCTAGTGTAGAATGTGAACCCATTGATATCATACCCTTCATAAGACAGAACACATAGTCGAGGACCTCGAGCTAACCACTGGACCATTTCAGAAACATCTAGATTTTTTTTCATTTCCTCGGCTACTTCCTTCTTAAACCAATCAACAAATGTGCGATTATGTTCTTGCATCAACGCTCTTTCCTTCAACTTAGGATTCTTTTGTTGCAATTCTAGCAAATGCTTATCTATGTAAGGATTGACCTCGGTAAGATGCTGCAACACACAAAGATGTGCCTTATTCTTCCTTTCAGATAGAGGCGAGATCACATTTTTACCAATTACCCCATGCCCTTCAAGCCTCCCTGCATGACGAGATTTTGGAAGACCTATTTGCTCAAGCCTTGTTAAGAATTCAGCTACATATTGAGATATCTCTTCCTCAAGGACTCCCCGAATGATACTACCCTCCGGCCTTGCCCGATTCTTTGTTTTGTCCTTTAAATGCCCAAAAAATCTCTCAAAAGGATACATCCATCTTAAGAACACCGGACCACATAACTTGATTTCTCGAACTAAATGGACAATTAAGTGCACCATAATATCAAAGAAAGATGGTGGAAAGTACATTTCAAATCGACACAAAGTTTCAACAATATCATTGTGCAAAGAATCTAATTTCTCCGGATCAATCACTTTAGCACATATAGAATTGAAAAACACACAAAGTTTTGTTATAACATGTCTCACGTGTTTCGGCAATATCCCACGAAGTGCAATTGGCAAAAACACATTAATCATTACATGGCAATCATGAGACTTCATACCAACCAACCTAAGGTCCGAGAGAGATACTAGGCGCTTTACATTCGACGAATATCCCGAGGGAACCTTAATTCCATGTAAGCACTCACAAAACTGCTTCTTCTCCTTTCTTGACATTGTGTAACACGCTGGAGGCAGATAAGTCTTAGTACCACCCGCACCAGATTTTTCAACAGGCCACAAATCTGGTCGAATATTCCTCTTTTTCATATCTTTCCGCACATTCTCATTGTCCTTAGTCTTTCCAGGCATGTTTAGCAAAGTCCCAATGATAGCATCGCACACATTTTTCTCAATGTGCATTACATCGAGACAATGCCTAACCGACAAATCTCTCCAGTAGGGAAGATCCCATAATGGAGATACTTTCTTCCACAAAACACCCTTTTTAGACTTGGACTTGTAGCACTTGCCGTATTTGGTTTCAACATTTTTTATTCGTTCATAAACCTGTGATCCTGTCAAAGGCGTACGAGCTACTCTTTCCTCGGTGAACCCATTGAATTCTTTCTTCTTCTTACGATAAGGGTGATATCGACTGAGGTGCTTCCTGAAATCTGGGTAAACATTTTTCTTGAAATTATGCAACCATGTGGGCTTCATGTCCTCTTCACATATAGGGCATGCTTGTTCTCCTTTGGTTTTGTATCCAGACAAGTTTCCATATGCCGGAAAATCATTTATGGTACAAAAAACCATAGCTCGCAATGTAAAGCTTGAATTGGTGTGTGCATCGAACATTGAAACACCTTCATTCCACAATAATTTCAAATCATCTATGAGTGGAGCCAGGTACACATCTATGTCATTTCCAGGTTGCTTAGGCCCCGAGATGAGGAGTGATAACATGATATGCTTCCGCTTCATACACAGCCATGGAGGAAGATTATAAATTGCTAGAAGAACCGGCCATGTGCTATGTTGACTGCTTAGAGTTCCATATGGATTCACACCATCTGCACATAAAGCAAGCCTTAGATTTCTAACCTCCTTACCAAATTCAGGATATTTCTTATCAATATTTCTCCATTGAACAGAATCTGCAGGATGTCGAAGGAGTCCATCTTTCTTCCTCACTTCCGCATGCCACCTTAAGTTTTTTGCTTGTTTCTTCAATGAAAACATACGCTCAAACCTAGGTATGATTGGAAGATACCACAAAGACTTAGCAGGCGGGCCCCTCTTAGCTGAATTTGCCCCTTTGCGTTTGTAACGAGATGCGCCGCATGTTGGACACTCATCCAAATGTTCATGCTCTTTTCTGTAAAGGATACAATCATTTGGGCAAGCATCTATCTTGTCGACCTCTAAGCCTAAGGGACACATCAATTTCCTGGCATAATAGGTAGAGGTGGGGATATCATTCCCTTCTGGAAAAAATTCACCTACCCACTCCAATAAGGTGTCAAAGTGTTCATCTCTCCAACCACCTTTACATTTGAGGTTGTAAAGTATTGACACACATTCCAACTTGCTGAATTTTGTACAACCGGGATACAATGGAGTTTCAGCAGCCTTTGATACTTGTTCGAACATCTGAGGTCGTTCGTCCAAGTGATCTTTCAGCCCATCCATCATCTCATTTATTTCATCATCTTCTTCCTCATCATCATCCGTCTCATTATTCTCATAAATATCATCATCACTCTCATTACTCTGAACATCAAATTCATGGACACTAGAACTTGGACGATCAGGTATTGTTTCACCATGCCAAAACCAAACATGGTAATCTTGCTTAAACCCACGGCGAAATAAATGATCCTCAATTTCATCAATGTCACCTAACCGCTTGATATTGTTACAATCACGGCAGGGACAATAGATTTTTTCGGCTTTTGTACTCCGTTGGTGTGCTAAAGCACATCTAATGAACTCTGCGACCCCACTCAAGTATTCTGCCGTAGTATGGTCACCATACATCCAACGACGACTCATTACTAATAACAACAACAAAAGGTTCCACACATAAACACATATATTAAGAAGTCACAAAATCATTAAGAAGTTCCGCAAATCTTTGGTTACATCATTTAAGTTTATCAATGCTTCACTGAAGTGATATTAGAAGTCCAAAAACAGTCCTAATAAGTAAAATGGAATGGATACTTAAGCATAGAATACTAATGTACATGTTTTATTATTACACTTACTATACTTATCCAAATTTTATTTATCGTAAAAAAGATATGCACTTACTGTACTATTGATTTCAACTTTCAAAAGAGGAAAAGAGAAATTTTATGAAGATAATTAGATATATCAATACCTTATGCAATTGTTGAAATTCGAACAAGCACGATGATAGATTATGCTGGCAGTACGATCATCGCCCCTCTCTTCAACCATATGCGTATCTACCCATCTTCACAATTAACTGCAAATTAAAGAAATAATTGAAAAACAGCCAAAAAAATCAAAATAAAAACGAAAATCAAAACGAAAATCAAAACGAAAATCAAAACGAAAATCAAAACGAAAATAGTTCGAGGGCCAAATTCAGATATTTCTCATAGAATGCATGTAACAGGAAATTAACTATCTACCACATCACCACGTAGCAATCACATTATTCAAGTTATTGGCATTAACGCAGCATTCAAGTGCGGAACTAAGTGCTTACGTAACCTCGGGGAAGGAAGAAGGTCTTGGGTTTACAACGACCACTTAATGGTTTTGACTCACAACTGACTTGAGGTAAACTTGAGTCAAGCAGCCATCCCATATCGTCTGTACACAAAGGTTTGAGATCTTAAAACAGAATTTTAACCCAGATGGTTGGATAACAGAGATTATTTTGTAAGGTCCTGCAAATGAAGAGTTCCCCTTCCCAACTCTACCAAGAAGACGGGTGAATACTGATGTTTTTGAAGGGCCTGATACTATTGATCTAAGTGATGTATTCAACACTTTGAGCATACTTGGAAATTAAAAAAATTAAAAAAAAAAAAGGTAATCCAAAAGCCTCTTGGAAATCAGCAAAATAACATCCAAACAACAGTCTGAAGGGGTGAGTAGCAGTCAGCAACAGCCTTAGGCCATTCCCCATTACTTGTTATGAGCAAGCTTAAATAGTGGCTGTGTGCTTTTTAAAGAAATAGATCTATACTCGGAAACATAGCAATCCCCATTTACTTCGTTGGGTCGTTAAGTTTCAAAAACGAAAATCAAAACGAAAATCAAAACGAAAATCAAAAACGAAAATCAAAAACAATAATCAAAACGAAAATCAAAAACTAAAATTGAACCCTAATCTGAAAACGAAAATAAAAAACGAAAATAAAAATTGAACACACCATACCACCGGAACCACGACGCCGAGCAACCACCGGAACCACGACGCGACGGGGAGATGCTGAACCACGGAACCAAGACAGCGACGCAGGGCTGAACCACGGAACCACGGAACCAAGACAGCGACGCAGGGCTGAACCACGACGCGACGGGGAGATGAGCAACCAACGGAACCAAGACAGCGACGCAGGGCAGAGCAACTCTTGGGTTCGACGGCGACGCGAGCTGAGTTCGACGGCGACCTTGGATATTTGTTTAAGGGAAAAGGCTTGGAGCTATAGCAGAGAAGGAACAGAGATTGAGCGCGGTTTGTACGTTGCAACTAGGAAAGTAAAAATTTTAATTTGAAACGCGGACTTGTTGCAGCGGGCATTAACATGTACGCTGCAATAACTACGGGTTGTTGCTGCGGGCTTTTATTTTGTACGCTGCAACAAACACATTTGTTGCGAACAACTAAAATGTACGCTGCGATAACCCTTTAAAGGGTTTGACCCGCGTTGACCGACTGGTTGTTGAAGCGTATTTATACTTGTACGCTGCAACAAGGGGGCTGCAACAGGGGTTTTTTCTACTAGTGTCACTTAAATACTTGATCCGTTCACGTACTATTTGTGTGACCCTACGGGTTCAGTCAAGAGTAAGTTGTGGATTAATATCATTAATTCCACTTGAACTGAAGCGGCCTCTAGCCTGACATGCAGTTCACTTGATCTCACTGAATTATTAACTTGTTAATTAATACTGAACCGCATTTATTAGACTTAGCAGTAAATGCATACTTGGACCAAGGGCATTATTTCCTTCAGCGGAGATCCTGAAATATCTGCCAACTCTCGAATATCGACCTCACTTTTCAAACAAAAACCGAAAATATATATCTTTGCAACTCCAAGCAGCAAACTTCATCATTGAGGATGGTATTCTATATAAAAGGGCCCCTGAAGGCCTCAATATCTGATGTATTAATAAGCATGAAGCACAAAGTTTCATGGAAAATGTGCAAGCTTGAGTGTGCGGTACTCATATGAATGGTAGAATTTTAGCTCTTAAGATCACGAGATCTCGGTATTAACGGACCAACTCGAACGGGACTGTCACTTCTTTTTCAGAAAGTATTCCACCTGTCAAAAGTGCGTTGAAGCACATTCCACTATCTTTACTATATTCGCACTCTTCACCTTGGCCTTTCTCAGCATGGGTTATTGACGTTATCAATAAAGTCACTCCAATAGGCATTGGGGGTCATGTGTTCGTACTTGCTGCAATTGACTACTTCACCAAATTGGTTGAAGCTAGTTCTTTCAAACTGCTCACTATGGGGGTATTGAACATCAATCCGTACTTTGACCAACACAACTCCATTTTTCCTAGTCTATGGAATGGAAGTCGTACAACCAATCGAGCTTGAGCTATCTTATCTGAGAATAGTTCTTGAAATCAAAATCCCAGAACCCATGGGTACAAGCCAGGTGCAATATGCTAATCCTCCTAGATGAACGACGACTCCAGACAACTAATCATGTTCAAGTATATCAACGTCGAGTTGCCGGACACTTCAACAAGAAAGTCAGAACCCGCGACATCAAAGAAGGCGAGCTTATCCTGAAAGTCCTTCACAAAAGTGTAATGGATCCAAGAGAGGAATTAAGATCCAACTGGGATGGACCATACATTGTCAAGAAAATCCTCTCCGGGGGAGCAATCAAGCTAACAAACGTTCTTTGACAAACTTAGAACAACTCCAGAAGTTCAATGTCTGATTCAAAATCGTTACAAAAGCCCTGTATCAAGAGCTACTTACGACTTTATTCCTTAACAAGATACGTTGGCAACCTCATTCTGAGGCCTGACCATCTTAATATTCAAAAAATTAAAGTCCCCTCAATTAAGGTATTCTAAAATTAATCAATCTTCAAATAAATTTTCAAAGTACAAACATTTGAACTTGCAATTTATTTGATATTGATGCTCTTATTCCAAATGTGCAATAATTTCAAGAAAAAGCGTATTTATGAGGAGTTTGGCACAATGTTCAAATGCGAGTAAGTGATGGATTTTTTATCATAAACTTCACTTCGAATAGTTCAAATTGCTCTAAAGCCTTAAATCAAAAGCTAATTCCATAACAAGATCAGAATCAAGTGAAGCAAAGTCATTTCAAGCCTTTTCACTTCCCCAAACACATTCTAAACACACTTCTAAACACATTTCTAAACACATTTCTAAGCACACTCTTCAAACACTCTTCTCAAAACAAAAATCAAGACCTTCTAAAAGGAACCATCTCAAGGTTTGGTGATCATACACTAAAGCCTTGGCGCCTTGGGTAGTTTTCCCTTACCCTTCTTGCAATCATCAACATCACTCTCTTCCTTGCCCAAGCATCGGGAGAAAGGCAAAAAAATCTTACCAATGCAGGAAGATGAGGAGCACACTTTAGATCCCAGACAGTCATGAACCGAATGGACCTTTCTCTCATCACTTCCTTCAAGATTTGTTGATGCATGTCGCCAAGCCTTGGTCTCTTTGCCTTTCTTGGACTCGAAGAGAAGAGCATACCTCTGGTATTGGCCTTTCATCCATACAACATATCTGGCAGTGAGTATAGTAGGATTCGATGGAATCCGCACATTCAAAAGAGGTTTGGAAGCCCAGTGCCTTCCCACGCAATTTGAGCAGGCCAAAATTCATCAAGGTATGTGTGAGGGTGTCGATTTTTCCCTCTTCTGGATGTGGCAAGCATATTAAGTAAATAGGGACTAACTGTGGGCGTTAGCCTCTTTTTACTAGTCTTTTAAAAGTTTCCATTCAGTTTAAAAAAACTAACAAAACCCGGTTATCGTGACATGCTTGGAGTGCAAAAATGTGTGATTCACGACGCCCATAGATTCCCTTATGATCCCTGGTGTGGAAATCCCTCAACGTAACATCCAGCGGAGCAGAGATTGAGAGTTCGGGGGACGTTTACTAATACGGGGAGTTCCCAACATTAGCCCATGCGGCGCGGTCCTTACTATTTCAATTGTGACGATGATGGGACATGCGTTATGCTACATTACTACTCTTGATTGATTTTAATGCACAGATATTTACTAAACAGATGTCAAAAGATGATTTAGATTGATTAAAGGGGCTTAACAATAAACCAGTTTGTCCAAGTATTATCTGATTTAGGCGTGAACAATATAACATATTAAAGTTAGCAGATTTATGTGGTGGGGAAAGCAATAAAAATATAATTCATGTTACAACAAAGCGTAGGCTTTACTGCGATTCTAAGGAACACTTACCACTCGCCTTAGCAGAGCCTCCTTTTAGCTTTTAGAACAACCTTTATATTGACTTTTAGATTTTGATATTTTCTTTAATTCAGGCAGAGTTTCCTTTTAGATTACTTGGTTTTGGCTTATCAATTGGCTAGAATCTCGGTAGTAATTGGGATGGTTTGAATACTTGTATGCACATAGTTCTACTTAACAAGAGTTAATACGTCATAACTGTTACGAATACGGGGCGGGACGTCAACAGAAACTTAGTATGTTAGAGAGGAAAGAGAGAATTCAGAATATCAAAGGAGTGAGACTGAATTGATGATTGAAAACGGGGTGCAAAAGGGCTATATTTATAGAGTAGGTAGTCGAAATAATATAGATTTTTGAAAAGCTTGAACGCCGGAAAAAAGTAGCGCTCAACATGTGAGCGCTGGAAATTTCCAGCCCTCGAAATAGTAGCGCTAGAATTTTCTAGCGCTCATAAGATAGAATTTGAAGAATTTGAGTTCCTGTCAGAATCAATATCAAGCGTTAGAAAAAAGCAGTGCTCAAATTGGAGCGCTAGAATATTCCAGCGCTGCTTTACCAGCGCTGTAAATTTCCAGCGTTGTAAATTTCCAGCGCAGGCAGATCTGCGGATTTTCAGAAAACTCGACCTTTAACAGCTCATAACTTCTTCATAAGAACTCGGATTCTTGAAACTAATATCTTGTTGGAAAGCTACAGAATCGAGATTTCCGATGCTGCCAAAGTGTTATGGCCCAAAGAGTGGAGGTCGGTCCATTTTAGCGAAGCCCAAGTAAAAGCCTTATAACTTATTCGTTTTCAATCGGATTTGGGCTTATGATAAGTCTTTGGAAAGCTTATTCCAAGGCCTATACAATAATGTGATGTGCATGATCCAAATAATAATTTATAAGACGGACTTTGACTTCGTAAGGTAGTGTTTATTTGCTAAATGGGCTAAAGAGCATATTCTAGGCTCTCGTAAGCATTTTAAGTAACTTGGGTTAACATTTACATGTATTGTGCCCAATAAGTTGAGTTTGAGAAGTGTTATTGTTTGATCTATGTTATTTCTAAATCCTAAAGGCAAGCACTAGAACATTGTGGCGTGTACAGGTGTGCTGTAATGCGGACAATCATATTCTATATTTCAATTTATGCAACCATATATTAAGCCGTATCGAAACACAAATATGATTAAATATGTGTCCAATCTATTTCAGGAAGCTTTCTATTTGTGGAAGTTTACTATATTTAACAGGTTTTGCTCCGGATGGTCTCTTCAGTCAGTCGAGAGTCGTTCTTTTAGCTAATCAGAGTGCATTCTTGGCGAGCGGGTTATAGTTTCATCATTGAACACACCGTGTCGGGCCTAGGGACAAATGTAGACATCTACAGTTAGCCCCCACTTTTATCGTGTCTGAGCAAGACGATGATCAAAATATTGGTAGGCGGGATGCGTCTGGGACTTAGCTTGGTTGAAACTAAGTCTTAGCGAAGGTCTCACGAGCCCCCGAGTGATAACATTTGACCGAAGGGTCATCACTGGAAATGCCAATAGTTCCCTCGCAAGTCATTGGGAACATATCGACTTGAACGGTCCTCTTACAGAGTCATTGGAGACGTTCGACTTTGATGGATAGAGCTTTTTGAAAACGGATACTTAACTTTGGCTTCTTCAGGAATGAAGTGACATATTTTAAGAAAAGGAATGAATAAACCTTAAAACTTTGACATTCAGGGAATGGCATGAAATTTTTTTTAGAGAAGGAATGAATAAACCTTAAAACTTTGACATTCAGAGAATGGCGTGACATTTTTTAGAAAAGGAATGAATAAACCTTAAAACTTCGACATTCAGAGAATGGCGTGACATTTTTTAGAAAAGGAATGAATAAAAATTAAAACTTCGCAAAATATCTTATTTTAAAAAAAATGCGCAGTTTTTGGAAAACAAGTCTTATCATTTATTATTATTTTCTTTGAGTAAAATAACCATACCTAGGTGGGCGACGACGGTTTCGGACACAGTGGCCTGCTAGTGGGCCACTGAATATGGGGATTTGAAAAAATCGTTACTTCTTCGCGGGAAACCAAAACGGAAGAAATATAAGCGGTTTGTTTGATAAAACTTGGGCTGAATGGCCCGACATTTTGTCGGGAGAGGATAAACGTGCGCTGGAATTTTCCAAGTCGTGTATTCTTTATATACGGGCACCAGCGGTAGTTTCTTTGCTATCTACACGAGGATTTAGGTGGAACCGGCCGAATAAGAGTGACGTTTGAAGAGATTGAGTTTTACGTGAAACAACTAGCAGTGCTAGAATATTATAGCGCTTTGATCAGGAGCGCTTATTATTTCCCGGTGCTAGCTAGATGGGCGCCAAACATTATTCATGTTGAGCCATTGAAAACTTTATCTTTACCGTGATTAGGTGAGAACCAAACTATAGCGCCAGAACTTCCTGGCGCTGGCTTTGGTGTACTGGAATATGAATGGCGCATGTATGCCTAGCGCTAGAAATATCTAGCTCTGGTGTTTTACTTCCATTTTTCCAGAATTTTCCGGTTTTATTCAGAATCTTATGTCTCATTCACAGTTTTATCTCTCTTAAGGATATCGGTTGGAGTGCAACCTTTATCTTTCCTCAAGGATTAATTGTAGTGCAATGTAATCACTTTGAATATTCTTCTTGTACGGTTACTATTGTTAGTAGATGTTTATGTATGGAAGCTACTCTAAGTGGCAGTTACTAAAAGCGAAAATATAGGCTTCAGGATCTCGTTAGCTATTTCGTTGTTTGTTCATCGTGATTTCGCATTTTCTCTTAACTCTTGCTGCCCATTTTTCTCGGATTTGGCTGACGTCTTTACCAAATTCGTTCCCAAGTCACTGGATCTCTAGTATGCAAGTAATTCAGATTTTGCTTGAGTCTTTGGTTTAATTTCGAGTAAAGTTCGCGTAGAAGTTTATGCTCAAATTGATTTGGGATTTCTTGATTTTTCCCAATTTCTTGCAATAGTTTGCTTGCATGCGATGCTTACAACATGTGTAAGTATCTTAGCATGTTGATTTTCACAAGTTCGGTAATTTTGGGCTTGCTCAAAATTAGCACCAAGTGTGCTTCTGAATTGATGTCGTGACACAATGTAGGTGTTCTTGGCTTGTTGCTTGCGGTTTACATGGTCTATGCATGAATTTTCGCTTTGCAGTTGTTTTGATCACTTTGCAGGTATGTGTTTCGCTACTGATTTGAATTTAGCAGAATGTTCGTACTCAGGGAATAAAATTGTTTGACTCCGCCAAGTAAGACAAACCTGTTATAAATTTGAATACTTGGAACTTAGAAATAGTATGTGCTAATAGTTGGGTCGAGGTGTGATGCCTCCGTACTTTTAGAAATGCTAATCTGTAGATTGTTCTTTCCGGCCTTAGTTGCGGGAGATATTTGGGACTACGAGTCCTACTGAGGTAAGTGTATGGATTTGCTTACTTTGTATCGTCTCGTTTCATGCGAGATTTTAACTGTCCGTTTTGGCTTTTGTTCAATGTCGTAGATGCAAAGGGCGTCAGTAAGATGCGGCGCTATGAGGGGTATGCCTCATGGGTACTTGAGGTTTGCAGAGAGGATTTGCCGTGTGTGCCCAATTCTTGTAGAGGAATCAGGGTTCCAGCCGCCCGAGTGTTTACCTTTGCTTGCGTTGGAAATTTTCTTATGGCTCTTCATTATCCTCTAAAGCAATGGTTAAACTGTACGAACAAATATGTGTAGAGTGATTATCCTGCATAATCGATGCAGCTGGATGACCGGAGTTCTCATGAGCCCGCGATGTTTATTGCCCTATTAGTCTGGAGCAACTTTTAAGTTCTAAGTAGTTAACCTTGGTTAGAGTTGAGATAAAGGGATTATCAAATTAAGGTTCATTTTATGCAAATGAACACTAGGATTTGCTCCCTATGACATATGTGTAGCATTAGCATCGAGAATTTGCGATAAAATCGGCAATCGGAGTAGTTTTGAGGTGTTTTCTCCAAGCACCCAAGCATAGCTACGGGATTAGCTTCGTGCTATGACGCTTGGCATATGTATTTCATGTTCGTGATGTCCAGGATAAACATAAATCGTCTGGCTACTAATAGTGCATGAACCGTTCGAAGCATACTCGTTTAATGCAAGGTATGTTCAAAGAACGAGTAGTAATCTCTACTTGTCTTTTTTCTTTGTAGGTGCCGTGTTAGGCGACAGAGCCATGGTCAAGGTGGTCAATAAGTTGAAGTTTGCCCGGACCAAGGCTCGAGTGACTCTTTTTAGCCAGAGTGAGGCTTCAACCTGTACTTGAAGAAACAGACATAAAATGACAGCATACACAACTTCGGTTTAAGGTCAACAACGTCTCTTTTGCGTCTTTAGAGCTTTTACGTCTGTAGAAAGATATTAGTTAGAGATTGCAGATTCGGTGCCAAATTACTCGCAATGAGGAAGTCTTGTATGTCCAATCGGTTGTTAAGGAAGACACCGGACGTGTTGGCTAAGCTAGCCCCCAGTATAAAGCAGAGCAATGTTTTCGCCTCTTTTGGACTAAACAGGGAAGGTGCATCCAGACTCGATTGCTTAACAAGGGAATGAACAGACAGACTAAGATAGAAGACATATCCAACTAGTTTTCGAAAATATGAGATTTTGAAAATAGAAAGGAAGAGGTACGGTCCTTATTTAAAAAAACACATTTGAGAATGTTCAAGGAAGTCATTTGACAGTGCGGTCACATGGTTTTGCATAGTCTGAAATCAAACAGTCTCTTTTTATTGTGTCGGATGCGGAAGCTTTCACTTGGGCTGTTGGTTGTAGTGCTTGTAAGAAATATCGGTTGCTTGATTCATGATGAAGTTTTGATGCTCAAAGTTCAAGAAGGTGAAGGATATTATTTCATGAAGAGATGTTAAAGGATAATAAGGATAGTAAGTGCTATCCTATGCTGTTTACGAAAAAGGCTTGATTGTCTTGCTTAGTATTTGTTGGGAATGTTTAAGAAGACGTAGATGCGTCTTTTATTTATGTATTCGAATGGCAGGAAACAAGTTAATTTAGGAAGTGAATTCTTCCTTTTGGAAGTTTTTCCTAAAGCGACGAGTTGCTTCTATTTTTGGAAAAGTAATTAGGTTGATAATGGAATCGTGTGCCTAATTAACAAGACTTTTAGCACTTTTGCATTTAATGACTTGAGTTGAATATTATGTATCCTGTTTTAGTCACTTTTAGCCGGAGTGGACTGAGTTCGTTTTGTTCAGAATAGATGTCCATAATGAATTTGGACTAAAGTGGCCACGCCATTAGGGGTCGCATACGTATCCAGGTTGGAATCAGGCCTTACGTAGTTCTGGTTTTTTATTTTGAGTATTCTTTGTATTATAAATTCACCTTGAATTGCTTAAAGTTGCATAAAAATAATCGGATTGTGTGTGGATGTACCCCGCAAGTGTTCGAATTTTTCTGTAAAAGTGCAGTAAAGATTCTGAAGACTTAAGCACAGGCGTTGGAAAAGATCCAGCGCACAGCTTGCATGCGCATTAATTTATTAGCGCTTGGCGGTTGGTATGCTCGGTTATCACAGGACTCAATTTATTTTTACGTTTCCTTTTCTGGTTGATTTCGCAAATTTGATTAACTTCTTATTACCGAGTAATTGGTGATTTGTTTTCAGGTATTCCTGAGTGGGAATTTCTCTTTTATTTTTTTGCGCTGTAAGAAAGACTTATGTTTATTACTTCATCTCAAGGAGGGCTTTTCCGGGGTTGTAACATGGTTAAGCTTTGGGTAAAAAAAATGGTTAAGGCTCAAAATTTCCCACTATATCCTGAGTTAAATTGACAATTGGGCTTAATGTTTAACCTTGTTTGATCTTGGCAGAACTTCGTCACTGTTTACTCTTCATATTTCATTTTTTTGGACTTTTGGGTTGACCGGTTACTTCACTGTATACTTGGATTCTTTCTTTTCAACGGTCTTTGATGTGTAGTCCTTTTAATTTGATTAGCTCCTTCTTTCAGTCTATTTTATTCTCATAGTATACTCCCATCCCAAGGTTCGGATAGTGTGGGTTGAATAGAAAGGCTCCTTCAGACGAGGTTCAACATGGCTAACAATAAAGTGGTTCAATGTATCTTGGTCAAGGGAAAGGACATTTTCAAAGGTTGTACGTTGCCTCTTGTGTTGGTGAATTATATCTTTTAGAAATCGTTAAGGTGGACTGAATGAGTCCCCAGCTGTTGGTCCTGAGATGGATCTTTTCTTTTTTCTATTTTTTTTGAAGTTAATGGGCTATGTTGGGCCCAGGTGAATGATTATTTGCGAACTCCTTTATGTAAATTGCAGAATAAGTTTTGCCAATTGTCTCGTGCATCGAATAATTTGCCTTTTGTTTGTTAATTGCTTTTGAAACTGTTATGGTAAGACAATCGAGGATGTACTTTAAAAGCAATTTTATTGGTTTTGGATGAAAGTACATGATAATAAGGCTTTGACAGAAACTTAGCCTTTTTATTCTATTTTAGGAACGAAATGAAAGGGAGAATGATGTAGAATTAGTTTGTAGTGCTATATTCTAAGTCTGAGCGTCTTTAAACTTTGAATCTACATCTTCGAGCTTTGGATGATCTTTTGTCTTCAGCAGCCGACAGTTTTGTTTGTAGCTTCGTATTTCTAGTCCAGGAGAGATTTGTTTATGAGTCTGTCATTCTGAACATTCTGGTGGTGGAATGTTTGATATGGAAGAGGGTAAGTATGCCATAATTGTCCCAAGTTTTGTTCAGTGCTAAAGGAATGCTATGAGAAGTCAATTAAGTTTTAAACATTGAAGGTGAACGTTTAATCTTAATTGAGTATACTGCTCTCAACTTTATATCTTACATGGGAAGGGTCAACACCCCGTCCTCAATTAGATCTTGTATTGCATTCTATAAGTGCCAACACTGGTGGATAGGATAGCCTTTTCCCTGATGATACTCGAAATATGAGTTAGGGTCCCAATACTTATTTTTAACACGAAAGTCTAGGGTGGGACCTATTGGACATAGTATTCCTCGAGTTTTGAGTTTTGCAAGCATTTTTGTGTACGACTCGCCTACCGAAGTGAATTTTCTGCCTTTAATCCACCTTTTAGCCCTTTTCGGTTGACAAGCAAATTCATTAATTGTATTTGGTTTTTTGAAAAGGGGACTTTGTCTCATTAAGAGGTTAGTTCAATTATCCTTTGGCGGTCAACTGTTTTGGGAGTGGGGTGCTCCGGAGTGTTGTAACCTATTCGGCGGATTAGGCAATTGAGACGATTACTTGGACCGTGCTCACATTGATGAATTTGCTTGTGTATTTCTTCTAAGGTGATGAGGCGAGAAGTAAGCTCTTCAAGAGTAATCTTTATTAGATGGATTCGCTCTTAGATGGTACTCATGTTCAGATTACAAAAGAGAGCGGATTCGACGAGGATTTCTCTGATTGATTGGAGTTTGTGTTGCCGAGCGACCGTTCCTTGAATTATGTTCGAATTAGTTAGGACCCTTAGAGGAGAATTAATGAATTGTTTTGGAAAACTAGAAAGAAAGAAAAATTATTTTGAAAAGTTGGATATGACCACCTAGTTCTTGATTAAATGTTGACAGATTAGCGCTACCAGCAAGTTCAGAGGATAAGAAATGCTTGATCAATCTGAGTGGCAACCTGAGTATTTGGAGGTTTGGGTTGCCAACCTTAAAGGTAACCCCCTTTTTTTTTACTGAGTATTAGGCTGAATAAATAGGTTGCTCTAAATCTAGATGATTAGAAATTTGGTCATCATGATCATTTCTACATTTAATCAAAATAACAAATCGGGTAAGGGGCCAAACTTGTATTTTGGGAAGTAATTTCGTGTCTATTAGTCAAGTGAGAGTTATAGTGCTCTCATGGTCTATATTTTTAAGATCTAGGGGATTTGAACATAATGCAATAATCGCTTTAATTTATTAATTTCGAGGTATGGAATAGCTTTTATAATCCTTTTAGATGGTGAATGCCATCTACAAAAAACTTACTAATTATTTGGGATATGTTAGTACGATATTTCGGACGACTCGAACTCAAAGGTTGGGCGTGGGTTTGACTCAAAACACAAAAACGGATTTTGACAAAATTTCTTGACTGCAACAGCTATACATTTTGATCTGCTAACTGTTTTGGGCTGAAACTGACTCTGGATGATGGACTAAGGTTAGACCTACGGATTGATAGATTATCGGTCTCACAGTTCTTTGTTAAACTATTTTTATGACTGTTTTAATGTTTTTACTTTTTGCTATACTGGTTTGACTTAAGTTACGAGATGTGGATTAAGGGAATTGTCCTAGGTGTAAGTGGATTCTAGGCGAAGGACTCTAAGTGTGTGGAGATTCTATAGAGTGTTATTTTAGGTGAATCATGACTATACGGTAGGCTTTAACTTGGTTTAGACTCTTAGGAAAAAAAATTGGTTAAGACTTTAGGTGGACTTAGACTAGGTGATCTTAGACTTAAATTAACATGATGAACTCAAGGGGTGACAGACTTGGCTAAGGTTTTTGACTCAAGGGATGACAGACTTGGCTAAGGTTTTTGACTCGACTTGATTCGTCCTTTTCCTCGAATATTATTAAGCGATTATAACGAGCAATTTGGTTTGAATCCATTTTATCAACTGATTTTAGAAAACAGACTCTTTTTTCTTTTTTAGAAATCTTTTCTTTTAGTGAACGTCAAAGGTTATTTTAGCATGAACGGTAGTACTTTACGAATCGGTTTTATTTTAAGTTAGGCCAGAGTACGCGAAAATTGTCAAAGATGAAGCCAGCTACGCTTGAATATTTCAGCGCTCAAATTTGCAGCGTTGAAATTTTCTACCGCTTCCCTGTAGAGCGCTGGGTGCAGGAAATTGTGTAGATTTTTCCTTTTAGTAAGTTTTACTTTGTGGCTTGAACTTTACCAAATTGGACCCTCCGTTAGAGCGTCCGTGCGCTCAAACATTCAGCATTCCGACGCAAATGATATGTAATTTGCGCGTACTGGCCTTTGGGTGGGATTTGGTAAAAGCTAATGCGGATTTTCGTTTAATTTGGACTTAAGGGGACTTCAATTCCGTGGAAATACCTTCGGCGCAGTTTTGAATATGCATTCCGGAGTGGGTAATTTCAGCCAGGCATACGTAGTGCTTTAGGGCAAATGCGTGTTTTGGTCTTAAGAATTTGTTGCACGATGGACTGGGTTCCGAATTTTCAAATTCTTGTAATTGTGCAGGTACCGTCGTACAAAGAATGGTCTTGATTGCAGAACATCTTGACCGTTCTTTGTCCCTATTCGAAAACTTTGACTTTCGCTTTCCTAGCCGGACGCTCAGTCAAAGTGGGGGATTCTGTAGACACCTAAATCGTGTATCCCCTATGGGACGATGACGATACTATTATCCTTGTTAGGTGGTTGGTACAACTCCTTGCGGAAGTCCCAATTGCTAAAACACATTCCAAAGTCCAAGATCCAAAATCCAAAATCCAATTCCCGAGACCATTCCCATTACGGAACTCGGTACAAAATTAAATTTCCAAAAATTAATTTCAAAATCCAAACACAATCTCACCCAATGGACCTCTCCATTTTCTTTACAAGGTATTTTCCAATCAAAATGACACTAAGAAATCCAAATTCGGGCGCCGACCCACAAAACCGAGCAAGCCGTGCCTCGTCCCGAAAAACCGAATTCAAAAACCCGAAACGGCTAGTTTTTTGTCGCAAAATCAAAGCCTTAATCATTAAGCAAATGCTACATGCCAAAGTTCGTACATTTTGTACAATGGTACATTCACAAAAGACAAAGGCAAGGACGGCATCATCGTCCCAGCGTTGGCGTTTCCTATGCCACGTTATCGGCGCCAGACGCCAGCCCCTGCACTGGGCGCAGCTGGCACTTGGAGTTTAGCATCCAATTTTCTATTTAAACCCTAATTTCCAAGCATTTTAGGGCACCAAATTATAATCAGAACGTCGTAATTCTGAAATTCAATCTCAAAATTAAAATACAAAAATCAACTTTCAATCCTCAAATTCCCATACAATTTCAAGTGTTCTAGCAATTGGGAGCTCTAAAAGGAATTCCAACCTAACCCTAACTAGGTAATTCCGAATCCCTACTCAAATCTATAATGCTTTCTATTCTTCAACCTTTCTAATACAAAAATCCAATGATGTTGCCATTTAGGGTTCATGCCTTTTCGTAACTAGGAAAATCATACAAAGGTGTCATCTTTGGGGATGTTTCACTCTTGAAACTGATGTGGGCCTAATTTCTTCCACCACAAGTGTAATACCTCTTATTTTTCTATTATTATAAATATATTTTATTATATTTATAAAGCATTTCGTTGTATTTTTCCAAATTAATTTCATTTAATGAGAATTAAATGCGCTTTTATTTTTAAGTAATTTAAATATTAATTATTTCGAAAATCGTATTTTTATTAAATAAATTCAAGGAATTTATTTAGTCGGGAATTGTTGGGTCGTGTTTCAAAAACAAATACAATAAACTTAAAGCCAGGTCGTTTTGTTTTAATTAAACCCAACAAAGCTTGCAAGGAAATTAATGAACTAAGCCCGAAAGCAAGCCCAACTCAAAATTACCCTAACCTAGCCCACAAGAGAGAGAAAACCTATAAATAGACCTCATATCAAACCCCCAAAATCAAAAATTCAGAAATCTCTCTCTCTCCTCTTTTCCTCTCCTTGCGGCACACCCACACACCCCTTCGACCGTCCCCTTTGCTTGCAGCGCAAGGCACGCTGCCGGGACGTGTGTGCTCGCCCAGCGTCACGCATCGTTGCCTCGTCCCATAGCCCGCAGCGCCCCGTGTGCTGCTGCCTTGTCTCTCGCGTGCTCCCTCTCTCTCGTTGCCTCGCCCCGCAGCGCAGCGCCCTCGCTGCTGCTGTGTGTTGCGTGCGCGTCGTCCCGCCCGGTAGCCACGCTAGCTCGTGCGCGCTCGTCATTGTGTTGCGCGCCCAGCGCCTGTCCCTCTTGCCCTCGTCGCGTGCTCGTGCGCACTGCTGCTGCGGTGTGTGCGTGTGTTGTTGTTGTTGTTGCGTTGATTGTTCGACGCACACGCACACAACACAATTAATTGTTGTGTGCTTGTGTGTTATTGAATTGGGACAATCAAATTATGTTTTCAAAAATATTAATTTTCAGTTTTAAATTGATTTAATTATTGTGATTAAGTTTAATTATTGGATTGTTTAGATTAATTAAAACGGTTATGAACACCGTATTGGGTTAGTAGTATGTTTTAATTAAAGGAATTGGTTATGATGGTTGGTTTTGTAATTTTCAGATTTTATATGTTTATAAAGTGTGGATTTTTGAAGTCAAAACATGTTTTTGGATTAAACTATTGCTAGGATTTTGGTTTCAAATTGATTAAGCAATTGATTTACATAATTTAATGGCAATTTAAATTATGGGAATCAATCAAAATTTTCAGAATGTTTATAAGCTTTAAAAGGTTGGTTTTTAAGGGTTTTAAAGCTAAAAAGTCAAAGTTTTTATACTACGACTTGAGTTGACTATTTGAGACTATTAAATTACCAATTAATGAATGAATTCTAATTAAACTAAGGGTTTTAGTTTCTTAAATAGTTGCTGGAAATTTAGTAAACATGGATAATAATTTAGTTCTCTTATTTTGTTTTATAGGAGTTGATTTCTAGTGAGTCGTGATTCGCACAGTGGCCCCCGTACTTAGGTATTCCAGGTACGTACAAGACTAGGGTGACCACCCATCCCTTGAGGACTTTGTGAAGTGTATTGAATGCGAATCATGTGAACTTATATGTTGTTATGACATCATGTTTGATGATTGGGAATGATCATGTTGTTATGAATTCATGTTTAATGTTGAGAACAAGAATGTTATTATTATTGTTGAATCTATGTGAATGAGCATGTTATGAATTGAATTATGCTTTTATAGATTCTGTTGAACTATCATGTTATGGACTTTTATAATCGTTGAATTATGTCAAGCATGTTGTTCAAGTTGGTTTGCATGTATGAATAGTGCGCATGCAAGTTGTTATTATTATTATGCTATAGTACAGGATATCTAGCATAATTATTGAGCCAGTCGAATATTGCCAGTGAGCAATATATATTCTACCAAAGGGGTAGAATATGTTAGAGAGTATATGTGAATTGAATTAAGGACAATTCGTGCTAAGGGAACACCCCGCTTGTTAATAGGCAATGTCGGGTTATCTCAAACAGTGTTTTGAGAAGGAACAATGGGAGTAATTTCACTTGAGTCTTGTTTGATCACAAGTCCTAAAGAAGTAAAATATTAAAGAGTCATTGTTTACTTGTTTAATTGGTTAATCATTTGTATGTTGTGAATAGTGTCTTGAGTCGCCTTGATCATAACATACTAATTAACGTAAAGTGTAACTCAAAGATCTTCAAAACTCTTGGAACGTATATACCTTTAGTATGAACAATGGGGGGAGTCTTGCCGGAAAACTTGTACTCCTAGAATGATACAAGACGTTGTTTCATTCTCTTTTATGCCGTTGTGCATTGGAATTCCTGTCGGTATGGCCCGACTGTCGGTAGTAGCCCGACTTATTTTGGTGTATGGTTGGCTCCCATCACCCTTTTCTTTCCTTTTGAGGATACTTTACCCGTTCGAAGCTACTTTTTATTAAACTGTGAGTCAAGAGTCGGGTCTCGTGTCGAGTCTTGTCTCCATGTTTACTTGTTTATTTTATGGCTTTTGCATGTTGATTATTTAATTGTCGAGTGAAGCATGTTAGGATAGAATGTTATTCTAGCTTGTTCGTACTCAGCTTTTGCTGACTTCGTGCTTCATGTCTTCTGGTCATGGCCTTTGCCTTAATGACCCTATGATGATCCATCAATTGCAATTGCGTTGTTGGGGAGTATATTTTCAATGAAGCAGGTTCGTAGAGATAACTTGCGGGAGAAGCTATCATGGGATTCGTGTTGAGAGTTAATCTTCCGTATTTTATAAACTCTATTTTTATTTAAAGTCATGACTATTACTATTTCAGTTAACGGATTTCCAACGGTTTGTTTTAGTTTGGGCCTCAACGGTTCCAACTTGTTTTAATGACCATTAAATATTTATTTATTATGTTTTGAAAGTTAGTTAATTCCTCTGCGTAATTCTGGTAAATTGCCTTAGCCGTTATCACGGTGGCGGTAATATCTTGGTAATTCCTGTGTTTTAACTCGGAAAATGTTTTATAAAAAGCAAGGAATTATTAGGGTGTTACGAAGTGGTATTTGCAGAGCTCTAGTTTGAGAGCTGCTTTGCATTAATTAATAGTGCAAAGTGGTAAATCCTTAAACTACGATTACGGAACTTTAGGATTTTCGAAAACTATTTTCCTAAAGTCAAAATTTTGTTTTTGAGTACTCAAAATTTTGAAAAGCCAAATACCAATTATTTCAAGAATTTGGAAATTGTTTTAATTATTCGGTTTTTATTTCGAATTATTTTTTTCCGAAATAATTTCGGATTTTCCAAAAAAAAGAAAAAAGTTAAATTATTATTTTATTTTCGGATTTTTCCAAATTTCAAAAAAATAATAATAATTTCTTGGAATAATTAATTATTATTTAATTTTAATTATTTTCGAAAATAATCGAATTAATTAATGAAATTATTCGATTAATTATTTTTAAAATTTCGATTTTTAATATCTAATAATTTCGTGAATATTTGAAGTTATTTATTTAAATTAATTTCGAAAATTTTTATTTCTTTTTTAAGTGAGGAATGGGTAGAATAAGAAGGGTATAATTAGTCTAAGTATGTGTTGTCTAAGTATGCCTTTCTAATCAAGTGTTTATGTGATTATGCCTTGATTCTTGTGATCTTTTAATTAAAGTTTGATCATGTTTGTTTTGCTTTATGTGATTAATTGCATCACGATTCATGATTAAGCATGAACTTGTGCATTGAAATTGTATGGCTCAACGAACTTACATTGTTTTGGAACACTTTAGTAAGACTTTGTAGTTGTTAACTTTCAGGATTAAGATGTTGATTTCAAAGTACGCAAATCTAGGAAACCTAGAGATGCTAGACTGTGAGACCCCACACATTTATGTCAAGAAGATTGAGTTTGCCTGCAATTACTTTGCTACAGTGAAGAACCTACCTGAATTGAGAAAGAAAGATGTTATGGCAGAGATGGTTATTCATAGCTTACCTTCCAGGAACCCATACATAGAGCTTAAGAACCGATTTCGGGATATGCATATGGAAAATGGTATTCCTAATTATTACAAGTATGGTACTCCAGATGGTAGATGGAGATATGATTTGGAGATTATGACTACGATTATAGAGCTCGCGGAGGAATGTTTTGATGATGGTAAGACGGTAGAGAACATGAACATTTTGGGATTAGATCATGATACAGAGACTCAGATGGATGAGGATAGTGATGATGATGTTGTTGAGATTGAGAACCCTAACCCTATCATTCCTGAACTCACTATTGAGATCTCCGGTGACACGGAAATTGAGCCTGAAATCAACAATGATGAAGTGAACAGTGTGCTACAACAAAACAATGAGGATATGGAGTATGAGTCTGATCCAGAGGAAGACTTTGATGACTTTGAAGACCATGAGCCCTCTTCACCTGTTTGTAGGGGTGGCTGGATAGTAGAGTAGCATTTTAATCTTTTGTAATATCTAGTGACTAGATTTAGTGAAGCAATAAAGTAGTACACTACTATTTATGGTTTTAGTAGTTCAGTTTTGTGGTTTTCCGAATAAAGTACGATCCAAAGGATGTATTATTTTTCCATTGAAGTAATAAAATCTAGAATTCCTTCTTATATCCTTAATTCTAAGTCTATACTATCTTTGAGCGATTATCGCGAAAGGAATTTTATGCATTTCTTCAATGAAATTGTACTTGCAAGGTGGTCCAATCTTTCACCACTTGAATTTTGTGATGCGGACTAAGGAAAAGCGGCCCATAAACAGGCGCCTATCCTACTGAGGGTCCGAAAATTTTGTGTATGTGCACCAATTGAATGACTAGCTAGTGCAATGTGTTAGTAAGGCAGTGTCCAACCTCAGTTTTTAAAGTTAGTCTTTTGTTTTATTCAGGAGAAGGGAAATGGCTACCCAAGGAATTGCTGACGTGGTCAGGCAACTAGCTGAAGTAGTGCAGAACTTAGCACAGAATAGGAATAACCAGGGAGTTGATCCAGCTGGTGAGATGTTTAAGAAGGTGGCCCAAAGTAAGCCTCCTTTGTACCAAGGGGAGATAGACCCAACTGTACTTGAGAACTGGCTAAGGGAATTCGATAAGCTTATCGTAGCTGTCAATTTCCCAGAGAACCTTAGGGTTAATAGTGATGTTTATTACCCTAGGGGAGAAGCCGATTTATGGTGGCAAAGATGTTAGAATGCTTTGAGAGCTACACCTGGATTTGGATGGGAATCATTCAAGGTAGCCTTAAGGAACAAGTTTTACCCACCATACCTGAAGAAGCAGAAAGCTCAAGAGTTCATCGAGTTGAAAATGGATGGTATGTCTGTGACAGAGTATTATTCGAAGTTCATCGAATTGTCTAGGTTTGCACCGGAAGTGGTGGCAACGGAGGAGCTTAGTGCCCAGAGATTTGAGAGTGGATTGACTATGGACTTGCAACTAATGCTTGCTGGAGAGACCTTTACATCTCTTGACACCCTATATGGAAAAGCTGCCCATCTGTATGGCCTGCAGCAAAGAAAGAATGGGATTGGTGAAAAGAGGAAGGATGTTGGTAACCATAACCAAGGTGGTGGTCAGCATGAACAAGGGAACTTTAAAACAAACAAGGGAAACAACCATTTCAAGTTCAAGGGAAACCAGGGTGGAAATAGGAACAACTTCCACAGTAACAATGGAGATAAGAATCAGTCTGCAGGGAATGGAACGAGAGTCTTTGAGTGTAGACGTTGCCATACTAATCACCCAGGTCGAGACTGTAATGGAAACCAAGTTGTCTGTAGGTTTTGTGAGAAGCTAGGCCATAGAGAATTTGAGTGTTGGGCCAAGAATGGGAAACCCAACCAGGTCAAGCAAGGTAACCGCCAGAACAACAACCGGAATAACCCAAAACCGGAATGGAGGAAATAATGGTGGAAACCAAAGGCGTAACCAGAATGGTAACAATGGCAATAGTGACCAGGGTAATGGAAAGCCCGGAGGGAACTATCAGCAAAATGGGAACCGAAATGCCAATAGAAATGCCAATGGAAGTGGCTATAACAAGGGAGTTGCCCAAGGAAAGCTGAATGTGATCACTAGGCAGGAAGCCGAAAACTCGTCTGACGTCATAGCTGGTACTTTTTCTATTAACTCCGTTTTAGTTAACGTACTATTTGATTCTGGTGCGACTTATTCATTTATATCAAAGGGTATCTTAGAGAAGTTAGAACTGGAAGATCCTGAAGAAATAGAAGTACCCACAGTGATACCAACCGGTGAGATCGTGAAATGCACCAAGATCCATAGGAATGTACCGTTAACCATAGCCAAGACCATGTTCTTGTCTAGCCTAATTGAGTTTGAGTTAGGAGATTTAGATGTGATTTTGGGAATGGACTGGTTGGCCATGTTTAAAGCTAAGATTGACTGTGAGAAGCAGAAGATCCACTTGAAGTCTAGTCTAGGAAAGGTGGTATCGTATCGCCGTTTTGGGAAGCCTAGGAGTGTAGGAATCGTCACGGCAATGGAGCTCGTGAAGTTAATACACTAAGGAAACCCTGTTTTCTTATGCAATGTGAGAGACGTAGACCATGTAATGAAAGAGCAACCAGGGGATATTGCAGTGGTGAGTGAATTCTTGGACGTGTTTCCGGAAGAAATCCCGGGAATGCCGCCCAATCGACCAATCGATTTTACCATAGATTTAGCACCCAGAACTGCACCTATCTCGAAAGCCCCATACCGAATGGCTCCAGCAGAAATGAGTGAGTTGAAAGGTCAACTTGAGGAATTGCTAGAGAAAGGTTATATTAGACCAAGTGCATCGCCTTGGGGAGCGCCAGTCTTGTTTGTGAAGAAGAAAGACGGTAGTATGAGACTCTGTATAGACTACAGGGAGCTCAATAAGGTCACAATCAAGAATAAGTATCCTTTGCCTAGGATAGATGATCTATGTGACCAGTTGAAAGGAGCGGGAATGTTTTCAAAGATTGACTTGAGGTCAGGTTATCATCAGTTGAGAATCGCAGATCACGATATACCAAAGACTGCATTTAGGACTAGATACGGTCATTATGAGTTCACTGTTATGCCATTTGGGTTAACCAATGCGCCTGCTATCTTTATGGACTTAATGAACCGAGTATTCCATGCATTCTTGGATATGTTTGTAGTGGTTTTCATAGATGATATTCTGGTCTACTCTAAGAATGAGGAGGATCATGAGGAACACTTAAGGCCAGTGTTGAGTACCCTTAGAGACAATCAGTTGTATGACAAATTCTCGAAGTGTGAATTCTGGCTAGAAAGAGTTGCGTTCTTAGGACATTTTGTATCTAAGGAAGGAGTTGCAGTGGACCCTGCAAAGATAAAAGCTATTAGTGAGTGGCCTACACCTAAGAGTGTCACCAATATTCGGAGTTTTCTTGGTTTAGCGGGTTATTATAGACGCTTTGTGCAAGACTTTTCTAGAATTGCCAAACCAATGACAACCTTGATGAAGAAAGAAGCGAAGTTTGAATGGAATGACCAGTGTGAGGAAGCGTTCCAAGCCTTAAAGACGCGATTGACAACCACGCCATTGTTAACTTTACCAGATGAGAGCGGTACTTATGATGTGTATAGTGACGCCTCTAAAAATGGTTTAGGGTGTGTGTTGATGCATAACGGGAAAGTGATTGCGTATGCATCGAGGCAGTTGAAGCCATATGAATCCAATTACCCCACCCATGATTTAGAGTTAGCCGCCATAGTGTTTGCATTGAAGATATGGAGACACTATCTGTATGGTGTGAAATGTAGAATATTTACGGATCATAAGAGCTTAAAGTACATTTTCACACAGAAGGACTTAAATACGCGCCAACGAAGGTGGTTGGAGCTGATCAAGGACTATGATCTAGATATTCAATACCATGAGGGAAAATCCAATGTAGTTGCAGATGCCTTGAGTAGGAAATCAAGTCATGGTGTGAATGCGTTAGTAGTTGCTAACGAGCTGTGTAAGGACATGCAGCGACTAAATCTAGAAATAGTGAGTGGAGAATGCCTTGAGAGTATGATGAATGCCTTAACCATCCAGTCGTCAGTATTTGATGAAATCAGGGAGAATCAGGCTGGTGATGTTAAGCTAGAGCGGATTAAGGAAAAGATTTCGCTAGGAAAGGAGGTTGATTTTAAGATCCACGAGGATGGAAGTTTGAGGTATAAGGGACGTTGGTGTGTACCCCAAAAGTGTAATGAACTTATGGAAAAGTTGATGAGAGAAGGTCACAATACACCATATTCTGTTCACCCGGGAGGTGACAAGCTGTATAAGGATCTGAAAAAGGTCTATTGGTGGCCAAGGTTGAAGAACGAAGTGGCTGAATTCGTGGCAAGGTGTTTGACTTGTCAGAAGGTTAAAATTGAGCATAGGAGACCTCAGGGAAAGGTCCAACCTTTAGAAATTCCGAGTTGGAAGTGGGACTCTATCTCAATGGACTTTGTTACTTGCTTATCCAAGTCGAAAAGTGGAAATGACACCATTTGGGTAGTGGTCGATAGGTTGACTAAGTCAGCAGTGGTCATACCAATGAAAGAAACCTGAAAAATGGAACAACTTGCCAAAGCTTACGTCAAACATGTAGTGAGATTACATGGAGTTCCTAAGGATATCGTATCAGATAGAGATTCTAGGTTCCTTTCGAATTTCTGGAAAAGTGTGCAGAAGAACTTTGGTACCACATTGAAAATGAGTACAGCATTCCACCCAGCCACAGATGGACAAACTGAAAGGACTATTCAAACCCTAGAAGATATGCTAAGAGCTTGTGTGATTGATTTCCAAGGTGGATGGGAAGATAGCCTAGATCTAATTGACTTTTCATACAACAATAGCTATCATGCCAGTATTGGAATGGCACCATTCGAAGTCCTGTATGGACGAAAATGTAGAAGTCCACTATGTTGGAGTGACATTAGTGAAACCGTTGTACCAGGTCCCCAATTGATAGAGGACACTATGAATCAGGTTAGGACTATTCAATCCAAAATCCAAGCCGCGCAAGATCGCCAAAAGAGCTACGCAGATTTAAAGCGTAGGGATGAAGAGTTCCAAATAGGTGACAAAGTGTTGACAAAGGTTTCACCAATGAAAGGAGTAATGAGATTTGGGAAGAAGGGAAAGCTTAGCCAAAGTATATAGGCCCATATGAGATCTTAGAACGGATAGGGAAGGTAGCGTATAGACTAGCCTTGCCCATGGACTTGCATAGAGTGCATAATGTGTTTCATATATCCCTGTTGAGGAAGTATGTCACGGATAAGTCTCATGTAGTGCAACCGGAGACCATAGAGTTAGACCAAAGTTTGACCTTTGAGGAAAGACCTGTCAAGATACTTGATAGCAAGGTGCGTAGCACTCGAACTAAGGACGTTAAGATCGTAAAAAAGTGTTGTGGTCTAACCAAGAGTCAGAGGAAGCTACCTGAAAAGCGGAGGAGGAAATGAGAAAGAAATATCCCGAGCTTTTTCCCGAGGTTAGTTGAGTAACTGGGCCGTAACTCGTTTTCTTTAAGGGGGGTAGAGTGCGGTAGAATTTCGCGCTTTTTACCTTATTTACCCAATTTATCCTTTAGGATATGCTTAAATAGTCGTTTCCAGTGAAGTTTCACTGTTTATTGTCATGTTGAATTATTTAAAGAGTACAGCAACTAAAACTTTTGCAAAGAAAACGCACTAAAGTCTCAAAATAGCCTCAAGTTTAGTTTTCAAATTGTGATTTCCGTGCCCAAGTTTCGGGACGAAACTTCTTTTAAGGAGGGTAGACTGTAATACCTCGTATTTTTCTATTATTATAAATATATTTTATTATATTTATAAAGCATTTCGTTGTATTTTTACAAATTAATTTCATTTAATGAGAATTAAATGCGCTTTTATTTTTAAGTAATTTAAATATTAATTATTTCGAAAACCGTATTTTTATTAAATAAATTCAAGGAATTTATTTAGTCGGGAATTGTTGGGTCGTATTTCAAAAATGAATTCAATAAACTTAAAGCCCGGTCGTTTTGTTTTTATGAAACCCAACAAAGCTTGCAAGGAAATTAATGAACTAAGCCCGAAAGCAAGCCCAACTCAAAATTACCCTAACCTAGCCCACAAGGGAGAGAAAACCTATAAATAGACCTCATATCAAACCCCCAAAATCAAAAATTTAGAAATCTCTCTCTCTCCTCTTTTCCTCTCCTTGCGGCACACCCACACACCCCTTCGACCGTCCCCTTTGCTTGCAGCGCAAGGCACGCTGTCGTGCCGTGTGTGCTCGCCCAGCCTCATGCATCGTTGCCTCGTCCCGCAGCCCGCAGCGCCCCGTGTGCTGCTGCCTTGTCTCTCGCCTGCTCTCTCTCTCTCGTCGCCTCGCCCCGCAGCGCAGCGCCCTCGCTGCTGCTGTGTGTTGCGTGCGCGTCGTCCCGCCCAGTAGCCACGCGAGCTCGTGCCCGCTCGTCGTTGTGTTGCGCGCCCGGCGCCTGTCCCTCTCGCCCTCGTCGCGTGCTCGTGCGCACTGCTGTTGCGGTGCGTGCGTGTGTTGTTGTTGTTGTTGTTGTTGCGTGGATTGTTCGACGCACACGCACAAAACACGATTAAAGGTTGTGTGCGTGTGTGTTGTTGAATTGGGACAATCAAATTATGTTTTCAAAAATATTAATTTTCAGTTTTAAATTGATTTCATTATTGTGATCAAGTTTAATTATTGGATTGTTTAGATTAATTAAAACGGTTATGAACACCGCATTGGGTTAGTAGTATGTTTTAATTAAAGGAATTGGTTTTGATGGTTGGTTTTGTAATTTTCATATTTTATATGTTTATAAAGTGTGGATTTTTGAAGTCAAAACATGTTTTCGGATTAAACTATTGCTAGGGTTTTTGTTTCAAATTGATTAAGCAATTGATTTACATAATTTAATGGCAATTTAAATTATGGGAATCAATCAAAATTTTCAGAATGTTTATAAGCTTTAAAAGGTTGGTTTTTAAGGGTTTTAAAGCTAAAAAGTCAATGTTTTTACACTAGGACTTGAGTTAACTATTTGAGACTATTAAATTACCAATTAATGAATGAATTCTAATTAAACTAAGGGTTTCAGTTTCTTAAATAGTTTCTGGAAATTTAGTAAACATGGATAATAATTTAGTTCTCTTATTTTGTTTTATAAGAGTTGTTTTCTAGTGAGTCGTGATTCGCACAGTGGCCCCCGTACTTAGGTATTCCAGGTACGTACAAGACTAGGGTGACCACCCATCCCTTGAGGACTTTGTGAAGTGTATTGAATGTGAATCATGTGAAATTATATGTTGTTATGAATTCATGTTTGATGATTGGGAATGATCATGTTGTTATGAACTCATGTTTAATAGCATGTTATGAATTGAATTATGCTTTATAGATTCTGTTGAACTATCATGTTATGGACTTTTATAATCGTTGAATTATGTCAAGCATGTTGTTCAAGTTGGTTTGCATGTATGAATAGTGCGCATGCAAGTTGTTATTATTATTATGCTATAGTACAGGATGTCTAGCATAATTATTGAGCCAGTCGAATATTGCCATTGAGCAATATATATTCTACCAAAGGGGTAGAATATGTTAGAGAGTCTATGTGAATTGAATTAAGGATAATTCGTGCTAAGGGCACACCCCGCTTGTTAATAGGCAATGTCGGGTTATCTCAAACAGTGTTTTGAGAAGGAACAATGGGAGTAATTTCACTTGAGTCTTGTTTGATCACAAATCCTAAAGAAGTAAAATATTAATGAGTCATTGCTTACTTGTTTAATTGTTTAATCATTTATATGTTGTGAGTAGTGTCGTGAGTCGCCTTGATCATAACATACTAATTAACGTAAAGTGTAACTCAAAGATCTTCAAAACTCTTGGAACGTATATACCTTGAGTATGAACAATGGGGGGAGTCTTGCCGGAAAACTTGTACTCCTAGAATGATACAAGACGTTGTTTCATTCTCTTTTATGCCGTTGTGCATTGGAATTCCTGTCGGTATGGCCCGACTGTCGGTAGTAGCCCGACTTATTTTGGTCTATGGTTGGCTCCCATCACCCTCTTCTTTCCTTTTGAGGATACTTTACTTTACCCGTTCGAAGCTACTTTTTATTAAACTGTGAGTCAAGAGTCGTGTCTCGTGTCGAGTCTTGTCTCCATGTTTACTTGTTTATTTTATGGCTTTTGCATGTTGATTATTTAATTGTCGAGTGAAACATGTTAGGATAGAATGTTATTCTAGCTTGTTCGTACTCAGCTTTTGCTGACTTCGTGCTTCATGTCTTCTGGTCATGGCCTTTGCCTTAATGACCCTATGATGATCCATCAATTGCAATTGCGTTGTTGGGGAATATATTTTCAATAAAGCAGGTTCGTAGAGATAACTTGCGGGAGAAGTTATCATGGGATTCGTGTTGAGAGTTAATCTTCCGTATTTTATAAACTCTATTTTTATTTAAAGTCATGACTATTACTATTTCAGTTAATAGATTTCCAACGGGTTGTTTTAGTTTGGGCCTCAACGGTTCCAACTTGTTTTAAGGACCATTAACTATTTATATATTATGTTTTGAAAGTTAGTTAATTCCGCTGCGTAATTCTGGTAAATAGCCTTAACCGTTATCACGGTGGCTGTAATATCTTGGTAATTCCTGTGTTTTAAGTCAGAAAATATTTTATAAAAAGCAAGGAATTATTAGGGTGTTACAACAAGGCCCAAAGAAGTCCTAATATCCAATCAAGCCAGCTTAACTGACCCATGGATCAAGCCCAGGAAGTAGGCTTGGACCTTGGTGTTCAAGCAACATAAAGGCATGACCCTAATTGAGAAAGCCCATGATCTCTGGCCCAGTTTATAAAAGGCCCAAGATTGACAGCCAAAGGACACGTGTCTCAAATCTCCAGGGGGGCACGCATCCCACAGATAGGGTTGAGGGATCACTTCCTGAGAAACTTCAGCCCTATAAAAGGCTCAGATTCCAAGGTAAGGGGCAATCAATTCATTCCCACCAACCTCAAACTATTTCTCTCTACAAATTACTTCTCTCTCTAGCTTATACTTACTTAAGAATCGGAGGGAATATTCCTACGGGAATATTCTTGTTTTGCAGGATGTCAGAAGTTCGTGCCAGCTCATACTTGATACCTCCGAGGAACGCGTGACACGTCATCACTGTAAAAGATCCCACATTATTTGGCGCCGCCTGTGGGCAGGTACAGTGTCATGGCTGAACTGCAATCTGGGCGCGAAAAGCACAAAGACGGATCAAGGGAAAGAACAGGATTTCCTACCAATGAAGGGATGCTTAAAAATAAGACCAACAATCACTGTGACGTAGCAACTAGCCGGCCTGCCTCTGCGAGGTCCCTGCAGTACTTGTTGAACGATCTCCATCAGAATATTTCGGACGAATGGCAAGAAAGGTCTCAGCACGTCTTCCAAAAAGGAATCACCAGGTCTCCCCACAAAGTCAACCCTGAGCAAGATAACGGCAGAATGATGGAATCCTTATCAGATGATCTGGATCCACCCCTGGAAGGACGCACCCTGGAAAACGAAAGTCAGCATGTAAGAGAAGAGCGTCCAGGGAGGCGGACGAGTCTAGCCTCACGGCAGACAAATTATGAATCTCAAGGTCATCACTCTCTCAGGATTTCTGGAAAGCGGCATGAGAACATCACTATGAGAAAAAGTGGCGGCGACACTAAAGTAAAAAGAAAACGAAGGAAGTCAACGGCAGGAAGCTCCCTTATGTTTAACACGACTCTTGAAGACATTCTCTTGGCTGAGGGATAGAACCTAGGAATAGAGCAATAGTCCCCCCGACGATCGGCTACCTCAAACCAACAGGCCCCATTCTGTGCTTTTCACAAAGAAGAGGGACACGACACTCAAAACTGTCGGATGTTAAGGAAGATACTGAGCGACCACGCGGCTAAAGGACGCTTACGACAGTACATCCTTTTAACAGGCGCAGGCGAAGATGCGAGTCTCCCCACCAATAGCAAAAACTATTCAGACAAAGGAGTCGTTACGGTGATATCAGGGGGGATAGCTGCGGGAGAACCATATAAGGAAGGACGGCAAGCAGGTCCATCTTATCGCCGGCCCGCACAAATGAATTTACCTTCTGTGGAAATTTCCAAAGACGACTACAGAAAGGCGGCAGCACCATATGTAACACCCTAATAATTCCTTGCTTTTTATAAAACATTTTCCGACTTAAAACACAGGAATTACCAAGATATTACCGCCACCGTGATAACGGCTAAGGCTATTTACCAGAATTACGCAGCGGAAATAACTAATTTTCAAAACACATTAAATAAATAGTTAATGGTCATTAAAACAAGTTGGAACCGTTGAGGCCCAAACTAAAACAAACCGTTTGAAATCCATTAACTAAAAATAGTAGTATTAGTAATGACTATAAAATAAAAATAGAGTTTATAAAGTACGGAAGAATAAACTCTCAACACGAATCCCATGATAACTTCTCCCGCAAGTTATCTCTACAAACCTGCTTTATTGAAAATCTACTCCCCAACAAAGCAAATGCAATTGATGGATCATCATAGGGTCATTAAGGCGAAGGCCATGACCAGAAGACATGAAGCACGAAGTCAGCAAACGCTGAGTACGGACAAGCTAGAATAACATTATATCCTAACATGCTTCACTCGACAATTAAATAATCAACATGCAAAAGCCATAAAATAAACAAGTATACATGGAGACAAGACTCGACACGAGACACGACTCTTGCCTCACAGATTAATAAAAAGTAGCTTCGAACGAGTAAAGTAAAGTATCCTCAAAAGGAAAGAAAGGGTGATGGGAGCCAACCATACACCAAAATAAGTCGGGCTACTACCGACAGTCGAGCCATACCAACAGGAATTCCAATGCACAACGGCATAAAAGAAGAATGAAACAACGTCTTGTATCATTCTAGGAGTACAGGTTTTCCGGCAAGACTCCCCCCATTGTTCATACTCAAGGTATATACGTTCCAAGAATTTTGAAGCTCTTTGGGTTACACTTTACGTTAATTATTATATTATGTTCAAGGTGACTCAAGACACAACATACAAACAATTAAACAATTAAACAATTCAACAATGACACTTCATTATTTTAATTGTTTAGGACTTGTGATCAAACAAGACTCAAGTGAAATTACTCCCATTGTTCCTTCTCAAAAACACTGTTTGAGATAACCCGACATTGCCTATTAACAAGCGGGGTGTGCCCTTAGCACGAATTGTCCTTAATTCAATTCACATAGACTCTCTATCATATTCTACCCCTTGGTAGAATATATATTGCTCACTGGCAATATTCGACTGGCTCAATAATTATGCTAGACATCCTGTACTATAGCATAATAATAATAACAACTTGCATGCGCAATACTCATACATGCAAACCAACTTGAACAACATGCTTGACATAATTCAACGATTATAAAAGTCCATAACATGATAGTTCAATAGAATCTATAAGGCATAATTTAATTCATAACATGCTCGTTCATATAGATTCAATAATAATAATAACATGCTCGTTCTCAACATTAAACATGAATTCATAACAACATAATCATTCCCAATCATCAAACATGAATTCATAGCATATAAGTTCACATGATTCGCATTCAATACACTTCACAAAGTCCTCAAGGGATGGGCGGTCACCCAAGTCTTGTACGTACCTGGAATACCTAAGTACGGGGGCCACTGTGCGAATCACGACTCACTAGAAATCAACTCCTATAAAACAAAATAAGAGAACTAAATTATTATCCATGTTTACTAAATTTTCAGCAACTATTTAAGAAACTAAAACCCTTAGTTTAATTAAAAATCATTCATTAATTGGTAATTTAATAGTCTCAAATAGTCAACTCAAGTCCTAGTATAAAAACATTGACTTTTTAGCTTTAAAACCCTTAAAAACCAACTTTTTAAAGCTCATAAACATTCTGAAAATTTTGATTGATTCCCATAATTTAAATTGACATTAAATTATGTAAATCAATTGCTTAATCAATTTGAAACCAAAACCCTAGCAATAGTTTAATCCGAAAACATGTTTTGACTTCAAAAATCCACACTTTATAACATATAAAATATGAAAATCATAATTTAAATCATCAAAACCAATGTCTTTAATTAAAACACAATACTAACCCAATACGGTGTTCATAACCATTTTAATTAATCTAAACAATCCAATAATTAAACTCAATCACAATAATTAAATCAATTTAAAACTGAAAATTAATATTTTTGAAAATATAATTTGATTGTCCCAATTCAACAACACACACACACACACAACAATTAATTGTGTTGTGTGCGTGTGCGTCGAACAATCAACGCAACAACACAACACACGCACGCACCGCAGCAGCAGTGCGCACGAGCACGCGACGAGGGCGAGATGGCCAGGCAGGCGCTGGGCGCGCAACACAGCGACGAGAAGGCACGAGCTCGCGTGGCTGCTGGGCGGGACGACGCGTATGCAACACACAGCAGCAGCGAGGGCGCTGCGCTGCGGGGCGAGGCGACGAGAGAGAGGGGCACGCGAAGTGCTGGGCGAGGGACAAGGCAGCAGCAACACGGGGCGCTGCGGGCTGCGGGACGAGGCACGACGCGTGAGGCTGGGCGAGCACACACGGCACAGCAGCGTGCCTTGCGCGGCAAGTAGAGGGGTCGGACGAGAGGAGAGGGAAGGGTGCCGCAAGGAGAGAGAAAGTGAGGAGAGGGAGGGAGTGCTGAAAATTTTGTGAGGGTTTAATGAGAGGGTCTATTTATAGGTTTTCTCTCCCTTGTGGGCTAGGTTAGGGTAATTTTGAGTTGGGCTTGCTTTCGGGCTTAGTTCATTAATTTCCTTGCAAGCTTTGTTGGGTTTAATTAAAACAAAACGACCGGGCTTTAAGTTTATTAAATTCGTTTTTGAAATACGACCCAACAATTCCCGATTAAATAAATTCCTTGAATTTATTTAATAAAAATACGGTTTTTGAAATAATTAATATTTAAATTAATTAAAAATAAAAGTGCATTTAATTCTCATTAAATGAAATTAATTTGTAAAAATACAACGAAATGCTTTATAAATATAATAAAATATATTTATAATAATAGAAAAATACGAGGTATTACACCATATGATGATGACCCTTTGGTCTTAGAAATTAAAGTGGCGAACCTCAGGGTGAAGAGAGTATTGGTGGACACGGGGAGCTCGTCCGACATAATCAGTCTCCACTGTCTGCAAAAATTGAAGCACGATGCCGGAGCCATCGAGAAAGTATTTAGGCCCTTAGTAGGATTTGGATGAAGCATCGTCTGCCCAATTGGCTCCATCTTGCTCCCAGTCTCCATTGGTGACCCTCCGGTGACCAAGGAGGGTGTCATCCGATTTACAATTGTGGCAAGCCTCACCGCATTCAATATCATACTTGGCCGCCCAGCACTCAATGATCCAAAAGCGGTGA
Organism: Spinacia oleracea; assembly: GCF_020520425.1. Classification (NCBI taxonomy): domain Eukaryota; kingdom Viridiplantae; phylum Streptophyta; class Magnoliopsida; order Caryophyllales; family Amaranthaceae; genus Spinacia; species Spinacia oleracea. Next base: position 95,904,374 of record NC_079490.1, read on the forward strand.
TTGTTCCCCATTTACTACTGGTTAAGTTCGTAGGAAGCAATGGACGCATCGGGTCCCTGTATGGAAACCAACAGCTGGCCAGAGATTGTTACCTATCAACGCTGGAACCGCCGGCATGGGGAGCCTCTCAAAGAAAAACGAACAAGCTAAATCACTAAACCAGCGTAAACTCCGAGAGATACCAACGGCACATAATGCAGATAGACGCCCTGAGCCAGTGGGAGCACATTACGCTATAATTCTGGACCTAGCGGATCCATCTCGAACAGTCCCCATTGGAGTCCCTCCTGACGACCCAATGGCAGCGGCATTGGTGCAACTGCTTCGAGAATACAAAGAAATATTTGCTTTCACGGTAGAGGAGATGCCAGGCATTGATCCAGCAGTAGCCGTGCACAAGCTGAATGTAGATAGCGCCATGAAACCAGTACGTCCGAAGAAAAGGAATCATGGGGAAGCAAGAAATTTAGCCGCCGCGGCTGAAGTTGAGAAACTAATGGACGCAAACTTCATACGTCCATGTCAGTACCCAGACTGGGTAGCCAATGTAGTACTAGTACCTAAGCCCAATGGGACGTGGAGGAGGTCTGTCGATTACACTGATCTAAATAAAGCCTGCCCCAAGGACAGTTTCCCGCTGCCAAAGATAGATCGACTCGTCGACTCAACGGCAGGGCATGCCATGATGAGCTTCATGGACGCTTACTCCGGATTTCATCAGATCCCTTTGTGGCCTGAAGACCAGGAGAAGACATCATTTGTCACAGAAGAAGGGTTGTACTGCTATAAAGTAATGCCGTTCGGCCTAAAAAATGCCCCAGCCACTTTCCAACAATTGGTGAACACGGTTTTCGCAAAACAACTAGGGAGGAATATAGAAGCCTATATTGACGATATGATTGTAAAAAGCAAGCAGAAAATGGATCACCTCGACGACTTGCGAGAAACCTTTGAGACCCTTAGGACTTACCAAATGAGACTCAATCCAAAGAAATGCATTTTCGGAGTGACTTCCGGCAAGTTCCTTGGCTTTTTGATCGATGAAAGGGGCATTGAGGCCAATCCTGACAAGGTACAGGCCGTCATTACAATGACGTCGCCAAAGACGGTCAAAGATGTGCAACGCTTAACTGGTTGTCTTGCCGCCTTGGGACGATTTTTGTCTAGAGCTGGAGATAAGTGTCATTACTTTTTCAGTACCATAAAAAAGGGCACCCAGTTTGAATGGACGCCGCAGGCAGAGGCCGCCTTCCTTCGTTTGAAAGAACATCTGCACACTCTGCCACGGCTCGTCAGCCCCCTCTCAGGAGAGGTTTTGTGTCTCTACCTTGCCATCTCAGACTACGCTCTAAGCGCCGTCCTACTTACAGAAAGGGATGGGATGCAACTACCTGTCTACTTCGTCAGCCACATGTTGCAGAATGCAGAACTCAAATACCCAACTGTTGAAAAATTCGTCTTCGCTCTGTTCCTGGCTAGCAAAAAGCTTCGTCCATACTTCCTGGCCCATCGGCTAATAGTATACACGGATCAACCTCTGAAACGGCCATTTACCAATCTCGAAGCGTCCGGGAGAATGCTCAACTGGGCAATCGAGCTTAATGCATTTGATATTTCGTATGAGCCACGGAAGGCTATAAAGGGACAGGCTTTTGCTGACTTTATTGCATAAATGACTAGGCCACCTTATGTGAAAAATGAGAAAGCTCAGTGGGTGGTTCACGTGGATGGCTCTGCTACCCAAAACGGTTGTGGAGCCGGCATAATCTGCGAATCCCCAGAGGGGCATATCTATGAATATGCAATGCGCTTTAACTTTCAGGCGTCCAACAATGAAGCTGAATATGAAGCCTTGATATGCGGAATCCAAATGAGCAAAGCAGCAAGGGCGACAGAGGTCCTGATTTTATCCGACTCACAGCTAATTGTCAGTCAGGTAAAAGGAGAATATGAAGCCAAGGATGACGCCATGATAAAATATTTGGAAAAGGTCCACCAAAAAGTCCAGCAGCTGACTAGCTTTGAAATACAACACATACCTCGGTCTGAAAACAACAAGGCAGACGCTTTAACCAAGCTGGCAAGATCAGCATCCTGCGACACGCCACGTCATGTATTTTCGGAGGTAAAACAGTCTAAGAGCATTGACGACTTAAGAACAGACGTCTTGGACCGAACGGCCACCTGGATGGATGATATCGTCAATTTCAAAATGAATGGAGTACTCCCTGATGATCCCAAGCAGGCTGAAAGGTTACAAAAGAAATGCACCTGGTTTGAAATATGGAACGGGACTCTATACAAAAAGGCTTTCTCACGGCCTTTTGTTCGCTGCGTAACCCCAGAGAAGGGGCATGAAGTATTGGAAGATCTCCATCAGGGATTATGCAGCTCGCACATAGGGGGGAGGGCCCTGGCAGAAAAGGCTCTAAGAACTGGATACTATTGGACCACTCTCAAGGAGGACGCTCTAGACTTGGTTAAGTGGTGTGATAAGTGTCAACGCTTTGCTCATCTAATTCGACGGCCAGCACAGAGACTGACTCCAATCACCAGCCCAATACCATTTGCCAAATGGGGGATGGACCTATTAGGCCCTTATACGACGGCACCAGGAGGACTGCGTTATGTGATAGTTGTCGTCGACTATTTCACCAAATGGGTAGAAGCAGAAGCTCTGAAAAACACTAAGGCCCAAGATGTGAGAGCGTTCATCTGGAAAAGCATCATCACAAGATTCGGCGTGCCTCAGTCCATTGTCTTTGACAATGGGCCACAATTCAAGACACCCAAATCGGAGGGTTGGTGGGCTGACCATGGCATCACAGCATGTTTTGCATCAGTAGGCCGTCCCCAAGCTAACGGACAGGTAGAAGCCTTCAACAAAATCATCTCTGAGGGGATGAAAAAGAAACTTGATGAAGCAAAAGGTTTATGGGCCGACGAGTTACCCAATGTCTTATGGTCTATACGGACCACGGAAAAAAACTCCACAGGAGAAACACCATTCTTATTAGCCTATGGAGCTGAGGTCGTCCTACCCATTGAAATGTGTGAACCCACCCTGCGCGTCATGTTATTTGACGAAGACGCCAATTGGGAAATGATGAAAGCGGCCTTAGATTTCTTGGCAGAAACTAGAGGGAACGCGGCTTTGCGCCAGCAACTATACAAACTCCGGATGACTAGGGAGTACAACAAAAGGGTCTCTAGAAGAATCTTAAAGGTTGGAGATTTTGTGCTTAGAAAGATGGAAGCCGTCGGACGTGCCAATGAACAAGGGAAACTCACTCCGACTTGGGAAGGTCCATATGAGATTTACGAGGAAGTCCGAGACGGAACCTACCGGATCCAAGACATGCAAGGACGCCCGATTTTGCGTACTTGGAATGCAGACAACCTGAAGAAGTACTTTCTATAAATTAACATCTATGTTTTCTTGATTAAATGTTTTGTAAAGACGTCCAAACTATAGAAGCATCATGTAGCACGGCTCAATGAATTTTAAATGAAAAATTTCCTGCAAGCCGGCCTTGCTGGGAAACCTTTATGACAAATATGTTATCAAATCTCCTGGAGAAGTGCAAACTGACATTCTCTTAAGAATTAAAGACTAATCGTTTAAAGGCCTAAGAAGTGGCCCAGATTAGCACCCTCACTAGGCTGATCACCTAGAACACAGGGGATACATTTTTCAGCAGCTAAATAAAGTAGCTAAAGACCTTGGCAAAAAGACCAAGGCAAATATTTGCCGTCTCTATTTAGGGGCGTCAGCCATAAACGATGAATTAATCAAAAATAAACAGAAACGACAAAAGTTAGGAACAAAAACGTTCAAAAGACGCCTAGTCATTCCAATAAGTTAGTCATAATTACAAATTATGCACATAGTGCAATTAAGCAGGGCGTCACAAAAACAAACCCAAAATAAATACAAGGCACCTAGAATGCCTCATTCATCATCATCGCTGGGAACAAACTCAGGAGGAGCGCATCCTTCTTTCTGGGCCTTCTCCACCTCAACTTGATAATTGAGGAACTTCTCAAACCAGCTGAAGGGGCTTTGACTGCCGAACTCGGCATTCCAGGCGAGCTCCATGCCCCCTCGGATCGACTTCTCACCCAGCACGACTGATTGGTTAAGCACAACCTTTGACGTGGCCACCTCCTTGCGAGCCGCCTCCAACTGTGCTTCCAACTCCTCAAACCGAGTCTCAAGACGAGAAAACTCAGTCTCTTTCTCCTTAATCTTCCCAGAAAGATCTTCAATCTGAGAGAAGTTCTGATCAATCTGTTCAAGACGGTGCTTATTCTCAGCAAGTTGGGAGGACAGGGACTTGGTCACAGCATCGATTTCCCCCTGCCTGTTGAGACGAAGCTCTTCCAGCTCAGCAAAATGCTGATCGCCGCACTGACTAGCAAGAAGACGGTGTCTAGCCTCTTCATGCACCAGAGCAGTACGCCACTTCTTTAGCGAATCCAGCAGAATAAACATCTGCGCAAAACAGAAAGAGTAATTATCAAAGATAGAATGTAAAAGAAGAAGAATAATAAAAATAAGACTTACATCCAGTGCAGAGGACTGCATGGCGGCAAGTTGATTCTCGACTGCCTCGGGGAGGATCTCAGCGTACTTTGGAGGAATAGCATTGCGCATCAGACCCATTATCCGCCTCCGATCCTGAGAAGTAAACCCGCCTGAAGAAGCGATCTGATCCAGTTCAGCATCAATGGCTTTTTGAGGGTCGGGTATTTCTATTGGAAAAACAACGGCCTTAGAATCTCTGGGAGAGACTATAGAACTGCTAGACGAGGAACGGCAAGTGGTTACGATGTTGGAGTAAAACTTACCCCCATAACTCCTAGCCTTCTCCGCCGTCCTCAGAGGAATGTTCCGGCAGACGGCTTCAGGAATCCCCGCAAGAGGATCGACCACCGCCTCAGCTTTTTGAGAACAAGGAGAAGCGGATGCCGTCTGATGCGCACTGGACACCTTGGACGTCTTCGAGGCTGTTGACTTGAAAAAAGGTTTTCCTGTGCCACCAGCCCTACGCCTGGAAGAAGGTGCAGCGTCCGAAGCAACCTTCCTCGAACTCTGAAGAAACAGGGCCACGTCAGTTGCAAACATCGAAGGAAATCACATGTTTAGGAAGGCTTGAACAATACCTTCTTCTCCTCTACGAGAGGGGTAGGATGATGAACCGCCTGCTCAGGGGCAGCCTGCTCAGCCGCCTTCTGACACTGTAATGCCTCAAAAGTGCTGGCATCAAGCACCTTTGCCAGCTAAGACGGCATATCTACTCGGCCTTTGGCTGCGTCATCCAGCTTCTCCATAGCCTCGTCTGAAAATCAAGGAAGATGTTAGTATGAAGTAAGGCATTAATAAAACAACGAAAAATTCTGAAGTACAATATAATACTTCTCGGCATATACGGACACAAGCCCACAGCCGAGAGGAAAACAGGATCACCCAGCTGATCCAAATGACGCAACCACCCCTCGGGTATATAGGCCGTCTTGGTCCCAACTATGAGCGGCTTGGCCTTGAATAAGGACGAGATCCGTTTCCAAGGGGCGGGGGAAATTAGGGGAAAGGAGCCGCTCTTTCCCATAAAATTGGGCTGAAGCATCCAACTCCTCATCCTGTCACACATCTCTAAATTAGTGGTTCTGATAACCACCCACTTCTTCCTCTAGTGATGCCATTTGGACGCCTTGCCCATCACATTTCGGTAGGTGCCCTTGTAAGTAAATGCTAACCAACCTTCGGCGGACCGAGGAACCTGAGACATGGAGGCCATCCTGAGGAATGCCGGGAAGGAGGGAGTAATACCCTCAAGCTCACACCGGGCAATATAGCCAAAGACCCCAGCCCAGGAATTGGGGGAAATTTGGTTCAGACCGATGTTGAAGTCGTCCAACACCTCCACCACAAAAGGGTGAGGAGGAAACCTCATGCCTAGCTTCAGAAAGGAGCTGTATACGGTGAACTCCCCTTTCATCAAGCCAAAGCTGGTACAGTCTATGCCAGCCGGCATGCAGAATTTGTACTCAGAACCCGGGTTTAGGGACGCCCCATAATCAGCCCCCTGGATAGTGAGGAAAGTCAACCACGTCTGAAGTGGGAAAATCTCACTAGGGTGAAGGCAGCCTTCTTCTCCACCTGAAGGGCCCGCTGGCGCCCCGTCGGCGCGCTCGTTTGTGGGGGCGTCCTCCTCCATGGGGGAAGAAGATTCCCCTTCAGAATGTGGCTCGTCCTCTATTCACACCATGATATCCTGCACAGGCTGAAGAATTGGCTCAAGACGAGGGGCATAACTTGAAGAGTAAAGACATTAAAATAGCAGGTCGCCGCCCTCAGTTTTGACGAGGCCCTCACAACATTGACAAGGAAAGGGAACAAGAAATAACCGAAATCAACAAACAAGTTTATCAAAAATAGATGTTACTTGATAGATCAAAGAGAAGATTTCCAAAGAAATTCGATGAAGAACTGCAAGAACAGGACCTTAAAGATTACGGTGGTGCTACAGTGTCTCCTGGTGGATGCTGGATGCCGGAAATCGCCTTCTCCTATGGCTCTCCAATGATCACTAAAAATGAGGGGGAAATTCACTCAAACTTGTCACTTATTTATAGAGGGGTACGAAATGATTACCCCTGCCACGCGTCGTTGCTTTACTGGACAACCCAAGAGCAGTGAAAACTAACGTCCGTTTTCACCCCTCATGAGGGGCAAATGATGTGGGCCTAATTGCTTCCACCACAAGGCCCAAAGAAGTCCTAATATCCAATCAAGCCAGCTTAACTGACCCATGGATCAAGCCCAGGAAGTAGGCTTGGACCTTGGTGTTCAAGCAACATAAAGGCACAACCCTAATTGGGAAAGCCCATGATCTATGGCCCAGTTTATAAAAGGCCCAAGATTGACAACCAAAGGACACGTGTCTCAAAAACCCAGGGGGGCACGCATCCCACAGATAGGGTTGAGGGATCACTTCCCGAGAAACTCCAGCCCTATAAAAGGCTCAGATCCCAAGGTAAGGGGCAATCAATTCATTCCCACCAACCTCAAACTATTTTTACTCTGCCTTCTCTCTACAAATTACTTCTCTCTCTAGCTTATACTTACTTAAGAATCGGAGGGAATATTCCTACGGGAATATTCTTGTTTTGCAGGTTGCCAGAAGTTCGTGTCAGCTCATACTTGATACCTCCGAGGAACGCGTGACACGTCATGTAATACCCCGAATTTTCGGGTATTTTCTAATAAATTATTTTGATAAATTAAGATAATTTTACAATTAAAATAAAGTTTTTAATGAGTTTTAACTAATAGTCACTACAAGTATATTTTCGGATTTATTTTATAAATTTTCTGAAATTAAGTCTCTTAATTAAACCCTAATACCCTAGTTATTTATATACCCTTAAACTCCCAAAATGTTCCTAGGTGGCTCGAAGAAAACAAAATTTATGTTTGTCAGCCGTCAGTTTCATCACCATCGTTTCCCCTTCCATCGATTCTCAATCCCTTCTATCTGGTAAGCATGGATTCACCCTCAATCTAGCCCCAACACGTTTGCATATTAATTATTTTACTTTCTAAATGATTTATTCGTAAACTTCTTTAATGTGTTTTAAATTAACATAACTTTTATACCTTTGTATAGTGTTTGATTTTATAAATATTTAATTAAGAAATAAGTGATAGTTGACCTTCGTTTTTGAAGTAGCGCTAAAGCATATTAACTGGTATTAATTTGTTATTTTAGATTATAGGACAAGTTGAGAGTACTAACAGTAGATTAAGGTATCGTGTATTAATTTAGTTTTACTTATTTTTGTTTAATTACAGACGATAATTACTTAGGACATACGCAAGGAGACTACTAGTTCGAAATACGCGTGTGTTCAAGGTAATTTTCAATGTCCGTCGTCTTTAGGTCCCGTTAAGTAAAATATTTTGGACATATATATGTGTTATTATGTGATAGGGAGATTAAGGGTTGTGTATGTGAACTATGTGATTTGAATTTATGGGCATGTATGAAGTTAGTAATATTATGTAAATATTATTTGCACTACTACCGTTACTTTACGAAACAACATCCTTTGTTTATATTTGTTGAGATTATACGAAGTGGAGTATAGTATCAGATAACGGGAAACTAGTATGGGACTATTGTTAATATTGTTTAATGACTACGTAGCACATTACATTGAACTATTAAGTTGTGAATTGCAATATTGGAGTAAAGTGATATAATTGTGATGATAGTGAATTAAGGCTGCGTATTGGATATTTCCAATATGAGGATGTAAATTGGTTGATCTTACTGAGCTATTTGATATGATAAGCACTAGCTAAAATGTACAATCTCTTACGTGGTAATGATGGGCTAATTGTGTTGGTTGATTATATTTTTGAATCTTATTAAAATACTAACGACGTAAAGTGTAATCTTCGAGGGAAAAGCCCGTAAGGGTTTGGAACAGGTTGCCCTTCTAGATGTTGTTCTATCGGTGCACTTCAGTGGAGACCCGGTAGGCTTCTAGTAGGTTTCTATTATTCTGTATTAAACTTTCTGCTTAGTCTTCCTCCTAATTCTATTGGTGCGCGGTCGCGGAGACCCATAGTTAATTAGTGAGGGGTGTGCACACTAGGGACATTCTGTACTCATCTTACTTTGGCCATTCTCAAGGGGTACGCGCGACCCTTAGCGTTCTTTTTCCCTCACTTAATTAATATTGATCTTTATGTGATAAGTTTAATAATGGAGTTATTAAATTGGTACTGGTTGTTTAATTGTCTATTTTATGTACTCAAAATGTTTTCAAACTAAAATTATTTATTTTACGGGATGGAGTTGGAATTACTCAGTTTATCTGATTTTTGGGAGTTCGTCTCTCTTGTCTCTTTTCTATTTATTTTTGCAGGTTGGTAAAGGTACTTGGCTACGAGTGAGGAGACGCTTAGAATAACCACCTAGTCAAGAGACAATTTTTATTTCAGTTTAAGTTTAAGTTGGTTTTTGTTATTCATTTTATGGGAATTGGTTGTAGTTTTTATGGGGCACCTTTTAGACCACTTAGTTAATTTTGACTTTAATGATTTTAAATTGTTTTGTTGCTTTGCATTTATTTTCTATGGAGAATAAATGTAGCAGTGACACTCCCAAGGTTTGGACGATTGTTTTACGATATAAAAACAGGGTTTTTGATTATATAAAAGGTCCAAGTGTTGGGGGTGTTACACGTCATCACCGTAAAAGATCCCACAACAGAAACCCTCTCCAAATGATTGTCCAAAAATACCATTACCATTATGCCATACAAGATTCAATTTTTCTTCCAAAATGATTAGTAAAGTTGACATTTTTGCTCTCAAAAGTGTCACTTACAACAATCACATATTTTTACAAAAACCAACACTTTCTATGATTCAAGTACAAAGCTATGGATTCCATGATGTTTAAGGTTGTATGTAATCACTTCCTTAAACTATAATCATTTTCAAGTTATGAGCAAATTAAAGGTGAAGCCTTTTCAACATTAAAAGGTTTAACCTTTGAGATTCAAGACTCCACATTTCAATGTTCAAATACAAGTTTCATTTTCAAGATTCTATGATGTTTAAGGTTGTTTGTAATCACTTCCTTAAACTAGAATCATTTTCAAGTTATGGAGCACATCAAAGGTGAAACCTTTTTAACATTAAAAGGTCTAACCTTTGAGATTCAAGACTCCTAAGTTCAATATACAAAATTCAATGTTTCAAGTTCAACTTCTATAACCCAAAATCTAAGACACTTTTGGATGAGAAACTTGTCCTAAAGTTGAGGTTTTTAGACTTGAATCCGTGTCGGGCGCACTTATTATTAAGTAGTCGTTTGGCGTTCGGATCTCAAATACAATAGTACAATTTCAATACCGCAATTTCAATATCGTCATTTTAATATCGCACCTTTCAGTAACGCATTTCAATATCGTACCTTTCAATATCGCACTTCAATATTGCACCTTTACTATTGCTATTTCAATTCCGCACTCTTTACTCACCTTTTTTCAAGGTGATGTGGTTTTCTACGCACTTTCAATAATTCATTTATTGTGATGTTGCTTTACTTGTTTATTGCTTTCATCACCTCACATGCTAAATCCAACAAAATACAAAGTTACACCACGCTTAACAAAGATAATTTCTTGGACAAACCGGCCTTAGGTTCCCTTAAATTAACTTTAAAGCGAAGTGGTCACAATACAAGTAGAAATTCTAGGTGCTAAAGTTCAAAGTTCAAACCCACATAGTGTCATGACTAGGGTTATTCGAAAATGCTATTTGCCATGTACTCAAATACAATTTTTAAAGCTCGCGGAATAAGCATTTCGTTCCCTTGCCTGGATCTCACCCATACGTTACTAAGATTCAATGCCTTATCCACTAAAGAGTCAACTTTGGTCTTTCCAAACGAGACCCTTAAAATTGTTTGGTGGCGACTCCTTCGAAATCCAAAAACATACAAAGCCTTCCGTAGGGGAAAATACAAAAAAGGAGAGTACGAAAAAAAACCCTACACTCGGTTACATTGGAAAACATATATGTAAGAGATTCTTGAACAATTAGCAAAACTACCAGATTAATATTTCTCCCTTTGGCTCCTAGCTATTGACTTATAGGCTGGATATTTGGATGGCATAGCAGCAGGAGGAAATGATGTTGCACAATATGGTTTTGATAGATGTTTCAAGGAGTCTGTGATGGTTGGATATAACTGGGGAATTGTTAAGGGTGTTATTAGGTAATGGACCCAAGGATAGCGTGTGACTAAGCCATGAAACTGCTTGGTGACTTAGAGTTGGCAATGACTATCGTATTGACTTTATGCTTGAATTTGTTTATGATAAACTTCCAGGTTACTATGGAGTACGGAGTACTTTTCAACTTATAGGCATGTTGTTAATTAGTGGTGGATGTCGGAGTAAATTGTCGCCTCTTTTCTCATAACTCTCAATTAATTTGTTCTTAATTTTTTATTAAAAGCATTTTTTTTATTTCTGCAAAATATCCAAAAATTATGTCATAAAATTGTTATTTCTTTAATGATTAAGCCATAAGGAAGTTCACATATGGTTCTTCACATATTACTCATATTATGTACGTATTTTTCCCTTTAAAAATTATTTTAAGATAAAACAAAAGAATTATGAAAATTTTGTGTTATTTGTTAATATTGATGATTTGATCTTGATTTTACAGTATATGTTTGTTTAAGGGGATCAAATTTGTTTTTTTATATTCGCACGCATCGCGTGCATATAAGACTATAAGACTATAAGCCTGCAAGTGAACAAAATTTGGAGTGGCTTTCACAGTCCACTTCCTGCTTATAAGTTGGTATGTTGTGACAATACATGGATTTGATCTTATTTAGTGATGGGATATGTTTATTCCGGCAGTGCTGCTGATTGGAAGTTTGGAGCGGAGCTGTTTGTTAAAATGCTCCCAGATAAAGTACATGTGTCATTGTAAGGATGTTTCTCGCTTTTGTTATTTTTGTTTTATGCTATTTTGTTGGAATAGATATATGTAATTGTTTTAATATGACAAGGTATAATTACCAACTTTTAAGGATGTTAATTACTTAATTGGTCATTGTTCTTGGCTTTGATACATAGGAGAATAAGGAAAGGAGAGTGCTGGGGATTAAAAAATGTGTTGTTCAGATAGTTTTCATGATTTTACCTTATAGAGGGGGATTTTCGAGTGATTAGACTTAAGGAAGTCTTCCAAAATTTTTGATCTGATATATCAATCATTTTTCCAAGCAGTGAAAAAATGGGGCAAACTTGACGTTAGATGGTGTACATGTCATGGCTCAGAGATTGGCAGCACATGTTGGGCCATCCTGTTTTATACCATATAGAACTATAGAAGGCGTTGTATGTGTACATTTTGTTTATATTGAATGAGCTTACCAATATCAGGTACTAGAGGTTATTAAACATAGACCCGATCTTCGCAAAATTTCCTTTGTTGCACATTATGTTGGTGGTTTAGTTGCAACATATGCAATTGGTATTTTGTATCAACCTCCGAATGATGGCAATGTTGTGGATTCTTCTGTTGAGAATTCTCATGAGAATGCAAGAGGTACTATTGGTGGTCTTGAAGCAGTTAATTTTATAACTGTAGCGACTCCTCATCTTGGTTCACGTGGTAATAACCAAGTAATTGTGTTATGGGCTGCTTGAACACCTGGATGATACTACATGTACACCTAGTGTACAAGGCATATTGTACACCAAGCTCCCTATTGGTTGGGATGACATCTTTAAAAATGCCATCCTTTCAACTTCCTCCAAAAAATTTCAAATTTCTTTTTTTGAATTTTAAATTTGAACTTCAAATTTTTTACAACTTCAAATAAACATAATTAAGTTTTAACTTTTTGCTGATTTTTTTCCATAGGAGAGAGAAAACATTTTTGTCTTCACTTGTTTTTTCATAGGAGAGAGAAACATTTTTTTTCTTCCCTTGTTTTTTCACATGAGAGAGAAAACGTTTTTGTTTTTCCTCTTCCAAAATTTTTCGGCGACAATAGTTCACGACGACGCTCTCAACGGGTTTAATCGAATTTTTCGATGTTGATTTTTTGCGACATTGTTGTTAATGATGAAGCTTTCGGCGGGTATAATCGAATTTTTCGGCGACGTTGTGATGAAGAAGATTTAATACTTCATCGAATGATTAAATACAACCAACTGGGAAAGGGTAACTGAGAAATCCCAAATCAATTTCAGATTTAATAAATTTGCTATTGAGAATTCCCAAATTAAATTCGGATTTGATAAATTAACAATTTTAATCCCAGTTGAAATTCGGATTTAATATAATTAACAATCTTTAATCTCAATTGAAATATATATTTGATAAACTTGGAAACGATGTTGCAGATCCGTACTTTCTTTCTTCATCATTCGATGAAGTACTTAATCTTTTTTAACTTTAGATGTGATTTTAATGGATAAACTATTATTTTACGAGATCATTTTAATTTTAAGAAAATCACAAAATGTAGTAAAATCATACCAAATCTAAATAGATTAAAAGAGTATCAGTTGCAAATGTTGATGTGCTGATACCCCTTTGCCATAATGGTCACTGCTACCCTACTTGAGCTTCTAATAACTTACGTGCACCCGCGTTCAAATCCTAACAACACCGAAAAACAATATTTTTTCACTTTAACGATGAATTTATGGGATCATTTTAGTTTTTTGGGAAAAAAATCAATTTTTTTACTTTGACTATGAAGTTATGGGATCATTTTACCTTTAAGAAAATCAAAAAATAAACTAAAATCATATTGAGTCTACACAAAAATAGATTAAAACAAATACGGAGTATGTTGCAATTATATATGAATGTGTTGATACTCACTTGCCATAATGGTCAGTACAAAGCTGCTTGAGCTTATAATCTAATTGCGTACAACCGTGTCAGAATCCTAACAAGATCAATACACGTTTTTTTTTATTAACTTTGACTATTAATTTATACATTTCATTTTTAAGAAGATATTAGCAGTTACACATCTCATTTAGGAAATTACCACCAAGTACGATTTACATAATTTTATAATTTCAATATATCCATTTGATAATAGGGACAATAAATATTATGAGAGTCCCCGTAAAAATAACAAGTTTCTATAAAATTATAGTTAAAATTTAAAAATTACTCTCAACGTTTTGATTTTCTTATGATTGAAATGATCCCATAAAATCTTAGTTAAAAAGTCCATTTTAGGTTTTTTTTTTTTATTTTCTTAAAATTGTAATGCTCTTTAAAATCATAATCAACAACAATAAAAAAAAAATTATTTTGCAAATAGATTAGAAGCGCAAGCAACTTTGCAGTGGGACCTATAATGAGAAGCGGTATAGTCACCAGTTCACCACATCAACGTTTGCAACAGGTAAAAGATGTAAACAACTTAGATTATTACAAGTCTATACAAAGATTAGGAGTTACATATCTCATTTGGACCAATTACACGCACATTAAAATCTAAATAATTTATGTATGACATAGTACTTATGTAAATAATTTATTGACATCATATTAATTATGAAGATCTTAAAAAATGTTTATACATATTATAAAGGGTTAGAAATAAGTCCTGAAAATAGTTACCTTCGATATAGATAGTTTACCATTCATTTGTCCAACAACCTTTTGACTTCATATGATGGCAAAAGAGTGTGGAAGGGAGGAAGGGGAAGGTAACGCGTGTGGTATAAGAAGGACAATTAATTATCTGATAGTTCACATAAAGGCAACGAGTTGCCAAAAAAATCATATTTGTAAGGTTAATCCAATGTTTTGATCTTTTACCAAAATGATCTTCCAAAATTGTTTGTCACAACTAAAAAAGTTTTGTTAATTTTGGTCCTAACAAGAATCGAACACGGGCGAGCGCGTAGATAGAGTAGATGATAATATGTTATAACGGCGTAGTATTCACCATTGAAACAAGGGGTTTCAGCACGCAAGTCATGGCAAACAAATCTCTATTAATCTCATTTTTACCGAGTTTGAGACTACTTAATATGATTTTTTTTAAAGTAAAATGATCTTTTATAATCGTATATAATGTTATAAGACGTTTTCTAGTAAAACAAATTGTTTCGCAAAGCGACTTATTTTTTCTATCTTGGCAGGATCGTAACTTTGTGCTATAAAAGATGTAAACAACTTAGATTATTAAAACACCAACAAAAAGATTAGGAGTTACGAACATATCTAATTTGGACAATTATACGACAAACATGATCTTATAATTTATGCACAACTTATTAATTTTCGAAGTTACGATCTAAATAATATATTTATAACATAATTCATCCAACATATTAATTTCTGGGGCCACAAAAACTACTCATCATAATATTCTAGCCTATGTAGGACTTGGACCTACATATTTGTGCGGTAGCACCTTGCTCTACCATTTTGAGCTAATAGGCTTTAAAATATCCAAGGTAGGAAAAAAAAAATCTACAATATAGTACTCCGTATACGGTATACGGTATACCATGAGACTTGAGGAATCATATGTTAACTTAAGATCAATAGACGTAAAAACCATAAAATACAAGTAAACATATTTATATATGAAGATTGATGTTCAAAAACATCCAATTTAACAAGTTAAAAAAATAGCGTTTTGATTGATATGTTCAGCTCGATTTTCCATGACTTTCAGTTAATAAAATATGTAGGTTAGCTAAAAAATATAAAAAGAAAAACTAACATCTAAAACCGACCAAATTCTATTTGAACTTTCACTTGGGCGTATTGACAGTTAAAAGAGGTTTGTACAACACTAAACGTACAATTTCGCTTCATAATAGAAATTAATAGTTCCAAGCGGATAACTAACAATATATGAGCTGATTTTGTGACATAAACATCTAGAAGCTCAACAATATCTACTATTTTAACTGTCAACTATTCACAGAAAGGAAATGTGATGCAGGAATCATTCAAAAATCACCTACAAAACAAAATATAAAAACAAACCATATACAAGACATCTAACTAGTACTACACACATTGCCTCAAAGGATATCTCACTGGAGTATATTAAGTGCGAAAATGATAAAGGTCGCAACATGCGACCTTTAAGCCGCGTCACAATGATGACATGACAGGCTTATGTGTCATGATTTAAATTGGAAAATAAAATTTTTAACTTATATAACCTATTATACATGTTACAAAAGAAGGTAGGAAAATCTTAATATTCTAATTTGTTTCCTTCTTTATATCAATTACCTTATTTACATATTTTCATAGTAAAATATTGCATTGATAGTAAAAATATTCTGATGACGCATAGTCAACGTGGCGCCTATATGTACCAATTAGACTCCGACATGTAAGATTGCGACAACTAAATGTTATCGCAACTTGCGACCTTTATCATCATCCATTAAGTGTAGTACTCTAGCATAAAAATAAGTCCTCCATCGCCCGTCATCAAGTTAACTTGGAATTCTTAGGGTTAAATAACAGCTTAACAAACACCAAAATATTGAAGGATCAAACCAAGCAAAACCACAGTTGACAAAGCCATCCTCCGTTATGTCAAAGAGATGATAATCAGTACAATGACATGGGGAATTGGGGAGCATTCAGAACAATGAAAAAATTCCATGAAGTTCAAGGAAAGGACCGAATAAAGAAGAAATAAGACATGAAAAGATGAAAGAGATAATAGTAGGGCCATAAATATAATTGAATCACACTTAACAATTGAATTCACTGTTAGAACAATTACTCACCGTACGGTCTTCAACTTGTTCGACTTCTCAAGCGACAGAATGGGTATATGAATCTAAATAACTCTCATGGAGGATGTGTTATATCAGGCATCAGGCCTTTTATGTTACAAGTTCAGTGAAGCATTTCGTTGAACACTTAAATGCAGCCACAATTCTTAGCTTCTTTGAGCAAAACATCATGAATATAGTCAATCAACTCATCACCTTCAGGGCACGCTTGGATTGGGTGGAGTGCGTGGAAACAAGTCTCCTCTACCGCGTGACAGATCCCACAACTAGCTTCGTACTCTGGAATACGTCTGCTAATTCCCTTCTTTGTTGGTAGCGCTTCATGACATGCCCTCCAAGCAAACATTTTCACCCGTGGGAGTACATTCAACTGCCAAACCTTCTTCCAAATTGATATCGAGCTAGAGGCAGCCACCTCCGTATGTGTCCAGTCATCATCAAACAAAGCATTATAGGCCGAACGAACCGAGTAATTCCCATCACTTGTCACACCAAACAATACAATTGAAAGTACTGTTTATATTATGCACAAACAATTAAACTACAATATTTGAGGAAATTCTTTGTGCCCATGTCTGTTTGAATTTTGCTTTCCACCGAATTTCTTCTGTTTTTCTATAGGAATCATGGAAGTTGATTCTTCTTCCTTTGTTTGTGTTTTGCAGATTTATCAAGAACAGGGAATTATTGCTAGAAGAACAACAATATTTTTCCATTGTAAGATACAGTGGTGCAACGAGGAAACTCAATGTTATTGCAAATTCTCCTCTATATATATGTTTATTTCTTGGACTGTTAGTAACCTTTTGAGGAGGATGTTGCTTTACATGGGAGTTGTACCTATCTTTGTGAATAGAATTAAGCAACTTCTGTGAATTTAAGTATTGTTTATTTTAAAAAAACAAACACTATATTGTTGTAATATTTAGATGTTTTTTAAGAGAGATGGTGTTAAATTTTTCTTTAAAAGAAATTTGGGAATAATTTCTCTTGCCTATTATTTTGGGTGAATAGATGTAATAACACACTTTTTAGTTTTCATATAATCTCGCACGCATCGCGTGCGTAAAAGACTAATATATTTCTAAAACAAGATTAGTTCCCGTGCATGCACTGAGATTCTAAAATTATTTGACTAATTCTTTTAATAATATATTTGACTGAAATATTTCTCTCCTTAAAGTTACTATATAATTAATTAAATCTTGAATATACTCATTTAATCATCTAATATGGTCATATGGAGTATGCAATTTCCCCATCTTACTACATATTACATTTGGAGTATTTTATATGCTTAAAATGCTAATTCGACCAAAATATTCGAAATATGCAAATTTGACTAAAAAATTGAGTAAATATTTTTTCCATTATTAATATAATTATTTGAATAAAATATTACCAAAAATAATTTTAACAAACTATTATGTGGCATATAATATTTCTATAATCTATACACAATTTTTTTTTGTTCGATACATAAACAGTTACAAAAAGGATAGAAAATTTTTAAAAATGTAGTAGAGATTTTTAGTGACACGTGTCACTCCTGATATCTTTTTTAGTATAATGTAATAGATAGATTTCGAGCTTGGAGCGGACTATGGCCTGACAAATCCCCTATACCTGTCGGTTACCGAAGTAAGCCGAAACCAAAAATTATCCCAAACATACTTTTAGCCAAATATGATTCGAACAGAACACCAACTTGATTTTATACAAGGTTTTATTTTTATGTCACAGAGCTTCCACTCCCTCAGTATTATTCTCTATTTGTTTATAAGTCTTTCCCCCACTTGGTTTATTATTTTTATTAGATTCAATTCTCCTTACATAATACGCGTGTGGGTCAACATATGACTCATAATAAAATATAGAAAGAATACAAAAAAATACAGTAAATTGTAACAGTGACAGCTTGTAAAGGGAGACCAGCTAATGCACAAGTTTTGGATTGGTCTCAATAGAGCCAATACTCCATGGTTAAGAAGTTAAAGACACTAATAAGAGCAGATATCATCTCATACTACTAATAGAGCAAATACTCCATGGTTGAAATTTATGACAACGGTTGCGACATCCATACATATTTACATCGGTTTCTTTCCCCTTTGGGTTCCAAACTGTGTTCTTCAGTAATCTTATCCAGTTTGCTAGCGTAAGAAATGAATGAATACAACAATAGACGTCACAGAATCTGTTCATTGCTTTCCACTCTATACTAACTTCTGTTTCTTTCATCTTCGTTATTTTATTCCCTATTTAGCTAAGAATTGTGATTAAACTATTATGTTTTGTACAACAGTCAACAAAGAAGATGACCACAAAGAGAAGAAAACATTTATAGACATTCTTTGGTCTTTCTCCTCTTGTACACATATACCAACTTTGCTCCTCCGCGGATAAAAAATGCAGAGGGTCTGAAGTTGCACTTTGCAGAACCTGCAGAAACTTAGTTTTCAGTTACTGATTTTGGAATAATATAAAATTCACAATGCACTAGTACATGATACCATTTCCTGAAGCTAGGATTATGATTATCAGTTGCTCTCAAATTGGCAGGTATACTGTGAAAGTGTGAAGTAGTAGTAGTAGACGGGAGTGTTCATGGGTGGTTAACCGTCCTGAAACTTGATTCGGCTCGGTAACCAAAATTTTCGGATCAACATTTTCATGAACCGTAACCGTACCGTTTAAACGGTTGGAGTTGAAACGGTTAACCGCGGTTTCGGTATGGTTAACCATAAACCACTATTCTTTTTCTTTTTTTTATCACATTTATCGTATTATTTATTACAAAAAACAAGTCCAAACATCTAAAATTACACAAGTTCATCAAGTACAAACAATATTACAAAGTCACTCATTGTTTCAAGAATGGACTAAGGGCTAAGAACTCAGTACACTAATTGGGTAGCAGTGCACAAAGAAACATTTTTTTACGAAAAGTCTAAAATGCTTTGCCGTTACAGTATAATTTTTTGATTTTTTCACCTCCAACTAAATTATATTTAATAATTTTTAATAAAAATAAATTTTGGTTTTTCGAATTTTGTCGGTTCGGTTACCGTAACCGTTTATATTATTTTTTTCGGTTCGGTTTACTGTCTGTTTAGTCCGGGTTTTCCGATTTTCGGTACGGTTACGGTTTTTTATGAACTCCCAGCACATATCTATTCCTATATTAGTTCTACCATGAAGGTAGTCATAAAATGAAATTCTCAAACTCCTTGAACAATACTCTTTTCAGTTTTCTCAGTGGTCATGTACAAGTATTGTTTTGTATAGCATTTAAAATTCCACAACTTAAAAAGTGATTGGTTTGAAGTCAAAAGAGAGTAAAGCAGCCCACAAAATTAATGTCTAGATGTTCATTTTAATTTGATGGTTGTTACTTAGATACGATTTAGATGTAATTTTGCAACCAAATTTGCTAGCAAATATCCATTTCAATGGTCTAATCTATCCCGAAGTATATGTTTTTCTTTATGAAATCTGCATTACCATCCATTACTCCTCTGGTTGTATTAGAAGTTATGTATATCTAAGAAGAAAAACACATACTTGGGACAAAGTTACATTATCACAAACATTAGCATGAGAATTCCCTTACAAAAACACACATAGATTTTTTACCATTTTGTCATTTTAACCACCTACTAACAGACTGTCTATGTACGATTACTATTAAAGGACAAAAGAAGTTGAGGAACACACCTTAGCAGTTAGCGTGACATGCACATATCTTGCCTCCTACTTTGGTGCCAGAATAACTGTAAATTCATAGTATGCAGATTTTCAAGCAGCATCTCGAGGAGGCAGTTTCCAGAAATTCCACGAGTTGTAATCCTCCTGTAATCAGAAAAAACGGACACTAAGAAGAAGTTCAAAGCCACAGCAAATAGCATTTCCAGCCTAAACTTTATGAGGTGTAATTCTCAAATGATACATGCTTGTTGTTAATCTTTTACAAGTCAATACGAAAAAGGCTTATGACATCTCTTATCTGAAATATAGGTTTAAAGCTCAAGCATGAAACCACGAACCCAGTTAAATGCCAATGTCAAATTTAAGGATCCTTAGGGAGATAGTCAATCAAACTACAGAATTATCACCGAATTGCTCACATCTTCTAACCAATTTAAAATTGATCCAATATCATGGGCAACAGAAGGGTTTCCCGGAAAATACAAAAACAGATCGAGCTGGTAATTGAGGACGTGATAAGAGCAATATGAGCCAAAGCATCAATACAGAGATTTGTTCATTTATTAAATGGATGTTCTTACAGTTTTCCTTGGATCAGGGAAAAGATGAATGAATTGTGATAGATGATAAATCCCATAGACAGAGTCACCACAACGACACAACCACTTTCAGAAATAAGTATCTTTAAACGGGAACAGAATTTATATGGAGTGGACTAACAAAACAAAAAAAGAAAAACAAATAAGAAGGCAACCAATTAGCAATCTATAAAACGAAGAATTAACCTGTTCATGAAAAGTTGTTGGTGGAAACATGTCATGCACAAGCACATGAAGGGAAGTATATGATTTTGAGTCCACTCGGCGGTTTACAACAACCTGACCCTGCATATGAACAAATATTAGAAAAAGATACTAGAAGCTAATGTTTCCTTAATTTTGTTTTTATTAATTTGAAAGTATAAGCCTACCTTGGGATTAATGGTAAAGATCTTTCCTCTAGGGATTCCAACTCTAAGATAGCTTAATTCATCAGTGTCTCTATTTCCAAACCCAGCATAGAATGGGCTGTGATCTAGAGGAAATAGCACCTTCACATCCTAGATGACCAGAATTGCAAAATCCATAAGCAATATATTCCATAAAATGATTGCGTACATAAATATCAAGACAAGTATCATTGGTATATGGTAATGCAGTGCTAAAAATTTAAACGAAAACCCCTCTCTCTCTCTTGTTATATTCAGAGTAAATTTGATGATGCTAAGGTCTCCTCAATAATGGTGAGGAAGGCAGCTGAATCCTGATTCCCTTGTCAGACAATACACAGCGCTTTCAATCTGTTTAACAGAGAGCTTGGATGAATTTGAGTGAATCACCCGGCCGTACTCTCTTTCAATTATGAAAAACGAAAGAAGGAAAGGGAAAAGAAATGGCATTCTGATGAAGGCTACACAAAAGAAAAAGCAGGAAATGCACGAAAATGATTGATTGTTTGGAGCAGAGACCTCCATCTACACAAAAAATCTGATAGAAGGGCATGAAAAATATTTATGACAGCATGTGCAGAGGAATACCGGGAGAAGAACCATTGGTATTCCTGAAACCCAATTCAAAGTGAACAGCTAGTTTTTCATAATCAAGTTAAAAGTCTTTTATACCTGAGAGGCAGATGGTTATTAACCATGTCTTCGAAATAAGGAAGCAAATAGGTAAATGAAGGTGAGATGTTGGAGATATGTCTGGCGGGCTGGGTCATATGAGAGGGCATAACTGTACTCAGCAGATAGAGTATCCCTTTACACAGGAGGGATTCATTAGTTCACTCTTTTTGAAAAGATAAATGAATGCTAAGAAAGGAATGTTAATGTGACAGGTTGCTTTGGTTGACCCAAAATGGCAATAAGATATTTATGAAATCAACTTCTCCTCATAAGATGAAACATTGTTAGGCTTGATTTTCTTTTGATGATTGACAAATAAAAGTCGCAAAATGGATTTTTACATGTCCCTAAAAATCATTGGATCATCCACATTCATTCTCTGCTACACAATAATCCTAAACAGAACAAAACTCATGCAAAAAAATTAGACCAAGCTTCTTTACTAGCTCTAACCTTGCAGACACAACCCTTCTCTAATGTGTGGGTTAAGCACCAGATAGGACAGAAGAGGACTGGTAGAGTTGCAATAATAAATCCAGAGAGTACATTCACAGTCTCACATAGTTCTATTAATTTAAGTGGAGATTCACGTTCACTCAATTCACGCAACGTGAAAGGAGGCTGTTGATCCTCCGAGCTCGTGCAAGACACCCAGCTTGGTCTTAGTGCCGTATATTGTTTTCAGATATAAAGAATTTTCATAGATGAAACAGCATCATATCCATTTATAAGCCTAGACATACCTCACTATTTTCAAATAGTAAGCACCGGATGCAAGGCCTGTCCTAAAAAGCTTCAAACCCATAACTATATTCGTAAAATATCTACCATTTAATTTGAACAACACCTAGTGAATAGCCAGCAATGAATCAGCAAAGGAAATTCATGCAATTGTCACTCCCATAAGACACATAAATGACCTGTAAATTGGACAAAATAAAAGGTCTCCATAAAGCTTGAAACAACCAGAGATTTGGATCAAGCTGGGGATCAACCAAGCCATATCAGACCACCTGGTCCAACCAATATGTGATAGCTTGGGTAACCACAAAATTAAATGACACCAGGAGTGCACCTCACTAAATCCCCATGTGTTTTATACTCCCTCCGTCCCGGAATACTCGACCCGGTTTGACCGGCACAGAGTTTAAGGGACTTAAATTGACTTATTTAATTTAATAGGTAGTAGTTGATAGTGGGGTATTATTTTAATGTAGTTAGTGGGAAATATGTAAAGGGGTGGGGTTGGAGGAGAGTAGGGGTTGAATTTTTAATTATTTTTTGTATGGAGTAGGGGGTAGGTGGGTTAATAGGGGTGGAGTGAGAAATAATATAATATTGTTAGAATATTTCCATTTTTAGAAACAGGTCAAGTATTAAGGGACGGCCCGATAAGGAAAACAGGTCAAGTATTCCGGGACGGAGGGAGTACATAAGAGGTTTGCAACTCAACGTATAACCCATTATAGGAAATGTTCTTTTCACCTAAAGAATTTTTATGAAACATAACTTCAGATAAGTGCCAATAGGCCCAACAAGTTCAGATAAGGACTTCCAAGTTCAATTCACAACTAAAACAAATTCAGATAAGTTAATATAAGTTAAAATAAGGAGTTTTCAAGTGAAAAGAGAGAAGCTTATACAAGTATATACAACAATAGTAAAAGCCTATGCTATTCCTCGAATGTGAAAGATAACCAATTACAAACTAAAACATAAATATGGATTAAACAACCATTGCATCATTTCCATTGCAAAGCAATTACAAGTATCAGTAATTCAGTATAGTTACACGACAACCAAAAATTGGGCTTGAGAAGCAAAATCAAGTTAACTAAGAATTGATACAGAGGCAGTGAAGGATCTAACCTCCAAGCATGCGATCTTGAATTCATGAGGAGCTCTTCTAATTACTGACCACACAAAAAAAAAAAAAGAGTCACAAAGCTGAAATTGATGCATACCGTAAATACACAGTTACAGACTCCCTCCGTGCCTAAAAGATTTCCCCATCACTAAAATCCACTTTATTAAGAATTGGTTATACTCAAAAGCAAATGAGTAGGTAGAGTTGTGTTTTAGTTAGATTAAATAATATTGTGTGAGGAGAGACATGTGGGGACCACAAACCAAATAAGGTATGGGGCAAATAAATAGGGACATCCGTATATGGTACATGAGGCTATCTTTTAGGGACAGAAGGAGTAAATGTTAACATCACATAATGCATCCGCATACATGATGTAGTACTACAGAAGACTACTAGTTAATAATTCTACAAGTCCTGTTCTTACATAGTTGTAAGAAAATGTCACCACCAAGTTGTTCATTCATATCACCAACCAGAACGACCCCCCCCCCCCCCCCCCCCCCTCCCCAACCCCTTCTCCCCATCTTAAAAAAAATCAGGAAAAGGAGAAAGAAAAAAGGAAGAGAAAGCTAACATATATCAACAGAAAAATGAAAAAAAAACATGGCTTCATTTTGATAGCATTCATCGCTATTACTTCCATTTCAAATTGGGCATCATCACTCTACTTCATTAAGGCATAGGTCTAAATTCACTAGTAACTGTCGTTTTCCTCTTTCTTTTTCCCTTATAAATGGTAAACTTCTAATGGGAAGACCAGAAATATAAAAGGGGAAAACACCTTCAGCCACAGATAACACAACACTAACAACACAAGAAAATCACCCAGGCATACATGGCTACGGACACGCCCTGAAAATGAACAGAAAAAGGAAACACATGTATACATTATGTCACACTTACATTTTGTTTTTATCAACAAAATTTTTATAATTTACTGAACATAATAAGTTGGGTAGTCAACTAGGATATCTATTTATAGCACATGCAATACATCAACCCAACCCAACCCAACATGGGACACAAACCTTCTCGATACAAAGAAGGAAAAAGTCCATCTGGGGAGATTAACACAGGACCCTCCGGTAGTGCTTTCCCATCCTGCCAAATTAAAAGCATGTTTAACTTGAGAAGAAGAAACAATCTCTCATTAGAGAATAAAAATCAATATCTTTGTTCAGCAATCACCTGTTTAAGGTTGAATAAGAACTGCCGAGTGTGGTAAGCTTGTAAAATGGAGCGAGCACTTAGGAAAAGAAGTTGATAACCATTTTCCTGAAATAAGAACCACAGAATATGTAATCTGAAATTCTGAATCACAAATATAGCATATAAGAGAGGGGGGAAGGGGAGGGGGGGGGGGGGGGGGAGTTAAAGCTTTTGAAAGCATGTAGAACTATTGACAGAATACATGCACACTTGTTTAATATAGTTCTATCACCAAGAGGCAACCAGGTTCTTCTAATGAAAACCTTAGTGGTATATCCGTATATGCAGTAATTACAATATGATAACATACCATTGGCCCAGTGCTCAATGAGGCTCCCATCTATGGAGGGACCTAGTGTATTAAATATATGCAATCTCACTACTAGAAATGCAGACAAAATCTGTTTACAAAATCCCTTGATCCTTGATTAGAAAGCATCGATTCAATGATTACTTCCCACAAAAAATAGCAGATGATAGTTTTATACTTTTATGAGACATTTAAGTTAGATTAGGATCATCTCGAGCTAATATGGTCCCAGTGTTCAGAATGGTTTAAGATTTTCAATAAATAAATTATAAGGGATATAGCTGAATACAATCTTCACAAAGTGTTGTGTGACAAACCTTAATAGCCGAGAAAAGATGTGTTACGCCAGTCTGTGACCAATCTATTCCCATCAAAGGCATGAACTGCCCAAGAACATCTGATCTGCAGAGTAGATGTACAATAGAAAGAATTAACATAAACAATAACGACAACGGATTCCAAAAGATTTGTAATTTCTTTTAGAAAAGCTCATGACTACAACAGATATACACATCGAACCTTTAGAAGGGAGGAGTGAGGGGGTATGCATGATTTACAAGTCTTGGGCATATTGCATTGATGGTTATTGTTAAACTTTCGTTGTTACTTCCGTTTGTTTTCTTTCATTTGACACATAAATGATCATAACTTCTAACAAGATACTCCCACTATTTCAAAATAAAACACAATTTCGGCCATACTTATCTGTTACAAAATATAAGTCGTATGAAAATCAATGCAACACTAATTTCACCTTGAAATATCAACTTTAGATGTTATGTTAATTTATATAAAGTATGTTGATAATAATATTTATATATATGATAAATACATTCCTGAATACATGTCTCTTCAACAACTTTCTTATGTTCCGTAGCTATCGCTTTTACTATCCCAATGCATTTTTAACTAACTACACTTTGGTGCTTTGATTTGCCATATTAAGGCCTTGTTCTCTTCAACTTATAAGACCTTATTTTCAGGTCTTATAAGTTCAGATAAGTTCATATAAGCTTCTATAAGTTGAATAAGATCCTATAAGTTTCAATAAGGTCCTACAAGTTCCAATAAGTTCCAATAAGGTCTTATAAGTTCTAATAAGGTTATATAAGGTGCAATAAGGTCTTATAAATTTGGATAATTATTACAGAGTAATAATTTATACTTCATCCGTCCCATAAATATCGCATCATGGTTGACTTTTACTACTCTAACACATTACTTTGACTCTTTATTACTCCCTCCGTCCCAGATTACTTGTTACACTTTCCTTTTTCGTCCGTCCCAGATTAGTTGTTACACTTCTAAATTAGGAATGACCCACAATTATTATATTGTCTCTCTCTTCCCACTAATTTTTTGTTGTCCCCACACCCTCTCTCATTAATTAAAAAAATACTCCACTAACTTTTATCACATCTACTTTTTCAATAAAATAACAATTGATAACCAAACAACCACTTATCACCTAAAACTTTGTGCAAAGGAAAGTGTAACAACAAATCTGGGACAGAGGGAGTATCTCAAACGTGTGTAAGTAAAAATTATAAAAAATTGATATTTGGAAAATACACATTGATACAAATCTAACATGAAACCACATGACTACAATTTTCTTACGTATGGATCACAAAAAATGGTCAAAGTGGTAGTGTGAATAGTGTAAAAAACCAAAATGGTGCGATATTTATGGAACGGAGGAAGTATTATAAATAACATAAAAATATAATTATTAATACAAGAACTAAATAATAATTGTTTTATTAATTTGTATTTATTAATATTTACAATCGACTATTATCAATGTTCTAATGGTTTAAAAATTTAGTTATAACCTAATAAACTTAAATAAAGTCTAATAAGATTTAATAAGGTTTTACGAGGTCCTATCAGGTTCTATAAGGTCTTATAAGGTCCTATAAATTAAATAAGGTCTTATAAGGTCTTACAAGGTCCTATAAATTAAATAAGGTCTTATAAGGTCCTATAAGTTAAATAAGGTCCTATAAGTTCAGGTCTTATGAGTTGAAGAGAACATACCCTAAGTAGTTGGAAATTAACATGGAACACAAATTAACATGGAACACTAATACTCCATGTTCCTAAATATTTTTTCCTTTTAACTACTGTCTTATTATCAGTTGGTTTTACAACACGAATGCATATACTTTGGCATATTAAATGGTTGATGATTATTGTAAAGCATTAATGTTATTTTGGTCAAATACATAGTTTTTACTCCTAGTTTGTAGTTTTTTAGTTCCAACATGCCCTACACTTAACATTTTTCATAAAATCAATAACCTTACCTAACTACGACAAAAATTGGCATTATGCATTTATTTTATAGTTATCTTGGAAGACAGAATACGTGACGTTTATCTCACTCCAAAATAATGTGCAAAGGCTATAACGGCAGTTGGGAATTGGAGGGAGTACGACTTTGGCCACATACAAAGTCTGTACTCCAAGTTTTAGTTTGGTGATATTCCCTCAAAAGATAAAAATAAAATGATTTGCTGATATCCAGTATGTCCTTCATTTAATTCTTTGCAAAACTTTAACATCGCTAAGCCATAGCAATACCGTGAAATTATGTTGTCACACCAAATAAAGAATATGCTAGGAAACCCCAATCTTAGTTATCTTAAAAGGGTGAACATTGAATAATGACATTTATCACCCTAAAATGTTGTAAAAATGCTAAAGCTGTAGATATTAAGGAAGAGAGGGAGTATACATTAGATATTAAGGGAGGGAGGGAGTATACATTACAAATTTATTAAAAGCTAACTAAATTCTTACTACGCTATGAGTGATTCACAAGTCGCGTATTTTAAAACAGGGACAACCGAATATTTAACCTAAAGTAAACAGAATAAACCAATATGTATCCCATTAAAGTCTGTCTCAGGGCCAAGTGTATCATGTATGCAGACTTATCCCAGTTATCCGGTTTCCCCACATTCAAATTACATTTTTTAGTAAATTACATAAACGACAAAGATCATTCTAGAAAAGTCAATGCCCCAAAACGATCAATAAAACTTGTAGTGTTTTCATCCATACTCTAGCTGAAACAGTGATAAAACTGATTGGGCAGCAATAAAACTAGCATATTCTACAAATTAAGAACATGCCACTACTGAATGCCAAACCAATTCTAAAGAATAAATAATCAGCCAATCACATGAAATGACGACTGCTTTCAGAAGGCGGAAACAAAAGGAAATGCATTTTGCACAAAACGGAGAAGAAAATAGTTAAACTCAGAAATTTCACATATACTTTAAATCGAAGTAATAATTTGTACATGATTTATTACGGCGGAAATAGGACTAGGAAAAGCATCAGCATCTAAGTTATTTTTATTCCTTACTTAGTGATAGTCCCATCAACATCAGAGACCACGATCCGCGCATTACATTTCCACAAAAATATTCTTGCTTCTACCTGTGAAGTAACAAAAAATAAGTTCAGTTCCGAAAAAACATACCCTTCAACAATGATGGAGGAAGAAAAAATAGCTGCAACTATACAAGCAAAAATAAATTATCGACTCAGCCAGGTAACCTTTTGCTCTCCAAACATTGCTGTCAAGAACGTGAAAGTCACGGCATTCTTCCCGTCCTTAAGTTTTAGGGATGCAAGCTGTCCAGAAGTGGGAAACTTCGCCCGTAACTTCTTTTTTGTGGTTCTTGGAGCAACAGCGTCTGTATTTCTCTGCATTTCTGTTAGGCCCTCAGCAGAAGTTTCATAAAAAGAATTTCTGTTTTGCATGCTATTTGATCTCTTAATTGAGAATGGCCACAATTTCCAAGACCCATTTCCGGAGCTTATAGACTTCTGTGTGACTGCTTCAGAACTTTGATTATCAAATTGACCAATAGCTATCATGCCTTTCGGTTCTAGATTTTGATCCCTCTCCTGTGAACCTATTGCTGAAGCAATAGGCAATGCTGCATCCCAGGGAAAATAAAGACCACCAATTCTGACAACGAGCTTATGATTTTCCAAAATATCAAGACCAAGAGATAAAAATTTGTCAATATCCAATTTTTCAGCATCGAATGCTTGAG
The DNA here is from genome assembly GCF_020520425.1 of Spinacia oleracea. Taxonomy (NCBI): domain Eukaryota; kingdom Viridiplantae; phylum Streptophyta; class Magnoliopsida; order Caryophyllales; family Amaranthaceae; genus Spinacia; species Spinacia oleracea. The sequence goes on from NC_079490.1 coordinate 95,933,572, forward strand.
CAGCAGCTTCATAGCCCATTCCTTCTGATAACAAGTGTCTACAAAGGGATAACTCTGCAAAAAAAAAATTAAGATTAAAGTGAATAATTTATTTATTTTTGTTTTAGTATCTACATCAAACAAATTTATTACAGAATAGCTATGGAATATGTTGTCTTGGTGCAATGTAGAATAAGAATAGAGTTCAGGGAAGATGATTGCTTAAGTACATTAAAGTTTAAGATAACACAAGATTCTCAATGTGGGCCTGATCAGAGAGCCATATGCCAGCCAAAGGGCTCAAAACTATAGTATGTGAGATAATATGCCCTTTTCTAGTGTTATTATTTTATAGCATTAAAACATCAATTGTCTTTACCAACAGCAGGATCTGAAATGATCTTTTTGATTTCCTCTGATATCTGAGAGTTGTTAGTTGCGAAGTGCGATTGCGCTACTAATTGCAACCCTCCTTCCAATCCTGGAGCAACTGGATCACCATTATTTACCATCTTAAGAGCTTCAAGTGTTGAATCTAAAGAACGACTAAGAGTCCGGCGAGCATCAAGTGACTGATCATCACCATCAAACATCACAACAGGTAAAGATTCTGCTTCTGGTGCCAAGGCCTCCTCGTCAGCATCATTAAGAACTTTTGAAATGCTTATAGGGAAAGACATTCTGTTTGAGTTCATTCTCTGACTTGGATGATTGATATGCAGATTATCTTCAGTAGGCTTGCATGCTACTTGATGCGACACATCTGAGATAATTGTGTCTGGCACTTCACCTTCACTTCTTCCTAGTGAATTCCTTGCTGATGGGGTAAGAATACATTCCACTTTCTCCACCTTGGAGTCGTCAAGATCACTAAAAAAGAATTGCTCCTCTTTATCATCTGACGGTGTTACTTCATTATTTCTGTCCTGAATAGGATCTTTGATGCAATCTTGAGCACTTGAAGAAAGAGCGGTAGAACATTCCTTTTCTGAAACCAGAGGAAGTAAGTGCAACTCACTGGTACCAGCATAAAGATCCTCTGAGTTCAGCTCATTGATTGAGCCAGTTACACTTTTACAAGGCTCTACTGTGCTGGAATCCTCCAAAGGAAGTTCACCTATGCTACACTTATGAGAGTTACCAACCTCACCAGTAATATGACCAGTGGAATTATTCCATGATGTATCCTCATCTCCATTGCATGTATCAATATTTTCATGCGCGTCATTTATGTTATAAAAAAATGCTTGAGATGAAGCACTGCCTTCAACATTTTCATTTTTCACTGTCTGTGAAAGCTTTGGGCTGGACTTAGAAACCTCAGCGAACTCATTCGGAGAAATTACGTCGTTTTTATTACATCTACCATGAACTCCATCGGAAAATTTTGATCTTCCAGAAGTAACATCAGCTGCAACATAAGTTTCTTCAAGAGTAAACTCCGTAGAGCTTTCTGGGTTTATTGAACATGAAATTCGAGCATCAGTTTCCTCATTGCTTGATACTGGCTGTAGGCAGTCAAACGTCCCTGAAGCAACATTACCTTCAGAAGAACACACTTTATTTGCATCAGAAACACTTGCATTCAGGTTTTTACCAGTACGGAGATTAGTTGTCCACCTTACTTCCAATAAGTCAGCAGCAATCTCAGCACTCTCCATAGAGCTAACATTATCCACATTAACACCAGCTTCTCCATCCTGGAAACCATTTTCCTTAATCGACCGTCTACCGAAAGGAAGGCCAAAAATCCTTCTATGCCGACTACTATTGGATCTAGCTAGAATCTTTCTATTACTTCCTTCGAGTTCAGAAACCATATCTGTCCGGTTAGCATCATAGTTGCAGCTCATAGACTTTTGTGATTTCCATCTATCAGGATTCACTTCCATTTCATCTGCAGAAGGACATGACTCTGATTCTCCTTCTGCTGCATCAACCTCTCTAATAAAAAAGGCCTCTCCTTTATGGTCCAAATACATGTGGAATTCAGCATCAACTCCATTGACATTTATACTAACTACTCTCTCTGTTGCTTTCAAAATACCTTGAAACTTCCCAAATCGAACATACCACGGGGTCGATTTAAAGCTGCCATCTTTCTGCTCTACCACAATTACATCTACCGCTCCACCTCCACCAAAGGGATGAAAGGGGACAGAGACGGTGCTTACACTTCGGCTAATGTAACTTCCTAATCTCCCGACACCAAACATATTCACAACTGGCACTCCAATTCGTACCCAACCTGAATAACGGTTAATCGGATCCACTCATTATGTAGACACCCTCAAATAATGATCATATGAATCTGAAAAGGGGATAAAACTGTCCCCAAATTAACACTACGATCAGAAAACCAACCAAATTAAAACTTATTAAACAATCACCACCTCCTCCCACTTACAAGGTTGTATATTTTCTATTTGCAAGTTTGTAGCTCATGAAGATAAAAAAACCCCAATTCAGATTATCCTTCAAACAAAAGAAAATGTTGAAGCTACCAATGAATTTCTAACAGATTTCTCAAGAATTTCAGATTTTCAGCTCAATTAAAAGAACCCAAACAAATTCATCAAAAACCCAATTCAGATTACCTTACAAACAACCCAAATATCTAAGATCAACAATGAAACTTTCGACAGACCCACAATGCAAAATCAAGAAAAGGTAATAAAATAAATGGACCCCAGAAAAAATCAGACAGAATATTCGGTTAGAATTATCCGAATGTCCCAAAATGCCAAACAATTACACATGATCAAAGCTTTTTACACATAAATTACTAAAATTAGAATTCTGGAATTAAATAATAAACCTTATTTATTTAGTGATGTGATTAAGATTGTTAACAATTTTACAGATTAAAGGGAAAATTGCACACTCCACGTAAAATTGCAGGATTGGAAGAAAGAAAAACTTACCTCAATGAAGAAAAAAGTGAGTGAGAAAGTTTGGAAAGTAACCCAATTTGTATCAAATCGATTTATGATCTGCCAAATAATTAAGACTGGATTTCTGGAAAAAGAGAGGAAAATAAAGAATTTACCGGTTAATAGCGTAATGTTTTAGAAATTAGACAAGAATGGTCTTGCAGACACACGTCAGGGGAATTTGATGAATGAGTTGGTTTGAATCAAAATAGAATGTTTTTTAAACTAAAAACTAAAATCAAGTTGTTGATCGAACGTCTTAGGAGAGATAGGAGTTCACACAACTCGCACTCGAACTCAACTTAGGCTATGTTCTGTCCCACTTAATTGACTTTATTGTAGATGAAGTAAGTTTATTTAAGTTCAAACTAGTATGGGTTCATGTTTTTTTTTTTGACAACAAGAGCAACACAGATTACACAAAGTCAACCATCCCATGTTTTCTTGCTCTAGAGCAAAACTCAAAACTAATAGCACAACTTCTAATTTCTCCCATAATGCTTGCAAGCTCAATCGATCCCATTTTATTTTCCTGCAGCAGCTTGCAGATCGTTATGTTGTCCGACAGAGTTGTCAGATGCTTGATATTCCTGTTCTTCGCCTCGATCAGTCCTCTGAGGATTGTGTATCCTTCCGCTTGCAAAGCCAAAGAAGCTCTTATCCTGCACCCCGCTTGTGCTAGTGTTATTTGGTCATGCTTAATAATCCAACCCACCGCAGCCACCGAGTCCCCGTTCTTCTTTCTCTTCCATGCACCATCCACCATGAGTTTGAGACCTGTGTTGTTGAAATCTCCTATGAGGATTGCAACCGGGTTGGAGAAGTCTTTATGAATTGGTTTGATGTTATTTCCAAGCTTTTCTCTTAACTGAATTGCCTCGCCATTCTCCTTCTTCATTTTCAAGATGATTTCGATGATGCTTCTTGGGTTAACCTGGCGTTGTTTGAAAATCACACTATTTCGGTGTAACCAAATTCTCCATAGAGTGAGGACAAAGCTTGTTGCTCGCGGGCTACTAGGCCCGTCTTCCTTCCACATGTAGTTTAGAAAGTTCATAATCCAACTGTTGATGCTAATGAATGGCCCGTCCTGGAGTAGGATCCCAAGATCAGTTGCTTTCCAGATATGTTTCGAGACACTACAGTCCCTAAAAAGGTGAGATTCATTTTCCACCTCTTTCCCACACAGGTGACACTCTTGACGTACCATGACCCCCCGTCTACAGAGATTAGCATTCAGAGCTAGAGCTTTATTTAGAATTTTCCAGACAAATACCTTCCATTTGGGTAAGCAAGGCATACGGGTCCATGTTAATGCACATGATTTATACTCCGTATAAAATTAGGAAGTAAATAAAATATTATATTGAATATAAAACACTTAGTTTGTAGATTATAATGATAATAACACAAATAGGGAGTAATTATGAACTTAATAAATCAATAATATATCTATTATGAGAAATATTCTTTTATTGATGTTAGACAAATAAAATGTTGGTAGATGCCTAACATAAAATGTCATATTCTAATAATGTTGTGTAAGTTATAAATTGCATGCATTTGAGTGAATTACCTAATTTTTTTATTAAATTGATTAAATATACATCAAATTTAATGGAGAATTAAAAAAAATGACTTTCCTATATTTGTTAGAATGATTCAAATTATTTTCAATTTATTTTCATAACTTTTGAAGATGTATTCCTAAATAGTCAGTCGTTATATTTATGTTACTAGTTGTTGGCCCATGCGCTGGCGCGCACGGTCCCCCAAGGTACAAGAAAATGTTTACCGAATCATAATGCAAATCCCGAGCCTAATTAGTATATAAAAATAGTTGAGCAGTGTTCATGCGTAACAATTGAGCAGTAGGATCTCTAAGTTATTAACCTTTTGTTTTTAAAACCAGAAGATATAAGATAGAAAGTATAACTGGGGAAAAAAAATAAGAGAGCAAATTCAGCTTAGTTTGATCAACATGATCACAAGCTTGTAAAAATAAACACAAGAGCTCTGCGACTGTAGTTTACATTACAAAAATGTCTATAAAACTAACAGTATAACAAACAAAAAAAATACAATGGGTTTCAACAATAGCTACAAGTACAAAAAACCATCCATGTCATAAGCAAACATTCAGTTCGGCAGATAAACAAATCATCTTTGTAATAAGCAAACATTCAGTTCAGCAGATAAACAAAGCATCTGCATTTTGTGTTTTCATCTAAATAATCTGATCTTAACTTTGCTTTGATAGTGCTTCAATATCATACCCAGCTCCCGCAACTTTTGTAACCTGGGAAGATTTTGCAACTATTGTAACCTGGGAAGATTTTGCATCTTTTGCGATGCTCTCAACATCAATCCAATGCTACAACATCTGCATCAAAATTCAATGCTATCAGCAAGGTCCGTGAACCAGAAAACAAAAAAAAGTTTTTTCTAACATCATACACCAAAATGGAAAAACCTAATGCTAGACATAACATCCATATAATTCAGTAATGAGAGACTTTAGGAATGCTTTCAAAAAGTCAATAATGCATAGACACTGCCACAATGAATGGCAATCATCTTTTCTGTATTGCATCTCTACTATTGCCACTCCTTATTACAGAGTATTCACAAACAATAAAACTCAAAGGAATATATCATAGAGCATATCCATCAACAAAAACATAACTTGCAACTTCCTCATTTTTGTGTTTATTTGGATCATGAGGCTACACCATAATCTCCTTAGTGGCGTCTAGGTTTGGTGTAATAGGACTAATAGCACACGCTTTATCTCTTTATATGTTTGGTGTTCTTCATTGTTTCAGTGCATAAGTTTTATACAACCTCTTCAACACTTTTGTTCCTTTTTGTTCCTTTTTGCATATATAGAAAATTAGAAAGACATTTCCCACTTTAATTTTGTCTACAACATCCATCCCCTATCTACTTCCTTTTTCCTCAATGTCGTAGGAAACCTATTTTTGTAGTAAATAAACGAGAGCCAACTATTATGTGCGTTGATTAATCATCTTAGTGGTGGCGTATATTTAATTCTACCGGACCTGTGGCAAAGTATATGACTATAGGTTCAACCGGATGCCTTTTTTCAACTGAAGATGCCCAAGTGAAGCATGCACGAATCAAATCTATCTAATAAGAACATCAGCTTTCTGGAGAATATATAGGGCCAGATTCATTCTAATCTCGTTGTTTATAATTTTCTTTTTTTCATTTTACTTAGTTAACCCCATCAGCGATTCAGCTCCGTAATTTTGCGGCTCCTAGCTGCTAAGTTACTCTGACCGCCACCACCTACAACACGGAACTCTAATTGCATAACCCACGCGTCCTAGTGCATAAAACCAAACGAAAATTGATTTTAATAATAAAGTATGAGATATTTAGACAAATTTAAATAAATCCATCAGCAAAAACTAATTTAGGAAACAACCCATTTAAAAGGAAGAATCTTGAGGAAACCCAGTTTAAAAAATCAAAAAAAATATATGCGTAAAAAGCAGAAACTTTTGGAGTAGACGGAAATTCAAGACAAGGCTATATAATATGGGACTAATTTATTTGACGAGGGAGTGAGCCATTATCGAACTCAGAAATGTAAGAGAAACGAAAACGAGATAAAATCTAACCAAAAAGGAAGGGAAAAAACAACAAAGGAAAGTAACAATACAAATTTCATGACTAAAAACATGAAACATAGCCTAGATTTATCAACTAATCGAATGTTTTAAATAAAACTCATATTGATAACGTAATCGAAATGATTGAACTGATTTAATTTTAATGGGATTATAAAAATTAAACTGAAAAATCGCAATTGTATTGTAAAAGTAATAAAGGAATATAGATGAGAAATGGAAGTATACCCGGAACATAAAGACGACGATGAAGCCACCAAAATCAACGGAGAGTCTAGGGGAAACATCACGAGGAGCTATTGACTGGCTTCGCCACCTATAGTGATGACAAGGCAGAAGATAGAAGCAAACGTCTTGCCACCACCTTTGAGTTCCTTCCTCCACCGCCATTCATGAATCTAGATATATGAATCGTACAATATAAACAAGATCCATAAACACAAAATAAAACAATAAAATCATGTTTAATAAATGAACAAAATCAGGAAAACTATCACAAACAACAAAAGTAGAACACCAAAGAAAATATGAATTACCCAACAAAGCTTTAAAAATGTAATTAAAACAAACAATCAATAACAAAAATAATATGAGTTTCCTATAATTCTAGATACTTACATCTTAACAGTTCTTATTTTGTTGTAGTGCATCAAAAATGTAGGCTACATGTCTTTAATTTAAGTTACAGCTGATACTACAATTCTTGGGATAGGTTCTGACACTGATGTTTAGGTAATCAGATAAATTTCATTGAACAATGATTTCCTAAAAGAGGGAGAATAATAAAAAAAGAAACATGCATGGTTTAACTTATTTACTAATAATGCATTAGAAAACACCTCTTTTTGTTCCCCTATGGGGATGGCCAAATTCAGAAATTAACAAAAAGACGAACTGGAACAACATAATAGAACCCGAGCAAGACGAACATGATCAGAAAGACAAATTAAGCAAAAGGTAAAACACGGATTGAATGATCATGAACCCAGAAAAGAACAAACACAACCCAGATAAAGAAACCAGAATGCTCGGGAAACACTTGACGACAAAAGCATTCACTTTTTCTTCACTCGTGACTTCTGCATGAAAAGTTCAAACTGGAAGGCGTAATTCAGTCTTCATCGTAGTAACTTTTAAAGCACATACAACACCAATACTGACCTTTTTCCTGGGACTCCTTCTTAGAGGAAGTGTGTGGGGCATTACTTTGCCACTTCTTGCTAGCATCTTCCCACTCGACTCTAAAATATCTACATCAATCTGAGATGACGTAGATTTTGAGGGTTGATCTTCAGTTACATCCATGGGTTGTGGAAGAACTTCAATCATCTCGTCATACACTATCTTATAGAAAAGATCCCTTTCAGCATCAGGGATAGACCACACCAACTCATGCAACTGACCACCATTATAGGCCTCTATAGTAATAAGAAGGGAGCGCTCACTTAACTCTATGTAGTTAACTTCATTTGTTTCTGCAGCAGGCAGGGCATACTCACTTAACTATATGGGGTTAACGTCACTTGTTTCTGCAGCAGGCAAGACACACTCACTTAACTCTACGTGGTTACGTATACTGGTTTCGTCACCCCTGGATGTAGCATATTCTTCCCATCCATTAGGAAATCCATATATGAAATACTTGCAAACCTGATCAGAAGTAAGAAGGCAACATCGTTATTCAAATTATGACAATGCTTAGGGCAAGAACCTGTACTTGGTGAATATATCTGTTTAAGACTCTACTCCCTCTGTCTTATATTATCAAGTTGTCCAGGACTCTAGGTAGTCTTAAATCACTTGCATACTATTACGGAGAATGAGAGAGACCATTTTACTTGTGATTTCGGTTGTGTTTAAGAAGAAAACAACCAATAACCTTGAGATATTTCTAGAGTTAACAACATTTTGGGGGTAAGCGAATAAGTATTGTTAATAATTGAGGGAGTGAAAGTATGCACGACAGTGAAATGTATAGCTGCCTAACAAGTAACAACAGGTTGATAAATAGGGACGTAAAGTGTTAGCTTATGGCATTTACTTCACATGACATCAAGGGCCAGTAATACAGTCCTTTATTTTCAAAACAGCTGGGAATGGGCTCACCAGAAAAATAGAAGGTGACATTTCATAAAATAGGTTATTTCTACATGCAAGCATACGATGAAACAAGGCAACACTACTTAAACCTCGAAGGATAACTAAAGTCCAAAGTGTCCAGATTAAATACTATAGTCTATAGATCATATGGATATAAATTTTGGAATGAATATGTCAACCTCTTAGTTTGAGATCTTTGATTGTGATGGTTCTGTAATAGTATGGTTAAATTAAGCACACATGATAAATGAAGTCCAAAATGTTCAGAAAGCTGCATAAACAAAAAAACCTACCATAATTAGATTTCAAAAGAGGGAGCGAGAATAGAGGTTAGAGTGTAAGAATGACATAGACCATATTATTCGCAGTATATGAGATCATCAATGGTGGAGGAGAGAGAAGATGGAAGAACCCCATTTATACGCCATCAAACACCTCTAAGCCCAGGGAAACGAGATGCCATTGAAGACAAAAATGATTCTACAATCTCCTGCAAATATACGACCGGGGGCATGATCTCAGCAGGAATTACTACTTCATAGTCATAAAATTGGCAAAAGTAGAGAACTCATGAGAAATATGAAAACAGAAAATGGTGGATTACTGGAATCTAAAAGAAAACGTTTTGACCCAATTCGGAACCAAGAATACAAGATGGATAAAAAGAAATTGTAAACAAGCTAACGAAATGTTAAAGGTGATCACAAAAACAAGGAGTGCGGAACAAAAAATTTGGGAGAGGCCCAAGAATTACAAGGAGACATAGTAGTGAATAAAGGGGACTAGAATATAGGAAAAAAAAAAGGAATCATACAAATTTTACAAAAGTGATAAACACGTTAGAAGAAAACTCATCACATCTATAAAAGTACAAGTTGGCAAAGAAAGCAAAGGGAAAACTGGTAAAGGATTGACATAGAGCATTAAGAACTTGTGTAGAGATTGCACATCAAAGAAGGAGAACGGTCACAAACAAATCAATGAGGGCACGGGAGACAACAAAAGACTCGGACTAGAATAGATGCAGTAAAGATGGATAAAATTGAGTTTTAACTGTTTTGTCTGACAACATAAATAGATAGTTTCAGAGGGTAGCATAAAAGGGAAGTTTATAGAAGAATTTACTAAAATACCCCAATCTTCCATCCCCACATTATCAAAATGATAATAAAGACAAGATAGGAACACTAGTAGAAAAAACCCATGTTGCAGCCCCCTTGTTGCAGCGTACATGCATTAATACGCTTTAACAACCAGTCGGTCAACGCGGGTCAAACCATTTAAAGAGCTGTTGCAGCGTACAATTTAATTGTTCCCCGCATAAACATTTGTTGCAGCGTACATTTTAAAAGCCCCCTGCAATAACTCGTTTTTGTTGCAGCGTACACCTTAAAAGCCCCCTGCAATAGCCGAGTAAAAAAAAATTTCGCTGCAATCTTGGTTGAATAACTAATTCAGAACAAATTAAGAATCTCAAAATCTTATTTCTCGCGCTGAACTCTCTTCTTCTTCGCTGGGCTTTCCCTGCGTCGTCCCCACCAAAAAAAACTTTCCCTGCGTCGTCGATCTAGCTTCCTCATTGGTGGTTCTGGCCTCCTCGCCAATCGCCGGTGGGTCTCTTTTCTCGCCTCCTCTCCAGTCGCCACATGTTGGCTTGATTGGACGGTGGTTCCAAGGAAAATCATAGCTTGCTCGCGCCGGTGGTTCCAAGAAAGAAAATTTCTTGCGTCCTGTTTTCCGTCAACCTCCTCGATGTGGCTAGTACTTTTAGGTTTGTTCAATTTGTTTATCTGATTTTTGTTTTAAAAATTAGGATTTGTTCAATTCGTTTTTAGGGTTCTGTGCTTTTGTTCAATTCATTTTTAGGGTTTGTTCAATTCGTTTGTTCAATTCTTTTTTAGGGTTCAACTCGTTTGTTCAATTCGTTTTTAGGGTTTGTTGAATTCGTTTGTTCAATTCGTTTTAGGGTTGTTCTTGAAGATGGATATGCCGAAGACATCAGATGCTCCTTACCAGCTTCATTATCCGGCTTATGATAGCAAGACTGGTGCAGCCTTTCAGTGGAGGTGGAGGTGGAGGTGGATGTTGTGCTTGGAGCTGATGGGTCCAATTCCCGGGTTGCTAATTCTATTTCTGCTAGGGATTATGAGTATGCTATTGCCTTTCAGGTTAGTTGATTTATTGTTTTAAGACCTCAATTCTTATAAGTTTTTATCTGTATAGACCCTTGACCACAATTAATACTTTTTATGATTAACATTGTCAATAGCCTTGAATATGACCTGGCCAAAAGTGAACCAAAATTGAACCAAATGACTCATTATCCGAATTAAATATATGAGTCGAATCGCAACCAATTGGACTGACTTAATTGGCATCTAGACTTTTAAACTTCGTAGTAAGAAACAAGTAGATGAAGTCAGAACTTCTTGTTGGTTTTTGTCTTGGATTAATTATAGTTGGTAGTATTATTACTTGTAAATTTTTGAGTAAAAATATGTATTATGGAAATTTTTGATTTTGGATATTAAGCTAGAATTGAACTTACCATGTCGTAAGCATAATTGTTGAACATCTTTGTTGCTACAAGTTGATATATGCATTAAAATTAGTTACTTAATTAGTTGTTGGTGGCTGGTAAATATAGATAATCTACTTGTGATAAAATGGATGATTGGAAGGTTAGATCAGGTCGTCCTAATCCATTTGGCTAACAAACAACATTTGATCGAAAATGAAAAATGACCCTGCCCTTAATAAGTGGGAAATGATCTTATGTATTATTGACTAAAATGCTGTTTAACTTGAATTGATTATAACAAGAGCCAATTTGGAAGAATAGTAGAGTTATATTTGATATCTTCTTTTTAAGGAACGTATCCGGATACCTGATGCAAAGATGACCTATTATGAGAACCTAGCTGAACCCGAATGAATTTTACCTCTCGTCTAGGAATGGATATTTTTATTTCAATATGATGCTCTATTTTGTTCTGAATATCTACTAGGGTATCCTTGGCGAATTATGTATTTGGTAGTTTTTTCGATTCGCCTGTTTCCTCATTCCATTTCTCTCTCCTTGATGTTGCTGCTGTTTGTGCGCTCTGATCTTGGAGATGGGGAGACCTCCTTGCTGCGATGAGGCCAATGTCAAGAAAGGCCTCTGGACACCAGAAGAAGATTCTAAGATACTTGCATATGTAGCTAACCATGGAGTCGGTAATTGGACTCAGGTTCCTAAGAAAGCAGGTAACGCCTTTCCCTTTAGGGATTACTTTTATACTATCTGCTGTCTTCGTTTTACTTCATAATTGCTCATATAAGATACTTCCATTTGATACCAGTACAGACCTGAATGGTATATTGGTACCCTCTGGCCAGTATTTCAGAGAAAAGCATCTGAAAAGAATGTTAGTCCTATGAGTTTCTCTTTACTATGTTGTGTGTACTGATTGTTGAATACTTTTGTTGTCAAAAAGTGATTCAAACACTTGAATTGATTTTCGCACTACGACCTATGAGTCTGGAAAAACAAACTGCTCTCACCGTGTGAATGCCAAAATCTAAATTTGATGTCACTCTCTTGCATTGCCAGCTTATGCTGTGTTCTAAGATTATAATATCATGTCTAGACTATTTGTAGGGTCATCAATCATTGATTTATTTGGGTGTTTCAGCTATTTTCATCAAACGATAATTCAAGGTTTGCGCTTATTAATGTATTAGTTTCCTTACATGACTCAATAGATGTAGGAAGAGTTGCAAGATTAGGTGGACTAACTACTTGAGGCCTGACCTTAAGCATAAAGATTTTACAGAACAAGAAGAGCAACTCATTATTCAGTACCATGCAGCTATAGGCAGCAAGTGCTTTTTCACATATTTTCTGTTTCTTTTTTAGCATCCATCAAACACACAACATTCTGTTACTGATTCTTGTGAATAAAGGTTAGAACCTTGTCTGATATCCAGTTTTTGGTCTGGTTCTAAATTGGTACCTGTGGTCCCTAATAGCAAAACACCTGCCAGAAAGAAGCTTGCAAGTTATTAATCTAATCAAATTCTAAACGCGGAGTTGTTTAGAGTCGATATGAATGATTCTCCTCTTTGTTAAAGCTCAAGCCAAGTTTTTTATAGTCTTTTACTTCTTTGGATCAGCATATACAATATCAAGAGTTCCCAGCAGTTAGATTTTACTCCTAATAGGAAGATACATTGATAACACCCTAGCTAATTATCTAACTCTCATATATGGTTGACCCGTGTTTTTAGCTCAGCATATTTGCTCAAGATGTTTTTCACAAAGCATATTTGCTGAATAACTTATGGTTAGCCTGTGAGCATTTTAGCTCTTTAGATTGCCATGATACTCATACGGTTCGTGCTGTCAATTGTCATTCCTAGAATCCTAGTTGCAATGCTTTAAAATATGCTGGTGTTGTCAATATTCCTGCTTGGTTATTTGGATTTCCATAGATAGCTGTAGATTTTTTACTTTTGTAATTTCTATAGTTGAATAGGTTTGGTTGAACAAAGTCAGTGTATGAGAGCAACATATCAAAAAATGAAAAGGATGTCAAATAACCACAATACAAGGATATAGACAAACGCTACTTTGACCAACTAATCCAGCTCAAGGTACCTTTTACACAGCTTTTACATCCTTTCTTAAAGCTATTTTCCTTATATTTTGACTGGGTTCTCGTTCTGACAGACTACAGAAATGGCAAACCAAGACCTTGACAGATACTACAGTGCTCTAGACAAGTAAGCCTTCCCTCATAAACTAAAGTACGGTACATTTTATCTTTATCTGGCAGTGTGCTTTTGTCTCCTTTTTCGATAACTATGTATGTACTTCCGGTATTTTTTGCTCTTTCATTTTTAGCATCTTCTTTGTCTGACATTGTTGCTTTATGTCATTGTGATGTTTTCTTTTGCTGATGATTTGATATTTTAACGATTAATAAGTCTATATTGTTTCAACCTCAAATTTCCTATTGTGCCAACAAGGAAAGCATCTTATTTTATGTATTGATATTGTTTTCACCTTCGAAACACTTGGTCTACCTTTTGGGCACGAATTTTGTTCCTTCCTCTCATGACATACATTTTGGTGATTTCTACTGGCTTTCTGTGCTAGTTGCTAATGTCGAATATTTTGGGTTTACCTTCCTCCAGGGCACTTATGCGTTTTCACACTATGAAAATGGAAGAAATAAATAGAATTATTCGTGAACTCTGGCAGCAGACATACAGAGCTCAGGACATTGATTACATATACATACATTCCGATTCTGAAGGTGCTGGAACTAGATCTTACAGTTATAAGGTAATAGCATATTCTTTTTTCTTTTTCCTTTAAACTTATATGTTATGTCTGACATTCTCCTTCCACGGCTCCCAACTTTGAACTAAAGAACATAAGGACTCATTTGATTCTTATTACATGACTAATATGCATAGTTTTAACTTTCTAAAACTTATTTGAATCTATTTATGCACATTTAAGGATCATTGGGTCGTTATAGGTCATATTTAGAGCTAAAATGACATTTCCGCTCCCAACTTTGAAATAATGAACCTAAGGACTCATTTGATTCTTATTACATGACTAATATGCATAGTTTTAACTTTCTAAAACTCTTTCGAATCTACGTATGCACATTTAAGGCTCATTGGGTCGTTATAGGTCATATTTAGGCTAAAATGACATTTCCGCTCCCAACTTTGAACTAAATGTAGGGTAATACAGTTAAACATAATAACATGTGCGGAACAATCCCCAAAGCCAGGAAACATGTATAAAGCACAGATTAAGCAAACTTACATTCGAAGCGTGTTTTCCACAATAATCTGTCAACGAACACGAACAAAGAACTCCATTTGTCGTTCCTCTACTTGGATCACCGACACGTCAGATCCGTCTTGATAATCGTAGCTTAGACAATTAATCAAGATACTTTGCTTTTGGGAAGAACTCACTTTGGAGGCACAGAGAGAATTAGGGTTCTCTGTGTCTCTAGGGTTTGAGTGTATGAATTGTGTGTGTGTTGGAAACAAGGTTGTAAGGTTATATCATTAACCTTACTAACCGACCAAGCATAAAGCAAGGCCGGCTAGCAAGTCGTGCGAGCCAAGCAACGGACACACGCCCGCGCCCAGCGACACACTGCAGGCCGAAGCCCACAGCGCGCGCGCCGAGCAGCTAGGCCGTGGGCCTTGCTCTCTCGTCGCTGCTGTGCGCTCTTGCTTTGCGTGCTCGCGCCCAATGGGCTTGCCTTGCTTGCTCGCGAGCTTGCTGGCTCGTTGGGCCTTGCACGCTTACATGCTTGGCTCGACGGGCCGGCAACTCCGATGCCCTTCGTATTCGCGATTTAATATATTTCCGATATATTATTTATCGTTTCGTATACGACAAATCACCGTCGTACGATACGATTTATTCGTGTCGCCCAGCTTACGAATATTCGCGATACGATTTACGATTCCGACAAAGGTCGTAACGTATAATATGTTTCCAACTAATTCCCGAAAAGCTATTAAATGAATTTCCGATTCATTTAATCCGGTGATCTGTTACGTGTCATTGGTGTGACCTTGTAGGTTAAGTCAAGAGTAAGTTGTGAGTTCAATACCCATTAGAACTCACTGATCGGAAGCATTGCTCCAGCTAGCTGTTCCGATCACTTGATCTTACTGAATTAATTGTTCGCAATTAATCTGAACCTTGGTATTAGACTTAATGCACCTTGGGTGAAGGACATATTTCCTTCAATCTCCCACTTGTCATTCGGAAAAATGTGCGTCCACATTCCTTTGTCACTTAGTGTTACTTACTGAACATAAGGTAAGATCCAAGCCATCCTTATTAGGTCCAGAAGTGTTTCTCGGATTACAGAGTTCAACTGTCAAACTTTTGCAGAAGGTTAAGCCTAACCATTCTGAGCACGACCATGCATTTTACAGTATCTAACTCTCCGAGAGGCCTTGTTACACAACAACACCATATCCTATCAAATATAGGAGGACAATCCATTCTTGCAATCTATGAACACTCACTTTGATTCATAGTACGCCCAATAACTGCTTTTATAGCCTCCTTTTACGGTGCGACGTTTAGCAAGTATCAAAGCGAACTAATTCTCAAACGAGCAGACATAATCGCTCATGTTTTGAGGAACGGT
The DNA here is from genome assembly GCF_020520425.1 of Spinacia oleracea. NCBI lineage: Eukaryota > Viridiplantae > Streptophyta > Magnoliopsida > Caryophyllales > Amaranthaceae > Spinacia > Spinacia oleracea. The sequence goes on from NC_079490.1 coordinate 95,949,427, forward strand.
TTCTAATCACCATTAATGAGAACTACCTATGACATGACTTTAATCTCTTAAAGCGTTCTCATGGTCAATCCGATACAAGATCCAATAAGTATCTATGCAAACGATTCTGACATCCAGTCACTCTAGTTCAAGAAACATAACTAAATAATCTACTTGCAATCTAATCTTCATTAGTCATTGGTCGTCCACCTTTCAATGACCTGGATTAGGGATCCTTTGTGAATTCAATATTCAAGTTCACTTATGGGTGTTTCTTTGTCGAAGAATCCATCTTGACATCCCATTTGAATGACTTGAATCACATGGACTTATCATTTAATTCTAAACCACAATGAAATGAATATGAAATAAATAAATTTCATAAATATGAAATGGTTAAACCAATTGTTTTAAACATAGATCTAACAGATGTTCTAAAACAATACTTAGAAAATCAAAGCCATCCTCCAACATGCTTGATTCCCATGGTTGCTACATGTGCGTTGTGTTTCACTTGTGGCAACGGTTTAGTCAATGGATCCGCGACGTTGTCGTCAGTTCCAACCTTGCAAATCTCGATTTCCTTTCTTTCAACGATCTCTCGAAGTATGTGAAATCGCCGCAGTACGTGCTTGGACTTCTGGTGGCTCCTAGGCTCCTTTGCCTGGGCAATGGCTCCGCTATTGTCGCAATACAAAGCCACTGGTCCTTTAATGGAGGGGACAACACCAAGTTCTTCGATGAACTTTCGAATCCAAAAAGCTTCCTTTGCTGCTTCTGAGGCAGCAATGTACTCGGCTTCAGTTGTAGAATCCGCAATAGTGTTTTGCTTAGCACTTTTCTAGCTTACTGCTCCGCCGTTGAGGAAGAACACAAACCCAGACTGTGATCTGAAATCATCTCTGTCGGTTTGAAAGCTTGCGTCCGTATAGCCCTTAACAATCAACTCATCTGTACCACCATAAACCAGAAACTGATCCTTAGTCCTTTTCAGGTACTTTAGGATGTTCTTGGCAGCAGTCCAATGCGCCTCACCTGGTTCTGACTGGTACCTGCTCGTTGCACTGAATGCGAACGAAACATCCGGCCTTGTACAAATCATAGCATACATGATGGATCCAATAGCCGAAGCGTATGGAATTCCACTCATCTTTCTACGCTCATCAGATGTTTTGGGACACTGATTCTTGCTTAGATATACGCCATGTGACATGGGTAGATGGCCTCTCTTGGCTTCCATCATATTGAACCTAGCTAGCACTTTGTCAATGTAAGTGCTTTGGCTTAGTACAATCATCCTCTTAGATCCATCCCTATAGATCTTGATGCCCAATATGTACTGTGCCTCTCCTAAGTCCTTCATTGAGAAACACTTCCCGAGCCAAGTCTTTACAGACTCCAACATAGGAATGTCGTTTCCAATAAGCAGTATGTCGTCAACATACAAGACTAGGAATGCAATTTTACTCCCACTGACCTTCTTGTATACACAAGATTCGTCCTAATTCTTGATGAAGCCAAACTTATTGACTGCTTCATCAAATCGTTTATTCCAACTCCTTAATGCCTGCTTTAGTCCGTAGATGAACTTCTTAAGCTTGCATACCTTTCCTTGGTTCTTTTGATCGACAAAACCCTCCGGCTGTGTCATGAACACAGTCTCTTCAAGAACACTGTTCAAGAAGGCAGTTTTGACATCCATTTGCCATATTTCATAGTCATAAAAGCGGCAATCGCAAGGATTATCCGAATAGACTTAAGCATCGCGACTGGAGAAAAGGTTTCATCGTAGTCAACGCTGTGAACTTGCCTGTAACCTTTTGCTACCAATCTAGCCTTGTATATGTATAAAATTCCATCTTTGTCTTTCTTCAACTTGAAGACCCATTTGCATCCGATAGGTGTGAACCCATCCGGAAAATCAACCAAATCCTAGACTTGATTTTCAGACATGGAGTCTATTTCAGATTGCATGGCCTCTAACCATTTAATGGGGCTTGGGCTCGTCATAGCTTGCTTGTAAGTCAAAGGTTCATCACTATCCAATATGAGAACGTCTAAGTTTTCAGTCAAGAGGGCGCCTGTCCATCTGTCCGGCTGAAAAATAGTTCTATTTGACCTACGAGGGGCAACAACGTTTTGAGGAACTACTCCCACTGGCTCTTCTAAAGACCTTGGAGGTTCATCAACTTGAACATCTTCTAAAGAGTTTTGAGTTCGTTGTTCGTCTCGAATCTCTTCGAGGTCTATTATTCTCCCACTTGTCAATTTGGAAATATGATTTCTTTCCAAAAAGACACCGTCACGAGCAACGAATACCTTGTTGTCTGACTTGTTGTAGAAATAATACCCCATAGTTTCTTTTGGATACCCAACGAAGAAACATTTGTCAGATTTAGGTTGTAGCTTGTCCGAAATTAATCGCTTGACATATGCTTCGCAACCCCAAATCTTCAGAAAAGACAACTTTGGAAGTTTCCCAGTCCATAATTTGTATGGAGTCTTTTCAACAGCTTTTGACGGAGCACGATTCAGTGTGAGTGCTGCAGTTTGCAACGCATGTCCCCAGAATTGTAAAGGAAGTTCGGCCTGACCCATCATTGACCTGACCATATCGAGTAAGGTCTTTTCTCCGTTCCGACACTCTATTCCATTGAGGTGTCCCCGGAGCAGTCAATTCAGAAAGAATACCGCATTCTTTTAGATAGTCATCAAACTCGTGGCTAAGATATTCACCTCCTCGATCCGATCTTAGAGCTTTGATTTTCTTGCCATGTTGATTCTCTACTTCATTTTGAAATTCTCGAAATTTCTCAAACGATTCAGACTTGTGCTTCATTAAGTAAATATAGCCATATCTACTGAAGTCGTCCGTAAAAGTTATGAAATAGCTGAACTCACCTCTAGCTTTCGTACTCCTAGGCCCACATACGTCCGTATGTATTAGCCCTAGTAGTTCGCTTGCTCTTTCTCCCACCTTTGAGAAAGGTTGCTTTGTCATTTTGCCAAGTAAACAAGATTCGCATTGATCAATCTTCTCTAAGTCGAATGATTCTAGAATTCCATTCCGTTGAAGTAATTCCATGTGCTTTATGTTTATATGGCCTAATCGACAATGCCACATAAATGTGAGATCCGAATCACCAGTTTTAGCCTTTTTGGTATTTATGTTAGAAATGTGTTTGCTCGTATCTAGCACATAAAGACCGTTTTCTTGTTGTGCTGAACCATAAAACATTCCATTCAAACAAAAAGAACAACTATTGTCTTTAAATTGAAAACTAAAACCTTTAGAATCCAAACTTGAAACGGAAATGATGTTTCTGGTGATACTAGGAACATAGTAACAATTTTCTAGTTCCAAAACAAACCCACTAGGCAAAGAAATAAAATAAGATCCTACGGCTAATGCAGCAATCCGTGCTCCATTTCCCACGCGTAGATCCATCTCGCCTTTATCAAGCTTTCTACTTCTCCTTAGTCCTGTGAATTGGAACATAAGTGTGAGCCACAACCAGTATCTAATACCCAAGAAGTAGAATTAGCAAGATTACAATGTATAACATACATACCTGAAGGAGAAGCAACGTTTCCGTCCTTCTTCTCTTCCTTTAGTTTGGGGCAATCTCGCTTGTAATGACCAATTTCATTACAATTGAAGCATTGCGATGTGGAACGAGAAGCATTCCTCTTCATCTTGCTCTTGGAAGGCGCCAGATGCCCTCCGGGAGTGGACGAAGATGCAACCTTGCTTTTCTTCCCCTTGCCTACTTTCTTGAATTTAGTCACATTCAAAGGGTCTTGATTGAACTTAAGGATTTACTCGCATTTCATGAGTAATTCCACAAGTTCACAGAATGTGCTCTCTTTCTGATGAAAGAGATAGTGCATCTTAAAACCCTTATAATCCTTATGAAGAGAATTCAACACTAGTGCAATAGCTACCGACTCTTTGATGGAACCACCAAGTCTCTCAATTGTGAAAAATAATCCAGACATCATATCCACATGAGACCAAATTGATGTGTTTTTGTCCATCTTGACAGAGTAGATGCGCCTTTGTGCCTCCAGAAGTTCGATTTCTAGGCACGACTTGCGTGGGGTTACGAGCTTGAGATCGCTCATCGAATTAGCCAATTCGTCGACCCCATTGCCACCAGTTTGGCACAAGGGTCGAAAACCCGCACACTTATCCTCGAGGCTACTTAGGAGAGCTTGAGGTTCAAAAGTAATGAACCTCCCTCTCCAACTCTCAGGGATAGACTTAAGGATGAACTCCGTGACAAGGTACTTGTGAAGTGCCCAACTTCTGTACCTTTCAGGAGTAGTGCCTCGCGCATCATAGCTAGGGAAAGGTTGTTCAATGACATAGTGTATGCCATTAACTTTCAAAACTTCGACAAGTTTCTTTTTCCATTCAAGAAAATTAGTCAAGTCTAACTCGACATCCAGAAATTCAGATGATATGATTGTTGTTATGTTTGCGACCATTTTGATTACTACAATTGAAAAGAATTTGCAATAAATAACCATTCATACAATTCAATAACTTTGAAATAAAAGAAAAAACATGCAATCATTAAAGCTATTAAAACATTTTATTCATGCAAAAAGCAAAAACATGGTCCAAAATGAATGAAACGATTCCAAGACCCCAAAAGTCCAAAATCCTTAAGCAGCTTTAGCATGTCTTAAGTAGTTTAAGATTTTAGGTAAGCAAAACCTATTGCTAGTAATCTCCAAATTACTCTTGGTTAATAAACTAATGCCATAATTTATCCCATTGCCACAACTTAATGCCATTGTTGTTTGAGTTGCAATCACAATCAACGTGCTCCTTTAGGACGCCTTACCACCTAAGTCAACTAAAATAGCACCTCGCTTTAGCGTAAACCTACTATCTTAGATCCCTAGATTTTTGTAAGTGTTGATTTGGAAGGCAATTTTTAAAACTCAATATTACTTGGACCTAGTTGTTTCTATGTTGGTTCGATTATTTAGTGAACTTAAAACTAATCGATTCATAGGAAACAACCTGTTCATGCAAAGCATACATACATTCATACATTCACGCATAATATATATATATTAAATTGCATAAATAATTGGTGATCAAGTATGGCCCAAAACTTCTTGTCTTGAAGCATCCAATCTTCATCACCTCCTTGTTAGCTTGGCATCGTCTTGAATCTTCGTTCAAATGCTAACTTAAAGTTCTAAACTTAGAAATACTTGAAAATAATAAATTACATCAAAATTTCCATGGTACGCAAACCATATTTAAAACTTTACATTCAAAGATAGAACGGTGCGCAGACCGTATTTAACTATCCTAAATTGGCCATACTAGTCACTTGGAGTACCTGCATTGCATAAAATATATATTCTACGCATTCACCCATTCGTATGCTAAAACGAATGACCCATGTTAATATGCAAGTATTTACGTGAATTAATTAAAATTCACGTTCACATAAACGCGTCTTAAAAGATTAATCAATTTCAAATTATTAATCCTTAGACTTTATTCTAATTAAAATTGAATTTAATTAAAATAATGCGAACTACGAAATAATTAAAATAATTATTTCATTTTAATTTCATTTAGTGGCTCCCACTCAAACCAATAATTATTCCGGATAATTAATTATGAAATATTAAATTAAAACTCGCGGCCCGGCCCAAGCAAATAAAATATTAAATTAAATATCCCGTTAGCCCAAATTAATGCAAATATACGAAGCCCAACGAATTAAAGATTTAAAAAAAAAGTCCAATTGCTTGATTGGGCTAGGCTTGCGCCCAGCCCCGCCTCGCGTGAGGCCCTAGAGCACACGAGCAGAGCTCGCGCACCCCGCCCCATCGCTCGCGCGGGCGCGTCCCCGCAGCGATGCTGCCCTACGCTGCGTGTTGTGCATCGTGAGTGCTCGACGTTGCAAGGCTTGCACCTCGCTTCGTTGCAGCCCCGCAAGCTACCTCGCCTGCCCTTCCCTTGCCCAGCGCGCACGAGGCACGCAGCATCGCTGCTGCTGCCCGTGTCGCATGGCTCGGTCGAGCACAATGGCCTCGTATGGCTCGACGAGCCATACTTCCACCATGCTCATGTTCGTGTTTTTGGTTCATGAAACGGACCAACTTAATTAAAATTAAATTTAATTCACGAACTTGCATTAATTTTATTTTTCAAAAAAAAGTTACGATTTAATTTTCGAAAAACAACGATCTTTAACGATTTAATAAACTTTAACGACAATCCAATTTCGTAAAATTAATAAATCAAGGTCTAACAATATTCAAACTTTCAAGAAAGATCGAATCAACTTTAAAGTTTGAACTTTTAATTAATAAAATCCAAAGCTTTAAATCGTTCTTTAACAATTAAATTCCAGATTTTTAATAATTTGGTTTAAGTGCGATTAAAATTAACGAAACCATTCAAAATCTTAATCCCATAATTTTTAAAATTAGCCACTGACCCATGAAATTATACCCCCTTCCCCAATTAACCGAATTATTAAACCAAAATTAATTAAAATTCAATTAGGGTTACGAATTTTACGAATTGGGGAAAGGCAAAATTAGGGTTTATACTTATCGGAAAAATCTGAAACTTTTACCATAGATCAAGCATGTACCCAACAACATTGTGTCAAAATGTCAAGCAATTCCGAGTAGTTTAGGTTGACCTTGTAATTGAATTACTGTCCGACACTTTTAATTTTTAATGAAAAATTAACAAAAACGCCCAAAAAACGATACTTCGAGGCCTTTTTTCGCAATTCTATTCTCATGAGTTGATCTTATAAAATCGTTTTCCATCAGATTAGGGTTTTAAAAATCGAAAACGCGAATATTTTTGATTTCGGAACTGCCAATTTCGCAATTAATCCCATAATTCGAAAAAATTCCGAAAAATCAACAAAAATTCCAAAAATTTCGACAATGCAAAAACAATAATAATCATGCTAATTCATGCTTTGAATACATAAGGCTCATGATACCACTGTAGGGGAATACAGTTAAACATAATAACATGTGCGGAACAATCCCCAAAGCCAGGAAACATGTATAAAGCACAGATTAAGCAAACATACATTCGAAGCGTGTTTTCCACAATAATCTGTCAACGAACACGAACAAAGAACTCCACTTGTCGATCCTCTACTTGGTTCACCGACAACGTCAGATCCGTCTTGATAATCGTAGCTTAGACAATTAATCAAGATACTTTACTTTTGGGAAGAACTCACTTTGGAGGCACAGAGAGAATTAGGGTTCTCTGTGTCTCTAGGGTTTGAGTGTATGAATTGTGTGTGTGTGTTGGAAACAAGGTTGTAAGGTTATATCATTAACCTTACTAACCGACCAAGCATAAAGCAAGGCCAACTAGCAAGCCGTGCGAGCCAAGCAACGGACACACGCCCGCGCCCAGCGACACACTGCAGGCCGAAGCCCACAGCGCGCGCGCCGAGCAGCTGGGCCGTGGGCCTTGCTCGCTCGTCGCTGCTGTGCGCTCTTGCTTACTGTTGCGTGCTCGCGCCCAATGGGCTTGCCTTGCTTGCTCACGAGCTTGCTGGCTCGTTGGGCCTTGCACGCTTACGTGCTTGGCTCGACGGGCCGGCAACTCCGATGCCCTTCGTATTCTCGATTTAATATATTTCCGATATATTATTTATCGTTTCGTATACGACAAATCACCGTCGTACGATACGATTTATTCGTGTCGCCCAGCTTACGAATATTCGCGATACGATATACGATTCCGACAAAGGTCGTATCGTATAATACGTTTCCAACTAATTCCCAAAAAGCTATTAAATGAATTTCCGATTCATTTAATCCGGTGATCTGTTACGTGCCATTGGTGTGACCTTGTAGGTTAAGTCAAGAGTAAGTTGTGAGTTCAATATCCATTAGAACTCACTGATCGGAAGCATTCCTCCAGCTAGCTGTTCCGATCACTTGATCTTATTGAATTAATTGTTCGCAATTAATCTGAACCTTGGTATTAGACTTAATGCACCTTGGGTGAAGGACATATTTCCTTCACTAAAGAACCTAAGGACTCATTTGATTCTTATTACATGACTAATATGTATAGTTTTAACTTTGTAAAACTTATTCGAATCTATTTATGCACATTTAAGGATCATTTAGTCGTTATAGGTCATATTTAGAGCTAAAATGACATTTCCGCTCCCAACTTTGAACTAAAGAACCTAAGGACTCATTTGATTCTTATTACATGACTAATATGCATAGTTTTAACTTTCTAAAACTCTTTCGAATCTGTTTATGCACATTTAAGGCTCATTGGGTTGTTATAGGTCATATTTAGAGCTAAAACGACATTTCCGCTCCCAACTTTGAACTAAAGAACCTAATGACTCATTTGATTCTTATTACATGATTAATATGCATAGTTTTAACTTTCTAAAACTCATCCTAAACTACGTATGCACATTTAAGGCTCATAGGTTTGTTATAAGTCATATTTAGAGCTAAAATGAGATTTTCAAGTTTCCAAGAATCATTCCAATATATTTATGATTAATTCAAATGCTAATTGACTATTGTTATAGAAAATTTCGCATCCAAAGAAGTCGAATTTTAAGCCTAAGTCCAACTTGGAGGTGGTGGGTAGTTGTGATCGTAAAACACAAGAATCAACCACCAAAAGCAAGAAAGCAGGACTTGCATACGATGCAATTCAATGTCTTGGTCCGTCATGCAATTCAAGGGAGCTTGATCGAGTTGGTTTAGATGTTATAGAACAATCTTTTATGGAAAAAAGTATGCGTACGTTGAAATTGGAACCTACATATATTTAAATGTATATTGTACGTGCACTTTGGTTTTGGGATATATACAAAATACCAGTTATTGTTTTTATATTTGTTATACAGGTTGCAATATTCTATTATTGTTGTGACATGTTTCTATATTTGGTGCAAGGCACTCTAGGTATCCCTAAACAAAACTAAAATTTTCCCGCCAAAAGTGCTTTGTTGCAGCGTACATATATATGTGTGCGCTGTAACAAGGGTGTAAAATTTAGCAAAAATCCAGACTTGTTGCAGCGTACAAATAGATGTACCCTGCAACAGGTGAGGTCTTTTGTGGCGTACACGAATTTGTACGCTGCAACAAGTCAAGATTTTGGCCAAATTTTTGACACTTGTTGCAGCGTACATGCATATGTTCGCTGCAAAAAAGTACTTTTTGCAGCGAACATTGTACGCTGCAACAAGTTCAGACTTGTTGCAGGGCCCCCAGTTGCAGCATACGATGTACGCTGCAACAAGGGTCTAAAATCCCGCTGCAATAAGGGTTTTTTCTACTAGTGGAACGAATTTGAGATTCATAAGGGGAAGAGTGGTTTAAATTTTACCAAGTTCATATCGAGAGTTTTCCAAACGGCCAAACCCACCTTCTCATGGTGGAAGGCCCCTACCTTACGTTCTTACATGCTTTACAAAGTATATAGGTACACTAATTAAACAAAAAAATATTCAACCAACATTTAACAGTCTGAGTAAGATCCCACATCATAAGGTTCATAACTATGTGTAGTTATGCACTAAAACTACTCAGAAACCATATACTCAAAAATTCACCAAGACAAACTAAAAATAAATATATGATAGAATAAACACCTTCCACTGTGGAGTAGACTCTCCTGTAACAATATCCTCATTAACAATAGTTGTGCCAGCTAATAATAGCATATCTGCTGGTATAGAATTATCTTATCCATTTTGACCGGATGACCCTCCAATAGAAATAACATCCGCAGGAAGAAGATCTGTTCCAGAGAGCTTCATCCCCTGCAATGCACTAGCATAAGATAAATTCTACGACCAATAAACAAGATGATACAAGATAAACAATGAAATACTTGCCCTAAGGATGCACCATTACGGTCTGGTTATCAACGTGTACACGTCTAAGATCCATTAATGTTTTTAAAGGACTCTTTGCCACAGTTTATTCAAACATGAATAAGATGAACAACATGAACAAGTTGGAAAACCAATATTCATCTAAACACAAGAGACCTACACAACAAACCAAAAAACAAACAAAAAACAACTGAATGTTCAAACTGGGTAATATTAGTTATAAAATTTAAGTGACAAACAGGAGCATGGAAGACCACATTGCACAAATTAGTTATGGACAAATTGAAGATGTAAGTGATTTCATTCAATATCATCCAGATTATCTAGGATGAAAACTTGAAAACTGACCAGGACTAGTGACACGCATAAGAATCTGTCAAAACACTCCAAAATACTAAAAAGGGCAATGACACAGTAAAGTAAGAGCAAAATATTCTCGTGGAACCATAGCATCTTATTCGATTAAAATGTCTTGTCAATGCACTTCTCCATAGTTATGCAGAGAATTAGGGTAACATTGTTTCACATTTCCTTGTGAAAGAATGCAGGAACTAAAATTTTGGCATAAAGCCAACTTCAAAAATTATAATTCGACTACATATACAATACATGAACCATTTAAACAGGCATTAAATGCATAACCACGCAAGTGGAGAGAAAATACCCCTAATACCACAACAGTCATAACCAATAATCAGGAAAATGGACACAAACACCAATTGTGGTCTTTGAGTACCCTAAGCTTGCGGAGTTGGGTTTGAATTAAAAAGAAAGGAAACTTACCTATTTATAAATTCAGAAGAATTTCTTGTGCTTCCACCATCACCGCAGGGGTCAACGTTCCTGATTATAAGTGCCCATGGATAAAATGTCTCTCCGTGACTGAACTGCAATATTGTCGATTTCATATGTGCCACTACTCCTGTAGGGGGTTGTTTTTTCCGCGTCGTGGTTTTGTTTTCCCCTACTGGTTTTATAGATTTTGAATTTCAAAGGAGTCGCCACCAAACAATATTTAAGGGTCCGGTTTGGAAAGACCAAAGTTGACTCTTATGGATAAGGCATTGAATCTTAGAAACCGAATGGGTGAGATTCGAGCAAGGGAACGAATTGCTTATTTTGAGAGCTTTGAAAGTACATTCGAGTGCAAGACAAGGATCATTTTTTAATAATCCTAATCATGACACTAAGTTGGTTTGAGCATGCATTTTAGAACATAGAAATTGCTACTTGTACGAGGTCACTTTGCTTTAAAGTTAATTAAAGGAACCTAAGGCCAGTTTGTCCAAAAATTATCTTTGTTAAGCGTGATGTAACCTTTTGTATGTTGTTGAATTTAGCATGTGAGGTGATGAAAGAAATAAACATGTAAAGCATCATCCCAAGAAATAAAGGAATTATTGAAATGCGTAAAAAACCACATCACCTTAAAAAAAGGTGAGTAAAGAGTGCGGAATTGAAATTGCAAAAGTAAAGGTGCGATATTTAAAGTGCGTTATTGAAATGCGATATTGAAATTGCGGTATTGAAAGTGCGATATTGAAATGTGCGATATTGAAATGCGATATCGAAATTGTATTATTGTACTTGAGATCCAAATGCCAAACAACTACTTAATAATAAGTGAGCCCGACACTGGTTCAATTCTCTAAAAATCTCCACTTTAGATGAGTTGCTCATCATAGAGTATCTTTGATTTTGGTTATTGAAATAGAACTTGAATATTGAACTTGAATATAGAACTTGAATATAGAACTTGAATATTGAACTTGAATATTGAACTTGAATATAGAACTTGAATATAGAACTTGAATATTGAACTTGAATATTGAAATTAGGAGACTTGGTTCTTAAAGATTAGACCTTTTAATGTGAAAAAAACCTCACCTTTAATATTCTCCATCACTTGATATTGATTCTAGTTTAAGGAGTGATTACAAACAACCTTAAACATCATAGAATCTTGAAAATGGGATTTGTATTTGAGCATAAAGATGAATGTTCATGTGTTCTAGTTTGGAAAAGGGTTCGCACTTTTCCGAACATCCTTAAACTTGTATAAAGTTGGGGTTTTTGAAGATTTGATGATGATTGTTGTAAGTAATACTTTCAAGGATGAAAGTTTCAACTTACTAATCATGTTTTTTGAAAACAAAGCATAAAGATTGAAACTTAAAACTTGTCAAAGGAGTTTGGATTATCATTTGAGGGGGGTTTCAAGTATGAAATCCCCACAAAGATTACTCCTTTTTTGACATTTCCTAGTTCAAGTGTGTGTATGAACATCACAAGAACATCATAGGAAAACTTTAAATAAGAAAGGTAGAAACTTTAATTAAATCATGGTAATTTGTATTAGGGATTCGGAATTACCTATTTAGGGTTAGGTTGGTTTTCCGATTAATGCTCCCAATTGCTTAAGTGTTTGGAAATTGTAATGGAAATTGTAGATTTGAACTTGAATTTTGTATTTGATTTTGAGAGGAAAATTGGAGATTATGACATTGTATTAGAAATCTGCCTCCCCCAAATGCTTAGGAAATGAGGGTTTTTATAGGAGATTAAGCGGCTAAAATCCAAAAACCACACACTTGGCATGGAAGGTGCACAATGTCGCATTATGATTAGTCTAAGGTGGACAAGTCCTTTTAGCCACATCATTTGCCCCTAAAGAAAACAAGCATAAGCAACAAAAGATGTGCACTAAAAACATAATAAATGGGTTTCAAAAGGGTCAGTACTCACCTTTGTCAACCAATATGAATGCGATGACTTTTTTGGTAAATCCATGAATATGCAATATCAACAAGACATCAAATATGTCAATATTCAATAATTATGAGCCATGTAAATAGTGAAAAGACTGAAAACAAACAAAGCATCTAGCAAACGAAAGACGACATAAGCATAAATATATGTTAGACACATCAAATGTTCCAACAAATGGCTGAAATCTTGAGAACATTTTGCAGTCAGATTTAGCAAACAAAAAGACACACTAAGGATAATATTCCATCAAAAATATATATGTCAAGTCTCAATCATATTGCATAACATATGTTAATAAAAAAAAAATCAGACCAGGTTGTGATAAAACAGGACCTAACACTAATTGATACTAGTGAGATTTCATTTTATTTTTCAAAATTTCACTGCAACATCAGGTTCTTCCAACTTTATTTCCTCTACATAAATTTCACCACTATCTTCTAATGCACAAAATAAATTATAAAGTTCATTGAAAGTACAAACAAAACAAAGAAGAAATATACATATCCAACAAAAGTAAATTACCAGATGAATCAAGTTGTAGAGCTCGTATCTCTTCTGGAAGATCTTTCATAAAAAAGATTTTTGGACCAAAAGGAAGTTAAGCCAAAGCAATGTACACTCCATTCAAATCAAGAACTCACGATGACAACATAGACAATAGTGTCATGTGTAAAAAAGAAAATACAAATACAACATTGTGGAAATTTATTCAAGTTAAAGAAATTGCAGAACACACAATTAGAGAATCATGGGCCAAAGACTAAACTGCAGCCGCTGGAAGATTTGATGAAAAAATGCAGCCACATGACCAAACTGCAGCAGAGCACAACAGACCCTGCAGCAGCAAGTCACTGCACAAATCGCATCCCTAACAACTAGCAGCTGCTGGAAAAAAAGAAGCAAAGCTGCACTTGAAGCAACCTGTAGAGACCAACACAACAACATGAAGCAGAAGCTGCAACAACCAATCACACCGCACAAACACACTGCCAGCAGCTGCAACAAACAAACATGAGAAACACCACAACAACAGACTGGAACAACAGAAACAAAGAGTAGTAGCACACAGCACAAACAACCTCCAAACACCTCTAATGGAACGACATACAGTTATGGAAGCTATAGTTACACAAACAACCAAACACCTCCATCATTTTCGTTTTTAATTAACTGATGGTACTTAACAAATTAGAAGACCATCATTAAAAATTAAATGGTGATAATTAACAAATTTGAAGAAGAACAAATTTAACAAAATTGGTGATAATTAACAAAATTGCAGAAACTACCTGTAGGGGTTTACAGTTAAATACATAACATGATAGCGGAATAACCCCAAAGACAAGAAGCATGTATAAAGTACAGATCAAGCATTACTTACGTTTGTAGCGTGTTTTCCCTTAGTCCAACGTATCACGAATACGAACAAGAACTCCAAATGTCGTTCCTCTACTTGGTTCACAGACACGTTCAAATCCGTCTTGAGGTTGATGGCTTATATGTCCTTCAAAGATCATTGAGCTTTTGGGATGAACACTCTAATGGAGGAACAAAGAGAATTAGAGTTCTCTCTTGCCTTAGGTTAGAATAATGTGTAAATTAGAATCAGGAAAACTTAGGTTATAGGTTATTAAAATAACCTTTTAACCAACCAAGCTAACCGGCCAAAACCGCAAGGCCTTGACTGGCCAGCTTGGCCCACGGCAACAACACGTATAGCAGCTCAGCCAGTAGTTGAGTCGCGGGCCTTGGCTGCTGCTGCTGCCCCTTTTGTGTGCGCATGGAAAAGGAAGCAAGGCCATGGGCCCTTGTGCATTGGTTCCTTGTTTCCTTTCTTGTGGGCTTGCTTTCGTGTTTTCTTATTAATTATCATTCGACAATTCATTCATCGTTTCGTAGTTGACGATCCATTGTTGTACGATATGATTATTCGTTTCGCCTAGCTTACGAATATACATAATCACGATATATGATTTTACGATCCAATGTTAAATCGTATAGTTATATTTTCCGAACTAATTTCAGCAAAAGCTATTAAATGAATTTCCGATTCATTTAATCCGATGATGTGTTACATGCCAATGGTGTGACCTTATAGGTTCAGTCAAGAATAAGATGTGAGCCTAGTTAGGATTAGAACTCACTGATCGGAAGCATTGCTCCAGCCAACTATTCCGATCACTTGATCTCACTGAACTAATTGTTCGTAATTAATCTGAACCTTTGGTATTAGACTAATGCACATTGGGTGAGTGACATGTTTCCTCCAGTCTCCCACTTGTCATTCAGACAAGTGTTCATTCACATTCCTTTGTTGCTTAGTGTTACTTGCTGAACATAAGGTAAGATCCAAGTCATCCTTATTAGGTCCATACGTGTTTCTCAGATTACTGAGTTCAACTGTTAAACTTTTACAGAAGGTTAAGCCTTAACCATTCTGAGCACAACCATGCATTTTCACAGTATCTAACTCTTCGAGAGGCCTTGTTTCACAACAACACCATATCCTATCAAAGATAGGAGGAAAATCCAGTTTTACAATATATGAATACTCACTTTGATTCATAGTACGCCCAATAACTGCTTTATAGTCGCCTTTTATGGTGCGACGTTTAGCGAGCATCAAAGCGAACTAATTTTCAAACGAGCCATCATAATTACTCATGTTTTGAGGAATGGTTCTAATCACCATTAATGAGAACTACTTATAACATGACTTTAATCTCTTAAAGTGTTCTCATGGTCAATCCGATACAAGATCCAATTAGTATTTATGCAAAAGACTTCTGATATAACATGTCCATCTAGTTCAAGAAACTGAACTAAAAATATACTTGCAATCTAATCTTCATTATTCATTGGTCGTCCAACCTTTGAATGACCTGGATTAGGGATCCTTTGTGACTTCAATATTCAAGTTCACTTAAGGGAGTTTCTTTGTCAAATAATCCATCTTGACATCCCATTTAAATGGTTTGAATCACTTGAACTTTCTCATTTTATACTAAACCAAGATTAAATGAATATGAAATAAAGATTTCATAAATATGAAATGATTAAACAAATTGTTTTAAACACAGATCCAACAAATGTTCTAAAACAAAACTTAGAAAAATCTAAGCCATTCTCCAACATGCTTGATTCTCATGGTTGCTAGATGTGCGTTGTGCTTGACTTGTGGCAACATTTTAGTCAATGGATCTGTGACGTTGTCGTTGGTTCTAACCTTGCAAATCTTGATTTCTTTCCGTTCAATGATTTCTCGAAGTATGTGAAATCGCCGCAGTATGTGCTTGGACTTCTGGTGGCTCATAGGCTCCTTTGCCTGGGAAATGGCTCCACTATTATCGAAATACAAAGCCATTGGTCCTTTTATGGAGGGGACACCACCAAGTTCTTCAATGAACTTTCGAATCCAAACAGCTTCCTTTGCTGCTTCGGAGGCAACAATGTACTCGGCTTCAGTTGTAGAATCCGCAAAAGTGCTTTGCTTAGCACTTTTCCAGCTTACTGCTTCGCTATTAAAGCAGAACACAAAACCAGAATGTGATACAAAATCATATCTGTCGGTTTAAAAGCTTGCGTCCGTATAGCCTTTAACAATCAACTCATCTGTACCACCATAGCCCAGAAATTTATCCTTTGTCCTTTTCAGGTACTTTAAGATATTCTTAGCAGCAGTCCAATGCGCCTCTCCTGGGTCTGACTGATACCTGCTCGTTGCATTCTCCTGGGTCTGACTGGTATCTGCTCGTTGCACCGAGTGCGAACGAATCATCCGGCCTTGTACAAATCATAACATACATGATATATCCAATAGCCTAAGCATATGGAATTCCACTCGTCTTCCTACGCTCATTAGATATCTTGGGACACTGAGTCTTGCTTAGATATATGCCATGTGACATGGGTAGATGGCCTCCCTTAGCTTCCATCATACTGAACCTAGCTAGCACTTTGTCAATGTAAGTGCTTTGGATTAGTCCAATCATCCTCTTAGATCTATCCCTATAAATCTTGATGCCCAATACGTATTGTGCCTCTCCTAAGTCTTTCATTGAGAAACGCTTTCCAAGCTAAGTCTTTACAGACTATAGCATAGGAATGTCGTTTCCAACAAGCAGTATGTCGTCAACATACAAGACTAGGAATGCAATTTTACTCCCACTAAATTTCTTGTATACAAAAGATTCGTCCTGATTCTTGATGAAGCCAAATTCATTGGCTGTTTCATCAAATCGTATATTCCAACTCCTTGATGCTTGCTTTAATCCATAAATGGATTTCTTAAGCTTGCATACCTTTCCTTGATTCTTTGGATCAACAAAACCCTTCGGCTATGTCATAAACACAGTCTCTTCGAGGACACCATTCAAGAAGTCAGTTTTGACATCCATTTTACATATTTCATAGTCATGAAATGAGACAATCGCACGGATTATCTGAATAGACTTGCGCATCGCGGCTGGAGAAAAGGTTTCATCATAGTCAACGTCGTGAACTTATTTGTAACCTTTTGCAACCAATCTAGCCTTGTATATGTGTACAATTCCATCTTTCTCTTTCTTCAATTTGAAGACCCATTTGCTTTCGATAGGTGTAAACCCATCCGGCAAATCAATAAGATCCCATACTTTATTTTCATACATGGTGTCTATCTCAGATTTCATGGATTCTAACCATTTTGTGGAGCTTGGGCTAGTCATAGATTGCTTGTGGAACATAGGTTCATCACTATCCAATATGAGAAGTTTTAAATTTTCAGTCAAGAGGACGCCTGTGTAGGGGAATACAGTTAAACATATAACATGTGCGGAACATCCCCAAAGCCAGGAAACATGTATAAAGCACAGATTACGCATACTTACATTTGAAGCGTGTTTTCCTGAGTTTAGTATCAACGAACACGAACAAAGAACGCCAATTGTTGTTCCTCTATTTGGTTCACCGACACGTTCAGATCCTTCTTGATAATCGCAGCTTAGACAATATTCAAGAGTGTTTGCTTTTTTGGGAAGAACAATTTTGAGTAGAGAGCAAAACTGAACGTACGTAATTTCAGAATTAGGTTTAGGGTTATGGAAAAACTGATTGGGTGTGTGGAAATATAACCTAATATTATATTTAGTGTAACCAGCCAAGACACAAGGCCTTGACCGGCCACACACACACACACACACCGCAAGCCTTGCGCGCGCAGCCCACTGCAGGTCGAAGCCCACAACGCAGCCGAGCAGTAGCGATGGGCCATGGGCCTCGCGTTGCTTGCTCGCTGCTTGCTGCTGTGCTTATGCGCGCACTCGTGGCCAAGCGGGCTGGCTTGCTTTGTTGAGCTGCGAGCTCGCTGGCTCGTTGGACCTTGCGCGCATGCGCGCTTGGCTCGACGGGCAGACAGCTCCGTTCCGGCTCGTATTCGCGACGAACGCCTTACGGCTATAAGTTATCGTATCGTACACGGCGAATAACCGTCGTACAATACGATTATTCGTTTCGCCTAGCGTACGAATATTCGCGATACGATATACGATTCCGATGCAAGGTCGTATCGTATGTTACGTTTTTCCGAACTAATTCCCGAAAAGCTATTAAATTAATTTCCGATTCATTTAATCCGGTGATCTGTTACATGTCATTGGTGTGACCTTATAGGTTCAGTGAAGAGTAAGTTGTGAGCCTAATATAGATTAGAACTCACTGGTCGGAAGCATTGCTCCAGCTAGCTGTTCCGATCACTTGATCTTACTGAATTAATTGTTCGTAATTAATCTGAACCTTGGTATTAGACTTAATGCACCTTGGATGAAGGACACATTTCCTTCAGTCTCCCACTTAGTTGAGTAAATGCGCTTTTGTGCCTCTAGATGCTCGTTTTCTAGACACGACCTGTGTTGGGTAATGAGTTTGAGATTGCTCATTGAATTAGCCAATTCATCAACCCTATTGCCACCAGTTTCGCCCTTGGGTTGATTCCCCACACGACATCTATCCCTAAGTTGACATAGGAGAGCATGAGGCTCAAATGTAATGAACCTCTCTCTCCAATTTTCGGGAATAGATTTTAGTATAAACTCTGAGACAAGGTACTTGTGAAGTTCCCAATTTCTGTACCTTTCCGGAGTCATACCCCGAGCATAATAGCTAGGAAAAGGTTGTTTAATGACATAACGCATGTTGTTAACATTTAAAACTTCGATAATTTTCCTTTCCTATTCAAGAAGGTTAGTCAAGTTTAACTCGACATCCAAAACTTCAATTACTTTGAGTGTTGTTTTGATTGCGGCCATTTGATTACTACATTTGAAATTTTTTTGCAATAAATAACCATTCATAATTTAATAACTTTAAAATAAATGCTAGCATGCAATCATTAAAGCTATTAAACATTTCATGCATGCAAAGCAAAAACATGGTCCAAAATGAATTAAACGATTCCAAGACCCTAAAAGTCCTAAATCCTTAAGGAGCTTTGGCATATCTTAAGTCTTTTAAGATTCTAGGTAAGCAAAACCTATTGCTAGTAATCTCCAAATTACTCTTGGTTAATAAATTAATACCATAATTTATCCCATTGCAACAACATATGCCGTTCTTGTTTGAGTTAAAACCATAATCAACGTGCTCCTTTGGGACGCCTTACCATCAAAGTCAACTAAAATAGCACCTCGCTTTGGCGTAAACCTACTACGTTAGATCTTTAGATTTCTGTAAGTGCTTGATTTGGAAGGCAATTTTTAAACTTAATATTACTTTGGACCTAGTTGTTTCTATGTTGGTTCGATTATTTAGTGAACAAAATCTAATCAAGCATACAAACAACATTCATGCATAATATATTCATACAAGTATAATATATAGTGCATAAATTAAATCGGTGAACTAGTATGGCCCAAAAATCTTGTCTTGAAGCATCCAATCTTCTTCACCATCTTGTTAGCTTGGCATCGTCTTGAATCTTCATTCAATGCTAACTTAAAGTTCTAAACTTAGAAATACTTGAAATAATAAAATTACATCAAAATTTCAATGGTTCGAAGACCATATTTAAAACTTTACATTCAAAGATAGAACGGTTCGCAGACCGTATTTAACTATCCTAGATTGGCCATACTAGTCACTTGGAGTACCTGCATTACATAAAATATACATTCTATGCATTCACCCATTCGTATCCTAAAACGAATGGCCCATTTAATTATGCAAGTATTTACGTGAATTATTTAAAATTCACGCTCAAATAAACGCGTCCTAAAAGATTAATCAATTTCAAATTATTAATCCTTAGAACTTATTCGAATTAAAATTTAATTTAATTAAAATAAAGCGACCTACGAAAATAAATTAAAATAATTATTTCATTTTAATTTCATTAAGCGGCTCCCACTCAAACCAATAATTAGTCCGGTTAATTAATATTTTAAAATTAAATTAAACTCACGTCCCTGCCCAAGTTAAATAAAACAATTAATTAATTATCCCGTTAGCCATTTTAATGCAAATATCAAATTTTAAAGCCCAACGATACGAAAACGCCCAAAATTGTGCAATGTGGGCTAGGCTTGCGCCCAACCCAGCACTGCCTCGTGCTGTGTGGCCTACAAGGCCCATGAGCACGTCGCCCATGTCCCCGCAAACCCTCGCACACTCTGCCGCAGCTCGCCGCTTCTATGTGGCACTGCTGTGTCGCTGTGGTGCTCGACGCTGCGCGCAACAAGGCAAGGTAGCTCGCCCTTGCTTGCTCGCAGCTCGCAAGCCAAGGCTTGCTGCCTTGCTCGCTCACTCCGCCCAGCGCGCGCGGCACGCAGCTCGCTTGCTGTTGCCCGCGTTGTTGTGGCTCAGCTATGGTGAGGCAGACCGCGTGGCTACAACGAGCCACACGTCCACACACCCCTTGTGTCCGTGCCTTTGGTTTGTGCAAATGAACCAACTAATTAAAAAGAAATTCAATTTCACGAACATATTTGCATTTAGTTATTTTTCACAAAATTAACAATTTTTATTTTCCAAAACTAACGACTTTATGATTTAATTAATTTTTAACAACAATCCGGTTTTGTTAAATTTATTAAATCTAGCATAACTTTATTCAAATTTTAACGAACGAACAATGTCAACAAAAAACTTGAACGTTTTGATAATCGAATCTAAAACTTTAAATCGTTCTAAACATTTAAATTTTTGATTTTTACCTATTTGGTTTAAGTGTTGATTAAAATTAACGTATCTAATCAAAATTTTAATCCAATAATTTTTAAAATCTGCCACTTTACATGAAATTCACGAATTTGGGGAAAGCGAAATTAGGATTTATACTTACCATTTATGGCCAAAATTTTTACCATAATTTTAAAATATACCCAACAGCATTAGGTCAAAATTTCAATCAATTCCGAGTAGTTTAGGTCGACCAATTAATTGAAAAACTTTCCGAATTTGTTAATTTTTATTCGTTAATTAACAAAAACGCCTAAAAACTCATACTTCGAGGCCTGTTTTTGCAATTTCGTTCTCATGAGTTGATCTTAGAAAATCGTTTTCAATTAGATTAGGGTCAGAAAAGTTGAAATTTCGAAACTTTTTGAATTCAGAACTTATTACACGATTCATCCAATAATCCATAATAATTCAAAATATTTAACAAAAAAATCCGAAAAATTCGACAGCATACAAAAACAAAAAATCATGCTAAAAAATACTTTGAATATATAAGACTCTGATACCACTGTAGGGGAATAAAGTTAAGCATATAACATGTGCGGAACATCCCCAAAGCCAGGAAACATGTTTAAAGCACAGATTAAGCATACTTACATTTGAAGCGTGTTTTCCCGAGTTTAGTATCAACGAACACGAACAAAGAAATCCAATTGTCGTTCTTCTATTTGGTTAACAGACACGTTCAGATCCGTCTTGATAATCGTAGCTTAGACAATATTCAAGAGTGTTTGCTTTTTCGGGAAGAACAGTTTTGAGTAGAGAGCAAAACTAAACGTACGTAATTTCAGAATGAGGTTTAAGGTTATTCAAAAACTGATTGGGTGTGTGGAAATATAACCTAATATTATATTTAGTGTAACCGGCCAAGACACAAGTCCTTGACCGGCCATACACACACACACACCGCAAGCCTTGCGCGCCAGCCCACTACAGGCCGAAGCCCACAGCGCAGCCGAGCAGCAGCGATGGGCCATGGGCCTCGCGTTGCTTTCTCGCTGCTTGCTGCTATGCTTTTGTGCGCACTCGTGGCCATGCGGGCTGGCTTGCTTCACTGCGCTGCGAGCTCGCTGGCTCGTTGAGCCTTGCGCGCATGCGCGCTTGGCTCGACGGGCCGGCAGCTCCGTTGCGGCTCGTATTTGCGACGAACGCCTTACGGCTATTATTTATCGTATCGTATACGACGAATCATCGTCTACGATACGATCATTCGTTTCGCCTACCTTACGAATATTTGCGATACGATATACGATTCTGATGCAAGGTCGTATCGTATATTACATTTTTCCGAACTACTTCCCGAAAAGCTATTAAATGAATTTCCAATTCAATTAATCGGTGATCTGATACATGTCATTGGTGTGATCTTATAGGTTCAGTCAAAAGTAAGCTGTGAGCCTAATATAGATTAGAACTCACTGATCGGAAGCATTGCTCCAGCTAGCTGTTCCGGTCACTTGATCTCACTGAATTAATTGTTCGTAATTAATCTAAACCTTGGTATTAGACTTTATGCACCTTGGGTGAAGGACA
The DNA here is from genome assembly GCF_020520425.1 of Spinacia oleracea. Taxonomy (NCBI): domain Eukaryota; kingdom Viridiplantae; phylum Streptophyta; class Magnoliopsida; order Caryophyllales; family Amaranthaceae; genus Spinacia; species Spinacia oleracea. The sequence continues at coordinate 95,971,824 of NC_079490.1, forward strand.
CATTTCCTTTAGCCTGTCCATCTATCCGGCTGAACCTTAGTTCTACGTGATCTACGAGGGGAAACAACGTCTTGAGGAACTACTCCCACTGGCTCTTCTGAATGCTTTTGAGGTTCTTCACCTTGAACTGCTTCTAAAGAGTTCTTGGTTCGTTGTTTGTCTCGAATCTCTTAGAGGTCTATTATTCTCCCACTTGCCAATTTGGAAATGTGATTTCTTTCCAAAAATACACTGTCACGGGCAAAGAATACTTTGTTCTCTGACTTTTGTGCAAGTAATACCCCTTAGTTTCTTTTGGATACCTAACGAAGAAACATTTGTCAGATTTTGGTGCAAGCTTGTTCGAAATTAATCGCTTGACATATTCTTCGCAACCCCAAATCTTTAGAAAAGACAACTTTGGAAGTTTCCCAGTCCATAATTCAAATGGAGTCTTTTCAACAGCTTTTGACGAAGCACGATTCAGTGTGAGTACTGCTGTTTGCAACGCATATCCCCAAAATTGTAAAGGAAGTTCGGCTTGACCTATCATTAACCTGACCACATCAAGTAAGGTCATGTTTCTCCATTCCGATACTTCAATCCATAGAGGTGTCCCCCGAGCAGTCAGTTCAGAAAGAATACCACATTCTTTTAGATGGTCATCAAACTCGTGGCTAAGATATTCACCTCCTCGATCTGATCTTAGAGATTTGATTTTCTTGCCATGTTGATTCTCTACTTCATCTTGAAATTCTCGGTTTCTCAAACGATTCAGACTTGTGTTTCATTAAGTAAATATAGCCATATCTACTGAAATCGTCTGTAAACGATATGAAATAGCTGAAATCACCTCTAGATTTCGTACTCATAGGCCCACATACGTCCATATGTATTACCCCTAGTAGTTTGCTTGCTCTTTCTCCCACTTTTGAGAAAGGTCGCTTTGTCATTTTGCCAAGTAAACAAGATTCACATTGATCAATCTTCTCTAAGTTGAATGATACTAGAATTTCCTTCTTTTGAAATCTTTCAATGCGCTTTGTGTTTATATGGCCTAATCGATAATTTCACAGATATGTGAGGTCCGAATCACCAGTTTTAGCATTTTGGGTATTAATGTTATAGATTTGTTTTCTTGTATCTAGCATATATAGACCATTTTCTTGTTGTGCTGAACCATAAAACATTCCATTCAAAGAAAAAGAGCAACTATTGTCTTTAAATTGAAAACTAAAACCTTTAGAATCCAAACTTGAAATGGAAATGATGTTTCTGGTGATACTATGAACATAGTAAAAGTTTTCTAGCTCCAAAACAAAACCACTAGGCAAAGATATAAAATAAGATCCTACGGGTAATGCAGCAATCCGTGCCCCATTTCCCATGCGTAGATCCATCTCGCCTTTATCAAGCTTTCTACTTCTCCTTAGTCCATGTGAGTTGGAACATAAGTGTGAGGCACAATTAGTATCTAATACCCAAGAAATAAAATTTGCAAGATTACAATGTATACCATATATATCTGAAGTAGTAGCAACGTTCCCGTTCTTCTCATCTTCCTTTCTCTTCATGCAATCCCTCTTCCAATGCCCCTTTTTTCTTGCAATAGAAGCATTCAGAGTCGCTGGGAGAACGAGTGACCCTTTTCTAGTTTACCATAACTGGTATTGTTGGACTTAGGTTAGTGTAGCCTTGCCCTTACCCTTATTTCCCTTTCCCTTGCCAGATTTCTTGAAGCCCTTTCCCTTACGCACCATAAGCATGTCTTTCTTATTCTCTAGTTTGAGCGTCTTTTCAGCGGTTTTCAACATACCGTGAAGCTCACTAAGAGTTTTCTCCATACTGTTCATGTTGTAGTTCAACTTGAACTGATCATATTTACTATGAAGTGAATGGAGAATGATGTCAATGGCCATCTCATTAGAGACATCAGAATCTAGAGCCATCATGTTCTCAAACAAACCAATCATTTTAAGAACATGTGCGCTCACTGGTTTTCCTTTCTCGAGATTCATCTCAAGGATCAACCTCTGAGTTTCGAATCTTTCGATTCTAGCCGGTCCTGGAACATGTTCTTCAACTTCGAGATGATTTGATAAGCATTCGAGTTGATGAACGTTTTCTGAAGTTCAGGACACATGGATGCAAGCATCACACATTTGACATCCCTGTTGGCTTGAATCCAACTATTAAGGGCAGCTTGAGTTACGTCCGGCCCAACGGCCTCCGGTAACTCTTCCTCAACGACATACTCCTTTTCCTCGTGCATTAGAACTATTTGCAAGTTCCTTTGCCAGTCGAGGAAGTTATTGCCATTCAACTTCTCTTTGTCGAGAATCGAACGCAAATTGAAAGAGTTATTGTTGGTTGCAATTGATTACTAAATTTAAAAAGATTTTGCAATAAATAACCATTCATAGCTGTTAATAAATTTTAAATAAAAGCAACCATGCAATCATTAAAGCTATTAAACATATCATTCATGCAAAATAAAACATGGTCCATAATGAATGAAAGATTCCAAGACCCTAAAAGTCCTAAATTCTTAAGCATGCCTTGGCTTGTCTTAAGTCTTTTAAGAGTCTAGGTAAGCAAAAACCAATTGCTAGTAGTGTCCAAATTTCTCTTAGTTAATAAATTAATACCATAATTTATCCCATTGCCACAATATATACCAATGTCGTTTGAGTTAAAACCACAATCAACGTGTTCCTTTGGGATACCTTACCATCTAAGTTTACTAAAATAGCACCTCGCTTTGGCGGAAGCCTACTACCTTAGATCCTTAGATTTTTGTAAGTGCTTGATTTGGAAGGCAATTATATATAAACACAAAATTACATTGGAACTAGTTGTTTCTATGTTGGTTTGATTATTTAGTGAACTAAATCTTAATCAAACATACAAACAACCATTCATGCATAGTACACATTCAACAATATATAAAAGTAATTTGGACATTACTAGTATGGCCCAAAAACTTGGTCTTGAAACATCCAATCTTCCCTTCACCTTGTTAGCTTTGCATTGTCTTGAACTCCATTCAAAAGCTAACTTGAAATTTTAAATAATCTAGAAGAACTTGAGCGTAATAATCTAATTATTATATCAAAACTTCATTGGTAAGCATACCATATTTAAAACTTTACATTCAAAGATATAATGGTACGCAGACCATATTTAATTATCTAGATTGGCCATACTAGTCACCTTCAATACCTTCAATACTTGCAATACATAAAATAATATCTATGCATTCATCCATTCGTGTCCTAAAACGAACGGCCTAAGAAAAATATACAAGTATTTACATGATTTATTATAAAATCACGTTCATATAAAACGCATCCTAAAAGATTTAATTTAATTTTTAATATCCGAAACGAAAATCGCACGAAATTATTTTTCATAATATTAACAAAACTAATCGTTTTAATTACGAAAAATTATAAAGTGGGTGATTTTATTAAATTTCAAACAATCCAATTGGTGAAATTTATAAATCTTGGCTAACAAATATTCAATTTTAACGAACGATGAACATCAACAAAAATTTGAATGATTTTGATAATCCAATCCAAAACTTTAACTCGTTTTAAACATTTAAATTAAATTTCAGATTTTTATCAAATTTGGTTTAGGTGAACGATTAAAATTAACGAACCCAATCAAAATTTTAATTCATGAATTTTGAAATTTGCCATTTAAACATAATATCATATTCCCCTTCACACCTGAATAAGTTTTCTGATCTAACCAATTAATAAAATTAATTTTCGATCTAAAATTCATTAATTTAGGTAAAAATAAAATTAGGAATTATATTCAATATTTTTGAACCAAAAAATTTCCATAAGTCCATAATATTCCAAAGAACAGTAGAGAAAAACTTCAATTAATTCCGAGTATATTAGGTCTAGTAATTAATTAATTTTTTTCCAAATTTAACGATTTAATTCATTAATTAACAAAAACGCCCAAAAAATCATACGTCTGGGCATGTTTTTGAGATTCTGTTCTCGTCAATTGATCTTAAAACGCCATTTCCAACCAGATTAGGGTCAGAAAAGTCAAAATTTGAACACTTTACTAACATAACAACTTTTCAACGATTCATCCAATAATCAAGAAAAAACATTCCAAAAGTTACACAGTAATTCTAAAAATTTCGACATAATCACAAACATAATAGCATGCATACATAACATGATAGCGAAATATCCCCAAAGCCAGGAAGCATGTATAAAGTACAGATCAAGCATTACTTACGTTGGTAGATTTTTTCCCCTTAGTTCAACGTATCACCAACACGAACAAAAACTCTAAATGTCGTTCCTCTACTTGGTTTACCGACACGTTCAGATCCGTCTTGAGATTGATGGCTTAGATCTGCTTCAAGATATTTGAGCTTTTGGGATGAACACTCTAATGGAGGCACAAAGAGAATCAGGGTTCTCTCTTGCGTTATGTTAGAATAATATGTAAATTATAATTAGGAAAACTTAGGTTATAGGTTATTAAAATAACCCTTTAACCAACCAAGCTAATCGGCCAAAACCGCAAGGCCTTGACCGACCAGCTTGGCCCATGGCAACAACACGCATAGCAGCGCAGCCAACAGTTGGGCCACTGGCCTTAGCTGTTGCTGCTGCTACCCTTTTGTGAGCGCATGGCCAAGGCAGCAAGGCCATGGGCCCTTGTGCCTTGGTGACTTGTTGCCTTGCTTGTGGGCTTGCTTTCGTGTTTGCTTATTAATTATCATTCGATAATTCATTCATCGTTTCGTACTTGACGATCAATTATCGTACGATATGATTATTCATTTCGCCTAGCTTACGAATATACGCAATCACAATATACGATTTTACGATCCAATGTTAAATCGTATAATTATGTTTTCCGAACTAATTTCCCAAAAAGCTATTAAATGAATTTCCGATTCATTTAATTCGATGATCTGTTACATGCGAATGGTGTGACCATGTTTAGTCAAGAGTAAGCTGTGAGCCTAATTAGGATTAGAACCAATTGATCGGAAGCATTTCTCCAGCCAGCTGTTCTGAACACTTGATCTCACTGAATTAATTGTTCCTTATTAATCCGAACCTTTGGTATACGACTAATGTAACATCAGCTTCTTCCAGCTTGATTTTCTCCACATCAATTTCACCACTATCTTCTAATGCACAAAAAAATTATAAAGTTCATTGAAAGTACAAACAGAACAAAGAAGAAATATCGATATCCAACAAAAGTAAATTACCAGATGAATCAAGTTGTAGAGCCCGTATCTCTCCTGGAAGATCTGTCATAAAAAAGATTTTCGGACTAAAAGGAAGTTAAGCCAAAGAAATCTATACCCATTCATATGAAGAACTTATCATGACAACATAGACAATAGTGTCATGTGTAAAACAGAAAATACAAATACAACATTGTGGAAAATTATTCAACTTAAAGAAATTGTAGAACACACAATTAGAGAATCATGAGCCATAGACTAAATTGCAGCTGTTGGAAGATCTGGTGAAAAAAATGCAGCCGCATGACATAACTCCAGCAGATCACAACAGACCCTCCAACAGCAAGTCACTCCACAAACCGCAACCCTAACAACTAGTAACTACTGGAAAAACAGAAGCAAAGTTGCCCTTGAAGTGTAGGGGAATATAGTTAAAAACATATAACATGTGCGGAACATCCCCAAAGCTAGGAAACATGTATAAAGCACAAATTAAGCATACTTACATTCGAAGCGTGTTTTCTCGAGTTTAGTATCAACGAACATGAACAAAGAACTCCAAGTATCGTTCCTCTATTTGGTTCACCGCCACGTTCAGATCCGTCTTGACAATCGTAGCTTAGACAATATTCAAGAGTGTTTTCTTTTTCGGGAAGAACCGTTTTGTGTAGTGAGGAAAACTGAAACTACGTAATTTGTGAAATAGGTTAGGTTAGGGAAAAACTGATTAGTGTGTGTGGAATATAACCCTAAGGTTATATTTGTGTAACCGGCCAAGACACAAGGCCTTGACCGGCCACACGCATGCACACACCACTCGCAAGCCCACCGTAGGCCGAAGCCCAAAGCAGCCGAGAAGCAGCTATGGGCTGCGGGCCTTTGCTTGCTTTGCTCGCTGCCTGCTGCCCCTTGTGAGCGTACATTTTTCCGCGGCCTGGCTTTCTTGCTTCATGCAAGCTCGCTGGCTCGTAGGGCCTTGCGCGCATGCGCGCTTAGCTCGACGGGCCGGCAGCTCCGTTGCGGCTCGTATTCACGACGAACGCCTTACCACTATTATTTATCATATCGTAAACGACGAATCACCGTTGTACGATACGATTATTCATTTCGCCCAACTTACGAATATTCGCGATACGATATACGATTCCGATGCAAGGTCGTATTTGTAGACACCTACTTTTGTCCCCATTCCCGAAATGGAAAGGTTCGATGATGAAGACGTAAAAACTCCACTTGACAACGCATCTCCTATAAAATAAACGAATCTCTATTCCCCTTTTCATTTCACCCGAAACCTGCTAAAAATAGTAACTGCCGTAAAGGGTAGCTTCTAAAAGTGGCAAATCATAAAAGATAGAAACCTGTCAGAATTAGGTGTTGCACTCCAACATAAATCCTAAATGAGATAGAAAACTGCGAGAATCCTATTCCTAATAGGATTCGGAAATAAGAGTTACGTATTAATTAAAATCCTAACGAGCCTAGAGTTCGTAACGGGCCCAGACGCATTCCGTCATGAAATTGATACGCGCTAAAAGACTCGAATTAATCTCAAACTCTACGGATTTCAGGAATCCGAATCTGACAAAGAAACGGCCTAAACAGCAATTTCAACGCCCAGCCCTGGGCGCTGAAATTGCCTGGATCATATTTTCAACGCCCAGAGCTGGGCGCCGAAATCTTTGACGCCCAGCCCTGGGCGCTGAAAATACCTGGGTACGTGTTTTTTCCTAATTCTTTGTGGATTAGAACTCTGCAATTCTATCTTTCCACGAACTCTTCCCTATAAATAGACCCCTAAATTCGACGTGAAAAGAACACACAACAACACATAATTATATTCTGAGTATTGACTCCAACCCTTAGCCTAAGCCTCACGCTGCAAAACTGTTCACGCGTTCTGTCGCAATCGATCCATAAATCGAGCAGAACGTATCCTGTCCCATAATTGAGATTCGTTAAATAAAAAGGAGAAATAGCAAAGTCAAAGTGGTTAGTTTTCTGAGAACCGTGACGCACCTCTCAAGGGTGCGTCGTAATGTGTCCCTTTTCGATGATTTAACTGCTTTCCTCGCCCTTTTTATGAACTGTTAAACTAACCTAATCTGATTGTTCTATCACGCCTAACAAATATAATATTTTCGGGAAATCGGATTATCATGCTAGGTCCCTTAATGCTATTTAAATCAGGTAATCACGATCGAATTAGTATTATATGTTGCATATTGCTAAAATCAACTCAGATTAGTTTTATAGTTAACGCATGTCCCTTCAATTATTTATGCTGAGCTAGTAAGGATATCCTGCCTCTGGAGTTATCGACGAGCGAAGTACTCCTCTCGGTAGTTACAGTCCCCCGAACCCTCAATCTCTACCTTGCGGGTGTATATTGAGAGATCCCCACACCAGGGATCACAAGGGAACCTAGGCCGTCGTGGTCAAACATAATTGCAATCCCTTTATGTCACGATAACCGGGTTTTGTCAGTTTTTCTCATTGTCGTTAAAAACTGAATGGCGACTCCTATATTACTAGTCAATTGGGTGTATACTCACAGGAAATCCAATTACACTTGATTGAATAAAAATAATCGTCACACCCACGAGGGACGAGGTCACGCATTAGCCTCGCGCTTTTTCGACCCCCTCACAGTGGCGACTCCACTGGGGATAGTGAAGGAAATACTCGTGCTTGTAGGTAATCAAAATAGCCGAAGGGTGAAACGATCCTACCCCGCGTTTATTTCCCCATCAAGTTGGGACGACCTGAAAATCAGCATATTAATGTGAACGGGCAGAACATCATAACGAATCTCGGCTCCCTCGGGAGTTGGGACTAAGGATACCTTTTTTCGCCAATAGGGGGGTGCATACGCCGCGCATGTTTCCCACTCGGTACTTGTGCAGGTAGTACACCTATCCCGAACCAAATCGCTCGCCCATTAGGTCCCTCTCGCCTGCATGCCCCCTTGGCTTGCACTTGCGGGTTGGCCTCTTGAGCGAAATTCGTCTGTTGAAGACACTACCTCGACCGGGACATGTGTTGGATCTACGATAGAAGCGGTACCAAGCCAGGCGCAAATAAACTACCCATAGAAGCCTATCATAAACTACGTGGCATATTTAATTTTCAAATCCATGTTTGTAATGTAGTTATGTGTAGCGAAATATGTGATTGTGTGTGACAAACTATCCTAGAAAACCAACGACCTTAAAAACTACCCTAACATTCATAGACTAATTTGCCAAAGAGTTATACCGAAACACGTGTTCCGCAAACCCGAATGATCGCCACAAAAATAAGCGACGCTCGGGATGGCCTGTAACGATTCCCACAAACGCTGCTACGCGTAAAGGACGTTATTAGGCAAGCACGCAAGTCGAAGTCGCATAAACAGAAGACAGAAAACGAGAACCAGCCAGGGACGCATTTTCAACGCCCCTGGCTGGGCGCCGAAATTTCTCACGCCCACTTTCTGGGCGCTGAAGTTGCTGCCTGGCCTTTTGGTCAGGCACAGCAGCCTCGGTGCCCGCGCATAAAAAATCTACGTAGCAAAAAAAAAACTTTTTGAAAAAAAATTGCTGCGAGGGCGTATGAAAAGGCACTCGATTCTAAAAGCGACTAAAAAAATAAAAATAAATAACTCTTTGTGTCGTTGTTAGGCCTCCTACGACGACAATGCTCGGCACCAAAACCGAGCCAGCTAATTGAAATAACCTTGAATGTCACATGGGCAAAGTATTCAAAAAAATGTTCAAATGAAGTTTTCAAGAAAAATAATGTTAGAATAAAAAAATAAATCCGAGTCTAGACTAGGCTATGCCAAAGTACAATCTAAATCCTAAGTCTTAGTTGTCTTATCCATAAAATCGGTCCTAATACTTGGTGTCGTTCTGCAAACTAAAAGGTTAAACCATATTGAGTCTCCCTTCCTAACATTTAAATCAATGAGCACCCATATGTAATTGTCATCCCTTGCTAGGAATCCACGGCCTCAATACTCTCTGTCACCAATAAAAAGAATATATTATAGTATTTGCAAAATGGAAACAGTCACATTCTGGAAATCATCCCCCATAGTCGCACAACCCCAAAGTGAACCTAAGGTGTTAATACCATTGGCAAAGAAAAAAATTAATGGCCCCAAGGCTTATAATCACATTGGGTCACGACTATCATAGTCCTCTCGAGTCACTCGCTCCTTGAAATACTACTAAGTACGGACTAAAAGATTTTCCATGAATGCAACATGACCAACCATGAAAATACCCAAATCGGCATGCCATAAGGCTACCATTGGGGTAAAACAATACACACTAAGAGGGAAGCCGCACTAATGATTCTAGTCTTGCAAAAATGAAAATTCGATTTCCCCAACTGACTACCTTGCCAATATTAAGCAAAATGGCGCATGACAAATGAACACCCAAGGGTTAAAATCTAAAGTGTCAACCAACGAAAGTTATGGTCCAATTAGCCTAAGTCTGAGAGTCGCTTGGTCAAGTGTTATAGGTTTATGCCACACCATTATTTTGAGTCTAGGCCACCTCCTTGTATTCATACACGGGTTATAATCAGAAAAATTAATGAAAGTTCGAGTCTAAATCACAACTTCCAATTAAATCCCAGAAACTGGAGTCTGAAAAGAAACAAAAAAAATTATTTTCGATGTAATTCTTTCGTTAAATTTCAATAAGGTAAAAACAACATTTTGAATCAACGCTATTTGCACATTTTAAGAAACGACTAAATACGCTTGCAAAGTAAGACAATTTTAAAGGTCCACCCTAGGCCCACTAAAGCTAAAGGTCCACCCTAGGCCTACTAAAATTAAAGGTCCACTATAGGCCTACCAAACGAGGCTCACTCAGTCTCTCCTCGTGACTCAAAGACCACAACCATCTACCTTTTAGCTCAAATTAAAAATTGAAGAATTTATGTTGGGGAGGAATCCCAAGAAAAAAAGAAAGAAAAAACAGAAAGAGAAAAGGGAGAGCGAAAAGAGCAAGCCAGGAATACTTATCCCGTAGTTCAACATTTACCTAAGTAAACGAAGGAAAAGAATTGAGTCAACCAATCCAAATCATAAAATTCTACGATGTCTACCCTTTCCAATCCTTATGCTCTTAGACGCCTTCGCTCTGGGGTCCATGTTCAGCTCATTTTAACCTATCCATGTTCTCATTGCCATGACCCAAGAAACCATTACCTCGACTCTTGTTCTTGAACTCGTTGTCAACCGCAAACCACGCACGGCCATTGACACGTGCGTCATACCCCTTATTTCCAAAACCTGCTCTTATACCACCATTAGCATAATGACCATATAACTTGTGTGGATACATCCTGTTGATATACCCTTGAGCCGTCCCCATGCTACTCATTGTCCTTGGTTGATGTAAGCTCATGACACTAGCTTGAGGCTGCAAATTGTGAGTCCTAGCAGATATAATCCTCGTGCTTACCTATACAAATTATCCTATCTCATTCAACCCATCTTTCAAACCGTCTTGAGTCACGAATAAAAAAGTAAACAAATGAAAAGTACAAAAAAAAATAATAAAAAAGCAAACTTTGCAAAGCATCTTTAAAAATTCGTTTAAAAAGAAAAGAAAACCATTTAACGCACGAAAAAGATTCACAAATATTTGGCACAAAACCAATATCCGCCCAGAAACCATTTTCAGCGCCCAGAGATGGGCGCCGAAATCTTTAGCGCCCAAGCCTGGGCGCCGAATCTCTCTGCTTGCTGAAAAATTTGTCCAGAAGTGCTCGTCATTTTATCCGCACATGCACGGAAAAATAACGAACACTTGGAGGGGTACAACACGTATTCAGGTATACGTACCAAAAAAAAAACACATGAAAAGAAAATACATGTACTCAAAAATATAAAACAAATTTTTTGGCTTACGGCAAGGCAGCAGATTTAAATAATAATAAACTTCACTTATTCTACCGTTTCAAATAATATGTTTCCACCTCAGAACATACTTGTTTAAAATCGGCATTCTATGAAACCATTTTCTAGGCTAAGAACTACGCAAGACCTGATTCCAAATTAAATCTATTTAAGGCGGATACGTAGGCAATCCATGATTCGGTCCAACCAATTTGCAAAAATATTAAAAGCCTATAGAATAACAAGAGTAAAAATAGAAGTACCTTATTGAAATTTAATTACTTGCAACCCAAGTCGAAAGAAAAATTTAAGTCAAAGGAAGAATCCAAGTCACCAAGATGCCAAATTAATGAGCACACATCGAAAAATAATAGGGGCACGTACCCTTGCCAGAAGGAGCACTCACACTCCTAGGCACTTAGCCAAGACTCAAAAGATCGCTCTGCCTCAATTGAATGGGGGCTAGCGCAAGCGTCCATGACCTCTAAAGTACTCGACTTGACCCTCTCTAAAGCGAACTAACTCACTTAAAGACTTTCTTTCACCACTAGACATAGTCGTTCGCTTAAAGACCTTCTTTCACCACTAGACACAGTCATGATCGCCAACAAGTAGTAAGGGCAGTAAGCTTGCAATAAAGAGGATTGTTCTACGGCATCGCCCCATCGTTCCTTCGAACTCAGGACACCCGTTCATGGTAATTCAAATGCTTGCTAATCCCCTTTGAAAAAAAAAAATGGTACATTGTCAATAGGACTTGGCACTTACCCAAGGCTCACCCTACTCAGGAATATGACATGGGCATCTAAAATCGAAATCTCAAAGCATCATTAATGGGAAGACATAACATCAACTGGGGGTTAAAAAGTGAAATGAAAGAGCTAGGGAACGAACTAAGTATACCTTGACCTTTTGTGCAGACATACACCAAGTAAATCTAAGTCAATTTGAAAACGGTTTATACTCCCGCACTTCTGGAAAAGATGGCCCTAAAAGCCTAAAGCACATGCCAAACGGGCACAAGTATATCTTGACGCCTGCACCCTGGCTTCCAGCAAATCCTTAGACAGCATTCCAAAAATCGTAACAGTATTTTGATTCACTTATGTAATCCTGTACGAACCCTTCTATAAGTCAACCTACTTAGGACACCTCGGATTGTACACAGTAGGACTCGGATTTTAAATAATTTTCAAATGATTTTTAAAGACTTCTTCGGACAAATAAAGTGTCGTTGGTATAAGCTTAGTGTGCGTCCATCTCAACGTTGCAAGTGAGTCAAAAAGATTTTTAAATATGATTATGGGTAAAGAAAGGCACCTAGCTTTTAGTCAAGGCACACTTCAACATGTGACTACCTTGACCATGGCAATGTCGCACAATACGACATTTACAAGAGAAGCAGCAAAATCACTACTCGAACAGACCTCGCACTAAACGAGTCTGGTTCAAACTATTCATGATCCGTGTCACCATGAATGTATAAAAAAATGTATGCAAAGCATTATAGCACCAAGCCAATCCCGTAGCTACAATTGGAGGCTTGAGAAAAACACTCTAAAAATGCTCGAAATGACGATTTTATCGCAAATTCTCGACGGTAATGCTATACATATGTCATAGGGGCTCAATCCTAAGCTTTAATCGTGCAAAACGAACCTTAGAATGGCTACAACCCCTCCCAAATTCTAAAGCACTACTTAGAATATATAAAGTCACCCCACTAACAAGGGTAACTGAAAATCGCGAGTCACCAAAACTCCGATCAAACCACTGCATATAACGCTCGCCCTATAAAGCGCCCGTTACACAGTCTACATCGTTCCAAAGTAAAAGCGAAGAAAAAAAATCAAAAAAAACTGTCAAAGTTCTGCCCAGAAATCATTTTCAACGCCCAGAGCTGGGCGCCGATATCTTTAACGCCCCAGCCTGGGCGCTGAATCTTTCTGCTAGCCAAGTTTTGCCCAGATACAAAAATAAGAAAGAAACACCTATGAATCATCGCATCGAACGAAGTAATAAGCCGTGCAGACCCACGCAGTGAAGGAAATAATGCCCTTGGTCCAAGTATGCATTCTATGTTAAGTCTAATAAATGCGGTTCAGTATTAATTAACAAGTTAATAATTCAGTGAGATCAAGTGAGCTGAATGCCTAGCTAGAGGCCGCTTCAGTTCAAGTGGAATTAATGATATTAATCCACAGCTTACTCTTGACTGAACCCGTAGGGTCACACAAATAGTACGTAAACGGATCAAGTATTTAATGGCATTAAATACTCCATCTATGAATATTTGGAACCGACGGATCTTGGTTTCAGTGGGAGCTAAGATCGTCACAGGCAAGAAATGAATACTCCGGAAACGATGATATTGCCGGAAACGGAAATATGGATCATATCGGAAATATGAATATTATCCAAGTCGTAGATGTTGCCGGAAACGGAAACATGGTACGTATCGGAAAATATTATTGGAAATGGAAATATTACCAGAATCGGAAATATTGCCGGAAACGGAAATATTGTCAGAATCGGAAATATTACCGGAATCGGAAAATAATTCCGGAAACGGAAATATTAAATATTTGTTCGAAACGGAAATTAATTCCGGAATCGGAAATATTAAATATTGTTCGTATCGGAAATAAATTCCGGAACTGGAAATTTAATCGGAAGCGTATCGTACGAATTAGCATCGGACGAGGCCTGCCGGACGAAGGCCCAGCACGAAGCCGGGCCATCGCCCAGCAAGCACGCGCGCCACAAGCCCAGCCAAGGCAGCGCCCAGGCCTACCGCAAGGCAGGCCCAGCGCGCGCCAAGGCCACGGATGCGTGGGCCGCGCTGCGTGGGCTGCTGCTCGCACGCGCATGGGCAGCCCTTGTGGCTGCCGTGTGTGTGTGAGTTTGTGCTCATGCGTGATTCCTAAATCTACAAGAGTCAGTGTATGATTAAATTTCTATTCCTAATTGGATAAATTAATTAAATAGAATTCATGTAGGATTCTAATTTCAATTAATTCGTATCCTACTAGGATTACGATTCCTTTTCCATAACTCTATAAATAAAGGCCTAGGGGTCATTATTTATACACAAGTTTTAAGTATTCAAAACTAAGATTTTTAAGCAGAAAAATCAGCCAATATTCTTGCCTACCTAACCGAAAATATTAGAACCTTAAGGGCGATTCTAGTTGGTCAATCTTAAGGCGGATCCGGACGTGCTGTGGACTATCTACGGAGGGACGACACTTGGAGTCCTAAAGACTTGTTCTTGTTCGGTTCGGGCGCAGCTAGGGAAGGCACGCAACAAAGAGTATGCATCTAAACTATGCTAAATGATTATGTGTAAATAATATGTTTCCTGGCTTTATGGTTTTTCCGCATGATTTATGAACTGTTATATGAATCATAAACTTACAGTGGTATCACGAGCCCCTTATTATTTTCATAATCTAAATTGCATGAACATGGTTAAATATTACAAATTTGCAAGAATTAAAAGGGGTGATTAATTTTCGTAATTGTTAATTAATTGCAAATTGCGTTTATTTAATTATACGTACGCAGTTTTTCGGCAGTTTCTTCGTTACTCATCCGAATTGAGTGATTTTTGTGTCAATTCCGCATGTAAAAGGCATTCTAAAATTTTGACAAAAATAATATTTTTCTGCCGAACCCAGAATTCTCAAATTCGAAGCCTAACTATGACTTTTCGAAGGTTTTAGTTTTTCGAATGCAAAATTTCGTAAATTTAAGATGTTAAATTAAATATTTGCGATTCTTGTTGATAAATCTTGAATTTTTGATTGACCTACTGCATATGTTTAACAAGTTTGAATGCCTAGTCTTGTTAATTATGCAATCTAATTTGTAATTATGATTAATTTGTTGAAAATTAGAATAATTTAGAATTAATTTGATTTTCATAATTAATTGTAATTTAATTAGAAACCTATGATTAAAAACCACCATAAAAATTGTAAATTTACGATAAATTTTAAATTTTTATGACCTAGACTTGAATCCATAACAATCGGAAATCAATTGGATAATAAATTTTCGATTTTTCGCCCTAAAATTATGAAATTAATATTATTTATTAATTTGTCATTAATTTTAAATATAAATTTTAAATTTTTATGCGATTCGTTCATAAAACTTGCACGCACGAAGCAATGGACGCTTCGTGTTACCCTTAAGGGGTGTTGTATAATGCGGGCATGCGACGACGAGCAAGGGAGCTCGTCGCCCGTGCGGCACGAATGCAATGAGCAAGGGCGTAGTGCACGAGCACAAGGCAGCAGCCCTGCCTTGTGTCGTGTGCCACGAGCAATGAACGAATGGGCATGGGCGAAGGGCGACCCAAGGCAGTCGCGTGTGGGCAGCAAGCGAGCTGCGCCACAACGCGCGCTGCCTCGCACAAGAGCGCGCAGCCTCGCGCGCAGCGAGCGCAAGCTCGCGTGCCACGAGCGCTGCGCCCAGCATTACTCGCGCGCACAGCGCGCGATGTCGCCCGCCCAGCGAGCGATGTCGCGCCCCAGCGAGCGATGGCTCGCGCGCCCAGCGAGCGATGGCTCGCGCGCACAGCGAGCGATGTCGCGCGCCCAGCGAGCGATGTCGCGCTCCCAGCGAGCGATGGCTCGCGCGCCCAGCGAGCGATGTCGCGCGCCCAGCGAGCGATGTCGCGCGCGCGCACTGCGAGCGATAGCTCGCGTGCGATGAGCGCTGGCGCGCGCAGCGAGCATCAGTGCGTGCGGAGGCTTGCGATAGGAAAGCAGCAGCTATGCGACGAGCGCATGGGCTGCGCGCACATGGCCAGCAATGGCTGTGTGCGTACGGCCCATGGGCGTGCAACGCGTAGGGTGTTTGCGTTACGATTAGATCGTTTTTTGAATGTTTAATTTGAAAATTTCAGTTCACGTAATTTTAATTAATTTTAAAATTAATAATTTGAATTATTTTCTTGGATTTTAATTTTGAATATTATAATTATAATAAATGTTATTTATTCTAATTATTTTACTAAAATTAAAATCATGAATTAATTTAAATACGACTGAAATTAAATTAAATTTTTGGATTCAATTATAAATTGATATGAGCTTTAAATTTTAATTAAATTTGTATGTTTCCGGTTAGACTAGAAATACATTTTTATGTTTAAAATTGGTAAAGCATATGAATTTATTGGTTTAAGTGGGAGCGCTTTTTAGTCATAAACTCTTGATTAGGTCTACAAATCCTTAAGGTTAAAACAACTTGATTAGAATTAATAAGGACTGAATAATTGGTAGATTATTGGTGCCCTTGATTAATTGCTGCAAATGTTTACGTGATGCATAATGTGTTTTACTAACCAGCTATGTGGGCCATTCATGATAATGAATGGGTGAATGGTATATATTGTATATGTACTGTTTTGCAGGTTATGAAGTGACTAGTATGGCCCAAATAGGATAGAAAATATGGTCTGCGTACCATTAATTTGAATGTAATTGGTCTAAAGTACCAAAGTTATTTTTCAATTCAAATATGGTCTGCGAACCATCAAATAGTTGTAATTAGTTATAGCTTATCCTATTTGAAGAAAATGGTGCCTCCCACGGAGATTTTCAAGACGGACTTTGAAGTCAAAGCTTCAAGATGAAGTCGGGCCATACTAGATCACAAATATCTTATGCATGTTTTAAGTTATTTATTGCTTTAAATATGTCTTAAAATGCATGAGATCAAAAGCTTGATTATGTTGCATGATTAAGGATTTTAGTTCACTTAAAATCTAACCAACATAGTAAGAGCCTTAAGTTCCAAACTTAAAAATTGAGTTAAAAGGTGCCATGCCAAAATATACACTTGCTTGGATATCCTTTACATCAATCTAGTAATAGTTTTCGCTCAGCGAGGTGTTACTTATTGGTCCTAAAGGGGCAAGGTACACAAATAATTGTGAGTACATGTTAGTTTTGGTGAAACTCAACGATATAAGTAAGGAGTCCTTTTATGTCGTGGCAAATTCGATAGGTTTACCTAATAAGTTCTTAGACGTACCTATCAACCAAGAATAGTTTCTAGACTATTAGCAAAAGGCTTTTGCTTACCTAAGATGTTCTAGGATTAAGTCGACAAACTGTGCTTAGTTCTTCAATGATTTTAGGATCTTGGAATCGTTTTATTCACACCTGCCGGAACACATAACTTGAATAAAATGCTTAATAAACATTGAATTATGCATGAATGCTAGAATTTAAGTTTATTAAGAGAAACTGTGAATGGTTATTTATTTGTTTATTCTTTTCAATTGTAGTTTTAATATGGCAAACAACAATCAAAACATCATCATGGGTTCTGAGCTTATGGTCAAGCTGAACCTGACAAATTTTCTTGAATGGGAAGCTAAGCTAGTTGAAATAGTCAAACTCAATGGACTTGAGTATGTACTATCACATCCCATGCCAAGCTACTATGCCAGAGACATGACCCCTGAGAGATTTTACGCCTGGGATGCGGATCTCAAAAAGGTTATGAGTCTCATGCTGAACAATATCCCTGATGATTGGGCTAGAAGGTTTGTAGCCTATGAACCTTTTACGCTCATCAAGAATCTGAGGGATATCTGTCGTGGAAGTACGGAGGACAGGGACCTGAACGTCCATGAGTTGATTGAATCAATGTCTGGTCTAAAGGTTAGTTCTCCCAACAGGTGTTATAGGATGGAGGTCCAAGAAACACATGTTCAGCTCCTTCGCACTAAACAGAGGGTAGGCGTCCCACTGAGGTTCCATGTGGATCTTATGTGTTCATATTTTGATCGCCTAAGTCTACTAGGAACACCAATAAGCGAAAGGATGGCAGTCTCTGTCTTGCTCAATTCACTACACAGTGGGTTTGGTCGCTTCAAGCAACAATACCTAAGTGAACCAAGAGAAGAAACAGTTGCAGAATTTATTCACCTTGTCAGAAAGGCTGAAATAGTACTGGACTGTGAAGCCAAAGATTTACTCAAGGCTAGAAAGAGACCATTCAAGAAAGGTGGAAAGTCCAAGGGCAATGCTAGATCGAAGCAGGACAAGTCCACATCAAGCTGTCTTTATTGTGATGGAATAGGCCATTACAAAAGAGAATGTCCAAAGCTAAAGGAAGATCAGAAGAACGGAACAGTCGTTCCATCTTCAGGTATTTTCGTTATAGACTGTATACTTGCTAATTCAACTTCTTGGGTATTAGATACAGGTTGTGGCTCACACTTATGTTCCAATCCACAGGGACTAAGAAGAAGTAGAAAGTTAAGCAAGGGTGAAGTCGACCTACGAGTGGGAAATGGAGCACGGATTGCTGCATTAGCTGTAGGAACTTACTATTTGTCGTTGCCCTCCGGGCTAGTTTTGGAACTGGAAGAATGTTTCCATGTTCCAAGTCTTACTAAAAAACATCATTTCAGTTTCTTGCTTAGATGCTAAGGGATTTTCCTTTATAATAAAAGACAATAGTTGTTCGTTTTATTTTAAAGAGATGTTTTATGGATCTGCTAGATTAGTCAATGGACTTTATTTATTAGATCACGACAAACAAGTATATAACATAAATACCAAAAAGGCCAAAAAGGATGATTCAGATCTCAACTATCTGTGGCATTGTCGATTAGGCCATATAAACTTGAAACGCTTAGAAAGACTTCAAAGGGAAGGAATTCTAGAACCATTTAACTTAGAGGATTATGGTAAATGCGAATCATGTTTACTTGGCAAAATGACAAAGCAACCTTTCTCTAAAGTTGGAGAAAGAGCAAATGAACTATTGGGTTTAATCCATACAGATGTATGTGGACCAATGAGTACAAATGCTAGAGGTGGTTTCAGCTACTTTATCACTTTCACTGATGACTTCAGTAGGTATGGTTATGTCTACCTAATGAAGCATAAGTCTGAATCCTTTGACAAATTCAAGGAATTTCAGAGTGAAGTAGAGAATCAATTAGGCAAGAAGATCAAGGCACTGCGGTCTGATAGAGGCGGTGAATATCTGAGCTATGAATTTGATGACCATCTGAAAGAATGTGGAATTCTATCAGAATTGACTCCTCCTGGAACACCACAATGGAACGGTGTGTCAGAACGGAGGAACAGAACCTTGCTAGACATGGTCAGGTCAATGATGGGTCAGGCCGAACTTCCATTAGAATTTTGGGGACATGCACTAAATACAGCTGCACTCACTATAAATAGAGCTCCGTCTAAAGCTGTCGAAAAGACTCCATACGAATTATGGTTTGGAAAGCCTCCAAATGTCAAGGCACACTTCAACATGTGACTACCTTGACCATGGCAATGTCGCACAATACGACATTTACAAGAGAACTAGCAAAATCACTACTCGAACAGACCTCGCACTAAACGAGTCTGGTTCAAACTATTCATGATCCGTGTCACCATGAATGTATAAAAAAATGTATGCAAAGCATTATAGCACCAAGCCAATCCCGTAGCTACAATTGGAGGCTTGAGAAAAACACTCTAAAAATGCTCGAAATGACGATTTTATCGCAAATTCTCGACGGTAATGCTATACATATGTCATAGGGGCTCAATCCTAAGCTTTAATCGTGCAAAACGAACCTTAGAATGGCTACAACCCCTCCCAAATTCTAAAGCACTACTTAGAATATATAAAGTCACCCCACTAACAAGGGTAACTGAAAATCGCGAGTCACCAAAACTCCGATCAAACCACTGCATATAACGCTCGCCCTATAAAGCGCCCGTTACACAGTCTACATCGTTCCAAAGTAAAAGCGAAGAAAAAAAATCAAAAAAAACTGTCAAAGTTCTGCCCAGAAATCATTTTCAACGCCCAGAGCTGGGCGCCGATATCTTTAACGCCCCAGCCTGGGCGCTGAATCTTTCTGCTAGCCAAGTTTTGCCCAGATACAAAAATAAGAAAGAAACACCTATGAATCATCGCATCGAACGAAGTAATAAGCCGTGCAGACCCACGCAGTGAAGGAAATAATGCCCTTGGTCCAAGTATGCATTCTATGTTAAGTCTAATAAATGCGGTTCAGTATTAATTAACAAGTTAATAATTCAGTGAGATCAAGTGAGCTGAATGCCTAGCTAGAGGCCGCTTCAGTTCAAGTGGAATTAATGATATTAATCCACAGCTTACTCTTGACTGAACCCGTAGGGTCACACAAATAGTACGTAAACGGATCAAGTATTTAATGGCATTAAATACTCCATCTATGAATATTCGGAACCGACGGATCTTGGTTTCAGTGGGAGCTAAGATCGTCACAGGCAAGAAATGAATACTCCGGAAACGATGATATTGCCGGAAACGGAAATATGGATCATATCGGAAATATGAATATTATCCAAGTCGTAGATGTTGCCGGAAACGGAAACATGGTACGTATCGGAAAATATTATTGGAAATGGAAATATTACCAGAATCGGAAATATTGCCGGAAACGGAAATATTGTCAGAATCGGAAATATTACCGGAATCGGAAAATAATTCCGGAAACGGAAATATTAAATATTTGTTCGAAACGGAAATTAATTCCGGAATCGGAAATATTAAATATTGTTCGTATCGGAAATAAATTCCGGAACTGGAAATTTAATCGGAAGCGTATCGTACGAATTAGCATCGGACGAGGCCTGCCGGACGAAGGCCCAGCACGAAGCCGGGCCATCGCCCAGCAAGCACGCGCGCCACAAGCCCAGCCAAGGCAGCGCCCAGGCCTACCGCAAGGCAGGCCCAGCGCGCGCCAAGGCCACGGATGCGTGGGCCGCGCTGCGTGGGCTGCTGCTCGCACGCGCATGGGCAGCCCTTGTGGCTGCCGTGTGTGTGTGAGTTTGTGCTCATGCGTGATTCCTAAATCTACAAGAGTCAGTGTATGATTAAATTTCTATTCCTAATTGGATAAATTAATTAAATAGAATTCATGTAGGATTCTAATTTCAATTAATTCGTATCCTACTAGGATTACGATTCCTTTTCCATAACTCTATAAATAAAGGCCTAGGGGTCATTATTTATACACAAGTTTTAAGTATTCAAAACTAAGATTTTTAAGCAGAAAAATCAGCCAATATTCTTGCCTACCTAACCGAAAATATTAGAACCTTAAGGGCGATTCTAGTTGGTCAATCTTAAGGCGGATCCGGACGTGCTGTGGACTATCTACGGAGGGACGACACTTGGAGTCCTAAAGACTTGTTCTTGTTCGGTTCGGGCGCAGCTAGGGAAGGCACGCAACAAAGAGTATGCATCTAAACTATGCTAAATGATTATGTGTAAATAATATGTTTCCTGGCTTTATGGTTTTTCCGCATGATTTATGAACTGTCATATGAATCATAACCTTACACGCAGAAGGTGCTACACTTGTTCGAGCACCTGAACGATTCAGCACGATGAAGTACTCCAAATAATGATATCCCAACACTTGGAGGAATGTTGTAAGACACGCCGTTAGGCCACACAAGCCTGCGTTGCACCATAATCCCACAGTACAAGTCTAAAAAAGGGTAAGGCACATTGCACTAATGCAAGCACGACCAAGAGTAAGAGGCAAAGACTACTTATCGCCCAAATGCAAGCCACACGACTTCTACATTAAAGATTAAAGGTAGGAAAACATTACCTACCACGGAAGGGATAGCTCGCACCTACACGAGCGAAACCCCAAGGCATCTTTCTCGAAAGAACCTACAAAATCGTACCCCAAAAGGAAGCATCCCAACATGCATACTTGGGGGCTCCAAGCTACGAAACAACCATAACAAAATAAAAAATCTCGAAGCAAATGTTTGAACAATCGAAAGGGCACGATGTTTGAGCCCACTTCATGAATGGACCTGACCCCTATCAAGCTTCTAAGCAAACTATTCAAAATCAGTCATTGCTAAAAAAAAAAATGATTCAAACAAACTGATTAATGGACCGCACAGAACGGCCATTCTATGAACGTTCGTTCGCACATACATATCATCATTCACGAACACGTTCAAAAAATATAAGAGCGATCAAAGTCTTACACCTCAAGGTATGTTCCTCGGGCCATATAGACTCGCCCGACTATTGCAATAACTGTACACCTTAAGAGCAACAGTTCCTTAAAATAATCGCCCCAAAGCGACAACCACCGTAGTCCACCAATCGGCTACGGCTTCTCAAGAAAATCATCACGTTCTAAAAACAAAAAAAAAACAAAAGAAAAGAGAATACATAGAACTTCCAAGTGAAATAAACGAATGAACAAGAGGCCAGCTGTGTCATCAAAAGACCAGCCCAAACAACACTTTCAACGCCCCACCTGGGCGTGAATTATTTCAACGCCCAGGCCTGGGCGCCGAAAATGAACCCAGGCTCAAAAAGGCCCTAACTTCTATTGGGCCCTGCCATATTCATTCGGCTTGAAAATTGCCGATTTCTTCACTGAAAGTCGCACCTCACGGCTTTGTTAAGGGTAGCACACCACTATAAAGATCACCCGCACTTACGAGCATGATCCCAAACACGATCAAGGACATTACAAATGCTTATCCCCAAGGAACCTTTTTGACAAGAAATGACCATCAAGCACGAATGCTTGGGGGCTCGAGAGAAAATATATTATGCAAAGTTAAAAACAATATTCCCAGACTACGCTGTACGAAGTCCCGTGTTTGGATGTCTCAAAAAATAAAACCGGTTTACGACCTCAAGACAAAGGTCGCCGTTGATACTTATACATAGTCCCCTAATCAAGGACCCAGGTAGTGGCAAAATTGAGCCGTAAGGACTAACTCAAAACCATAAAAGATGATGACCACAAGACAATGGTCCGTCTAAGCATGTTGTCAACCCACATTCAGGTTGCAACTAAATCCGAGCATCCCTCGAAAGAATTCGCTCCTGCAAGAATAAATGAAAAGAAATTCTCAAAAGAAATCACAAGAAAAGAAATGAAATGGGGACTTGCCCACCTCAATCGGGCAAGATCGCGGCACACGAATCCCAAATCGAAAAGACGAATTCAGGTTCGCTCACCTCCAGCGAGCGGGGCGTCCACCCTTAGCGGACAGGGCTCACCCACCTTCAGCGGGCGGGGTCTGGGTCACTAGCCGCGCAGGTCCTCAGTTTTCGAAAAATAAAGTCTTCAAATTCAAAATAGGCTCACCATCTTCAGCCGGCGGGGTCTACGTCACAAATCGCGTAGGTCCTTATTTTCAAAAAAAACAAACGAACTTCAAAACAGACTCGTCCACTTCTATAGGACGGGGTGTCCACCCACAGCGGACAAGGTTCGCCATCTTCAGCCGGCGGGGTCTACGTCACAAACCGAGTAGGTCCTTATTTTCAAATTTCAAAAACAGATTCGTCCACTTCTATTGGACGGGGCGTCCACCCTCAACGGATAGGCTCGCCCACCTTCAGCGGGCGGGGTCTGCGTCACTAACCGCGCAGGTCCTTAGTCGCTGCAGCGATAACTTTTGCTCGATTTTCCTCCGTTTTACGTCCTATAAAAACAAGGGTGCTGGATTTTCCTTCGTTTTACGTCCTATAAAAACAAGGGTGCTGGATTTTCCTTCGTTTTACGTCCTATAAAAACAAGGGGGTTTTCTCGTTTAGCTAGCCCTGAAAATGAGAATCTTTAAAAAACGTTTTACCTCGTGATTGGGCTTGGCCAGGCCCAATTACACTTTATAGCTTTGATTTCGAAAAACTCTGTAGCTACTCCCAATGACAAAGTGAGGGAGTGTCTACGCACCTTTAGATTCTTCCAATGACAAAGTGAGGAAGTTTCTATACTATCAGTTGACAAATCCCAATGACACGTGAGGGATATGTCGACACTTCAAGTGATGACCCTTAAGTCAAATGTTATCACTCGGGGGCTCGTGAGACCCTCGCAAAACAGGTCACATACACCATGGCTTGTGTGACGCACTCCGTCTAATACTTTGACCGTCGTCTTACTCCAAAACTCAGTCAAAGTGGGGGCTAACTGTAGACACCTACTTTTGTCCCCATTCCCGAAAGGGAAAGGTTCGATGATGAAGACGTAAAAACTCCACTTGACAACGCATCTCCTATAAAATAAACGAATCTCGATTCCCCTTTTCATTTCACCCGAAACCTGCTATTTATGGAAACCTGCTAAAAATAGTAACTGCCGTAAAGGGTAGCTTCTAAAAGTGGCAAATCATAAAAGATAGAAACCTGTCAGAATTAGGTGTTGCACTCCAACATAAATCCTAAATGAGATAGAAAACTGCGAGAATCCTATTCCTAATAGGATTCGGAAATAAGAGTTACGTATTAATTAAAATCCTAACGAGCCTAGAGTTCGTAACGGGCCCAGACGCATTCCGTCATGAAATTGATACGCGCTAAAAGACTCGAATTAATCTCAAACTCTACGGATTTCTTGAATCCGAATCTGACAAAGAAACGGCCCAAACAGCAATTTCAACGCCCAGCCCTGGGCGCTGAAATTGCCTGGATCATATTTTCAACGCCCAGAGCTGGGCGCCGAAATCTTTGACGCCCAGCCCTGGGCGCTGAAAATACCTGGGTACGTGTTTTTTCCTAATTGTTTGTGGATTAGAACTCTGCAATTCTATCTTTGCACGAACTCTTCCCTATAAATAGACCCCTAAATTCGACGTGAAAAGAACACACAACAACACATAATTATATTCTGAGTATTGACTCCAACCCTTAGCCTAAGCCTCACGCTGCAAAACTGTTCACGCGTTCTGTCGCAATCGATCCATAAATCGAGCAGAACGTATCCTGTCCCATAATTGAGATTCGTTAAATAAAAAGGAGAAATAGCAAAGTCAAAGTGGTTAGTTTTCTGAGAACCGTGACGCACCTCTCAAGGGTGCGTCGTAATGTGTCCCTTTTCGATGATTTAAAATCTTTCCTCTCCCTTTTTGTGAACTGTTAAACTAACCTAATCTGATTGTTCTATCACGCCTAACAAATATAATATTTTCGGGAAATCGGATTATCATGCTAGGTCCCTTAATGCTATTTAAATCAGATAATCACGATCGAATTAGTATTATATGTTGCATATTGCTAAAATCAACTCAGATTAGTTTTATAGTTAACGCATGTCCCTTCAATTATTTATGCTGAGCTAGTAAGGATATCCTGCCTCTGGAGTTATCGACGAGCGAAGTACTCCTCTCGGTAGTTACAGTCCCTCGAACCCTCAATCTCTACCTTGCGGGTGTATATTGAGAGATCCCCACACCAGGGATCACAAGGGAACCTACGGCCGTCGTGGTCAAACATAATTGCACTCCCTTTATGTCACGATAACCGGGTTTTGTCAGTTTTTCTCATTGTCGTTAAAAACTGAATGGTGACTCCTATATTACTAGTCAATTGGGTGTATACTCACAGGAAATCCAATTACACTTGATTGAATAAAAAGAATCGTCACACCCACGAGGGACGAGGTCACGCATTAGCCTCGCGCTTTTTCGACCCCCTCACAGTATCGTATATTATGTTTTTCCGAACTATTCCCGAAAAGCTATTAAATGAATTTCCGATTCATTTAATCCGGTGATCTGTTACATGCCATTGGTGTGACCTTATAGGTTCAGTCAAGAGTAAGCTGTGAGCCTAATATGGATTAGAACTCACTAATCGGAAGCATTGCTCCAACAAGCTGTTCCGATCACTTGATCTCACTGAATTAATTGTTCGTAATTAATCTGAACCTTGGTATTTACACTAATGCACCTTGGGTGAAGGACACATTTCCTTTTGTCTCCCACTTGTCATTCAGACAAGTGTGTATTCGTATTCCTTTGTGGTGTTACTTACTGAACATAAGGTAAGATCCAAACCATCCTTATTTGGTCTAGAAGTGTTCCTCGAATTACTGAGTTCAACTGTTAAACTTTTACAGAAGGTTAAGCCATTACCATTCTTAGCACGGCCATGCATTTTCAAAGTATCTAACTCTTCGAGAGGCCTTGTACAACAAAAATACCATATCCTATCAAAGATCGGAGGACAATCCATTCTTGCAATCTATGAATAATGACTTTGATTCATAGTACGCCCAATATTTGCTTTTATAGCCTCCTTTTACGGTGCGAAGTTTTGCTAGCATTAGAGCGAACTAATTCTCAAACGAGCAATCATAAGTACTCATGTTCTGAGGAATGGTTCTAATCACCATTAATGAGAACTGCTTATGACATGACTTTAATCTCTTAAAGTGTTCTCATGGTCAATCCGATACAAGATCCAATAAGTATCTATTCAAATGATTTCTGACATCCAGTCCATCTAGTTCAAGAAACTGAACTATAAATCAACTTGCAATCTAATCTTCATTAGTCATTGGTCGTCTAACCTTTCAATGACCTGGATTAGGGATCCTTTTGTGATTTTAATATTCAAGTTCACTTATGGGTGTTTCTTTGTCAAAGAATCCATCTCGACATCCAATTTGAATGTTTTAAATCACTTGGACTTCATTATTTAATACTAAACCAAGATTAAATGATCTATAAAATGTAATTTCATAAATGATAAATGTTTGAACCAAATGCTTACCAATTTGTGGGCCTCTAACCCAAAGTTCAAGCATTTAATGTTTTACAGATATAGGCCTTTCACCCAATACATAAAACATTCATGGAACTCAAACTTGATTCCATTTCTGCATATGAGTGTTGTATCTCATTCGATGCAGAGGTTTAGTTTATCATACTTTGCTATTCTTAGCATCTTTTCTATCGAAAGCCTTTGATTTAAGATGAAAAGATCTTTTAATATGTTTATAGAATGATCTAGTCTTTCATTTATGTTTAGGATGATAATCATATTTAAAGTAGAAAATCATCCAGATAGCAGACTTGTAATCAACTTGATTTCATTGAAGAACTCCCACTAGAAACAATTCCCTTTCATTGCTTCTTAGGAAATAACGAACTCATTTCAATTATGTAGAATTGCAAATGATGCTATCCTTTTGGAATACTCCAATCAGTTCACATAGATGTGGGAGATACATCTTTCAATTGAGAACTTGGAAACTAATAATTGATTCAGTTTCCCATGCATTACATATGGTTTAGAAACTATGTTACCACCTTTTAATCACGACGCCTAATTGCCTGTATATGTTTGTGGTTTGCCTAGCAACAAGATTCAACTTTTTCTTAGGCAAATGCATGTATCATAAAAACATTAGTTCATCTTCACTTCCTCTTATCAAGTGCTCATCCTACATATCCAAATGGGTTGGATGTTCTTGATATTTTTCTAATGATCCTTGATATAGATCAATAAAGATTGGTATAAACTCGTCACGATCTAATGTTCACGAGTTATCTTGGCGATCTATATATCACATTATACATGATTAATTGTAATGCAAAAACCATTTGCATCTTCAAATCTATCCATGTAACGTTTAGCTTTACTCTGTTTCAAGAGATACTGAATCTTGCTAAAATCTTGGCATTGCCATGTGATATAAGGTGAAGGCACCTCTTCAAGGTCCTTCATGTTTAACTTTAGTGATAAAAGCCTAGATTTATACTTAGTTAAAGCTTTTATTACTTAGACTTACTTATATGGGTTGAGAGTCTCTTTTGAGTCTCTCAATTGTGTTTGATTTAGTAATTACTTTTACAGAATCCAAAAAACAGTTTAGATCCTATCCAATAGATCTTTAACCCAATATGTTCTACGTTTCTCCATGGTTCTAATATTGACAAATACTTTCAAATCTAACCATTTAGAATTTGAATGTCATTTTCAATAGAGAGATATGTATTTTCACATATAGAACCAATAAACATGACTTATCTCCCACTAAACTCCTCATCTACAAGATGATCCATATTCTCATAAAAGCTATGATTGCTCAATAGCCTTGTTGAAAAATATGGTCCAATTCCCACTTGCGTGCTTTAATCGACGAATAGATTTTTTAAGATTGCTCTTTTATCTAGCATCCAAAACTTTTACATTGTGTGATGTACACAATTCCTTTCTACAAGTCCAATTGAGGAAGGTTTTTGGTTTTCCAATTGCCATATTGCCATATGCAATGATTGCTAGATTTATCCAAAATAGTTCAAGCTTTCAGACTTGGTGAAAAAGATTTCAACATTATCAATGTCGTGAAGTTGTTTATAATCTTTAACCACCAATCCAGCTTTTCTTTTGTATGTGTATACAATATCATCTTTGTATGTTTTGAAAAATTATTTGCAACCAATGGGATTCAACCCTTTATGCAAATCAATCTTATATGTTTAGAAAACATGTTTGCATCTAATGGGAGTGAACCCTTTATGCAAATCAATCAAATCGTAGATTTGATTCTTTAAGATGAAGTTATTTCGGATAAAATGGCCTCAAACCATTTTATATGGCCTCGGACCATACTTATGTTTCTGATGGCCTCAAACCATACTTGGGAATTTTAATTCGTCGTAGCTAACCTGTAAGTCGTATGTTCTTGAAGCACTTCCAAAGTCTTCATAGTTTTCATTCCTCAAGATATCTATGTATCTATCTTGGTTGAATTCTATTCCTTATACGATTTACATAGGCATTGAACATCAAACATTAGTCTCTATAAAGACATTACTTAAGTCCTTTGAGTATTAGGATTCTCTTGAAGCACTTCCAAAGTCTTCCTGAAGCTTTTCCAAAGGCTTCTAAGTACAGAGCTTTTCCAAAGACTCCAAAGTATCCTACTTTGTTTGTTTCTTTACTCGAAGTTCTTTTGAGGCTACTTCGAGGTCATTTTTCTCCCACTTGCCTTCTTGGAAATAAGGTGGTTTCCTAAAAGACAATATCCATAGCAACAATCATGTGTTCCAAGATTTGTGGTAGAATCAATACCTTTTGTTTCTATGAGTCGCTCATAAAGAAACATATATCTATTCTTGAGTTTGTTTAATGTAAACACTAACTCCCACTGGGTTTGACAACCCTAGATATATATATACTGAAAAGATTTACTGGCTTACATCGTGATTGGCCTCTTGGGACGAAATTCGTCTGTTGAATGCACTACCTCGACCGGGCACGTGTTGGATCTACGATAGAAGCGGTACCAAGCCAGGCGCAAATATTACCCATATAAGCCTATCATGAACTACGTGACATATTATCTCTGCTTCATGTTGTAATATTAGTTATGTGTAGCGAATTACATGATTATATTGTGATTGTGTGTTAAAAATAACGCTAGAAAACCAACGACCCTAAAAATTTCCCAAACATTCATAAACACTAATTGGCCAAAGAGTTATACCTAAATACGTGTCCCGCAGTCCCGGGCGATCGCCACAAAAATAAGCGACGCCAAGGACGGCTTGTAACGGATTCCACAACGCTGCACAACGCGTAAAGGACGTTATTAGGCAAGCACGCAAAATTAAGTCGTATATACGAAAAAAGGATACGCGAATAGATTACGAGTACCAGTCAGGGACGCATTTTCAGCGCCCCTGGCTGGGCGCCTAACATTTTCAACGCCCAGAGCTGGGCGCTGAAGTTGCTGCCTGGCCTTTTGGTCAGGCACAGCAGCCTCGTTACCCACGCACAAAGTATACGTAGCAATAAAAAAAATTTGTAACAAATTTTCTACGAGGACGTATGAAAAAGGCACTCGATTCTAAGAACGACTTATAAAATAAACAACTCTTTGTGTCGTCATTAGGCCTCCTATGACGACAATGTTCGGCACCAAAACCGAGCACGCTAATTAAATTACCTTGAATGTCACATGGGCAAAGTATTCAAAAAAATGTTCAAATAAAGTTTTCAAGGAAAAATAATGTTCGAATAAAAAATAAATAAATCCGAGTCTAGACTAGGCTATTCCAAAGTACAATCTAAATCCTAAGTCTTAGTTGTCTTATACATAGAATCAGTCCTAATGCTTGGTGTCGTCCTGCAAGTTAAAAGGTTAAACCATATCGAGTCTCCCTTCCTAACATTTAAAAGAAATCAATAAGCACCCTTATGTGATTGTCATCCCTTGCTAAGAATCTACGGCCTCAATACTCTCTCTCACCAATAAAAAGAATATATTATGTAATTCAAGTATTTGCAAAGTGGAAACAGTCACATTCTGGAAGTCATTCCTCCATAGTCGCACAACCCCCAAAGTGAACCCAAGGTGTCAATACCATTGGCAAAAAATTAATGGCCTCAAGGCTTATGATCACATTGGGCCACGACTATCATAGTCCTCTCGAGCCACTCACTCCTTGAAATACTCCTAAGTACGGACTAAACGATTTTCCATAAATGCAACATGACGAACCATGAAAATACCCAAATCCGCATGCCATAAGGCTACCATTGGGGTAAAACAATACACACTAAGAGGGAAGCTGCACTAATGATTCTAGTCTTGCAAAAATGAAAATTCGATTTCCCCAACTGACTACCTTGCCAATATTAAGCAAAATGGCGCATGACAAATGAACACCCAAGGGTTAAAATCTAAAGTGGCAACCAAAGAAAATTATGGTCCAATTAGCCTAAGTCTGAGAGTCGCTTGGTCAAGTATTATAGGCTAAGCCACGTCATTATTTTGAGTCTAGGCCACCTCCTTGTATTCATACACGGGTTATAATCAGAAAAATTAATGAAAGTTCGAGTCTAAATCACAACTTCCAATTAAATCCCGGAAACTGGAATCTGAAAAGAAGCAAAAAAAATTATTTTCGATGTAATTCTTTCGTTAAATTTCAATGAAGTAAAAATAACATTTTGAATCTACGCTATTTGCGCATTTTAAGAAACGACTAAAAACGCTTGCAAAGTAAGACAATTTAAAGGTCCACCCTAGGCCTACTAAAATTAAAGGTCCACTATAGGCCTACTAAACGAGGCTCACTCAGTCTCGCCTCGTGACTCAAAGACCACAACCATCTACCTTTTATCCCAAGTAAAAAGGGGGAGAAATCCCAAGCAAAAAAAGAAAAAAGAGAAAGAGACAAGGGAGAGCGAAAAGAGCGAGCCATGAAATGTTTAGCCCGTACCTCCCAAAGTGCGAAATTTACCCAAGTAAACGAAGGAAAAGAATTGAGTCAACCAATCCAAATCATACCACAAAAACTACATAAAATTCTACGATCTTCTACCCTTCCCAATCCTCATGCTTGACTAATATCTATACAAATTATCCTATCTCATTCAACCCATCTTTCAAGCCGTCTTGAGTCACGAACAAAAAAAAAGACAAATGAAAAGTACATTCTTCACTTAACATAAAAAATAAATAAATAATAAAAAAGAAACTTTGCAAAGAGCCTTTAAAGTTCGTCTAAAAAGAAAAAAAAAAGCTTTAGCGCACAAAGAAGATTCGCAAATATCTGGCACGAAAGAAAAAGAAGCAACACACCAAAAAAAATCTGCCCATAAATCATTTTCAGCGCCCAGAGCTGGGCGCCGGAATCTTTAGCGCCCCAGCCTGGGCGCTGATTCTCTCTGCTTGAAAAACTTCGCCCAAAAGTGCTCGTCATTTTATCCGCACATACACGGAAAAATAACGAAACACTTGGTTGGGTACAGCACGTATTCAGATATACGTACCACCAAAAAAATACATGTACTCAAAAAAAATAAAACAAATTTTTGGCTTACGGCAAAGCAGCAGATTAAAATAACAATAAACTTCACTTATTCTACCGTTTCAAATACTATGTTTCCATCTCAAAACGTACTTGTTTAAAATCGGCATTCTAAGAAACTATTTTCTGGCTAAGAACTACGCAAGACCTGATTCCAAATTAAATCCATTTAAGGCGGATACGTAGGCAATCCATGATTCGGTCCAACCAATTTGCAAAAATGTTAGAGCCTATAGAATAAAAAATAGAGTCCCTTATTTAATTACTTGCAATCCAAGTCGAAAGAAAAAATTAAGGCAAAGGAAGAATCCAAGTCATCAAGATGCCAAAATGAGCACACATCGAAAAATAATAAGGGCACGTACCCTTGCCAGAAGGAGCACTCACACTCCTAGGCACTTAGCCAAGACTCAAAAGATCGCTTTGCCTCAATTGAATGGGGGCTAGCGCAAGCGTCCATGACCTCTAAAGTACTCGACTTGACCCTCCCTCAAGCAAAGTAACTCACTTAAAAGACCTTCTTTCACCACTAGACACAATCATAATCGCCAACAAGTAGTAAAGGCAGTAAGCTTGCAATAAAGAGGATTGTTCTACGGCATCGCCCCATTGTTCCTTCGAACTCAGGGTATCCGTTCATGGTAATTCAAATGCTTGCGAATCCCCTTTGAAAAAATCAGACATTGTCAATAGGACTTGGCACTTAACCAAGGCTCACCCTACTCAGACATATGACACGGGCATCTAAAATCGAAATATGAAAGCATCATTAATGAGAAGACATAATAGCAACTGGGGGCTAAAAATTAAAATGAAAGAACTAGGGAAAGAACTAAGTATACCTTGACCTTTTGTGCAGACATACACCAAGTAAATCTAAGTCAATTTGAAATCGGTTTATATTCCCGGAATTCTGGAAAAGATGGCCCTAAAATCCTAAAGCATGTGCCACACGAGCACAAGTAATATCTTGACGCCTGCACCCTGGCTTCCAGCAAATCCTTAGACAGCATTCCAAAAATCGTAACAGTATTTTGATTCACTCATGTAATCCTGTACGAACCCTTCTATAACTCAACTTACTTAGGACACCTCGGATTGTACACAGTAGGACTCGGATTTCAAATAATTTTCAAAGACTTCTTCTAACATAATAAAGTCTCGTTGGTTTAAGCTAAGTATGCGTTTATCTCGATGTTGCAAGTGAGTCAAAAAGATTTCTAAATATGATTATGGGTAAAGAAAGGCATCTAGATTTTGGTCAAGGCACACTTCAACATGTGACTACCTTGACCATGGCAATGTCGTACAATACGACATTTACAAGAGAAGTAGCAAATCACTACTCGAACGTACCTCGCACTAAACGAGTTTGGTTCAAACTATTCATGATCCATGTCACCATGAATGCATAAAAACGTATGCCAAGCATTATAACACCAGGCCAATCCCGTAGCTACAATTGGGGGCTTGAGAAAAACACTCTAAAATGCTCGAAATGACGATTTTATCGCAAATTCTCGACGCTAATGCTATACACACGTCATAGGGGCACAATCTTAAGGTTTGATCGTGTAAAACGAACCTTAGAATGGCTACAACCCCTCCCAAATTCTAAGCGCTACTTAGAATATATAAAGTCACCCCCACTAACAAGGGTAACTGAAAATCGCGAGGCACCAAAACTCTGATCAAACTACTGCACATAACGCTCGCCCTACAAGCGCCCGTTACACAGTCTACGTCGTTCCGAAGCAAAAGCGAAAGAAAAATCAAGGATAAAAAATAAAAAAAGAAGAAAGAAACATATATGAATCCTCGCATCGAACGAAGTAATAAGCCGTGCACACCCACGCAGAAGGTACTACACTTGTTCGAACACCTGAACGAGCGTGATGAAATACTCCAATACAAAAATAATAATAATGATATCCCAACACCTGGTGGAATGTTCTAAGCCACGCTGTTAGGCCACACAAGCCTACGTCGCACCATAAGTTCAACCATCCCACGGTACAAGTCTAAAAAAAAAAAAGAGTAAGTCATATTGCACTAATGCGGGCACGACCAAGAGCATGTGTAAAAGAGGCAAGGACTACTTATCACCCAAATTCAAAATACAAGCCACACGACTTCTACATTAAGGATTAAAGGTGGCAAAACATTACCTACCACGGAAGGGATAGCTCGCACCTACACGAGCGGAACCCCGATGCATTTTTCTCGAAAGAACCTACAAAATCGTACGCCAAAAGGAAGCATCCCAACATGCATACTTGGGGGCTCCAAGCTACGAAACGACCATAGCGAAATTAAAAAAAATTCTCAAAACAAATGTTTGAACGATCAAAGGGGCACGATGCTTGATCCCACTTCAGGAATGGGCCTGAACCCTATCAAGCTTCTAAGAAAACTATTCAACATCAGTCATTGCTCAAAAAAAAAAATTGATTCAAGCAAACTGATTAATGGACCGCACGCAACGGCCATTCTATGAACGCTCGTTCGCACATACATTCTAAGTATCGAACATTCACGAACACGTTCAAAAGAAAAAATATAAGAGCGATCAAAGTCTTACACCTCAAGGTATGTTCCTCGGGCCATATAGACTCGCCCGACTATTGCAATAACTGTACACCTTAAGAGCAACAGTTCCTTAAAAAAATCGCCCCAAAGCGACAAAGACCGTAGTCCACCAATCGGCTACGGTTTCTCGAGAAATCATCACGAGAAAGTCCTGCCTGGGACGCGCTTTCAACGCCCAAGACCAGGCGCCAGAAATTCCGACGCCCAGCCCTGGGCGCTGAAAATCAGCTCCACTCATTAATAAAGAAAAACAAAAGAAGAGAATACGTAGAGTTTCCAAGTGAAATAAACAAACGAACAAGAGGCCAACTGTGTCATCAAAAGACCAGCCCAAACAATATTTTCAACGCCCCACCTGGGCGTGGAATATTTCTAACGCCCAGGTCTGGGCGCCGAAAATGAGCCCAGACCAAAAAAAAGGCCCTGACTTCTGTAGAGCCCTGCCGTATCCATTCGACTCGAAAATCGCCGATTTCTTTACTGAAAGTCGCACCTCACGGCTTTGTTAAAAGTAGCACACCACTACAAAGATCGCTCGCACTTACGAGCATGATCCCAAACACGATCAAGAACATTACGAATTGCGTATCCCCAAGGAACCTCTTTTACAAGAAATGACCGTCAAGCACGAGTGCTTGGTGGCTCAAAAGAAAATATAGAGTATACAAAGTTAAAAATAATATTCCCAGACTACGCTGTACGAAGCCCCGTGTTTGGATAATCTCAAAAGATAAAACCTGATTACGACCTCAAGACAAAGGCCGCCGTTGATACTTATACATAGTCCCCTAATCAAGGACCCAGGTAGTGGCAAAATTGAGCCGTAAAGACTAGCACAAAACCATGAAAGATGATGACCACAAGACAATGGTCCGTCTAAGCACGTTGTCAACCCACATTCAGGTTGCAACTAAATCCGAGCATCCCTCGAAAGAAAATAAAATTCTTCAAAACAAAACAAAAATAGGCTCGCCATCTTCAGCCAGCGGGGTCTGCGTCACTAACCGCGCAGGTCCTCAGTTTTCGAAAAATGAAAAGAAAATAAATTCTTCAAAAAACAAAAAAAAACAGGCTCGCCATCTTCAGCCGGCGGGGTCTACGTCACAAACCGCGTAGGTCCTTATTTTCAAAAACATCAAAACAGATTCGTCCACTTCTATCGGACGGGGCGTCCACCCTCAGCGGACAGGCTCGCCCACCTTCAGCGGGCGGGGTCTGCGTCACTAACCGCGCAGGTCCTTAGTCGCTGCAGCGATAACTTTTCCTGGTTTATCTTTTTCCAAAAATCAAAAGATGGTTTATCTTTTTCCAAAACTCAAAAGATGGTTTCCCTTTTCCAAGAATCAAAGGATGGTTTCTCTTTTTCCAAAAATCAAAGGATGGTTTATCTTTTTCCAAAAATCAAAAGATGGTTTCCCTTTTCCAAAAATCAAAGGATAGTTTCCCTTTTTCCAAAAATCAAAGGATTGGTTTTCCGTTTTTCCAAAAAAGAGCGATGTGCTGGATTTTCCTTCGTTTTACGTCCTATAAAAACAAGGGGGTTTTCTCGTTTAGCTAACCCTGAAAATGAGAATCTTTAAAAACATTTTTACCTCGTGATCGGGCTTGGCCAGGCCTGGTTACACTTTATAGCTTTGATTTCGAAAATGTCTGTAGATACTTCCAATGACAAAGTGAGGGAGTTTCTATACATCTGTAGGTACTTCCGATGACAAAGTGAGGGAGTTCCTATACTTAACAAATTCCAATGACACGTGAGGAATATGTTAACACTTCAAGTGATGACCCTTAAGTCAAATGTTACAGGTCACATACACCATGGCTCGTGAGACCCTCGCAAAACAGGTCACATACACCATGGCTTGTATGACGCACTCCGTCTGATACTTTGACCATCGTCTTACTCCAAGACTCAGTCAAAGTGGGGGCTAACTGTAGACACCTACTTTTGTCCCCATTCCCGAAAGGGAAGGTTCGATGATGAGAACATAAATCTCCACTTGGCAACGCATCTCCTATAAAATAACGAATCTCAAATCACCCTTTCATTTCAGCCAAAGCTTCCATTTATAGAAACCTGCTAAAAATAGTTGCTGCCGTAAAAGGTAATTGCTAAAAGTAGTAAGAATACAAAATATAGAAACCTGTCAGAAATAGGTGTTGCACTCCAACATAAATCCTAAAAGAGATAGAAATTATAAAAGGAATTCTATTCCTATCGCAATTCGATAAAAGAGTTAACGTATTAATTAAACTCATAACGAACCTAGAGTTCGTAGAGGGCCTAGACGCATTCCATCGTAAATTGATACGCACCAAATAACTCGGATTAAGTCTCTTAATGGACTCCGTACTCTAGAGTCCAATCTGACAAAGAATTCTGCCCAGATCCTATTTTCAACGCCCAGCCTTGGGCGCCGAAATCTTTGACGCCCAGTGCTGGGCGCCGAAAATACCTGGGACGGATTCTTTTCCTAATCCATTTCGTATTCATATTCCTGAAAATCTATCTTTCTACGCCACTTTTTCCTATAAATAGACCCCTAAAGCCGACGTGAAAAGGACACAACATGACACACAATTCATAATCTGAGTATTGACTCCAACCCTAAGCCTAAGCCTCACGCTGCGAAATTGATCCCGCGTTCTGTCGCAATCGACCCAAAAGTCGAACAGAACGTATCCTGTCCCTTATAGCTGATGAATTAAGCCTAAATACTGTAACACTGCTCAGAAACCCGAGATTCGTTAAATAAAAGGAGAAATAGCAAAGCCAAGTGGTTAGTTTTCTGAGAACCGTGACGCAGCTCGCTTGCTGCTCCCCTCATTGATGCGCCTGTGTTGCGGGGAGGCATCACGCATGGGCTACGACGAGCCACACGCACCGCACACCCGTTGTTCGTGCCTTTGGTTCGTGCTAACAAACCAACTAATTAAAAAAAAATAATTTCACGAAACATATTTGCATTAGTTATTTTTCACAAAATTAACCGTTTTTATTTTCGAAAAGTAACAAGTTTACGATTTAATTAATTTTTACAACAATCCAATTTTGTAAAATTTATTAAATCTAGGCTAAAAATATTCAAATTTTAACGAACAAACAATGTCAACAAAAATTTGAACATTTTTGATAATCGAATCAAAAATTTTAAATCGTTTTAAATATTCAAAATTCAGATTTTTATCAATTTGGTTTAAGTGTTGATGAAAATTAACGAATCTAATCAAAATTTTAATCCAATAATTTTTAAACAACTTCCACTTTATATGAAATTATATTCCTTTTTACAATTAACCAAATTTCCAGATCTAAATTATTTAAAAAATCAATTAGCAATCTAAAATTTACGAATTTGGGGAAAGTGAAATTAGGGTTTATACTTAACATTTATGTCCCAAAATTTTACCATAATTTTAAAATATGCCCAACAGCATTAGGGAAAAATGTCAATCAATTCCAAGTAGTTTAGGTCGACCAATTAATTGAAATACTTTCTTAAATTGTTAATTTTAATTCGTTAATTAACAAAAACGCCAAAAAACTCATACTTCGAAGCCTGTTTTTGCAATTCTGTTCACATGATTTGATCTTAGAAAATCGTTTTCAACCAGATTAGGGTCAGAAAAATTGAAATTTTGAAACTTTTTGAATTCAGAACATATTATACGATTCATCCAATAATCCATAATATGTCGAAAAATTCAACAAAAAATCCAAAAAATTCGACAGCGTACAAAAAAGAATAATTCATGCTAATAAGTACTTTAATACATAAGGCTCTAATACCACTGTAGGGGAATACAGTTAAAAATATATAACATGTGCGGAACATCCCCAAACCAGGAAACATGTATAAAGCACAGATTAAGCATACTTACATTCGAAGCGTGTTTTCCCGAGTTTAGTATCAACGAACACGAACAAAGAACTCCAATTATCGTTCCTCTATTTGGTTCACCGGCACGTTCAGATCCGTCTTGATAATCGTAGCAAAGACAATATTCAAGAGTGTTTGCTTTTCCGGGAAGATCAGTTTTGTGTAAAGAGAAAAACTGAAACTACGTAATTTGTGAAATAGGTTTAGGTTAGGGAAAAACTGATTAGTGTGTGTGGAATATAACCCTAAGGTTATATTTTTGTAATCGGCCAAGACACAAGGCCTTGACCTGCCACACGCATGCACACACCACTCGCAAGCCCACCGCAGGGCGAAGCCCATAGCAGCCGAGCAGCAGCAATGGGCCGCGGGCCTTTGCTTGCTTTGCTCGTTGCCTGCTGCCCCTTGTGCGCGCACATTGTGCCGCGGGCTGGCTTGCTTGCTGCACGCGAGCTCGCTGGCTCGTTGGGCCTTGCGCCCATACGCGCTTGGCTCGACGAGCCGTCAGCTCTGTTGCGGCTCGTATTCGCGACGAACGCCTTACGGCTATTATTTATCGTATCGTACACGACGAATCACCGTCGTACGATACGATTAT
The DNA here is from genome assembly GCF_020520425.1 of Spinacia oleracea. NCBI lineage: Eukaryota > Viridiplantae > Streptophyta > Magnoliopsida > Caryophyllales > Amaranthaceae > Spinacia > Spinacia oleracea. Next base: position 96,010,648 of record NC_079490.1, read on the forward strand.
TCGTTTCGCCCAGCTTAGGAATATTCGCGAATCGATATACGATTCCGATGGAAGGTCGTATCGTATATTATGTTTTTTTCGAACTAATTCCCGAAAATCTATTAAATGAATTTCCGATTCATTTAATCCAGTGATCTGTTACATGCCATTGGTGTGACCTTATAGGTTCAGATCGACAAGAGTAAGTTGTGAGCCTAATATGGATTAGAACTCACTGATCGGAAGCATTGCTCCAGCTAGCTGTTACGATCAGTTGATCTCACTGAATTAATTCTTCGTAATTAATCTGAACCTTGGTATTTAGAATAATGCACCTTGGGTGAAGGACACAAGCGCAGCAGCTCGCTAAGACAAGAGCAACGCCCGTGGCCTACGGCTGGGCGCGCGCGGGACAACAACATCGGCAGCAAGCAATAGCGAGCCCCAAGGCCCATGGCCGAGTTGCTGCACGCGATGCTCGTGGGCTTTATGCGAGAGCTAGCCGGCTAAGGCCTTGTGCTTTGGCCGGTTCTGTTATAACCTTAAGGTTATAACACCTCCCCTCATTATTATGTTTTTCCACAATTCTAATTACGTAATTCAGTTTAAACTAAATCAAAAGAGAAACCCTAATCTCTTTTGAGGCTCCGTTCAAACTGTTCTTCCCTAAACGCTAAAATATCTTGAGTGACGACTATAAGCTACGAATCTCAACACGGATCTGAACGTGTCGGTGAACCAAGTAGAGGAACAACATTTGGAGTTCTTGTTCGTGTTCGTGATTCCTTGAACTAGGGAAAACACGCTACAAACGTAAGTCTGCTTGATCTGTACTTTATACATGGTTCCTGGCTTTGGGGATTATTCCGCTACGCTAATATGTTTTAACTGTATTACCCTACAATGGTATCATGAGCAACATGTATTTTAAGTACTTTTTGGCATGTTAATATGTTTGTGATGTTGTCGAATTTTTTCTGAATTTTTCGTGAAATTTCGAAATATTTCTGGATTATTGGATAGATCGTAGAATATGTTCTGAATTCGTAAAATGTCGTAAATTCGAATTTTCTGACCCTAATCTGATTGAAACGCCGTTTTAAGATCAACTCATGCGAACAGAATCGCAAAACCAGGCCTCGAAGTTCGAGTTTTTGTGTTAATTAAGGAATTAAATTAACAAATTTGGAAAGTTTTTCAATTAATTACTCGACCTAAAGTACTCGGAATTAATTGAAATTTTTCCCTACTGTTTTTGGGTATATTTTAAAATTATGGTAAAATTTTCGGCCAAAAAGGGTAAGTATAAACCCTAATTTATTTTTTCCCTAATTTAATGAATTTAAGATCGTAAATTGATTTTGTTAATTATTTAGATCTGAAAATTTATTTAGGTGGGAAGGGGAATATGATTTCATGTTTAAATGGCAGTTTTTAAAAATCATTTTTGATTGGATTCGTTAATTTTAATCATCACATAAACCAAATTTGATAAAAATCTGATATTTAAATGTTTAGAACGATTTAAACTTTTGGATTGGATTATCAAACATATTCAAATTTTTGTTGATATTGATCGTTCTTTAAATTTGAATTTTTGTTAGCCAAGATTTATAAACTTCTCAAAATTGGATTGTTGGAAAATTAATTAAATCACCCACTTTGTTATTTTTCGAAAATCAAACGATTAATTTTGTCAATTTTTATGAAAAGTAACATCATGAAAATAATGTTCCGTGAAATTAATTTTTTTTTTGGTTAGTTGGCTCGTATGGCACGAGCCAAAGGCGCGGAACAAGGGCGTGCGACGTGTGTGGCTAGGCATAGCCCATGCGCGCTGCACTCCTCAGCTTGGCGCAGCGACGCGAGGCATCCAGCAAGCGAGCTGGGCGAGCCAGCGCGCGCTGGCCACACCAGCAAGCAAGGCAGCAGCAGTGCCTTGGCGCAGCGACGTAGCTGGCCTTAGCTAGCGAGCAACAACGAACAAGCAATAGCAGCAGCTCATGCTGCGGGCTGTGTGCTGTGCTATGCGGGGGAGAGGCGCTGCTCCTCGGCCTCGTGTGGCACGCAATGCACAAGGCGACATTGGGCTGGGCGCGAGCCTAGCCCATGTTGCACAATTTTGCTATTTTGCTTCGTTTGGGCTTTGGATTTAATTTTGCATGAACGGGCTAACGATGGAATTTTTATTTATTTTATTTTATTTGACTTGGGCCGGGTCGTGAGTTTAAATATTTAAAATTAAATTGTCCAAATTAAAATGTTGGTTTAAGTGGGAGCCATTTAATGAAATTAAATGAAATAACTAAATTTTAATTATTTTCGTAGGGCACCATTATTTTAAGGATAAATTGTTTTTTACCACCTAAAAAAATCGAAAAATAGTTTTTTACCACCTAAAAAACTAAAACTTGTATTTTACCACCTAAAAAATTTTTAAAACTTGTTTTTTCCCACCTAAAAAACGAAAAAATAGATGAAAATGTTATGTGAGGGGCCACAATAATGGTAATACTCTAATATGTTATCTTCTTTCACGATTTCATGTATTTAACTCTCTTCTATTCTCCCACTTTCTTATCTTCCATGAATTCACATGATTTTTCACCATCCTTAGTTCATAAAATTAACCAAATTTAATGGAAATAAAGAGAGAAGAGTGAAAGAGTTGAAAAAAATCACAAAGGGAGTGTAAAAAATGTGAGCGAAATTTAATTAGGTAAAAAACAACTTTTTGATTTTTATAGGTGGTAAAAAACAATTTGTCCCTATTTTAATTAAATTAAATTTTGATTAGAATATAAGGATTAATAATTCGGAATTGATTAATCTTTTAGGAAGCTTTTTATGTGAACGTGTTTTTTTTTAAAAAATCTTGTAAATACTTGCATATTTATTTGGGTCATTCGTTTTAGGACACGAATGGATGAATGCATAGAAAATATTTTATGTATTACAGGTATTCAAGGTGACTAATATGGCTAATCTAGGATAGTTAAATACGGTATGCGTACCGTTTTATCTTTGAATGTAAAGTTTTAAATATGGTCTGCACAGCATTGAAGTTTTGATATAATTATTTATTATTTCAAGTACTTTTAGGAAATTGAGAACTTTAAGTTAGCTTTTGAATGATCAAGAAGATGCCAAGCTAACAAGGTGAAGAAGATTGGATGCTTCAAGACAAAGTTTTAGGCCATACTAGTTCACCAAAATTAAATTTATGCAATATATATATATATATATATATATATATATATATATATATATATATTGTGAATGAAAGTATATTATGCATGAATGTTGTTTGTATGCTCGATTAGATTTAGTTCACTAAATAATCAAACCGACATAGAAAAAACTAGGTCTAAAGTAATATTGAGTTTATAATTGCCTTCCAAATCAAGCACTTACAAAAATCTAGGGATCTAAGGTAGTAGGTTTCCGCCAAAGCGAGGTGCTATTTTAGTTGACTTAGATGATAAGATATCCCAAATGAACACGTTGATTGTGGTTTTAACTCAAACAACAATGGCATATATTGTGGCAATGTGATAAATTAGGGTATTAATTTATTAACCAAGAGTAATTTGGAGATTATAATCGACTTTTAAATTTACAATTATATAGTATTTAATTTAATTATCTATATAATTGGATACTTTTTATATGACTTATGGAGGTTAATCAGTGGCGTGGTCCAATTGTAATATGTAGCAGAGAAATCGGTTATACAACAAATCTATTAAGTGCGGCTCATTTATAGACCAAGTGCGGCTCATTTGTATATCAAGCGCGACTCATTTTTTTGTTTGTGCAGCCAATTTCTATGTCAAGTACGGGCTAATTTTTAAATTTGGCAGCACCAAATATGTCAAGTGCGAGCTCATTTTAAATATTGGCACCACCAAATATGTCAAGTGCGGGCTCATTTTCAAAATTGGCAGCACCAAATATATCAAGTGTGGGCTCATATTCTAAAATTGGCAGCACAAAATATGTCAAGTGCGGGCTCATTTTCCAAATTGGCAGCACTTGAAACATCAAGTGCTGCCAATATTTTGGCAGCACTTGAGAAACATCAAGTGCGGGCAGGCCATGTGCTGCACATGTAAAAGCCCGCACTAAACCCCTTAAAATGCGCCCGCACTTGAGGTTTTTTCCTCTTGTGTTAATAGCAATAGGTTTTGCTTACCTAGAATCTAAAAAGACTTAAGACATGCCAAAGCTGCTTAAGAATTTAGGACTTTTAGGGTCTTGAAATCGTTTCATTCATTTTGGACCATGTTTTATTTTGCATGAATAAAATGTTTAATAGCTTTAAAGATTGCATGATCGCATTTATTTTAAAGTTACTAAAGATTATGAATGGTTATTTATTGCAAATTATTTTCAAATGTAGTAATCAAATGGCCGCAAACAATAACAACTCGTTCAACTTACATTCAATTCACGACAAAGAGAAGTTGAATGGAAATAACTTCCTCGATTGGTAAAGGAACTTGCAAATAGTTTTAATGCATGAGGAAAAAGAGTATGTCGTTGAGGCCAACAGGGATGTCAAATGTGTGATGCTTGCATCCATGAATCCTGAATTTCAGAAAACGTTCATTAACTCGGATGCTTACCAAATCATCTCGGAGTTGAAGAACTAAAGGAAATGTGTCCTTCACCCAAGGTGCATTAAGTCTAATACAAAGGTTCAGATTAATTACGAACAATTAATTCAGTAAGATCAAGTGATTGGAACATCTAGCTGGAGCAATGCTTTCGATCAGTGATTTCTATTCTATATTAGACTCACAACTTACTCTTGACTTAACCTATAAGGTCACACCAATGGCATGGAACCGATCATCAGATTAAATGAATTAGAAATTCATTTAATAAGCTTTTCGGGAATTAGTTCGGAAAAACATAAATATACGATATGACGTTGGATCGGAATCGTATATCGTATCGTGAATATTCGTAAGCTAGGAGAAACGAATAATCGTATTGTACGACGGTGATTCGTCAAGTACTATACGATAAACAATAGCCATAAGGCGTTGGTCGCGAATAGGAGCGAGACGAGGCTGCCGGCCCATCGAGCCTAGCGCGCATACGCGCAAGGCCAAACGAGCCAGCAGCTTGCCAGCAGCGAGAGCAAGCCCGCAAGGCCAACTGCGCACGCGCGGACAACAGCGATGGCAACAAGCAAAGCAGCGAGGCCCAAGGCCCATGGCTGCGTTGCCTTGTGCGCGCTGCTCGTGGGCTTGGTGCGTGTGTTGGCCGGTTGAGGCCTTGTGCCTTGGCCGGTCATGTTATAACCTTACTGTTATAACACACCACCAATCATTATGTTTTACCAACACAACAATTCTAATTCTACATGATTTCAGTTTAACGTAATCAAAGAGAAACCCTAATTCTCTCTTTGCCTCCGTTTATACTGTTCTTCCCTAAAAGCTAAAATCTCTTGAGTGACGTCTAAGCTACGAATCTCAAAACGGATCTGAACGTGTCGGTGAACCAAGTAGAGGAACGAAAATTGGAGTTCTTTGTTCGTGTTCGTGAATCATTGAACTAGGGAAAACACGCTTCGAATGTAAGTTTGCTTAATCTGTACTTTATACATGCTTCCTTGCTTTGGGGATTATTCCGCTGTGTTAATATGTATTTAACTGTATTCCCCTATAGTGGTATCATGATCAACATGTATTTAAGTACTTTTTAGCATGATTAATATGTTTTTGTTGTTGTCGAAAATTTCTGAATTTTTTCATGAATTTACGAAATATTTCTGGATTATTGGATAGATCGTAGAATATGTTCTAAATTCGAAAATTGTCGGAATTTCAATTTTTCTGACCCTAATCTGATTGAAACGATTTTCTAATATCAACTCTAGAGAACAGAATCGCAAAAACAGGCCTCAAAGTTCGAGTTTTTGGGCGTTTTTGTTAATTAATGAATTAAATTAACAATTTTAGAAAGTTTTTCAATTAATTGCACAACCTAAACTACTCGGAATTAATTGAAATTTTTCCCTACTGTTCTTGGGTATATTTTATGGTAAAATTTTCGGCCATAAATGTTAAGTATAAACCCTAATATTATTTTTCCCTAAATTGGTGATTTTTAGATCGTAAATCTATTTTTTAAATAATTTAGATTTGGAAATTTGTTTAATTGGGAAAGGGAATGTAATTTCATGATAAATGGCAGTTTATAAAAATGATTGGATTAAAATTTTGATTAGATTCATTAATTTTAATCGTCACTTAAACCTAATTGATAAAAATCTGAAATTTAAATGTTTAGAACGATTTTAAATTTTGGATTGGATTATCGAATATGTTCAAATTTTTGTTGACATTGTTAATTCGTTAAAATTTTAATATTTTTAGCCTAGATTTAATAAATTTTGCAAAATTGGATTGTTGTAAAAATTAATTAAATCGTAAACTTGTTATTTTTCGAAAATAAAAACGGTTAATTTTGTTAATTTCAAGAAAAATAACTCATGCAAATTATAATTCGTGAAATTAAAAAGTATTTTTTTAAAATTAAAGTCATGTCATAAGCATTTATCATTATTGGTGATTAGAACCATTCCTCAGAACATGAGTAATTATGATTGCTCGTTTGAAGATTAGTTCGCTCTAATGCTCGCAAAACGTCGTACCGTAAAAGGAGGTTATAAAAGCAGTTATTGGGCGTACTATGAATCAAAGTGATTGTTCATAGATTGCAAGAATGGAATGTCCTCCTATCTTTGATAGGATATGGTGTTGTTGTGTAACAAGGCCTCTCGGAGAGTTAGATAATGTGAAAATGCATGGCCGTGCTCAGAATGGATAAGGCTTAACCTTCTGTAAAAGTTTAACAGTTGAACTCAGTAATCTGAGAAATACTTCTGGACCTAATAAGGATGGCTTGGATCTTACCTTATGTTCAGCAAGTAACACTAAGAGACAAAGGAATGTGAATGCACACTTGTCTGAATGACAAGTGGGAGAACCAAGGTTTAGATTAATTACGAACAATTAATTCAGTAAGATCAAGTGATCGGAACATCTAGTTGGAGCAATGATTTTGATTAGTGATTTTTATTCTATATTAGTGATCGGAACACAGCTTACTCTTGACTGAACCTATAAGGTTACACCAATGGCATGTAACAAATCATCAGATTAAATGAATTGGAAATCATTTAATAAGCTTTTCGGGAATTAGTTTGGAAAAACATAAATATACGAGATGATGTTGGATCGGAATCGTATATCGTATCGCGAATATTCGTAAGCTAGGGAAAATGAATAATTGTATCGTACGATGGTGATTCGTTAAGTACTATACGATAAAACAATAGCCGTAAGGCATTGGTCGCTAATATGAGCGAGACGAGGTTAACGGCCCATCGAGCCAAGCGCGCATGCGCGCAAGGCCCAACGAGCCAGCATTTCGCCAACAGCGAGAGCCAGCCTGCAAGGCACGGCTGGGCATGCCCGGACAACAGCGATGGCAGCAAGCAAAGCAGCGAGGCCCAAGGCCCATGGCTGCAATGTCTTGTGCGCGCTGCTCGTGGGCTTGGTGCGTGTGTTGGCCGATTGAGGCTTCATGCCTTGGCCAGTCATGTTATAACCTTAGGGTTATAACACACCACGATTCATTATGTTTTTCCAACACAACAATCCAATTCTACGTGAGTTACGTTTAACCTAATAAAAAAAAAACCCTAATTCTCTCTTTGCCTCCATTCATACTGTTCTTCCCTAAAAGCTAAAAACTCTTGAGTGACGTCTAAGCTACGAATCTCAAGACGGATTTTAACATGTCGGTGAACCAAGTAGAGGAACGACAATTGGAGTTCTTTGTTCGTGTTCGTGAATCGTTGAACTAGGGAAAACACGCTTCGAATGTAAGTTTGCTTAATCTTTACTTTATACATGCTTCTTGGCTTTGGGGATTATTCCACTGCGTTAATATGTATTTAATCTGTACTTTATAACTGTTTCAGGATCAGGCCAGAATCGAAAGATTCAAGACTCATAGGTTGATCCTTGAGACTAAGCTCAAGAAAGGAGAGCCAGTGAGCCCGCATGTTCTTAAGATGATTGGATTTTTTGAGAACATGAGAGCTTTAGATTCTAATGTCTTAAATGAAATGGACATTTACATCTTTCTCCATTCGCTTTATAGTGGATATGATCAGTTCAAGTTGAATTACAACATGAACAGTATGGAGAAAACTCTTACTGAGCTTCACGGTATGCTGAAAATAGCTGAAAAGACGCTCAAGCAAGAGAATAAGCATGACATGCTTATGGTGCGTAAGGGCAAGGGTTTCAAGAAATCTGGCAAGGGAAAGGGCAAGAGGGGTAAAAGCAAGGTTGCGCCCACACCTAAGTCCAGCAGCACCAGTTCTGGTAAACAGAAAAGGGTGACTCGTTCTCCTGCCGACTCTGAATGCTTCTACTGCAAGAAGAAGGGGCATTGGAAGAGGGATTTCTTGAAGAGAAAGGATGATGAGAAGAACGGGAACGTTGCATCTACTTCAGGTATGCATGTTATACATTGTAATCTTGTAAATTATACTTCTTGGGTATTAGATACTGGTTGTGGCTCACACTTATTGTAACACCCTAATAATTCCTTGCTTTTATAAAATCATTTTCCAACTTAAAATAAAGGAATTACTAAAGCATTACCGCCACCGTGATAACGGTTAAGGCAATTACCAGAATTACGCAGCGGAAATTAATGTCAACTAACTTTTTAAAAACATAATTAATGAAATATTGAGGCCTCTTACAATTTGAAACCATAACGGCCCAAAAACCAAAGTATAAATAGTTCAACAATTTCAAACATAATTAAAGTATAATTTAATAGTTCAAAATACGAAAACATGCAACTCTCTCGATCATCCCAAGCCACATGATTCCGATCAACCAACCTGCTATATTTTTCTACTCCCCATCAATGCAAGTGCAAATGATAGATCATCATAGGGTCATTAAGGCAAAGGCCATGACCAAAACACACAAAGCACGTAGTCAGCAAAAGCTGAGTACTTACAAGAATAGAGTGAATGAAACTAAAACATGCATCACTCATTAAGTATTAATCATCATGCAAAAGCCATATATTAATTAACAAACAATAATGAATACAAGACTCGACTCTTGACTCACAATTTAATTAGAATAAGTTTCGAACGGGCCAAAATAAAGTTCCATAAAGGAAAAGGTGATGGGAGCCAACCATACACCAAGTAATAAATAATAAAATCGGGCCATACCGAGTGTCGGGCCATACCGACGGAATTGCTGCGCATAATATAAATGAACAAACGTCCTGTATCATTAGTAGGAGTACGAGCTTTCCGGCAAGACTCCCCCCATTGTTCATACTCAAGGTATATACGTTGCAAGAGTTTTGAAGCTTGTTCTGGTTGCACTTTACGTTTATTAATATTTTATTAAAGGTGAATTCAAGACTCAACAATGTACACATATACAATTAATAAACGACAACCAAAACAATCTTATTTTAATGCTTTAGGACTTGTGATCAACCAAACACGACTCTTGTGAAATTACTACCATGTTCCTCCTCACCAAAGTGAGATTCCACATCATGCTCATTAACATGAGGGTTGTTCCCTTGCACGACAAATCCTAATTCATTTCATACAAAATATTCCCAACTGAACCCTACATGTGCAGTGGCTTACGTGAGCTAACCCTTCACATGTAGTAAAATAAATAGTACGACGAAGTACGAATAATTGGCTCAAATTATGCTAGACATCCCGTACAATAGCATACAAATAAATAATCCATCCCTTGCATGTGAAACAAACCATACATACATAAATATTTAACAACATGATTGACAATGAAATCCATACTCATAATAATCTGAACATGCTTGTTCAACAATTCACTAACTCCAATAATATTAATCCACATGATCGTTCACCAAAGCATATATGAATCCACATAATATAATTCACATCATCAACAATCATGTAATGTCCTTGACAAAAGTGTGATCGCCCTAGACTTGTACGTACCTTGAATACCTAAGCGTAGGGGCCACTTTGCAATAACGAGCACTCACTTAGAAATCACCCTATCATCAAAATAATGAAACATAAATTATTTCCATGTTCATTAAATTTCCAGCAACTTTATAAAATCTAAAACCTTATTTAAACTTTAGAATTCAATCGTTTTTCAATAATATAATCGTCTCAATTTGCAAAACCAATCCCTAGTACGAAAACATGCTTTTTCAGCCTTTAAAATCAATAAAAATTGACACTTTAAGCTTTTATTCAAATCTGAAAATATACTTGATTATCATAATTAAAATCATGACCTAATTATGCTAATCAATTGACTCATTAGGTCTAGATTAAAACCCTAACTTGAAAATCCCAATAAAACCAATTTAACATCATAAAAATCAATTCTTTATTAAATCAATAAATCTGAAAATTCATCCTTTAATAATTAAAACAACCCTAATGAATCACAACACGCAAATCCTCAAAGCACGGTGTTCATAACCGACTCCCAGCATTTTAATCATCCAAACCAATATTAATATTATAATTTAAAATACGGAATTGAAATAGAATAGGTACGGAAGAAGAGAATTATACCAATCCGGCCTATAGCACGGAACAATCACGAATTAGGGTGATTGGGCGAAAAATAATTGAGTAACGAGCACGAACAACACACACACACACACGTCCATGTGTGTGCGCGCACATCAAGGGCGACGAACAAAGGGGCAGCGACAAGGCAGCGCGCGCGGGGCTGGCGCAACGTGCGAGTGAGCGGGGCGAGCAGGGGTGTGCGCTGAGCACACGAGCAAGGGGACGAGCAAGGGTGTGCGCGAGCATACGAGCAACAACGGGGCACAGCAGCAACGCAGGGCCAGAGTGCTCGCTGCGGCTGCGGGCAAGAGAGGAGAGGCGAGAGAGTGTGTGGGCGAGAGGCGGGCACGAGGGCACGAGGTCGTGCGGTGTGCGGGTGCAGCACGAAGGCACGAGGCCTTGAGGGCGTGCGGGTGCCGAGCAAAAAGAGAGGAGAGGAGAGATGGAGTGAGGGGCAAGCAAAGCAAAAGAGGCTTTATGAAATTTTAGGGGTTCATTTAATGATGAGGAGTCCTATTTATAGGCTCCCTATTTTCAATGGGCTAGGCTTAGGAAAATAGAATTGGGCCTAGGGAATTAAATGATTGGGCTAGCTTATGACTTGAATTAAATACTTTTGATTGGGCTCGTTTAATAAAACGAATTGGACTTTTCATTTAAAACCCGAAACCTTTAAAATCATTTGCAACCAATTTAATTTCCCGACTCAAGAATTAAATTCGTTTCGTAATTTATTAAAATAATAAATATTCTAATTAAATAAAATCCATTTAAATAATATTTAAATGCGAAATAATTTCCAAATATTATAAAATGCTTAATAAATATAATAAAATATACTTATAAATATTATAAAAATACGAGGTATTACAGTCTACCCTCCTTAAAAGAAGTTTCGTCCCGAAACTTGGGTTCGGAACTCAAAATTTAACTCAAAACTTGAATTTGGAGCTTGGAATTTGGACTCGAAAATCCGGCATTATGACGCCGTTGGATTGAATTTTGAATTTGGCATTTTTGCGTGAGGCGTGTTTAAGGGTTTGGAATCAAATGGAGTGACACTCCTAAAGACCCTAAAATCTACGATTTAGATGCATGAGGTTTGAATGATGTTCCTAGGGGTTTGGTTTCCTAGTTGGAGGCTAATTGGTTTTGGCAAGCTAGAACTCGAGGTTAGCCATTCACGCGTGCAAAGACGCCCGCACAATGCACAAGTAGCACGTTGTCACACTAATCATGAATATGAATGCGACATGAAAAGTTCTCAACCTAAGGTCGGTCTAAGTTTTGTATGATGCAAGTGGTCGGATTTGGGTGTCAAAAGGTACTTGGCTAAGACATGGATCCGACGACAAGCATTCACATCCGCCCGTGTGTGTCGGCAGACGGCCTCCATACTTGACATCGGGAATGTCAAGTAAATGCCAAGTTTCGGTAGGCGCAGAAATGGTCACACACTTTGGTCGGGAACCGTATGGAGAGTCACCATTTCGTTGCCCCCGGGGCTAGCCCGAATGTAGAACACATCCGTTTGGGCAAGGGTAGAAATTCATTTTGCACAATATGATTTTCGAAAAATGCATGAAATGCCTAGAATTTGTATTTGTAAATCTCGTTTTTCGGCACTTGTTCACGAGGCTTGGGAGCGTCCTTCCAGATTCAAAAACAGACTAACTTCCAACACGAAAAGTTGAGCAAAAGTGGGCAACAAGCCACTGTGAGCCACTGGATGCAGGCAGTGGCGTTGGGCGCAGGGGCTGCGCCTGGCGCCAGTGCTGGCATCCAGTACTTAAGCTGATCAGTGGCTTGTTGCTCAAAATCTGCCCGCATTTTCGAATTGAAATTAGTAAAGTCCCCAGCGGAGTCGCCAGAATTGTTGGGGGTTTTTTTGTGTCAAAACTTGTTTCGTGTTCTACAAGAGGGGCGATTCTTTAGAAAACCGTAGAATTTTTGTACCTCGAAGGAGTCGCCACCAAACATTTTTTAAAATCTCGTTTGGAAAGACCGCAAGTGACTCTATGTTGGATAAGGCCTTGAATCCTCGAAACGGATGGGTGAGATCCGGGCACGGGAACAAATGCTTATTCGGTGAGCTTTAGAAATATTCAAGTACGTTGGCACAACATTGTTTTCGAAAATAAACCCTAGATTAGACTATGTGGGTTTGCATGAAGAGCAAATTGAATCTCTAATTTTATGGTGGTCACTTTGCTTTAAAGATTAATTTAAGGAACCTAAGGCCGGTTTGTCCAAAAATATCTTTGTTAAGCGTGATGTAACCTTTGTATTTTGTTGTATTTAGCATGTTGGTGATGAAAGCGATAAAGAAAATAAAGCAACATCACAATACTAAATAAAGTGAGGAATTAGTAAATACAAGACCCCCTAGAAAAGGACTAGGGAGTAGGTCAGCATTGCCTAGAAATTGACTAGGCAAGTAAAGATGCGGAATTAAAAGTGCGGTATAGAAATTGCGATATTGAAATTGCGGTATTGAAAGTGCGATATTGAAAGTGCGATATTGAAATTGCGGTATTGAAAGGTGTTATCTTTGATTACCCCATGTGTGATGGTGATTCTAGTCCAAGAGGTGATTGCAAACAACTTGGACATCCTTGAATCTTTGAAAATTGTATTTTTTATTTTGGAAAAGTTTGTATTTTTGGAAAACATGTGTGATTGTTGCAAGTGGTGTTGTTTAATGATTAAAAACACCAACTTGCTAATCATTTAGAAATCAAAACAACATAGTAGATTAGAATGAGATTCGGATTTACCTAGTTAGATTTAGGCAAGAGCTCCCAATTGCTTTTTTGAATTTAGGAATTTTGTATGTGTTTTTGAGGAGTTTTTGAGTTTTATTTTGAGGCGTAATGTCGAAATTATGACGTTGTATTGTTGTTCTCCTCCCTATTATGCTGGAAATGAGGGGTATTTATAGAAGGAATCGGTGCAAGGCACCAGCACACGTCAGCGTAGGGCGCTGGACCAGCGCTGGGCGCTGGTGACGTGGCTTGAATGCCGCCAAAGCAAGGACGGGGAATCGTCCTTGTTTCGTCTTGTAGTGTTGTACCTGTTATACGAATAGTACTAGGTTTGGCATTTTGTATTTTCTTGGAGGTTAAGGCATCGTTTAGCGTCTAAAAACAAGCCTTTCTCGGGATTTTGAATTCTGGTTTTACGGGACAGGGCCCGGCATGCTCGGTTTTGTGGGTCGGCGCCCGAATTTGACTTGCCTTATATGATTTTGAGTGGAAAAGGCCTAGTAAAACCAATGGGATGGTCTACTAGATGAGATTGTACTTGGATTTTGAAATTGATTTCGGAGAATTGTATTTTGCACCGAGAACCGAAAGGAGAACGGTCTCGGGGGTTGGATTTTGGATCTTGAATTTGAAAATATTCTTAGCAATTGGGGATTTTCGCCTGGAGTTACTCCAATCACCTAAAAAGGATAATGGTATCGTCATCATCCCAAAGGGGAGACACAAATTAGGTGTCTACAGAAGCCCCCACTTTGATTGAGCGTTCGGTTAGGAAAGCGCAATTCAAAGTATTTCGAAAGGGACGGAGATTGATCAAGATGTTCTGCATTCAAGACCACTCTTTGTATGCCGGTACCTGCATAAAACAGGCGTTAGAAAAAAAGGATAGAGTCTACCTCGGTGCGGTTGGTGATGACTCCGGTTTGTACTTGTACCTTTCCGCCTTCAGTTCAGGACGGAGCTTGCCATCGAAAATTTTGAATTTTTGAATCTTGAATTTTTGAATTTGAATACCCGGAGTTGATCCGTTGGGATGTTCTTTGTTGGGGATAAGAGCTTTTTACTGGCCCTTAGAGTTTTGAAATTTCGACTGACTTTCCCGAAGCTTGGGTCCGTTGGGAGTTGGGCGCCTGAGTCGTTGTATTTTTTGGACTTTGTATTCTTGAAATATTCATCTGTTTGCACTTGGAGATACATGCGTATACCCGTATTTTCGATGGATGGTTCGATGCGATGTTTGATGCTTGGTGCGGAAGACCGTAGCAGCAAAGGACGTGCAATCAGCACGGGAGACCGCGCCTGCTGCAGGTTCGCGCATGCAGCAGGGCAGCGCAGTGCGCTGTGGCGGTGCCTGGCGCGGGGCTGAGCTATAAAAGCTCCCCTTGCCGTGCCATTTTGAGGCACACTCTCTTGAATTATTTGCTCTTTTCTCTCTCAAAGGTCGATTAGGCTCTTCCCTTGATCTTGTTCTTGCCTTGTCCATGTAAGTATTTCATGTTTTTGCTTATGAAATAACTCTAGGATTGCATGTAGTTTTGATCTTCCACTTTGAAATGATGCTTGTATGCTTAAGCTTTTTGAATCTTGTAGATGACTGTTTCACTACACCAAAAAGAGCAATTAACAGCACCTAATTGATAGCGCTTATGAAAAAACGCTGTCATTAATATCAATAACTCCTAATTAATAGCGCTTATGAAAAACATGCTGTCGATATTATCAAATAACATTCACTACTCCGTAAAAAAGAAGATCAATTGGAAAAAAAAACTAAACTCGGGTCTACCCACTTACCCACGAAATACTGCAGTTCCTTAAAAAATAAACTCCAATTCCCTCAATCCCAATTCCCATTTCCTTAAAAGATCAACTACAATTCCCTCATTCTCAATTCCCTAAATCCCAATTATACCAAATCCCAAATCTTAATCAATCCAAACATTTTTGAGCGAGTTCCTTCAATTCGAAATTTGTCCAAGTTCCATTCAATCCAAAATTTGTTTAGGTCATTTTCGATTTGGTTTCTTCTCCGATCAACCTTTATCATCGGTTGTGATGAAATCTGTCTGGCGTACTTCTTCAAATTGTAAATCTGCTTTGAATTATCAATTTTGATAAGTGAGTATGCATATCTTTTAAATTTTCAAGTTAATAGCTTTTTACAGGTTTATCAATTGCAATTTGCGAGGTTACATGTGTGAATTGTTGTTTTCTGGTTTCTTTCTATTGAATTTGATGTTTTTCCCCAATTTAGTGATTCTGACACTTAATTAAGTTGTAAATCTGCTATGAATTATCAATTTTGATAAGTGAGTATGCATATCTTTTAAATTTTCAAGTTAATATCTTTTTACAGGTTTATCAATTGCGATTTGCGGGGTTACTTGTGTGAATTGTTGTTTTCTGGTTTCTTTCTATTGAATTTGATGTTTTCCCCCAATTTAGTGATTCTGACAAGTTTTATTCGACAATTTTAGCTGAAGATATGACTCGATCTACTGAACTTTTATCGATCTTTCAGGTTTTAAATGGATAGTTTCCAAGAGGAATTTGAAAAATCTCAAGGATAAACAAAATATCCTCCTACTTCCTTAATGCTGGTATAATTTGATTGTAATCTTGTTGAGTCGCGTTATTACTGATATTGAGAATCAGATTATGATTTTCTATTCATCCTATGTTTGATTCAATATTTCATTGCTAGATAATATATTGCATTGCTGAGGATTTTGGGATGTATAATAACTAAATTTATAACCACTACTTGTTCCATGTACTTTTCTGGTGTTCTCTGCTTGAAGGTTTATTGAAGTGTGAACTCGTATGTGCCATTTAGAGAGGTTGGGTGGTCTGGTATTGGTGTAGCTTTAATATGCAACTACGTATTAACTAGTGTACCACCGTCCGATACTTTGGAAGTTGCATCTAATGTTTAAAATTGAATCTTATGGTTGCTAATATATACTGACTATCCTAATGGTGCATCATCGTCTAACTTCTTCGAGTGATGTATGATTTTCACTAACAACTGGACTGTTAATCCAATAAATTTCAAAACACCAACGTCTTTCCAATTCACCAAATATTTTCCAAGTTCTAATTACCCAATACATTTTCATTCTATATATGCAGAAAGTTATTCGTATACTCAATTCTGACATATAGTCCTTAAATTTTAGATCTCTTTGCTTGTTGGTTGCTGCATATTCAGATGGGTATACAATCAATTGCTAGTTCTTATAGAGCTTAAAAATCCACGACAAAAAGTGCATGTGTATATTGAGGTACTGAGGTAGTAACATATAAAGAATGTAGTCTAGACAGATCAAACTTGCTCCTCTTTGTTCATCAATACTCACAATTACCACTACTTGTTCTTTCTGATTACAAGTATTTTTCGTGTATACGTGCTCTATTATCTTCCCACCAAACTCTAGCATGCATCTCTCCAAATACTTGTTCTTTCTGATTAATTACAAGTATTAATTCGTGTAGATAACACGTACAAACACTGTAATGCGGATTATGTTAACTTAGGTAATAAAGAAAGAGGTACAGTTTAGCTATTCTGTTTACTATGGCGGGCGAGAAGTGTACGCTAAATCATCTACTACTCAGACTTCCACTCTATACCCTATAGTAAGTCCTGAATATATCCATTTTGTAATAACGATTGCTTTAGAATAATATTATGGGCCGATCTAGGATTTTAATAATAGATGAATGATAAAGTTGTATACTCAAGTTCTATTATTCTATACTTATCTACTGTACTCTATATAATAATGTCATATTGTTATGTGTATTATTAGTTCCCTAGGAGTTACTTATAAAGAACAATCATATATATAGAATAACTAAAAGATTACGTGCTGATTTTTTTGTTTATTATGATAAAACCTGGTTTGCTTATTCGTATAGATGATCCAAGTGATACTTCAAGGGGAAATTGGTGGCAATCCACAACCATCTCTATTACTGTACTTAATAAATCTAACATTACTGGTGTTGATTTCAAACACTAACAGAGGAATTAGTATGAGGATTTTCGTCTTTTATCCACCGTGGTGTCAGTTCTTCCAGGTTGGATACTCGTTATCTCTTGCTTCCACTTGCTTTGGTTTTTATTGAGCTGAATGTAGGTTATGTTAACTGAATATTTTTGTTTGAACAGACAATGGAGAGTTCATACTGAAGGAAATAGTGCCCTTGGTCCAAGTATGCATATAATATTAAGTCTAATAAATGCGGTTCAATATTAATTAACAAGTTAATAATTCAGTGAGATTAAGTGAGCGGAATGCCTAACTAGAGGCCGCTTCAGTATAAGTGGAATTAATTATATTAATCCACAGCTTACTCTTGACTGAACCCGTAGGGTCACACAAATAGTACGTAAACGGCTCAAGTATTTAATGGCATTAAATACTCCATCTATGGATAATCGGAATCGACGGATCTTGGTTTCAGTGGGAGCTGAGATCGTCACAGGCAAGAAATGAATACTCCGGAAACGATGATATTGCCGGAAACGGAAATATGGATCGTATCGGAAAATATATATATTATCCAAGTCGTAGATGTTGTCGGAAACGGAAACATGGTACGTATCGGAAAATATTATCGGAAATGGAAATATTGCCGGAATCAGAAATATTGTCGGAAACGGAAATATTGTCAGAATCGGAAATATTATCGGAATCGGAAAATAATTCCGGAAACGGAAATATCAAATATTTGTTCGAAACAACAATTAATTCCGGAATCGAAAATATTAAATATTGTTCGTATCGGAAATAAATTCCGGAATCGGGAATTTAATCGGAAGCGTATCGTACAATTTAGCATCGGACGAGGCCTGCCAGACGAAGGCCCAGCACGAAGCCGGGCCATCGCCCAGCAAGCCATGCGCGCCACACGAACAGCCAAGGCCACGCCAGGCCCAACACAAGGCCAGGCCCAGCAGGCCGTGGCAGCGCGCGCAGTGGGCTGCGAGCATTGCTGCAGCTCGCGTGGGCTTGTAGCTCGCGTGGGCCGAGCGGCCGTGTGGGCTATGCGCGGGCATGGCCTGCACGCTTGCGGGTCATGCTCGTGTAGTGTTT
This sequence comes from Spinacia oleracea, assembly GCF_020520425.1. Taxonomy (NCBI): domain Eukaryota; kingdom Viridiplantae; phylum Streptophyta; class Magnoliopsida; order Caryophyllales; family Amaranthaceae; genus Spinacia; species Spinacia oleracea. The sequence continues at coordinate 96,029,154 of NC_079490.1, forward strand.
GTGTTCACATACGAAACCTAAAGAGTATAGGATTTGTTTAATGATTAAATTCCTAATCCTAAAAGATAAATTAATTAAATAAGAATTCTACTAGGATTCTAATTTAATTAATTCGTATCCTAGTAGGATTCGATTACTTATTCCATGGTCTGTAAATATGAGTTAAGGGCTCATAAATTAAAGCGAGTATTCAAGTGTTCAAAGTGATTTTTGAGAGCAAAAATTCAGTCACATAATTGCCTACAAGTTGCCGAAAAGTCTAAGTACCTTAAGGGCGATTCTAGTTGGTCAAGCTTAAGGCGGATCCGGACGTGCTGTGGACTATCTACGGAGGGACGACACTTGGAGTCCTAAAGACTTGTTCTTATTCGGTTCGGGCGCAGCTAGGGAGGGCACGCAACAAAGTGTATGCATCTAAACTATGCTAAATGATTATGTGTAAATAATATGATTTCCTAGCTTTATGGTTTTTCCGCATGATTTATGTTTTGTCATATGAATCATAACCTAACAGTGGTATCAGAGCCTCTTATTATTTTCATAATCTAAATTGCATAAACATGGTTAAATTTCACAAATTTGCAAGGAATTAGAAGGGGTGATTAATTTTCGTAATTGTTAATTAATTGCAAATTGCGTTCATTTAATTATATGTACGCAGTTTTTCAGCAGTTTCTTCGTTACTCATCCAAATCGAGTGATTTTTGTGTCAATTCCGCATGTAAAAGACATTCTAAATTTTTGACAAAAATAATTTTTTTCGGGCGAACCCAGAATTCCCAAATTTGAAGTCTAACTATGACTTTTCGAAGGTTTTAGTTTTTCGAACGCAAAAGTTTGTAAATTTAAGATGTTAAATTAATATTTGCGATTCTTGTTGATAAATCTTGAATTTTTGATTGACCTACAGTATATGTTTAACAAGTTTGAATGCCTAGCCTTGTTAATTATACAACCTAATTTGTAATTATGATTAATTTGTTGAAATTCGAATAATTTAGAATTAATTTGATTTTCATAATTAATTAATAGTTTAATTAGGTATCTATGATTAAAATCCACCATAAAAATTATTAATTTATGTTAAATTTTTAATTTTTATGACCTAGATTTGAATCCATGTTAATCGGAAATTAATTGATTAATAAATTTTTGATTTTTTCGCCCTAAAATTATGAAACTAATATGTTTTATTAATTTGTCATTAATTTTGAATTAAAAATTTTAAATTTTTATAAAAACGTTCATTAATGTTGCACGCACAAAGCAATGGAACCTACGTGTTACCCTTAAGGGGTGTTGTATAGTGCGGGCACGCGACGACGAGCAAGGGAGCTCGTCGCCCGTGCGGTACGAATGCAGCGAACAACATAGCGCATGGCGCGCGCACGAGGCAAGGGAGCCTGTGCGTGTGTGCCGTGTGTGCTAAGAGATGGGCGAGGGCGACGATGCAAGGCACGAGCGACGAGCAAGACGCGTGTGGGCAGCGATGCTGCCGCTGAAGGAAATAATGCCCTTGGTCCAAGTATGCATTCAATGTTAAGTCTAATAAATGCGGTTCAGTATTAATTAACAAGTTAATAATTCAGTGAGATCAAGTGAGCTGAATGCCTAGCTAGAGGCCGCTTCAGTTCAAGTGGAATTAATGATATTAATCCACAGCTTACTCTTGCCTGAACCCGTAGGGTCACACAAATAGTACGTAAACGGATCAAGGATTTAATGGCATTAAATACTCCATCTATGGATATTTGGAATCGACGGATCTTGGCTTCAGTGGGAGCTGAGATCGTCACAGGCAAGAAATGAATACTCTGGAAACGATGATATTGCCGGAAACGGAAATATGGATCGTATCGGAAATATAAATATTATCCAAGTCGTAGATGTTGCCGGAAACGGAAACATGGTACGTATCGGAAAATATTGTCGGAAATGGAAATATTGCCGGAATCGGAAATATTGCCGGAAACGGAAATATTGTCAGAAACGGAAATATTATCGGAATCGGAAAATAATTCCGGAAACGGAAATATTAAATATTTGTTCGAAACGGAAATTAATTCCGGAATCGGAAATATTAAATATTGTTCGTATCGGAAATAAATTCCGGAATCGGGAATTTAATCGAAAGCGTATCGTACGAATTAGCATCGGACGAGGCTCGCTAGACGAAGGCCCAGCACGAAGCCAGGCCATCGCCCAGAAAGCCACACGCATCACCAACACACGCCAAAGCCTCGACCAGGCCCAGTGCAAGCCAGGCCCAGCCGAAGCCATGGGCGCGCGCGGACAGTAGCATGGGCCGAGCGCTGTGCGCTCAGCGTGGGCCGCAAGGCCGCGGGTGTACGGTGCTCGTGCGATGCTCGTGTGCGAATCCTAAAGCTATCGGGATTCGATAAAAGATTAAATCCTAAACCTATTAGATAAAGTTTATTTAAATAGAGTCCTAGCAGGATTCTAATTAAATAAATTAGTATCCTAATAGGATTCCAATTCCTTTTCCATACCTCTATAAATAAGGGCCTAGGGTCATTATTTATATATAACTTTTCAAGTATTCAAAGCTAGGATTTTTAAGAAGAAAAATCAGCCATATCTCTTGCCCATTTAGCCGAAAATAAGTAGTACCTTAAGGGCGATCCTAGTTGGTCAAGCTTAAGGCGGATCCGGACGTGCTGTGGACTATCTACGGAGGGACGACACTTGGAGTCCTAAAGACTTGTTCTTGTTCGGTTCGGGCGCAACTAGGGAAGGCACGCAACAAAGAGTATGCATCAAAACTATGCTAAATGATTATGTGTAAATAATATGCTTTCCTGGCTTTATGGTTTTTTCCGCATGATTTATGAATTGTCATATGTATCATAACCTAACAGTGGTATCACGAGCCTCTTATTATTTTCATAATCTAAATTGCATGAACATGGTTAAATATTAAAAATTTGCAAGAATTAAAAGGGGTGATTAATTTTCGTAATTGTTAATTAATTGCAAATTGCGTTTATTTAATTATACGTACGCAGTTTTTCGGCAGTTTCTTCGTTACTCATCCAAATCGAGTGATTTTTGTGTCAATTCCGCATGTAAAAGGCATTCTAAAATTTTGACAAAAATAATATTTTTCGGCCGAACCCAGAATTCTCAAATTCGAAACCTAACTATGACTTTTTGGAGGTTTTAGTTTTTCGAACGCAAAAGTTTGTAAATTTAAGATGTTAAATTAATATTTGCGATTCTTGTTGATAAATCTTGAATTTTTGATTGACCTACAGTATATGTTTAACAAGTTTGAATGTCTAGCCTTGTTAATTATACAACCTAATTTGTAATTATGATTAATTTGTTGAAAATTAGAATAATTTAGAATTAATTTGATTTTCATAATTAATTATAATTTAATTAGATACCTATGATTAAAAACCACCATAAAAATTGTAAATTTATGTTAAATTTTAAATTTTTATGACCTAGACTTGAATCCATGTTAATCGGAAATCAATTGAATAATAAATTTTCGATTTTTCGCCCTAAAATTATGAAATTAATATTATTTATTAATTTGTCATTAATTTTGAATATAAATTTTAAATTTTTATGCGATTCGCTCATATAACTTGCACGCACAAAGCAATAGACGCTACGTGTTACTCTTAAGGGGTGTTGTATAGTGCGGACATGTGACGACGAGCAAGGGAGCTCGTCGCCCATGCGGTACGAATACAATGAGCAAGGCCATGGTGCACGAGCACAAGGCAGCAGCCCTGCCTTGTGTCGTGGGCTGTGTGCAATGGGCGAATGGGCAAGGGCGAGAGCAAGGCACGAGCAGTCGCGTGTGGGCAGCAAGCGAGCTGCGCCACAGCGCGCACTGCCTCGCGCAAGCGTGCGGAGCCTCGCGCGCAGCGAGCGTAAGCTCGCGTGCCACGAGTGCTGCGCCAAGCATCGATCGCTCGCGCGCAGCGAGCACTGTTGTGCGTACGACGAGCGCTGCGCCCAGCGATGGCGTGCGAGCGCTATTGTGCGTGCGACGAGCGCTGCGCCCAGCGATGGCGTGCGAGCGCTATTGTGCGTGCGACGAGCGTTGCGCCCAGCGATGGCGTGCGAGTGCTTGTTGTGCTTGCGACGAGCGCTGCGCCCAGCGATGGCGTGCGGGTGCGTGTTGCAACGTGCGACGAGCGCTGCGCCCAGCGATGGGCTGCGGCAGCATGCTTGTTGCGTCGAGCGCTGGCGCGCGCAGCGAGCACCAACTCGCGTGATGCCTTGCGATGGTGAGCAGCAGCGATGCGACGCAGCGCATGGGCTGCGCGCACATGGCCAGCGATGGCTGTTTGCGTGTGGCCCATGGGCGTGCATTGCGTGGGATTGTTGCGTTGCGATTAGATCGTTTTGAAATTTTAATTTGAAATTTTCAGTTTACATAATTTTAATTAATTTTAAAAATTAATAATTTAAATTATTTTATTGGATTTTAATTTTGAATATTGTAATTATAATAAATTTTATTTATTCTAATTATTTTACTAAAATTAAAATCATGAATTAATTTAAATACTACTGAAATTAAATTAAACTTTGTGGATTCAATTATAAATTTATATGAGCTTTAAATTTTAATTAAATTTTTATGTTTCCGGTTAGACTAGAAATACATTTTTATGTTTAAAATTAGTAAAGCATATGAATTTATTGGTTTAAGTGGGAGCCCCTTTTAGTCATAAACTCTTGATTAGGTCTACAAAACCTTAAGGTTAAAACAACTTGATTAGAATTAATAAGGACTGAATAATTTGTAGATTATTGGTACCCTTGATTAATTGCTGCAAATGTTTACGTGATGAATAATGTGTTTTACTAACCAGCTATGTGGGCCATTCATGATAATGAATGGGTGAATGGTATATATTGTATATGTACTGTTTTGCAGGTTATGAAGTGACTAGTATGGCCCAAATAGGATAGAAAATATGGTCTGCGTACCATTAATTTGAATGTAATTGGTCTAAAGGACCAAAGTTGTTTTTCAATTCAAATATGGTCTGCGTACCATCAAATAGTTGTAATTAGTTTTAATTATAGCTTATTCTATTTGAAGAAAATGGTGCCTCCCACGGAGATTTTTCAAGACGGACTTTGAAGTTAAAGCTTCAAGATGAAGTCGGGCCATACTAGATCACATTTATCTTGGGAAAATTTAGTAATATTAATCCAACCTTTGGCCAATTTTCTTTAATTAAGCCCACCTACGACATATTTTTTACTACCCAGCGGTTTTTATTGGGCCAAACACGTCATAAACCTATTGTAGGAGGTAATATGTCCCTACGTGGCAGTACTCTCTCTCGATATATTCAGTCATCATCATCAATTCATCACCATCTCGATGACTTTTTCACCGATTATCGGTCACTTAAGCCTAATAAAAGTCGTTGGGTAGTAAAGGTGGGATTATTAAAAAATATGTCGTAGGTGGGATTAATCAAAGAAAACCGGCCAAAGGTTGGATTAATATTACCAAATTTTCCTTTATCTTATGCATGTTTTAAGTTATTTATTGCTTTTAAATATGTCTTAAAATGCATGAGATCAAAGCTTGATTATGTTGCATGATTAAGGATTTTAGTTCACTTAAAATCTAACCAACATAGTAAGAGCCTTAAGTTCCAAACTTAAAAATTGAGTTAAAAGGTGCCATGCCAAAATATACACTTGCTTGGATATCCTTTACATCAATCTAGTAATAGTTTTCGCTCAGCGAGGTGTTACTTATTGGTCCTAAAGGGGCAAGGTACACAAATAATTGTGAGTACATGTTAGTTTTGGTGAAACTCAACGATATAAGTAAGGAGTCCTTTTATGTCGTGGCAAAATCGATAGGTTTACCTAATAAGTTCTTAGACATACCTATCAACCAAGAATAGTTTCTAGACTATTAGCAAAAGGCTTTTGCTTACCTAAGATGTTTTAGGATTGAGTCGACAAACTGTGCTTAGTTCTTCAATGATTTTAGGATCTTGGAATCATTTTATTCACACCTGCCGGAACACATAACTTGAATAAAATGCTTAATAAACATTGAATTATGCATGTATGCTAGAATTTAAGTTTATTAAGAGAAACTGTGAATGGTTATTTATTTGTTTATTCTTTTCAATTGTAGTTTTAAATATGGCAAACAACAATCAAAACATCATCATGGGTTCTGAGCTTATGGTCAAGCTGAACCTGGCAAATTTTCTTGAATGGGAAGCTAAGCTAGTTGAAATAGTCAGACTCAATGGACTTGAGTATGTACTGACCAATCCCATGCCAAGCTACTATGCCAGAGACATGACCCCTGAAAGATTTTACGCCTGGGATGCGGATCTCAAAAAGGTTATGAGTCTCATGCTGAACAATATCCCTGATGATTGGGCTAGAAGGTTTGTAGCCTATGAACCTTTTACGCTCATCAAGAATATAAGGGATATCTGTCATGGAAGCACGGAGAACAGGGACCTGAACGTCCACGAGTTGATTAAATCAATGTCTGGTCTAAAGGTTAGTTCTCCCAACAGGTGTTATAGGATGGAAGTCCAAGAAACACATGTTCAGCTCCTTCGCACTAAACAGAGGGTAGACGTCCCACTGAGGTTCCATGTGGATCTTATGCGTTCATACTTTGATCGCCTAAGTCTACTAGGAACACCAATAAGCGAAAGGATGGCAGTCTCTATCTTGCTCAATTCACTACACAGTGGGTTTGGTCGCTTCAAGCAACTATACCTAAGTGAACCAAGAGAAGAAACAACTGCAGAATTTGTTCACCTTGTCAGAAAGGCAGAAATAATACTGGACTGTGAAGCCAAAGATTTACTCAAGGCTAGAAGGAGACCGTTCAAGAAAAGTGGAAAGTCCAAGGGCGATGCTAAATCAAAGCAGGACAAGTCCACATCAAGCTGTCTTTATTGTGATGGAATAGGCCATTACAAAAGAGAATGTCCAAAGCTAAAGGAAGATCAGAAGAACGGAACAGTCGTTCCATCTTCAGGTATTTTCGTTATAGACTGTATACTTGCTAATTCAACTTCTTGGGTATTAGATACAGGTTGTGGCTCACACTTATGTTCCAATCCACAGGGACTAAGAAGAAGTAGAAAGTTAAGCAAGGGTGAAGTCGACCTACGAGTGGGAAATGGAGCACGGATCGCTGCATTAGCTGTAGGTGCTTATTATTTGTCGTTGCCCTCCGGGCTAGTTTTGGAACTGGAAGAGTGTTTCCATGTTCCAAGTCTTACTAAAAACATCATTTCAGTTTCTTGCTTAGATGCTAAGGGACTTTCCCTTTTAATAAAAGACAATAGTTGTTCGTTTTATTTTAAAGAGATGTTTTATGGATCTGCTAGATTAGTCAATGGATTTTATTTATTAGATCACGACAAACAAGTATATAACATAAATACCAAAAAGGCCAAAAAGGATGATTCAGATCTCACCTATCTGTGGCATTGTTGATTAGGCCATATAAACTTGAAACGCTTAGAAAGACTTCAAAAGGAAGGAATTCTAGAACCATTTGACTTAGAGGATTATGGTAAATGCGAATCATGTTTACTTGGAAAAATGACAAAGCAACCTTTCTCTAAAGTTGGAGAAAGAGCAAATGAACTATTGGGTTTAATCCATACAGATGTATGTGGACCAATGAGTACAAATACTAGAGGTGGTTTCAGCTACTTTATCACTTTCACTGATGACTTCAGTAGATATGGTTATATCTACCTAATGAAGCATAAGTCTGAATCCTTTGACAAATTCAAGGAATTTCAGAGTGAAGTAGAGAATCAATTAGGCAAGAAGATTAAGGCACTGCGGTCTGATAGAGGCGGTGAATATCTGAGCTATGAATTTGATGACCATCTGAAAGAATGTGGAATTCTATCAGAATTGACTCCTCCTGGAACACCACAATGGAACGGTGTGTCGGAACAGAGGAACAGAACCTTGCTAGACATGGTGAGGTCAATGATGGGTCAGGCCAAACTTCCATTAGAATTTTGGGGACATGAACTAAATACAGCTGCACTCACTATAAATAGAGCTCCGTCTAAAGCTGTCGAAAAGACTCCATACGAATTATGGTTTGGAAAGCCTCCAAATGTGTCTTTTCTTAAGATTTGGGGATGTGAAGTATACGTCAAACGATTAATTTCAGACAAACTTCATCCAAAATCTGACAAATGTATCCTTGTGGGCTATCCAAAGGAAACAAAGGGGTATTACTTCTACAATACATCTGAGAACAAGGTGTTTGTTGCTCGAGATGGTGTCTTTTTGGAGAAAGATCACATTTCCAAAATGACAAGTGGGAGAAAAGTAGACCTCGAAGAAATTCGAGTCGAACAACAAACTCTAGAGAATGCTCAAGATGACATTCAGGATGAAACTCATAGATCTTTAGAAGAATCTGGTGAGAATCATGGTCAATCTAGAAATGTTACCCCGCGTAGATCGCAAAGATATAGATCTCAACCGGAAAGGTACTTAGGTATTTTGACGAACGAGAGCTATGACATTCTATTACTTGAAAGTGATGAACCTGCGACTTACAAACAAGCTATGACGAGCCCTAGCTCCAAGCAATGGCAAGAAGCCATGCAATCTGAATTAGACTCCATGTCTGAAAACCAAGTATGGGATTTGGTCGATTTGCCAGATGGCTACCAAGCCATTGGAAGCAAATGGGTTTTCAAACTGAAAAAGGACAAGGATGGGAAACTTGAAGTTTTCAAAGCTAGATTGGTTGCAAAAGGTTACAGGCAAGTCCACGGTGTGGATTACGATGAAACCTTTTCACCAGTTGCAATGCTAAAGTCTATTCGGATAATGTTAGCAATCGCTGCATATTATGATTACGAAATATGGCAGATGGATGTCAAAACTGCTTTCTTAAACGGTGTTTTAACAGAAACTGTGTTTATGACACAGCCTGAAAGTTTTGAGGATCCAAAGAATGCTAAAAAGGTATGCAAGCTAAAGAAGTCAATCTACGGATTGAAGCAGGCATCCAGGAGCTGGAATATACGTTTTGATGAAGCAGTTAGTGACTTTGGTTTCATCAAGAACGCAGACGAATCTTGTGTATACAAGAAGGTCAGTGGGAGCAAAATTGCTTTCCTAGTATTATATGTCGATGACATATTACTTATCGGAAATGACATTCCTATGTTGAACTCTGTCAAGATTTGGCTTGGGAAATGTTTTTCGATGAAAGATCTAGGAGAAGCACAGTACATATTGGGCATCAAGATTTACAGAGATAGATCTAAAAAGATGATTGGACTTAGTCAAAGCACTTATATCAATAAAGTGCTTGATAGGTTCAAGATGGCAGATTCCAAGCGAGGCTACCTACCCATGTCTCATGGAATAACTCTAAGCAAGACTCAGTGCCCAAAAACACTTGATGAGCGTAGACGAATGAATGGGATTCCATATGCATCATTGATTGGTTCAATAATGTATGCTATGATATGTACACGCCCGGATTTTGCGTACGCACTCAGTGCTACGAGCAGATACCAGTCAGACCCAGGAGAGGCACATTTGACTGCTGCCAAGAATATTCTGAAGTACCTGAAAAGGCACAAAGATGACTTCCTGGTCTATGGTGGAGATGATGAAATAATTGTTAAAGGCTATACGGACGCAAGTTTCCAAACCGACAAAGATGATTTCAGATCACAGTCTGGGTTTGTCTTCTGCCTCAACGGGGGTGCAGTAAGCTGGAAAAGTGCTAAGCAAAGCACCATTGAGGATTCTACAACTGAAGCGGAGTACATTGCTGCACATGAAGCAGCAAAGGAAGCTATATGGCTAAGGAAGTTTATAGGTGAACTTGGTGTAGTCCCCTCCATTAAAGGACCAATAGCCCTGTATTGTGATAATAACGGAGCTATTGCACAGGCAAAGGAGCCTAGACACCACCAGAGAGTCAAGCATGTACTTCGTAGATTTCACCTTCTACGAGAGTTCGTTGAAAGAAAAGAAGTCGAGATAAACAAGATTGGAACTGATGACAACATATCAGATCCATTGACTAAACCTCTGCCGCAGGCAAAGCACAACTAGCACACTGCAGCTATGGGAATCAAGCATATTGGAGAATGGCTTGGATGTCCCTGTTTAATGTTTTAAAGTTTTAGAGTTTAAATCTTTGTAAAACATTATTGGTTAATCATTCACAATAAATGAAAAGAATTCATTTTTCCATTTAATTTGTGGTTTATTAAATGATGAGTCCCTTCAATTTGATAATATATTCAAGATAGACTGTCAGGACCAGTCCTGTGACTAAGAAATGTCTATCAAGTGATTTTGAAGGTCAAAGGTTGAAAATGGTCCCTAGTCGGAGTTTTCTATAAAATTGGACGCATAGAAAACGTTAGACGATTAGAATGCAAGATGACTAGTAGTTCTGTTTCTTGAACTATGTGGACATGGCAATGTCATAATCATTTTCATAGATACTTACTTTGGGAAGACTAGTATCGGACAAGACCTATGAAACTTTACTGTAAGAGATGAAAATCTGTCATAAGTAAATTTCATTAAAATTATTAGACACTAAATCCTCAATACCTGAGTGATTTGAGATTACTTGTTTGAGAACTAGTTGCTTTGACGTTGACCAACCTTCGCACCGTAAAAGGAGGCTATAAAGGCAACGCTCAGGTAATCACCTATCAAACGAAGTCTAATCTCAAGATCGCAAGATTGGGATTGTCCTCCCATAAATCGGGATGAGATGCTTAAAAGTTGTACAAGGCCACTCGGAGAGCTAGAAACTGTGAAATGCATGGCCGTGCTCGGATGAATCATAGGCTATGATTATCTGTTTATTTGATCAGTTGAACTCTGAAACCGAGGAACACCTCTGGACATAATAAGGATGACAACTCTTACTTTATGTTCAAGAGCAAGCATCGAGCGACAAAGGAATTAGGAAATGCACACTTGTCCCTAAGGACAAGTGGGAGACTGAAGGAAATAATGCCCTTGGTCCAAGTATGCATTCAATGTTAAGTCTAATAAATGCGGTTCAGTATTAATTAACAAGTTAATAATTCAGTGAGATCAAGTGAGCTGAATGCCTAGCTAGAGGCCGCTTCAGTTCAAGTGGAATTAATGATATTAATCCACAGCTAACTCTTGACTGAACCCGTAGGGTCACACAAATAGTACGTAAACGGATCAAATATTTAATGGCATTAAATACTCCATCTATGGATATTCGGAATCGACGGATCTTGGTTTCAGTGGGAGCTGAGATCGTCACAGGCAAGAAATGAATACTCCGGAAACGATGATATTGCCGGAAACGGAAATATGGATCGTATCGGAAATATAAATATTATCCAAGTCGTAGATGTTGCCGGAAACGGAAACATGGTACGTATCGGAAAATATTATCGGAAATGGAAATATTGCCGGAATCGGAAATATTGCCGGAAACGAAAACATTGTCAGAAACGGAAATATTATCGGAATCGGAAAATAATTCCAGAAACGGAAATATTAAATATTTGTTCGAAACGGAAATTAATTCCGGAATCGGAAATATTAAATATGGTTCGTATCGGAAATAAATTCCGGAATCGGGAATTTAATCGAAAGCGTATCGTACGAATTAGCATCGGACGAGGCTCGCTAGACGAAGGCCCAGCACGAAGCCAGGCCATCGCCCAGCAAGCCACACGCATCACCAACACACGCCAAAGCCTCGACCAGACCCAGTGCAAGCCAGGCCCAGCCGAAGCCATGGGCGCGCGCGGACAGTAGCATGGGCCGAGCGCTGTGCGCTCAGCGTGGGCCGCAAGGCCTGCGCGGGTGTATGGTGCTCGTGCGATGCTCGTGTGCGAATCCTAAAGCTATCGCGATTCGATAAAAGATTAAATCCTAAACCTATTAGATAAAGTTTATTTAAATAGAGTCCTAGCAGGATTCTAATTAAATAAATTAGTATCCTAATAGAATTCCAATTCCTTTTCCATACCTCTATAAATAAGAGCCTAGGGTCATTATTTATATATAACTTTTCAAGTATTCAAAGCTAGGATTTTTAAGCAGAAAAATCAGCCATACCTCTTGCCCATTTAGCCGAAAATAAGTAGTACCTTAAGGGCGATCCTAGTTGGTCAAGCTTAAGGCGGATCCGGACGTGCTGTGGACTATCTACGGAGGGACGACACTTGGAGTCCTAAAGACTTGTTCTTGTTCGGTTCGGGCGCAGCTAGGGAAGGCACGCAACAAAGAGTATGCATCTAAACTATGCTAAATGATTATGTGTAAATAATATCCTTTCCTGGCTTTATGGTTTTTTCCGCATGATTTATGAATTGTCATATGTGTCATAACCTAACAGCCGCGCCACAGCGCGCCTGGCTCGCCCAGCAAGCAAGCAGAATGCGCGAGCAGGGAGCGATCTCTCGCTCGGCGCGCGCTGGCGTGCGCAGCAACACGCGACACAGCACAAGGCTGCGCGCAGCGTGGCCAGCAATGGCCCGTGTGCGTGTGGCGTGTGGCTGCCTGTGGCGTGTGGCTGTGTGTGTGCCTTGTGCAACGATCGATCGAGCGGGGCGCGCTGCCTCGTGGCTTGATGGGGCTTGGGCGCAAGCCCAAGTGCCTCGTCTTGCGACGATTGGTACGTTTTGATTTTAATTTTGAATTTTCAGTTCGGAAATAATTTTAATTAACTTTACAATTGATAATTTAAATTGTTTTCTTGGAGTTTATTTTTGAATATTATAATTATTATAAATGTTATTTTATACTAATTATTTTACTAAAATTAAATCCTTGAATTAATTTAAATTCATTTAATTCAACTGAAATAAATTAAATAAATGGATTCAATTATAATTTTATATGAGCTTTAAATTTTAATTAAACTTGTATGTTTCCGGTTAGACTAGAAATACATTTTTATGTTTAAAATTAGTAAAGCATATAAAGTTATTGGTTTAAGTGGGAGAAATTTTAGTCATAAACTCTTGATTAGGTCTACAAATCCCTTAAGGTTAAACAACTTGATTAGAATTAATAAGGACTGAATAATTGGTAGATTATTGGTGCCCTTAATTAATTGCTGCAAATATTTATGTGATGCATAACGTGTTTTACTAACCAGCTATGCGGGCCATTCATGATAATGAATGGGTGAATGGTATATATTGTATATGTACTGTTTTGCAGGTTATGAAGTGACTAGTATGGCCCAAATAGGATAGAAAATATGGTATGCGTACCATTAATTTGAATGTAATTGGTCTAAAGTACCAAAATTGTTTTTCAATTCAAATATGGTCTGCGTACCATCAAATAGTTGTAATTAGTTTAATTATAGCTTATCCTATTTGAAGAAAATGGCGCCTCCCACGGAGATTTTCAAGACGGACTTTGAAGTTGAAGCTTCAAGATGAAGTCGGGCCATACTAGATCACATTTATCTTATGCATGTTTTAAGTTATTTATTGCTTTTAAATATGTCTTAAATATGCATGAGATCAAGGCTTGATTATGTTGCATGAGATCAAGGCTTAAATATGCATGAGATCAAGGCTTGATTATGTCACTTAAAATCTAACCAACATAGTAAGAGCCTTAAGTTCCAAACTTAAAAATTAAGTTAAAAGGTGCCATGCCAAAATAACACTTACTTGGATATCCTTTCTTCATCGATCTTAGTAATAGTTTTCCGCCATAGCGAGGTGTTACTTATCGATACTAAAGGGGTAAGGTACACAAATAACTGTGAGTACATGTTAGTTTTGGTGAAACTCAACGGTATAAGTAAGGAGTCCTTTTATGTCGTGGCAAAATCGATAGGTTTACCTAATAAGTTCTTAGACGTACCTATCAACCAAGAGTAGTTTCTAGACTATTAGCAAAAGGCTTTTGCTTACCTAATATGTTTTAGAATTGAGTCAAAATACATAATGTGCTTAATTCTTCAATGGTTTTAGGGTCTTAGAATCATTTTATTCACACCTGCCGGAACAATAAATTCGAATAAAATGCTAATAACTTGTTTAATTTGCATGATTGCTTTAATATTCAAGTTATTACTCATGATAAATGTTTAGACTTTGCATGATTCAATGTATGTTTTAATTATTGTTTATAATTAAATATCTTGCACTGCAGTAAATCCTTTTAGAAAGGTAACAGTAAATTTCCTCGATTGGTAATGAATCCAAGAACGATTCACGGAAATGAGAGAAAATGAGCAATTTAAAATGTACGTTTCTTATAGCGACCAATTTTATGGTTGTTTTCGAGTATCAAAATCGAATGGCAAACCAATTGGTGCTTGTGAATTCAAAATACACTGTAGTTTTGAGATCATAAAGCATTGAGCTTAAACGCTCAGCTTTACCAATGGTTAACAACCTAACATCTTTGTCCATTTAATTCTCGAATGAGTCTAGTCCCTAGACATTCGAATAGATCGATGCTTAGAGAACTTTAGAAGCTTCTGGTAAGATCATCTAGTTGAAACAAAATATTCAACATAAATTAAATGATAAGAACTTTGTTGGAGTGACATTGGACATGTCTAAACAATGTATAAAAGTCAACACTAAAGAATTCAATTCTTAAGACTATAAGAAAGGGTACAAGAAATAGGAAAACAAAGGAACAAATGAAAGGAATTTACGATTCCGTTTCTACCTATAAGTTTATGTTTAAAGAAAAGTGACCTAGCAGTCAAACTTCCTTGGTATCATATACCGCTTGAGGTTCTTACTTCGGTAATAACTCAAACAATGGAAGCTAGGCTACACTAATGGCCTACAAGTGGAAAATGAAGCATGGCAATGCTACATTAGTTGTAGGGTCATCTGGTTTGTTTTAAGTCCTTTCAAAGGCTGGACCTTAATGGCTATTTTGTTCCATAATCAGCATACCTAAATTTCTGTTTTCAAACACAGAAAGACTCACATTCAGAAGAACAAAAACAATGTTTGTTTGTTTATTTGAATGAAATGGTCATTTACGGGGTGAGTCAATATGCTTGATTAAAACAAACAAATCTTTAACAATAAAACTTTACTAGGTTCAAATCAATCTATTGATTTGAGTTCCACTAACCATTAGCATTGTTGCTTAGACCATATCAACAAGTTAACATTCAAAAGCTCTATTTTGATGGACTTTTGAAAGTTCATTGATTTCTAAATCAATTTAAGACAACTAGTCTTACTTGTTGAAAGTAACAAAAGATATGAACTATTGTTAGAACGCTTAGACAATAGAGTTCAAAGCTAAAGAAAGGTTTTATGACTTTATTATTTCACAGAGATTTGAGTGAATATAGGTTTATTTGCTCAATGTGATATAAGTTTGAATCTGTTTGGCTAGTTCAAAGATTCAGAAGTATAAATCCCACTTGGTAAGAAATCATAAAGATCTAGGATCGATCATGTTAATGATTACTTGAGACCAAAATGATCATCAATGATTGTGTGTAGTAAAATTCACAATCTAGCTCCATAGGATATGGCATATCTAAATTGGAATGATCGAAGTCGATTAGTACTTGATTCGATCAATGATGGATCCTAAAGACTTTTCCTATAATTTCTAAAACAAAATGCTTAACTACCACCAAACTAAACCAAATTCGTCAAAGCTATTGAAAAGTAATTTCAGGATATCTTTTCAATTATATATATCTAAAGAGTTGCTAAACTCAGTGGGAGCTTAGTGTTTGTTATTCAACAAACTAAGGCCCACGTATAGATATATGTTTCAT
This sequence comes from Spinacia oleracea, assembly GCF_020520425.1. Lineage (NCBI taxonomy): Eukaryota > Viridiplantae > Streptophyta > Magnoliopsida > Caryophyllales > Amaranthaceae > Spinacia > Spinacia oleracea. The sequence continues at coordinate 96,044,947 of NC_079490.1, forward strand.
TGTAATTTATTCAAATGAGACAAAAGGGTATTGTTTCTACCACGAATTTTTGAGAACATAATGTTTGTTTGCTCGAAATAATGTCCTTTTGGAGATTCTTTCCAAAATGACAAGTGGGAGAAAATAGACCTCGAAAGTCTTCGAGGCGAACAACAAACATAAACGGACATTCCGGAGGCTTTTCGAAGTACTTCAGAAAATCCAGACTTATTCTTTAAGGACTTTAGAAGTGGCTTTTAAAGAATAGACATCTCTTAGAAGACTTTACAAGTGCCTCAAGGAGAACAGAATATTCAAAGGACTTTCAGGTGGCTATTGATATTCTATTGTTTGATGTTCTATACCCAAGTAGGCATAGAGTTCAAGTCACTGAAACTATGAGATTCTTCTATTAGATAGTGAAGAAACATGGAGTTCAGGTCACTGAAGCTATGCGATTCTTCTATTAGATAGTGAAGAAACCTACAACTTGCAGTCAAACTATTATCATGTAGATTAATGAGTTTATAACCAGTGAGAAAGCTATGACGAAACCCAGACTCCCTAAAATGGTTAGAGGCCATATATAGACTCAAATGTTTTAAATGCTTAGAGGCCATAAAACATACTCAATGTTTTGATGACAAAATTGAAATTTTGTTGATTTGCAAGAATAGTTTCACACCTATTGGTTGTAAGTTTGTTTTAAGGATAAAAACCATCAAACATGAAATTGTGTTCACACACAAAGCTAGATTTGTTGCTAAAGGTTATAAGCAAATTCACGGTGTGGATTGTGTTGAAACCTCATGCAAAATCGTAATGCTTAAGTCTATAATTCAAGCACTGATTGCATATTGGTACATATGGCAATTGGATGACAAAACATCTTCCTCAGTCAAATGTTGGAAGAAATTATGTACATGGTATGTCATAGGATTTGTGGATCCAAATAAATACTTGAAATGGAAAGCTAGCTTATGAAATCTAAGTACAGATTTAAGCAAGCAATTGGGAATTGGAATTGTATTTTAGTGAAGCTAATAAGTATTTTAGTTTCATAAAATTTACATAAATCTTATAGATGTATAAGAAGTTTAGTGGGAGTATATAAAACTTAATTGGTCCTATGTGTATCACACACATATCTCTCTATTGTGAAATAACATTCAAATGCTAATGACTTAGATTTGAAATTATTTATCAATGATGGACCAAGGCGAAACTTAGTACATACTGGGTATTAAGATCTATTTACAAAGATCTTATATTAATGTTTTGGATTAAGTAATGGCATTTACTAAATCAAACACGAAAGACTCCATTGGAGATATTCGACCCATGTGAATAAATATAAGTAAAGAATGTTTGAACTGTGTATAAGCATTTACTGAGTTAAACATCAAAGGATCTAAGTAAGATTCTTAACCTATATTATATGTCAAAGAATTTAGCTGGATTTAGTATCTACTGAAACTAGATGAGCTAAAGTTACATGAATAGAATTCAATTGGGAATTATTCTGCAAAAGAATTTATCATGTATGATATAATATGAGGATCGCCAAAAATGTATCGTATGACTTTAGGCATGACGAACATATACCAATCTCTATTGATCTAAGTGAAGATCAATTAGATTGAGATCAAGAATACTTATGGTACTTGAAAAGGTACATAGGAATAGTTCTTGATTCAAGGAAATAAAGATATGCTAAATATTGATGCTACACGCATAAACACTGGCAAAGGATAAAGCAAGACCCTTTGGAGTTAACCATTGATAAGGACGAGCTATAGAGCATCGTGTTTTGAAACGGCAACATGGATTGGAGACCATGAGTTGTTGCGTGGGATATTAAAATATTAATTTCTATGTTCTAAGATACAGTGGAAAGTATTCCACATATCTGTGAACTGCTTGGATAAGTAATTTCAAACAAAGCATCACTAGCAACCTATAAAGTTGAAGTAAAAGTACTTATTGCCTATGAAGCAATAAAACAGGGTTGTTTATGTTAAAGAGTTCTTCACTGAACTTGGGTAGATCACATGTCTGCTGGCTTGATGGTTCTTCATTGAAAAATGCGTAGAACCACTCTTGAAGCAAGAAAAGACTAGATCACAAAATAAACATACTCAAAAGACCTTATCATCTATCTCGAAGAACATTCGAACATTCGATGAAAAGGATATTAAGATTGGCAAAGCATGATAACTAAACCTATGCAACAAGTGAGAAGCAACACTCACATTGTAGCACTGGAAATCAAGCACAGCTTTGAATTCTATGAACTGTTTTTAAAAATGGGTTTGAGGCCCATGGTTGTAAAACATTGGGGTTGAACATTTATCATATATGAAATGTATTTTCATATTCCATTTAATCTTAGTTTAGTATTAAATGATGAGTCCCTTCAATTTGACGAAATATTCAAGATAGACTGTCAGGACCAGTCCTGTGACTAAGAAATGTCTATCAAGTGAACTTGAATGTCAAAAGTTGAAAATGGTCCCTGGTCGGAGTTTTCTATAAAGATGGAGGCATAGAAAACGTTAGACGACTAGAATGCAAGATGACTAGTAGTTCTGTTTCTTGAACTATGTGGACATGGCAATGTCGTAATCATTTGCATAGATACTTACTTTGGGAAGACTAGTATCGGACAGACCTATGAAACTTTACTGTAAGAGATGAAAATCTGTCATAAGTAAATTTCATTAAAATTATTAGAAACTAAATCCTCAATACCTGAGTGATTTGAGATTACTTGTTTGAGAACTGGTTGCTTTGACGTTGACCAACCGTCGCACCGTAAAAGGAGGCTATAAAGGCAACGCTCAGGTAATCACCTATCAAACGAAGTCTAATCTCAAGATCCCAAGATTGGGATTGTCCTCCCATAAATCGGGATGAGATGCTTAAAAGTTGTATAAGGCCACTCGAAGAGCTAGAAACCGTGAAATGCATGGCTGTGCTCGGATGAATCATAGGCTATGATTATCTGTTTATTTGATCAGTTGAACTCTGAAACCGAGAAACACCTCTGGACATAATAAGGATGACAACTCTTACCTTATGTTCAAGAGCAAGCATCGAGCGACAAAGGAATTAGGTAAATGAACACTTGTCCCTAAGGACAAGTGGGAGACTGAAGGAAATAGTGCCCTTGGTCCAAGTATGCATATAATATTAAGTCTAATAAATGCGATTCAGTATTATTTAACAAGTTAATAATTCAGTGAGATCAAGTGAGCTGAATGCCTAACTAGAGGCCGCATCAGTTCAAGTGGAATTAATTATATTAATCCACAGCTTACTCTTGACTGAACCCGTAGGGTCACACAAATAGTACGTAAACGGATCAAGTATTTAATGGCATTAAATACTCCATCTATGGATAATCGGAATCGACGGATCTTGGTTTCAGTGGGAGCTGAGATCGTCACAGGCAAGAAATGAATACTCCGGAAACGATGATATTGCCGGAAACGGAAATATGGATCGTATCGGAAAATATAAATATTATCCAAGTTGTAGATGTTGTCGGAAACGGAAACATTGTACGAATCAGAAAATATTATCGGAAATGGAAATATTGCCGGAATCGGAAATATTGCCGGAAACGGAAATATTGTCAGAATCGGAAATATTATCGGAATCGGAAAATAATTCCGGAAACGGAAATATTAAATATTTGTTCGAAACGAAAATTAATTCCGGAATCGAAAATATTAAATATTGTTCGTATCGGAAATAAATTCCGGAATCGGGAATTTAATCAGAAGCGTATTGTACGATTTAGCATCGGACGAGGCCTGCCAGACGAAGGCCCAGCACGAAGCTGGGCCATCGCCCAGCACGAAGCCGGGCCATCGCCCAGAAAGCCATGCGCGCCACACGAACAGCCAAGGCCACGCCAGGCCCAGCGCAAGGCCAGGCCCAGCAGGCAGTGGCAGCGCGCGCAGTGGGCTGCGAGCATTGCTGCAGCTCGCGTGGGCTTGTAGCTCGCGTGGGCCGAGCGGCCGTATGGGCTGTACGCGGGCATGGCCTGCACGCTTGCGGGTCATGCTCGTGTAGTGTTTGTGTTCACATACGAAACCTAAGGAGTATAGGATTTGTTTAATGATTAAATTCCTAATCCTAAAAGATAAATTAATTAAATTAGAATTCTACTAGGATTCTAATTTAATTAATTCGTATCCTAGTAGGATTCGATTACTTATTCCATGGTCTATAAATATGATTTAAGGGCTCATAATTTAAAGCGAGTATTCAAGTGTTCAAAGTGATTTTTGAGAGCAAAAATTCAGTCACATAATTGCCTACAAGTTGCCGAAAAGTCTAAGTACCTTAAGGGCGATTCTATTTGGTCAAGCTTAAGGCAGATCCGGACGTGCTGTGGACTATCTACGGAGGGACGACACTTGGAGTCCTAAAGACTTGTTCTTGTTCGGTTCGGGCGCAGCTAGGGAGGGCACGCAACAAAGTGTATGCATCTAAACTATGCTAAATCATTATGTGTAAATAATATGATTTCCTGGCTTTATGGTTTTTCCGCATGATTTATGTTTTGTCATATGAATCATAACCTAACACATACCTGTAGCTGGATGATATATATGGGTTGAAAGTGGTGTCAAGGTTGGAAAGTTCAGGGCATATCGTGATCAGAATGCATTTTCTAGCAGTGAATTGCACCTGAGAAGATGACTAGGAAACAGAGATCTCAATGCACTCGTGGCTTTCACTATTCTCTAAGATGATGACCAGGTTTGCAGTTAGTACATTATGTATGTGCTAGTTCAACATTTGGGTAATCAGAAAGAAAATACCTCAATCCCATACTTGATCTCTCGACCAATTGTTTGCAGATAGAGAGATAAATGTAGTAGGTTAATTTGTGTATTTTTTTAACTAATTCTTAATTGATATTTTTCATATTTCATAGTGCTCTCAGCAAAATGGCATTGATTTTGGATTATATGGCACTGGCTTCATGAAAGGAGATTCTCAACCACAAGCATACCCATATTCATGAAGATGTGTAGTTCAAATAATGGTTTACTGATCAAGATCAGATTAATGAAACCAGGACTCATTGGATGTGTTTTGTTTGTCTTTTATGCTTACGTGTAGTCATTTTTTTTTCCAATTTGTGACAATGAATATTGTACATGGGTATGAGATGTTTATTTGATGTAATTGAGATATGAAATTACTTTTGTTATTTATACTTAATTGTTGTTAATGGATTTAGAATATTGTATATTGTAATATTATGATAATATATCTATTTTAATTTGCAATTGTTGGTATATTAATTGTTAAACAAAAAATTAAATCAATAAATAGTCTCGTATAAAATCGGTATGTTGTTGCTTCTTATACTAAAATAAATCAGTAAATTGGCGTTCTCTCCCTTGCTTTGAGCATCTACAACGCTTATATATTGAATGCTGTTAAATGAGGCAACATTAATAGCGCTTATTATAAGCGCTATAATTCTTTTAACAACGCCTATAATTAACAGCGCTTAATAAGCGCTGTTATTCATTGAAAAAAGCGCTATTAAAAGGTTATTATGGTGTAGTGTTTGATAGCCACTTGAACTTGAACTGTTGGAACTTGTAGATTTGAATCTTTTAAAATTTCTTGAAAGTATGTTTTTTGTATCGGCTTCGGCATGGATAGCCTAGGCGCTAATGTAGAACTTGTATACCTGTTTCGGCGTGGGTAGCCTAGGCGTTGGTGTAGAACTTAAATACCTTCTTCGGCGTGGGTAGCCTAGGCGTTAGTGTAGAACTTGTATACCTGCTTCGGCGTGGGTAGCCTAGGCGTTGGTGTAGAACTTGAATACCTGCTTCGGCGTGGGTAGCCTAGGCGTTGGTGTAGAACTTGTATACCTGCTTTGGCGTGGGTAGCCGAGGCGTTGGTGTAGAACTTGTATCTTGAACTAGAGGTCCACTGGGATTTGTCTTGAATTCTTGACTTTGTATATGCCAGTATAGGATAGCCCCCAGTTTAGGATTTTGACACTTTGTATGCTACTTGATTTAGTATACCTCGTCACACTCGGAGGAAGCTCGCTGAATCATCTGTGGTTCGAGCCGCTGAGCAAGACGCATCGGATGATGAAGCGGTTGCAATAAATGCGCCAGGTGGGGGTATGGTTCCCCGAGATGCGCCTGCTTTCCCTGGTACTGGTTGGATCCCTTCCGAACTGGTGTTTCGGCTGGATTGGCACTTGTCTCAGCGGCCTCGCGCTGGCATGGTGAGTCTTGTACTGTGCTTTGAATTTGTATCTTGTAATTGTATAGGTTTTGAGCTAACTCGTTCACTTGTAGGCCGATGGAAATCCATTTCGTACCTACTGGTCTTTGGTGGAGGTTCAGAGGGCCTTTAAAGCACTTCGTGCTGATGAGGAAGCTATGGAGATTTGGTCGCAGATGGGCCTGGCCGATTTCTGGCGTACCATGGGAGGTTCTTCGAAGAGAACGTGGATTAAAAACCGTTTGTGGGCTTTGTTAGAGCGGTGGTGGGATACCACCAACACTTTCCACATGGCATGGGGGGAGATCACTATTACCCCTTTTGAGTTTGCTATGATTACAGGTCTTCCTTTTTCTGAGAGGACTGTGACCTTTGATTCTGAGCTGACGTGGCGCTCGGCCGCTGCCAGGGACTTGCTCGGCCTTGTTGTTGACTTGTCTGATGATGATGCTCACGCTTCCGTGAAGGTGATTGTGGAGGCTATCTGTGGTGGGGGTGTGTCCGCGGAGCAGAGGGTTAGGCTCTTCCTCCTAGCCTTGGTGAGCAGAGTGATGGACCTGAGTAGGAACAGTCGGGTGCACATCAGATTCTTGTCCGCTTTGCGGGACTTGGGAGCTGTTTCGAGTTATAACTGGGGTGGCTTGGCATACAGCCACCTTTTGTACGAGATGAAGCGGGCCCCCGGACTGCACTGGGAATGACCCAAGCATGGCTGCTTTGTGGAGCGTGCTGGAGGTATTTGAGACTCCTTGTACTTTGTACTTTTATGCTTGTATTTTGAACTTGACTGATGCTTCGCTTGTTCCTTGAAAGATTTGGATCTATGAGCACTTTCCGACTTTTGCGTCGGAGCGTACTAGAGATGCGGCTTACCCGTATCCTGCCTCTTGGATAGGAGCAGTGCGCCTGGGCGCGTTTTTGGCGGCTTCTCGTAGGGCTTGAAGAGTTCTATCCGCTGATGATGTAATCTTTTGTACTGTTTTTCTCTCTTGTATTTGTATTTGTACTGTTGCCTGAGTTGTTTGCTTTTGCAGGTGGTATGGCGTCCTTTTGTGAGGTTATGATACATATGACAATTCATAAATCATGCGGAAAAACCATAAAGCCAGGAAAGCATATTATTTACACATAATCATTTAGCATAGTTTAGATGCATACACTTTGTTGCGTGCCTTCCCTAGCTGCGCCCGAACCGAACAAGAACAAGTCTTTAGGACTCCAAGTGTCGTCCCTCCGTAGATAGTCCACAGCACGTCCGGATCCGCCTTAAGCTTGACCAACTAGGATCGCCCTTAAGGTACTTAGAATTTTCGGCACATATAGGCAATTGTATGACTGAATTTTTGCTCTTCAAAAATCACTTTGAACACTTGAATACTCGATATAAATTGTGAGCATTGATCACCTATTTATAGGGCATGGGTATCGGATATTAGAATCCTACAAGGAAACAATTTAGTGAATCTGAATTAATCTAAATTTCAATCACTTAATTTATCTAGTAGACTTAGGAAATCAATCTTATACGAATCCTAACCGATCAAGGTTTCGTACGCAAGCACAAACACACGCGCAGGCGCAGCAGCCCACGAGGGGCGCCATGCGCGCGCGCGCGCTGAGCCCAGGCCCAGCAAGTGCTCGCAGCCCACGAGGGGCGCGCGCCTGCTGGCCTTGCTCTCGCGTTTGGGCTTTGCTTGCTTTGGTCGCGCGCGGGCTTTGCTAGGTGTTGGGCCTAGCTTCGTGCTAGGCCTTGCGTCTAGCAAGCTCGTCCGATGTTTATTCGTACGATACGCTTCCGATTAAATTCCCGGTTCCGGAATTCATTTCCGATACGAAAAATATTTAATATTTCCGATTCCGGAATCAATTTCCGTTTCGAACAAATATTTAATATTTCCGTTTCCGGAATTATTTTCCGATTCCGATAATATTTCCGATTCTGACAATATTTCCGTTTCCGGCAATATTTCCGATTCCGGCAATATTTCCATTTCCGATAATATTTTCCGATACGTACCATGTTTCCGTTTCTGGCAACATCTACGACTTGGATAATATTTATATTTCCGATACGATCCATATTTCCGTTTCCGGCAATATCATCGTTTCCGGAGTATTCATTTCTTGCCTGTGACGATCTCAGCTCCCACTGAAACCAAGATCCGTCGATTCCGAATATCCATAGATGGAGTATTTAATACCATTAAATACTTGATCCGTTTACGTAAAATTTGTGTGACCCTACGGGTTCAGTCAAGAGTAAGCTGTGGATTAATATAATTAATTCCACTTGAACTGAAGCGGCCTCTAGTCAGGCATTTAGCTCACATGATCTAACTGAATTATTAACTTGTTAATTAATACTGAACCGCATTTATTAGACTTACCATTGAATGCATACTTGGACCAAGGGCATTATTTCCTTCAGTCTCCCACTTGTCCTTAGGGACAAGTGTGCATTTCCTAATTCCTTTGTCGCTCGATGCTTGCTCTTGAACATAAGGTAAGAGTTGTCATCCTTATTATGTCCAGAGGTGTTCCTCGGTTTCAGAGTTCAACTGATCAAATAAACAGATAATCATAGCCTATGATTCATCCGAGCACGGCCATGCATTTCACAGTTTCTAGCTCTCCGAGTGGCCTTGTACAACTTTTAAGCATCTCATCCCGATTTATGGGACTACAATCTCAATCTTGCGATCTTGAGATTAGACTTCGTTTGATAGGTGATTACCTGAGCGTTGCCTTTATAGCCTCCTTTTACGGTGCGACGGTTGGTCAACGTCAAAGCAACCAGTTCTCAAACAAGTAATCTCAAATCACTCAGGTATTGAGGATTTAGTGTCTAATAATTTTAATGAAATTTACTTATGACAGATTTTCATCTCTTACAGTAAAGTTTCATAGGTCTGTCCGATACTAGTCTTCCCAAAGTAAGTATCTATGCAAATGATTATGACATTGCCATGTCCACATAGTTCAAGAAACAGAACTACTAGTCATCTTGCATTCTAGTCGTCTAACGTTTTCTATGCGTCCAATTTTATAGAAAACTCCGACTAGGGATCATTTTCAACCTTTGACATTCAAGTTCACTTGATAGACATTTCTTAGTCACAGGACTGGTCCTGACAGTCTATCTTGAATACATCGTCAAATTGAAGGGACTCATCATTTAATAAACCATAAATTAAATGGAAAAAATGAATTCTTTTCATTTATTGTGAATGATTAACCAATAATGTTTTATAAAGATTTAAACTCTAAAACTTTAAAACATTAAACAGGGATATCAAAGCCATTCTCCAATATGCTTGATTCCCATAGCTGCAGTGTGCGAGTTGTGCTTCGCCTGCGGCAGAGGTTTAGTCAATGGATCTGATATGTTGTCATCAGTTCCAATCTTGTTTATCTCGACTTCTTTTCTTTCAACGAACACTCGTAGAAGGTGAAATCTACGAAGTACATGCTTGACTCTCTGGTGGTGTCTAGGCTCCTTTTCCTGTGCAATAGCTCTGTTATTATCACAATACAGGGCTATTGGTCCTTTAATGGAGGGGACTACACCAAGTTCACCTATGAACTTCGATCCTTAGCCATATAGCTTCCTTTGCTGCTTCATGTGCAGCAATGTACTCCGCTTCAGTTGTAGAATCCGCAATGGTGCTTTGCTTAGCACTTTTCCAGCTTACTGCACCCCCGTTGAGGCAGAAGACAAACCCAGACTGTGATCTGAAATCATCTTTGTCGGTTTGGAAACTTGCGTCCGTATAGCCTTTAACAATTAATTCATCATCTCCACCATAGACCACGAAGTCATCTTTGTGCCTTTTCAAGTACTTGAGAATATTCTTGGCAGCAGTCCAATGCGCCTCTCCTGGGTCTGAGTGGTATCTGCTCGTAGCACTGAGTGCGTACGCAACATCCGGGCGTGTACATATCATAGCATACATTATTGAACCAATCAATGATGCATATGGAATCCCATTCATTCGTCTACGCTCATCAAGTGTTTTTGGGCACTGAGTCTTGCTTAGAGTTATTCCATGAGACATGGGTAGGTAGCCTCGCTTGGAGTCCGCCATCTTGAACCTATCAAGCACCTTATTGATATAAGTGCTTTGACTAAGTCCAATCATCCTTTTAGATCTATCTCTGTAAATCTTGATGCCCAATATGTACTGTGCTTCTCCTAGATCTTTCATCGAAAAACATTTCCCAAGCCAAGTCTTGACAGAGTTCAACATAGGAATGTCATTTCCGATAAGTAATATGTCGTCGACATATAATACTAGGAAAGCAATTTTGCTCCCACTGACCTTCTTGTATACACAAGATTCGTCTGCGTTCTTGATGAAACCAAAGTCACTTACTGCTAAATAAAAACGTATATTCCAGCTCCTGGATGCCTGCTTCAATCCGTAGATTGACTTCTTTAGCTTGCATACCTTTTTAGCATTCTTTGGATCCTCAAAACTTTCAGGCTGTGTCATAAACACAGTTTCTGTTAAAACACCGTTTAAGAAAGCAGTTTTGACATCCATCTGCCATATTTCGTAATCGTAATATGCAGCGATTGCTAACATTATCCGAATAGACTTTAGCATTGCAACTGGTGAAAAGGTTTCATCGTAATCCACACCGTGGACTTGCCTGTAACCTTTTGCAACCAATCTAGCTTTGAAAACTTCAAGTTTCCCATCCTTGTCCTTTTTCAGTTTGAAAACCCATTTGCTTCCAATGGCTTGGTAGCCATCTGGCAAATCGACCAAATCCCATACTTGGTTTTCAGACATGGAGTCTAATTCAGATTGCATGGCTTCTTGCCATTGCTTGGAGCTAGGTCTCGTCATAGCTTGTTTGTAAGTCGCAGGTTCATCACTTTCAAGTAATAGAACGTCATAGCTCTCGTTCGTCAAAATACCTAAGTACCTTTCCGGTTGAGATATATATCTTTGCGACCTACGCGGGGTAACATTTCTAGATTGACCATGATTCTCACCAGATTCTTCTAAAGATCTCTGAGTTTCATCCTGAATGTCATCTTGAGCATTTTCTAGAGTTTGTTGTTCGACTCGAATTTCTTCGAGGTCTACTTTTCTCCCACTTGTCATTTTGGAAATGTGATCTTTCTCCAAAAAGACACCATCTCGAGCAACAAACACCTTGTTCTCAGATGTATTGTAGAAGTAATACCCCTTTGTTTCCTTTGGATAGCCCACAAGGATACATTTGTCAGATTTTGGATGAAGTTTGTCTGAAATTAATCGTTTGACGTATACTTCACATCCCCAAATCTTAAGAAAAGATAAATTTGGAGGCTTTCCAAACCATAATTCATATGGAGTCTTTTCGACAGCTTTAGACGGAGCTCTATTTATAGTGAGTGCAGCTGTATTTAGTGCATGTCCCCAAAATTCTAATGGAAGTTTGGCCTGACCCATCATTGACCTGACCATGTCTAGCAAGGTTCTGTTCCTCCGTTCCGACACACCGTTCCATTGTGGTGTTCCAGGAGGAGTCAATTCTGATAGAATTCCACATTCTTTCAGATGGTCATCAAATTCATAGCTCAGATATTCACCGCCTCTATCAGACCGTAGTGCCTTAATCTTCTTGCCTAATTGATTCTCTACTTCACTCTGAAATTCCTTGAATTTGTCAAAGGATTCAGACTTATGCTTCATTAGGTAGACATAACCATATCTACTGAAGTCATCAGTGAAAGTGATAAAGTAGCTGAAACCACCTCTAGCATTTGTACTCATTGGTCCACATACATCTGTATGGATTAAACCCAATAGTTCATTTTCTCTTTCTCCAACTTTAGAGAAAGGTTGCTTTGTCATTTTTCCAAGTAAACATGATTCGCATTTACCATAATCCTCTAAGTCAAATGGTTCTAGAATTCCTTCCTTTTGAAGTCTTTCTAAGCGTTTCAAGTTTATATGGCCTAATCGACAATGCCACAGATAGGTGAGATCTGAATCATCCTTTTTGGCCTTTTTGGTATTTATGTTATATACTTGTTTGTCGTGATCTAATAAATAAAGTCCATTGACTAATCTAGCAGATCCATAAAACATCTCTTTAAAATAAAACGAACAACTATTGTCTTTTATTAAAAAGGAAAATCCCTTAGCATCTAAGCAAGAAACTGAAATGATGTTTTTAGTAAGACTTGGAACATGGAAACATTCTTCCAGTTCCAAAACTAGCCCGGAGGGCAACGACAAATAATAAGTTCCTACAGCTAATGCAGCAATCCGTGCTCCATTTCCCACTCGTAGGTCGACTTCACCCTTGCTTAACTTTCTACTTCTTCTTAGTCCCTGTGGATTGGAACATAAGTGTGAGCCACAACCTGTATCTAATACCCAAGAAGTTGAATTAGCAAGTATACAGTCTATAACGAAAATACCTGAAGATGGAACGACTGTTCCGTTCTTCTGATCTTCCTTTAGCTTTGGACATTCTCTTTTGTAATGGCCTATTCCATCACAATAAAGACAGCTTGATGTCGACTTGTCCTGCTTTGATTTAGCATCGCCCTTGGACTTTCCACTTTTCTTGAACGGTCTCCTTCTAGCCTTGAGTAAATCTTTGGCTTCACAGTCCAGTATTATTTCAGCCTTTCTGACAAGGTGAACAAATTCTGCAACTGTTTCTTCTCTTGGTTCACTTAGGTATAGTTGCTTGAAGCGACCAAACCCACTGTGTAGTGAATTGAGCAAGATAGAGACTGCCATCCTTTCCCTTATTGGTGTTCCTAGTAGACTTAGGCGATCAAAGTATGAACGCATAAGATCCACATGGAACCTCAGTGGGACGCCTACCCTCTGTTTAGTGCGAAGGAGCTGAACATGTGTTTCTTGGACTTCCATCCTATAACACCTGCTGGGAGAACTAACCTTTAGACCAGACATTGATTCAATCAACTCATGGACGTTCAGGTCCCTGTCCTCCGTGCTTCCACGACAGATATCCCTCAGATTCTTGATGAGCGTAAAAGGTTCATAGGCTACAAACCTTCTAGCCCAATCATCAGGGATATTGTTCAGCATGAGACTCATAACCTTTTTGAGATCCGCATCCCAAGCGTAAAATCTCTCAGGGGTCATGTCTCTGGCATAGTAGCTTGGCATGGGATGTGATAGTACATACTCAAGTCCATTGAGTTTGACTATTTCAACTAGCTTAGCTTCCCATTCAAGAAAATTTGCCAGGTTCAGCTTGACCATAAGCTCAGAACCAATGATGATGTTTTGATTGTTGTTTGCCATATTTAAAACTACAATTGAAAAGAATAAACAAATAAATAACCATTCACAGTTTCTCTTAATAAACTTAAATTCTAGCATACATGCATAATTCAATGTTCATTAAGCATTTTATTCAAGTTATGTGTTCCGGCAGGTGTGAATAAAATGATTCCAAGATCCTAAAATCATTGAAGAACTAAGCACAGTTTGTCGACTTAATCCTAAAACATCTTAGGTAAGGAAAAGCCTTTTGCTAATAGTCTAGAAACTATTCTTGGTTGATAGGTACGTCTAAGAACTTATTAGGTAAACCTATCGATTTTGCCACGACATAAAAGGACTCCTTACTTATATCGTTGAGTTTCACCAAAACTAACATGTACTCACAATTATTTGTGTACCTTGCCCCTTTAGGACCAATAAGTAACACCTCTCTGAGCGAAAACTATTACTAGATTGATGTAAAGGATATCCAAGCAAGTGTATATTTTGGCATGGCACCTTTTAACTCAATTTTTAAGTTTGGAACTTAAGGCTCTAACTATGTTGGTTAGATTTTAAGTGAACTAAAATCCTTAATCATGCAACATAATCAAGCTTTTGATCTCATGCATTTTAAGACATATTTAAAAGCAATAAATAACTTAAAACATGCATAAGATAAATGTGATCTAGTATGGCCCGACTTCATCTTGAAGCTTTAACTTCAAAGTCTGTCTTGAAAATCTCCGTGGGAGGCACCATTTTCTTCAAATAGAATAAGTTATAATTAAAACTAATTACAACTATTTGATGGTACGCAGACGATATTTGAATTGAAAAACAACTTTGGTACTTTAGACCAATTACATTCAAATTAATGGTACGCAGACCATATTTTCTATCCTATTTGGGCCATACTAGTCACTTCATAACCTGCAAAACAGTACATATACAATATATACCATTCACCCATTCATTATCATGAATGGCCCACATAGCTGGTTAGTAAAACACATTATGCATCACATAAACATTTGCAGCAATTAATCAAGGGCACCAATAATCTACAAATTATTCAGTCCTTATTAATTCTAATCAAGTTGTTTTAACCTTAAGGATTTGTAGACCTAATCAAGAGTTTATGACTAAAAGGGGCTCCCACTTAAACCAATAAATTCATATGCTTTACTAATTTTAAACATAAAAATGTATTTCTAGTCTAACCGGAAACATACAAATTTAATTAAAATTTAAAGCTCATATAAATTTATAATTGAATCCAAAAGTTTAATTTAATTTCAGTCGTATTTAAATTACTTCATGATTTTAATTTTAGTAAAATAATTAGAATAAATAAAATTTATTATAATTACAATATTCAAAATTAAAATCCAAGAAAAATAATTTAGATTATCAATTTTAAAATTAATTAAAATTACGTAAACTGAAAATTTCAAATTAAAAATTTCAAAACAATCTAATCGCAACGCAACAATCCCACGCATCGCACGCCCATGGGCCACACGCACACAGCCATCGCTGGCCATGTGCGCGCAGCCCATGCGCTGCGTCGCATCGCTGCTGCTCACCATCGCAAGGCATCACGCGAGCTGGTGCTCGCTGCGCGCCCCAGCGCTCGACGCACGAGCATGCTGCCGCAGCCCATCGCTGGGCGCAGCGCTCGTCGCACGTCGCAACAAGCACGCTGCACGCCATCGCTGGGCGCAGCGCTTGTCGCACGCACAATAGCGCTCGCTGCGCGCGAGCGATCGATGCTGGGGCGTAGCACTCGTGGCACGCGAGCTTGCGCTCGCTGCGCGCGAGGCTCCGCACGCTTGCGCGAGGCAGTGCGCGCTGTGGCGCAGGTCGCTTGCTGCCCACACGTGACTGCTCGTGCCTTGCTCTCGCCCTCGCCCATTCGCCCATCGCACACAGCCCACGACACAAGGCAGGGCTGCTGCCTTGTGCTCGTGCACCATGGCCTTGCTCATTGCATTCGTACCGCATGGGCGACGAGCTCCCTTGCTCGTCGTCACATGCCCGCACTATACAACACCCCTTAAGGGTAACACGTAGCGTCCATTGCTTTGTGCGTGCAAGTTATATGAGCGAATCGCATAAAAATTTAAAATTTATATTCAAAATTAATAAATAATATTAATTTCATAATTTTAGGGCGAAAAATCGAAAATTTATTATTCAATTGATTTCCGATTAACATGGATTCAAGTCTAGGTCATAAAAATTTAAAATTTAACATAAATTTACAATTTTTATGGTGGTTTTTAATCATAGGTATCTAATTAAATTATAGCTAATTATGAAAATCAAATTAATTCTAAATTATTCCAATTTTCAACAAATTAATCATAATTACAAATTAGATTGCATAATTAACAAGGCTAGGCATTCAAACTTGTTAAACATATACAGTAGGTTAATCAAAAATTCAAGATTTATCAACAAGAATCGCAAATATTTAATTTAACATCTTAAATTTACGAAATTTTGCATTCGAAAAACTAAAACCTCCGAAAAGTCATAGTTAGGCTTCGAATTTGAGAATTCTGGGTTCGGCCGAAAAATACTCTTTTTGTCAAAATTTTAGAATGCCTTTTACATGCGAAATTGACACAAAAATCATTCGATTTGGATGAGTAACGAAGAAACTGCCGAAAAACTGCGTACGTATAATTAAATAAACGCAATTTGCAATTAATTAACAATTACGAAAATTAATCACCCCTTTTAATTCTTGCAAATTTGTAATATTTAACCATGTTCATGCAATTTAGATTATGAAAATAATAAGAGGCTCGTGATACCACTGTGAGGTTATGATACATATGACAATTCATAAATCATGCGGAAAAACCATAAAGCCAGGAAAGCATATTATTTACACATAATCATTTAGCATAGTTTAGATGTATACACTTTGTTGCGTGCCTTCCCTAGCTGCACCCGAACCGAACAAGAACAAGTCTTTAGGACTCCAAGTGTCGTCCCTCCGTAGATAGTCCACAGCACGTCCGGATCCGCCTTAAGCTTGACCAAATAGGATCGCCCTTAAGGTACTTAGAATTTTCGGCACATATAGGCAATTGTATGACTGAATTTTTGCTCTTCAAAAATCACTTTGAATACTTGAATACTCGATATAAATTGTGAGCATTGATCACCTATTTATAGGGCATGGGTATCGGATATTAGAATCCTACTAGGAAACGATTTAGTGAATCTGAATTAATCTAAAATTCAATCACTTAATTTATCTAGTAGACTTAGGAAATCAATCTTATACGAATCCTAACCGATCAAGGTTTCGTACGCAAGCACAAACACACACGCAGGCGCAGCAGCCCACGAGGGGCGCCATGCGCGCGCGCCTGCTGGCCTTGCTCTCGCGTTTGGGCTTTGCTTGCTTTGGTCGCGCGCGGGCTTTGCTAGGTGTTGGGCCTAGCTTCGTGCTAGGCCTTGCGTCTAGCAAACTCGTCCGATGTTTATTCGTACGATACGCTTCCGATTAAATTCCCGGTTCCGGAATTCATTTCCGATACGAACAATATTTAATATTTCCGATTCCGGAATCAATTTCCGTTTCGAACAAATATTTAATATTTCCGTTTCCGGAATTATTTTCCGATTCCGATAATATTTCCGATTCTGACAATATTTCCGTTTCCGGCAATATTTCCGATTCCGGCAATATTTCCATTTCCGATAATATTTTCCGACACGTACCATGTTTCCGTTTCCGGCAACATCTACGACTTGGATAATATTTATATTTCCGATACGATCCATATTTCCGTTTCCGGCAATATCATCGTTTCCGGAGTATTCATTTCTTGCCTGTGACGATCTCAGCTCCCACTGAAACCAAGATCCGTCGATTCCGAATATCCATAGATGGAGTATTTAATGCCATTAAATACTTGATCCGTTTACGTACTATTTGTGTGACCCTACGGGTTCAGTCAAGAGTAAGCTGTGGATTAATATAATTAATTCCACTTGAACTGAAGCGGCCTCTAGTCAGGCATTCAGCTCACTTGATCTCACTGAATTATTAACTTGTTAATTAATACTGAACCGCATTTATTAGACTTAACATTGAATGCATACTTGGACCAAGGGCATTATTTCCTTCACCTTTTGCCAACGCGGTTGTACCTGCCTCGGCTACTCGTGCCCATTTCCTGTCTGCGCGACGGGTTTTGCTTCCAGGGGTGTACCGCCATATGTGGTATCTGGGGGAGCGAGTGTCCCTTCAACACCATTCGGGGGATAGGCTTGTCCCCAAGGATCCACCGGAGTCCATGCTGGCTCTAGATGAAGATCTTGCCCGGCTGTATGCGGAGGCTAGGGGCGAGGCTATTTGCCGCTCTTGGAGGGAGTTTGTACCCAGTAAGGGGAGCTATGACGACTTCCTGAGGAGGCTGGCTCCACCAGTACGCTTCGTACTGCCGGTGAGCTTTGAACCTTGTATCTTGTATCCTTGTATTCTTGTATTCTTGTATTCTTGTACTGATTGGATGATTGTATGATGGTATGATTGTATGTAGGAGGAGGAGGTTGATTCTGAGGACATTCCTCATGCTGATAGGATCCTCCTCTATGAGAACTCGGACGGGGAAGAGGTGGTGGAGACCATTCCTTGGGCTTCTCCTCCGCACCGGAAATCATATGATGCTGTACCTGAGTATTACGCCCCTGTAAGCACTGTTGCATTTTTGAAACTGTTTATAACTTTGTATGGGAAAATTGATCTTGAATTTTGTATGCAGGCGCCTCGGGTGAGAGTGCGTCGCTGGATGCTCTTGCTTGATTCTTGGAAGAGACAGTGTGCCAAGCTGACCCGGAAGCTTTCTGGCCGGAACAGAGAGGTATCTCACTTGATCTTGAAACTTGTATACTGGAAATTCAAACTGGGAAATTGATTCCTGAAATTGTATTTTGTATAGGAGCGCCGTCGAGATCGTAGAGATTCCGTTGACAGAGAGCCTCGGGCGGAGACGTCCTTGGGACAGGAGGGACCGAGCTTGGAGCTGGGACAGGGGCCCGGTGCTGGTGCTCATCAGAGGCATTCTGATGCTGAGCGGGGAGCTTGCCTTTTTGTACATGTTGATCCCACCAGGCATTCATTTGGAGGTGTTAGCGGTTCACGGCTCTTTGTTCCTCATTCCGGTTACTACTTCGGAGGAAGTGGCCCTCAGCCTTGGGGTGCAGGTTCATGGGCTTGCTATGCGGAGATGGAGAGGATGCGTCAGACTCAGATGTTTGCGTCGTACCCGTATATGCCGACGCCGCCCCCTTATCAGTATTCCTCTCCTCAGCAGGGAGTTCATCCCTCTACTGGCACACTTCGTATCTCGGAGGAGGATCCTAGTACCCCTGGGACGGAGCTGGATCGGGAGCTGGAGCGCCTTAGGAGGTGTAACAGGGACAAGGCACCTGTGATTCATGTCTCTACTGGTGATGATTCAGTCTGACCCTGCATGGTAGCGAGTTCCAACTCGCCTGGGTTGATTTTGTACAGGCTGGATTGTATTGTATTTGTATGGCTTGACACTTGAATTTTGTATGGTTGAATTGGCTTTGAACTTGAATTGGTTTGAAGTTTTTTGAAGATTGGCTTTGTATGTTTGAATGCTTGAAATTGTATGCGTTGTGTGTGCCTTGAAATTTTGTAGCTATATGCATGCATGATAAATTTGCAAAAAATTTGAAAAAAGTTGCCCATTTTTTCGGGTGTATATACCCACTATAAGCCCCCACTTTGACTGAGGTTTTTTGGTTAGGAAAAGCGCAAGTCAAAGTATATTCAACTCTTGCTATGCATATGCAGACTCGACTTAGGACGCCGATCTAGGACTAGGATGCTTGAATTTTGAAATGACCCGAAATCTTCCGGAAGCGTTGATCCGGACTACTCGAAGTTGCGCGGTTTACGGCTTTGGAAACTTGAATAATGGAGGTTGTACTCTGCTGTCCGAAGCACTAAAGAGTGTGTACTCGGAGTCATAAGAGAGGACGATGGCCTCGTCCTTTGATGCAGGCCCCTGCGCCTTGCGGAGGCTTGGCGCCTGGCGCCCGTGGGCTGTCGTGCAAGCCGACTCTTGTATAAATAGGGAGCTTGTTAGATCATTTCTTGCATCAATCCTTCCCTGCTATATGCTATCATTGCATACTGCTTCCTCTCGAAAAGAAAAGGAAATGTGGCTGTGTCCTTTGAGAGTGCCTTGAACTCGTGGCTTAGTTCGCTAGGCAAATTGGAGAAAAGGGAGCTTGATGGCATGCTGAAGGAAATAGTGCCCTTGGTCCAAGTATGCATATAATATTAAGTCTAATAAATGCGGTTCAGTATTAATTAACAAGTTAATAATTCAGTGAGATCAAGTGAGCTGAATGCCTAGCTAGAGGCCGCTTCAGTTCAAGTGGAATTAATTATATTAATCCACATCTTACTCTTGACTGAACCCGTAGGGTCACACAAATAGTACGTAAACGGATCAAGTATTTAATGGAATTAAATACTCCATCCATGGATATTCGGAATCGACGGATCTTGGTTTCAGTGGGAGCTGAGATCGTCACAAGCAAGAAATGAATACTCCGGAAACGATGATATTGCAGGAAACGGAAATATGGATCGTATCGGAAATATAAATATTATCCAAGTCGTAAATGTTGCCGGAAACGGAAACATGGTACGTATCGGAAAATTTTATCGGAAATGGAAATATTGCCGGAATCGGAAATATTGCCGGAAACGGAAATATTGTCAGAATCGGAAATATTATCGGAATCGTAAAATAATTCGGGAAACGGAAATATTAAATATTTGTTCGAAACGGAAATTAATTCCGGAATCGGAAATATTAAATATTGTTCGTATCAGAAATGAATTCCGGAACCGGGAATTTAATCGGAAGCGCATCGTACGAATTAGCATCGGACGAGGCTTGCTAGACGAAGGCCCAGCACGAAGCCAGGCCCACGCCCAGCAAGCCGAGCGCCCAACACGAAGGCCACAAGCCTCGCCAGGCCCAGCGCAAGGCCAGGCCCAACAAGGCTGCTGGCGCGCGCGCTGAGCGTGCTCGTGGGCTGCGAGGCAGCGCTCATGCGTGTGGGCCGCAAGGCCTGCGCGGTGCGTGCTTCCCTCTTGGTCGTGCGACGCTCTTGTTCGTAACGAATCCTAATCCTATCGGAATTCGTGCATTGATTAAATCCTAATCCTAAAAGATTAAATTTATTATTTAGAGTTCTAATAGGATTCTAATTAATAAATCCATATCCTAGTAGGATTATAATTCCTTTCCATAAACTCTATAAATAGGTGCCTAGGGTCACATATTTACATCGAGATTTGAAGTATTCAAAAGGTATGGTTTTCAAGAAAAAATCAGCCATACACTTGCAACCCAAATAGCCGAAATTCCTAGTAACCTTAAGGGCGATTCTAGTTGGTCAAGCTTAAGGCGGATCCGGACGTGCTGTGGACTATCTACGGAGGGACGACACTTGGAGTCCTAAAGACTTGTTCTTGTTCGATTCGGGCGCAGCTAGGGAGGGCACGCTACAAAGTGTGTGCATCTGAAATATGCTAAATGATTATGTGTAAATAATATGTTTCCTGGCTTTATGGTTTTTCTGCATGATTTATGTTTATTCATATGTATCATAACCTAACACACGCATCTTGGGGTGCTCGTCTCTTTCCGGTTAGATGCTAAGGGATTTTCCTTTTTAATAAAAGACAATAATTGTTCGTTTTATTTTAAAGAGATGTTTTATGGATCTGCTAGATTAGTCAATGGAATTTATTTATTAGATCACGACAAACAAGTTTAGAACATAAATACCAAAAAGGCCAAAAAGGATGATTCAGATCTCACCTATCCGTGGCATTGTCGATTAGGCCATATTAACTTGAAACGCATGGAAAGACTTCAAAAGGAAGGAATTCTAGAACTATTTGACTTAGAGGATTATGGCAAGTGCGAATCATGTTTACTTGGCAAAATTACAAAGCAACCTTTCTCTAAATTTGGAGAAAGAGCAACTGAACTATTGGGTTTAAACCATATAGATGTATGTGGACCAATGAGAACAAATGCTAGGGGTGGTTTCAGCTACTTTATCACTTTCACTGTTGACTTCAGTAGATATGGTTATGTCTACCTAATGAAGCATAAGTCTGAATCCTTTGAAAAATTCAAGGAATTTCAGAATAAAGTAGAGAATCAATTAGGCAAGAAGATTAAGGCACTGCGGTCTGATAGAGGCGGTGAATATCTGAGCTATGAATTTGATGACCATTTGAAAGAATGTGGAATTCTATTAGAATTGACTCCTCCTGGAACACCACAATGGAACGGTGTGTCGGAACGGAGGAACAGAACCTTGCTAGACATGGTTAGATCAATGATGGGTCAGGCCGAACTTCCAATAGAATTTTGGGGACATGCACTAAATACAGCCGCACTCACTATAAATAGAGCTCCGTCTAAAGCTGTTGAAAAGACTCCATATGAGTTATGGTTTGGAAAGCCTCCAAAAGTGTCTTTTCTTAAGATTTGGGGATGTGAAGTATACGTTAAACGATTAATTTCAGACAAACTTCATCCAAAATCTGACAAATGTATCCTTGTGGGCTATCCAAAGGAAACAAAGGGGTATTACTTCTACAATACATCTGAGAACAAGGTGTTTGTTGCTCGAGATGGTATCTTTCCGGAAAAGAATCACATTTCCAAAATGACAAGTGGGAGAAAAGTAGACCTCGAAGAAATTCGAGTCGAACAACAAACTCTAGAGAATGCTCAAGATGACATTCAGGATGAAACTTAAAGATCTTTAGAAGTTTCTGGTGAGAATCATGGAGAATCTAGAGATGTAACCCCGCGTAGATCGCAGAGATATAGATCTCAACCGGAAAGGTACTTAGGTATTTTGACGAACGAGAGCTATGATGTTCTATTACTTGAAAGTGATGAACCTGCGACTTACAAACAAGCTATGATGAGCCCTCGCTCCAAGCAATGGCAAGAAGCCATGCAATCTGAATTAAACTCCATGTCTGGAAACCAAGTTTGGGATTTGGTCGATTTGCCAGATGGCTACCAAGCCATTGGAAGCAAATGGGTTTTCAAACTGAAAAAGGACAAGGATAGGAAACTAGAAGTTTTCAAAGCTAGATTGGTTGCAAAACGTTACAGGCAAGTCCACGGTGTGGATTACGATGAAATCTTTTCACCAGTTGCAATGCTAAAGTCTATTCGGATAATGTTAGCAATGCTGCATATTACGATTACGAAATATGGCAGATGGATGTCAAAACCGCTTTCTTAAACGGCGTTTTAACATAAACTGTGTTTATTACACAGCCTGAGGGTTTTGAGGATCCAAAGAATGCTAAAAAGGTATGCAAGCTAAAGAAATCAATCTACGGATTGAAGCAGGCATCCAGGAGCTGGAATATACGTTTGATGAAGCAGTTAGTGACTTTGGTTTCATCAAGAACGCAGACGAATCTTGTGTATACAAGAAAGTCAGTGGGAGCAAAATTGCTTTTCTAGTATTATATGTCGACGACATATTACTTATCGGAAATGACATTCCAATGTTGAACTCTGTCAAGATTTGGCTTGGGAAATGTTTTTCGATGAATGATCTAGGAGAAGCACAATACATATTGGGCATCAAGATTTACAGAGATAGATCTAAAAAGATGATTGGACTTAGTCAAAGCACTTATATCAATAAGGTGCTTGATAGGTTCAAGAAGGCAGACTCCAAGCGAGGCTACCTACCCATGTCTTATGGAATGACTCTGAGCAAGACTCAGTGCCCAAAAACACTTGATGAGCGTAGTCGAATGAATGGGATTCCATATGCATCATTGATTGGTTCAATAATGTATGCTATGATATGTACACGCCCGGATGTTGGGTACGCACTCAATGCTACAAGAAGATACCAGTCAGACCCAGGAGAGGCACATTGGACTGCTGCCAAGAATATTATGAAGTACATGAAAAGGCACAAAGATGACTTCCTAGTCTATGGTGGAGATGATGAATTAATTGTTAAAGGCTATACGGACGCAAGTTTCCAAACCGACAAAGATAATTTCAGATCACAGTCTAGGTTTGTCTTCTGCCTCAACGGAGGAGCAGTAAGCTGGAAAAGTGCTAAGCAAAGCACCATTGCGGATTCTACAACTGAAGCGGAGTACATTGCTCCACATGAAGCAGCAAAGGAAGCTATATGGCTAAGGCAGTTCATAGGTGAACTTGGTGTTGTCCCCTCCATTAAAGGACCAATATCCCTGTATTGTGATAATAACGGAGCTATTGCACAGGGAAAGGAGCCTAGACACCACCAGAGAGTCAAGCATGTACTTCGTAGATTTCACCTTCTACGAGAGTTTGTTGAAAGAAAAGAAGTCGAGATAAGCAAGATTGGAACTGATGACAACATATCAGATCCATTGACTAAACCTCTGCCGCAGGCGAAGCACAACTCGCACACTGCAGCTATGGGAGTCAAGCATATTGGAGAATGGCTTTGATGTCCTTATTTAATGTTTTAAAGTTTTAGAGTTTAATACTTTGTAAAACATTATTGGTTAATCATTCACAATAAATGAATAGAATTCATTTTTCCATTTAATTTGTGGTTTAGTAAATGATAAGTCCCTTCAATTTGACGAAATATTCAAGATAGACTGTCAGGACCAGTCATGTGACTAAGAAATGTCTATCAAGTGAACTTGAATGTCAAAAGTTGAAAATGGTCCCTGGTCGGAGTTTTCTATAAAATTGGACGCATAGAAAACGTTAGACGACTAGAATGCAAGATGACTAGTAGTTCTGTTTCTTGAACTATGTGGACATGGCAATGTCATAATCATTTGCATAGATACTTACTTTGGGAAGACTAGTATCGGACAGACCTATGAAACTTTACTGTAAGGGACGAAAATCTGTCATAAGTAAATATCATTAAATTATTAGACACTAAATCCTCAATACCTGAGTGATTTGGGATTACTTGTTTGAGAACTGGTTACTTTGACGTTGACCAACAGTCGCACCGTAAAAGGAGGCTATAAAGGCAACGCTCAGGTAATCACCTATCAAACGAAGTCTAATCTCAAGATCGCAAGATTGGGATTGTCCTACCATAAATCGGGATGAGATGCTTAAAAGTTGTACAAGGCCACTCGGAGAGCTAGAAACTGTGAAATGCATGGTCGTGCTCGGATGAATCATAGGCTATGATTATCTGTTTATTTGATCAGTTGAACTCTGAAACCGAGAAACACCTCTGGACATAATAAGGTTGACAACTCTTACCTTATGTTCAAGAGGAAGCATCGAGCGACAAAGGAATTAGGTAATGTACACTTGTCCCTAAGGACAAGTGGGAGACTGAAGGAAATAGTGCCCTTGGTCCAAGTATGCATATAATATTAAGTCTAATAAATGCGGTTCAGTATTAATTAACAAGTTAATAATTCAGTGAGATCAAGTGAACTGAATGCCTAGCTAGAGGCGGCTTCAGTTCAAGTGGAATTAATTATAATAATCCACAGCTTACTCTTGACTGAACCCGCAGGGTCACACAAATAGTACGTAAACGGATCAAGTATTTAATGGAATTAAATACTCCATCTATGGATATTCGAAATCGACGAATCTTGGTTTCAGTGGGAGCTGAGATCGTCACAAGCAAGAAATGAATACTCCGGAAACGATGATATTGCCGGAAACGGAAATATGGATCGTATCGGAAATATAAATATTATCCAAGTCGTAGATGTTGCCGGAAACAGAAACATGGTACGTAACGGAAAATATTATCGGAAATGGAAATATTGCCGGAAACGGAAATATTGTCAGAATCGGAAATATTATCGGAATCGGAAAATAATTCCGGAAACGGAAATATTAAATATTTGTTCGAAACGAAAATTAATTCCGGAATCGGAAATATTAAATATTATTCCTATCGGAAATGAATTCCGGAACCGGGAATTTAATCGGAAGCGCATCGTACGAATTAGCATCGGACGAGGCTTGCTAGACGAAGGCCTAGCACGAAGCCAGGCCCACGCCCAGCAAGCCGAGCGCCCTACACGAAGGCCACAAGCCTCGCCAGGCCCAGCGCAAGGCCAGGCCCAGCAAGGCTGCTGGCGCGCGCGCTGAGCGTGCTCGTGGGCTGCGAGGCAGCGCTCATGCGTGTGGGCCGCAAGGCCTGCGCGGTGCGTGCTTCCCTCGTGGTCGTGCAACGCTCGTGTTCGTAACAAATCCTAATCCTATCGGAATTCGTGCATTGATTAAATCCTAATCCTAAAAGATTAACTTTATTATTTAGAGTTCTAATAGGATTCTAATTAATAAATCCATATCCTAGTAGGATTATAATTCCTTTCCATAAACTCTATAAATAGGTGCCTAGGGTCACATATTTACATCGAGATTTGAAGTATTCAAAAGGTAAGATTTTCAAGCAAAAATCAGCCATACACTTGCAACCCAAATAGCCGAAATTCCTAGTAACCTTAAGGGCGATTCTAGTTGGTCAAGCTTAAGGCGGATCCGGACGTGCTGTGGACTATCTAAGGAGGGACGACACTTGGAGTCCTAAAGACTTGTTCTTGTTCGGTTCGGGCGCAGCTAGGGAGGGCACGCTACAAAGTGTATGCATCTGAATTATGCTAAATGATTATGTGTAAATAATATGTTTCCTGGCTTTATGGTTTTTCCGCATGATTTATGTTTATTCATATGTATCATAACCTAACACACGCATCTTGGGGTGCTCGTCTCTTTCCGGTTTGTAAAATTGAATTTGCACTTCATTCTTGCTGCTCTCGAGGCTTGGGATCCGAATCATCATGTCTTCTGTTTTGGAAATAATGAGGTATGTCCCCTCCCTGAGGAATTTAGTGCTATATTGGGGTGGCCCATCATGCTGGAGCCATGCATGCCTAGTGTTGAAGAACACTTTTTCTTGAATTTTGAAAGGTATTTGGGCTTGAAGCCACCACTTTTGAGTGTTGTTGTATATGGCAGAGGGGTGGATTTGTCCCTCTTTGTCACCTACTTTGCTGGGCTTGATGTTCCCAAAGTATTTCACCTGAGAGCCTTGAGTTTTTATATATTCGCTCGCTTTCTCTTTTCGAAACAGGGGTTTGGCAATGGTGATGCCTCCCTAATAGAAATTGTAGAGCAGTTTGCTAATGGTCGCACTAGTGGAAAAACAATCATTTGCATCACCATATTTGCCTCGCACATTTAAACATGTGACGCAATTAACAGTTATTAGCATTAAAATTAGCAATTTGCGTCGCATAATTATTGGGAAGTGTTATATTACAAAGGAGATTCTGTCAAAATTTTCAACTATATTCCACTATTTTTTTTATGCATGTATATATAATACTGTGATCCAGATACATGAAATATGAAGTTGCTCAATAAAAAAAATGAAAAAAAAAAAGAAGAAATAAGGTCATTTGTGTCGCAGTTTAGTAAAATTGCGACACAAATGACCTTATTATTTGAGTCATTTGCGTCGCGGTTTTACAAAACAGCGACACAAATGACTTTTTTTTTGACATCCTGGATAGTCATTTGCGTCGCAGTTTAGTAAAACAGCGACACAAATGACTTTTTCTGGATGTCAAAAAAAAAGTCATTTGCGTCGCTGTTTAGTAAAACTGCGACGCAAATGACTCAAATTTGCGTCGCACAAAAGTGCGACGCAAATGACTTTTTCATTTGCGTCGCGGCCAGTTGCGTCGCACCAATGTGCGACGCAAATGGGCTTAAATGACCGACGCAAATGACTGTTTTTCCACTAGTGTCGGGACCCAATGCCGCTTGTGATTGGCGAAACATTGATGGGCTTGATATGCTGAAGTCGGACCCCTCTTCCTTGCCATCGGGAAGTCCGGTGTTACTCTAAGTAAGGGTCTGGAGCTCTCTTGTATGTTGAATTTTGTACTTGTATTTGAATTTTGAATGTTGAATTTGAATCGTGCTTCTTGTATACTCCCCAAGGTTTGGCTTATGGAGAGGCTCATGTTGGTGGCACCACCGGAGAACATGGCGAGCTATAATAGAAAGGGATTCACTGTGCAACCCACATTGTATGGCCGGCTTTCATTGGATGAGTGGCGGTGCGCACTCTCTGGGGTTGAATCTTGTATAAGGTGGGTAGTTCCTTGGTGGGGAATTGCTGCCATGAGACACGCCCCTGGTTCTACCGCTTTGAGGGTGCCAAGCCTCACAATGTTGGTCTTCTACTCGCCTGCTCCAGTGATGAGACAATATGGCTTGAAACAGGAGATCGCGGACTGTACAGAAGAGAACCCGAAACCTGCTGTGCTGAATGCGAATCGACTTGAAGTTTGGAGGCGGTATTGGGTTGCCAAACTGTTCTTGAGTATCCAGTTCCCACCTGAGTCAGTTGCTATGTCTGCGGGGTATATTTTATGGATGAGAGGCCTAAGCCAGAGGGACATTTCTTTCTCCAGACCAGCTAGAGTCTGAGGTTCTAGAGCTAGACGTCCTGCATCAACTGACTATGAGGAAGGTGACGGGAGTGTGGCCCATCCGGTGCTTGACCGTTCGGAATCCAAAGGAGGTTCGTCATCCTCCCGTCTTGGAAGGCTTGCAAGTTCCTTCTCCTGCCGCTTGGGCAAGGGGAAGATTGATGATTGATTGCGGGAGGAGTCAGGGGATAGTACTCAAGGTGCCAAGACTCGAGAGCATAGTCGCCCGACCCTAGATCTTTGTAGGCTAAATGTGTTTGGAATGAATTGTGTTTGGAATGTGTTTGTAATGTGTTTGGAAGATGTGTTTAGAAGATGTGTTTAGGAAGTGAAAAGGCTTTTGAACTTTTCTTCACTTGATCCTGACTTTGTATTTGAATTAGCTTTGAAGGCCTTAGGGCCAAATAAAGAGTTATTGTGTTAAATTCCGCTTGAACATGCTTTGCTTTGAATTGGCACATTTGGAATAAAGACAACAACAATTTTTGAAATTTGATTTGATTTTTAGGATGCCCTTAATTGAGGAAATTTTGAATTTTTTTGTATTAAAGTGGCCGGGCCTTGAAATGAGGTTGCCTACGTGTCCCGCTAGGGATCAGGCCGGACGTAGTTCTGACTACCTTACAGGACCTGAATTTGGATTTTTGAATTTGAACATGGAACTTAGACATAGAACTTCTTGAGTTGATCGAGGTTGGTCAGAGATCTGAATTCTGTTCCGTCGATGTCTGTTAGTTCGACTGCTCCCCCAGAGAGGATTTTCTTGACAATGTATGGGCCTGCCCAGGTGGGTTTGAATTTTCCCCTTGGGTCCATGGTGCTTTTGCGAAGGGCTTTCAGGACAAGCTCGGCTTCCTTGATGTTTCGGGTTCTGACCCTTTTGTTGAAATGTCTGGCCACTCGGCGCTGATAGACTTGTACATGGTGAGCGGCTTGAAGTCGTTGCTCATCGAGCATGACTAGTTCGTCATATCTGGGTTGTACCCATGCAACTTCTGGGATTTTGCTTTCGAGGACTATCCTTAGAGAAGGTATCTCCAGCTCGATAGGTTGTACTGCTTCCATTCCATAGACCAATGAGAACGGAGTTGCACCAGTTGAAGTGCGAATTGAAGTTCGGTATCCCCACAATGCGAAATGCAGCTTCTGGGGCCAGTCTTTGTAATTGGTAGTCATTTTCATGATGATGGTTTTGACATTCTTGTTGGCTGCTTCGACTTCCCCATTGGTTGGTGGGCGATAAGGTGAAGAGCGATGATATTGAATCTTGTACTCGGTGAATAGATCTTCACACTCTCCTTGAAAATGGGTTCCTTGGTCACTGATGAACTCGTGAGGAACACCGTATCTGCATATGATGTTTTCTTGTATGAACTGGGCCACTTGCTTGGAACCCAATACTTTGAATGATCTGGCCTCGACCCATTTGGTGAAATAGTCGATGGCGACCAGTATGAACTCATGACCCCCGGTGCCTGTTGGAGTGACTTTGCCGATGACGTCGATACCCCAGGTTGAGAATGGCCACGGTGATGATTGAGAGTATAGTAGTGATGGGGGAATGTGCTTCAGATTAGCACACTTTTGACATATAGGACATTTCTTGACAAAGAAGTAGTAGTCCCGTTCGAGGGTAGTCCAATAGTATCGTTCCCTAATGATCTTGAGGGCTAGCATCTTCCCATTCATGTGGGTGTCACATACTCCAGCATGTATGTGGTCCATGACTCTTTGAGCTTCGTGCTTGTAAACACATCGGAGGTTAGGATCGCTAAGGGACCTTTTGTATAGAACGCCGCCTTCCATGACGAAGTTGGCTGATTGTAGTCGTAGAGCCCTTTGATTTTTGCTTGAAAAGTGCGGGGGATACTCTGAATTTTGTAGATACCTTTGAATGTCCGTAAACCAAGGGTCTTCTTCGTCTTGCTCGACGCTGTCAATAGTATGGACATATGCTGCTTCTTGACGCGTTTCAATTGTAAGTGGAATTTCAGTCATGCTGCTTGGAATGTTGATCATTGAAGCCAATTTTTCCAGTGCATCGGCGAATTGATTCTCCTCTCTCGGGAGGTAGGTGTAGCGAAGCTCTTCTATTTGTTCAGACATCTGATCGAGATAGGACTAGTATGGAGCTAAGCTCTCGCTTCTTACTTTCCATTTGCCGGAAATTTGATTGATGATTAGGGAGGAATCCCCGTACACTCGAAGTTTCTGGACGCCCAATGCTAAGGCGGCTTCCAGGCCCATGATGCATGCTTCATATTCTGCCGCATTGTTTGTGACGTTGAATTGTAGTTTTGCTGATATCGGAATGTGTGTACCGTCTGGGGCTACTAAGATTACTCCAACACCACATCCGTTCTGGTTGGAAGCACCGTCAAAATGCATTGACCAACTGTCATCACTAGTCATTAAGATTTGCTCGTCGGGTAAGTCGTAATCTTCCTCTTCTGCCTCGACAGGACAGTCGGCTAGGAAATCTGAGACTGCTGAACCCTTGATAGACTTCTGTGGAATGTATTTGAGGTCGAATTCTGCTAGCATGACCAACCATCTGGACAACCGCCCGTTGAGTGCTGATTTTTCGAATAGATACTTGAGACCGCTTTGCTGATCACATGTATTGTATGGGATAGCATGTAGTGCCGTAGTTTCTTTGTGGCCCAAACCAAGGCGATGCTGAGCTTCTCGAGTTGAGTGTATTTGGTCTCGTACTCGATCAGCTTTTTGCTTATGTAGTATACGGCGTTCTCCTTGCCTTCAATTTCCTGGGCGAGCATAGCCCCCATTGCTGAATCAGTTGTTGTGAGGTAGAGCCTGAGGGGAATCCCTGGCATGGCTGGCTTTAGTACTGGTGGGTTGGAAAGGTAGCTCTTGATTGTTTCGAATGCATGCTGACAGTCGTCATCCCACACCTAAGGCTCGCTTTTTCGGAGCTTTCGAAATACTGGTTCACAGATCATTGTGAGTCTTGAGATGAACCTGCTGATATATTGTAGTCTGCCGAGAAAACCCCGAATTTCCTTTTCATTCGTTGGTGGTTGCATCTCGAGAATTGCTTTGATTTTTGAAGGATCAGCCTCTATGCCTCGAGAGCTGATGACATTTCCGAGTAACTTGCCTGACGTCACCCCGAATGCGCACTTTTGAGGATTGAGCCTCATGTTGTATTGTCTGAGCCTGTTGAAAAACTTTCGGAGTACTCAGGTATGCTCATGCCGTTCTTTGGATTTGACAATCATGTCGTCGACATATACCTCAATTTCCCTGTGAATCATATCGCTCATGATGGTTGTGGCTGTTCTTTGGTAAGTTGCTCTTGCGTTCTTTAGTCCGAACGACATAATTGTATAGCAATATGTACCTCACTGAGTCATGAAGGTTGTCTTCTCCATGTCTTCCTCAGCCATGGGAATCTGATTGTAGCCTGCATACCCGTCCATAAAAGAGAGTAAGGCGTGATTTGCGGTGTTGTCGACCAAGATGTCGATGTGAGGCAATGGAAAACCGTCTTTAGGGTTGGCCCTGTTAAGATCCCTGTAGTCCACACACATTCGTACTTTGCCATCTTTCTTTGGAACTGGGACAACATTTGCGATCCATTCTGGATACTTTGCTTCTCGAATAAATCCGTCCTCTAACTGCTTGGAGACCTCTTCTTGAATTTTGAGGGAAACATCCGGTTTCATGCGACGGAGTTTCTGCTTGATGGGTTTTGAACCTGGAACAAGGGGAATTGTATGCTGACCGATGTTTGGATCAACCCATGGCATATCATGATAGGACCATGCGAAGACGCCTACATACTCTGAAAGTAGCTTGATAAGATCGTCCCGCTTTGCTTGAGAAAGAGTTAAACCAATCTGAACTAGTTTTGAGTCACCGTTGTTAGAAAGGTTGATTTTTTCTGTTTCCTCAATTATGGGCGTCCTGTTTTCATGATTTTCGATAGCTTTTAGAAATTCAAAGTCAGTTTCTTGTAAAGCAAAGTTGCTTGGATTAGGATTGTGTTTTGAATTAGGACTCGAAGAGTAAGTAGAAATTGAAGTGTTATTGAAATCTGCAATCATTACATCGACTATTTCAACTTAAAGCTTGGCCTTAAGAGGCTCTTGATTGATGCAAGGCTCTAGTTCTAAACACTTAGACTCATTGCTAGACTCAGATCCAGACTCATCCTCAGACTCGGACTCGCTCATCATAGATCCTTCGCCCACAATAATCTTGAACGTTTTGCCATTTGGAACAGTTATCTTGAGAGACTTTCTCCAGCCATTGACCATCTTCTCGCTTGGAGTAATTAGTTTAGATGGGTCGAAATCTTCGATTTGAGTGATCATTTGAACCATGGCGTCTTCGGAAATGATTGGGGTTATTTCCTGGCCAAATAGCAGACCAAAAGCTGATGAGTCAAGGCACTCAGGGGAAGCCTTGTCTTGTATTGGAGGAGCATCCTCTAGAAAGTGACAGTCTTCAAAGATCTCGAATCCGGGGTAAATGATCCCTTGTGAACAGTCATAGAAAGGTTATGGGAAGTCGAAGTATAAGTCATCCTCTCCTTCTTTCACGAATTGCCCATTGAGTGTGAGTTGATGAGGAGGTATTTTGAATTGATCATTGCCGGCTCGACAGGCCTTTAGCTAAGCCTTTTGCTGTTTGTCATCGAACTTAGTTGGCTTGAATCCCAGTCTGCAACAGTTAGTCTGTCCTTCGGCTTTGAAAGGAGATTCGGTGGGTGGTGGCAGAGTAGTGCCCAAGAAGCGCCCACGCTTGATCATCATGCGCTTTGCCATGGGATTCATTCTGGATTCGATGGCTCCAACTTCAGCACTGAATCCCAAAGGTCTTCGTCGTTGTCATCATGTTCGATTAATATCAGAGCCTTGTTGGCTATTTTGGTCCTTGGATGGGAGGCATGCAGGGTAATGATGTTTCCTTGGACCTCCATTCGAACTTTCTGGTGGAGGGAAGATGGCACTGCTTTGAGGTCATGGATCCAAGGTCTTCCCAATAGGAGATTGAAACTTGCTTTGATATTCAGCACTTGAAAGCTCACTTTCCGCTCGATTGGCCTGTGCGGAGTAGTAGAGTGAGAGTTCCCATTGCTTCCCGGCGAGTGTTGTCATAGGCACGAACACCCTGGGAGAAACTAGAAAAGTCACTAGGGGTGAAACCCAGATTTTCCGCAGTGCGGAGAGGACACACATTGATGGCTGATCCATTGTCCACTAGAGTCATGGGGATGATCTTGTCTTTGTATTCGACAGTCAGATAGAGAGCCTTGTGATGGCCTTCCCCCTCAGGTGGGAGGTCTTCATTAGTAAAGGTGATTTCTTCTTCCAGATTCGTAAGCAACCCGATCAATTCGTCAGGAGTGACTTCTGGGTTGACATTCAGTTTGACCAGAGCGTTGATAAGAGCAGTGCGATGTTCCACAGAGGAAGCCATGAGTTGCCAAATATTAACCTCTGCCTTAGTGCGCTTCAATTTCTTGATTAGAGGGTTCTCCTCGGTGGGTAGAGGAACATTAGTTGCCGGTGCCGTTCTGTTGGCTGGCTCTTGAATTCGACCAGACCTAGTCATGACTTGAACAATGTTTTCTGCTTTGGGGTCCAAGTACCAGTCGGCGCTCACGATTTCTCGGCATTCATCATCAGAGATGTTTTCAATAGGAGGGTCCTGATATGTGTCTCGTCATCGCTGGCCCAGATCCCGCAAATGTCTCCTTGAGGTAACCCGGATTCTGAGTTTTCACTTGGCTGCATCAGGTGTGGCACAGGCCTTTGGTTGTAAAATATTTCCTCTACCTCGAATGGGCCCATAGCATGGAAAAGAGTTTCTTGATTGTCTTCGAGAGCCCTTATGCGAGCCTCCGCTTCCTCAATACGTTCATAGAGCTCTGCTACAGCTGCTGCTAGTGAAGTCATCTTGAATAGGATTTTGAGAGGAGGAGTCTGAGCACCTAGTTAGGACATGATTTTGAACTTTAGAACTTGAACTTCCCGACACATGATATGATATGCATGCAATGAATGAGACCTAGACTTGACCCTAAGTGCCACTCCGAAGATTCGGGATTTTGGATTTTGTACTTGTATTCGGGATTTGCAACCCGTTGGAAATGTTTGAGAGGAGCGTTCATTCTTTTGTGAAGATT
The DNA here is from genome assembly GCF_020520425.1 of Spinacia oleracea. Classification (NCBI taxonomy): domain Eukaryota; kingdom Viridiplantae; phylum Streptophyta; class Magnoliopsida; order Caryophyllales; family Amaranthaceae; genus Spinacia; species Spinacia oleracea. Next base: position 96,079,172 of record NC_079490.1, read on the forward strand.
GACTCTTTGTACTAGAACTTAGAATGTCGAAAAAGGATATTTTGACCTATTGGAAATCGGACTTATTCGAAGGGAATTTCAACCCGCTCAAGAATTTGGAAATTGGAAATTGAATTTTGTATTATTTCAAGGGAATTTCAACCCGTCCATATTTCAGGGGGATTTCAACCCATTGGACTTGGAGTATTTTAAGGGAGTTTCAACCCGATTGAAAAGGGAATTGACTTTCTATTATTTCAAGGGAATTTCAACCCGTCAATATTTTAGGGGGATTTCAACCCATTGGATTTGGAATATTTGAAGGGAATTTCAACCCGCTCGAGAACTGGAATTTGTATTATTTTAGGGGAGTTTCAACCCATTGGAAGATTGGACTTGTATTATTTTAGGGGAGTTTCAACCCGTGGATAGAATTTGAACTTGTATTATTTCTAGGGATTTTCAACCCGTTGAATGGAATCTCGAACTTGTATTGTTTCTGGGGAGTTTCAACCCGTTGATAGAATTTGAACTTGTATTATTTCAGGGGATTTTCAACCCGTTGGAAATGTTTTGAATTTTGTATTGGGGAGCAATGGAAAGCAAGATTTCTTGGAATTTGAATTTGGCTTGAAATTTGAACTTTGAAATGGAAAGGACGCACTTTTTATATAGAACATGAGGCTTTGTATTTGGAAAATCCAGCATTATGTCGCCGTGGATTTGAAACATTGAATTTAGGAACTTGAAAGTACGACATTATGCCGACGTGGACTCGGAACCTTGAAGTATAGGACCTTGAGGTTTGAAACATGGAATGGAAAAGTCAGTCTTACGACGGTATGAATTTGGAACTTGATCCTCGAAGCTTTGAAATTTTGAAAGGTCGAGTTGGAAAGTTGGCATTATGCCGGTATGGGCTCGAATATTTGAACTTGAGACTTTGAGGTTGAAATTGGCAACTTGAGTTTGAGATTTGAAGAATTGAATGTTTGAAATAAGAAATCCGGCATGACGCCGTTGGATTTGGACTTGAAACTTGAACTAGAAAATCTGGCATTATGGCGCCGTTGGATTTGAGGTTTGAGTTTGGAAATGGAAATTTTGACTAGAAGCTCCGGCGTTATGGTGCCGTTGGATTGAGTATTGACTTGAATCTTGAGACTCGAAATTTGAACTAGAAAGTCCGGCATTATGGCGCCGTTGGATTTGGATTTGAAAAACTGAGGTTCTAGAAAATTCGGATTTGAACTTGAAACTCGAAATTTGGACTAGAAAATCCGGCAATATGACGCCGTTGGATTTGACTTTTGAGGTTTGGACTTGAAATTTTGGATTGAATTTGAACTTGAAATTTGGACTAGAAAATCCGGCATTATGACGCCGTTGGATTTGAACTTTGACTTGAAAACTTGAGGTTTTGGATTTGAAATTTGAAACTTGAAATTTGGATTAGAAAATCCGGCACTATGACGCCGTTGGATTGAATTTTGAATTTTGAATTTGGACTCGAAAATCCGGCATTATGACGTCGTTGGATTGAATTTTGAATTTGGAGCTTGGAATTTGGACTCGAAAATCCGGCATTATGACGTCGTTGGATTGAAATTTGTATTTGGCATTTGTGCGTGAGGCGTGTTTAAGGGTTTGGAATCAAATGGAGTGACACTCCTAAAGACCCTAAAATCTGTGATTTAGATGCATGAGGTTTGAATGATGCTCCTAGGGGTTTGGTTTCCTAGTTGGAGGCTAATTGGTTTTGGCAAGCTAGAACTCGAGGTTAGCCATTCACGCGTGCAAAGACGCCCACACAATGCACAAGTAGCACGTTGTCACACTAATCATGAATATGAATGCGACATGCAAAGTTCTCAACCTAAGGTCGGTCTAAGTTTTGTATGATGCAAGTGGTCGGCTTTGGGTGTCAAAAGGTACTTGGCTAAGAGATGGATCCGGCGACAAGCATTCACATCCGCCTAAGAGAAGTGTGTGTCGGCAGACGACCTCCTTACTTGACATCGGGAATGTCAAGTAAATGCCAAGTTTCGGTAGTCGCGGAAATGGTCACATACTTTGGTCGGGAACCGTATGGAGAGTCACCATTTCGTTGCCCCCGTGGCTAGCCCGAATGTAGAACACATCCGTTTGGGCAAGGGTAGAAATTCATTTTGCACAATATGATTTTCGAAAAATGCATGAAATGCCTAGAAATTGAAATTGAAATCGTACTTGAATTTGTATTTGTAAAGCTCGTTTTTCGGCACTTGTTCACGAGGCTTGGGAGCGTCCTTCCAGATTCAAAAACAGACTAACTCCCAACACGAAAAGTTGATCAAAAGTGGGAAACAAGCCACTGTGAGCCACTGTCCTGGATGAAGGCAGTGGCGTTGGGCGCAGGGGCTGCGCCTGGCGCCAGTGCTGGCATCCAGTACTTAAGCAGATCAGTGGCTTGTTGCTCGAAATCTGCCCGCATTTTTGAATTGAAATTAGTAAAGTCCCCAGCGGAGTCGCCAGAATTGTAGGGGTTTTTTTTTGTGTGTCAAAACTTGTTTCCCGTTCTACAAGAGGGGCGGTTCTTTAGAAAACCGTAGAATTTTTGTACCTCGAAGGAGTCGCCACCAAACATTTTTTAAAGTCTCGTTTGGAAAGACCGCAAGTGACTCTATGTTAGATAAGGCCTTGAATCCTCGAAACGGATGGGTGAGATCCGGGCACGGGAACAAAATGCTTATTCGGCGAGCTTTAGAAATATTCAAGTACGTTGGCACAACATTGTTTTCGAAAATAAACCCTAGATTAGACTATGTGGGTTTGCATTAAGAGCAAATTGAATCTCTAATTGTATGGTGGTCACTTTTCTTTAAAGATTAATTTAAGGAACCTAAGGCCGGTTTGTCCAAAAATATCTTTGTTAAGCATGATGTAACCTTTGTATTTTGTTGTATTTAGCATGTTGGTGATGAAAGCGATAAAGCAAATAAAGCAACATCACAATACTAAATAAAGTGCGGAATTAGTAAATACAAGACCCCCTAGAAAAGGACTCGGGAGTAGGTTCACATTGCCTAGAAATGGACTAGGCAAGTAAAGATGCGGAATTAAAAGTGCGGTATTGAAATTGCAGTATTGAAATTGCGGTATTGAAAGTGCGATATTGAAATTGCGGTATTGAAAGGTGCGATATTGAAATTGCAATATTGAAAGGTGCATAATTGAAATTTGTACTTGGGCACATAAGATTCGAACGCCAAGCGGCTCCTTAAAAATAAGTGCGCCCGACACGAATTTAAAGCCAAAAATCTCAACTTGGGAAAGGTTGCTCAACCCAAATGTCCTAGATTTTGGATGTTAAACTTGAACTTGAAAGCTTGAATATTGAAGTTTTGAACTTGAAATGATTGATACTTGAACTTGAAATGATTGAAACTTGAACTTGAAATGATCCTAGTTTAGGGAAATAACTATGAATAACCCTAAACATGGTAAGATCTTGAAAATTGAAAACTTGAACTTGTATATTGAAAATGGGGTTTTGAATCTCAAAAGACTAAACCTTTAAATGTTAAAAGGTGTTATCTTTGATTACCCCATGTTTGATGGTGATTCTAGTCCAAGAGGTGATTGCAAACAAATTGGACATCCTTGAATCTTTGAAAATTGTATTTTGTATTTAGGAAAAGTTTGTATTTTTGGAAAACATGTGTGATGGTTGCAAGTGGTGTTGTTTAATGATTAAAAACACCAACTTGCTAATCATTTAGAAATCAAAGCAACATAGTAGATTAGAATGGGATTCGGATTTACCTAGTTAGATTTAGGCAAGAGCTCCCAATTTCTTTTTTGAATTTAGGAATTTTGTATGTGTTTTTGAGGAGTTTTTGAGTTGTATTTTGAGGCGTAATGTCGAAATTACGACGTTGTATTGTTGTTCCCCTCCCTATTATGCTGGAAATGAGGGGTATTTATAGAAGGAATTGGTGCAAGGCACCAGCACACGTCAGCGCAGGGCCCTGGACCAGCGCTGGGCGCTGGTGACGTGGCTTGAATGCCGCCAAAGCAAGGACGGGGAATCGTCCTTGTTTCGTCTTGTAGTGTTGTACCTGTTGTACGAATAGTACTAGGTTTGGCGTTTTTTATTTTCTTGGAGGTTAAGGCATCGTTTAGCGTATAAAAACAAGCCTTTCTCGGGTTTTTGAATTCCGGTTTTACGGGACAGGGCCCGGCATGCTCGGTTTTGTGGGTCGGCGCCCGAATTTGACTTGCTTTATATGATTTTGAGTGTAAAAGCCCTAGTAAAACCCAATGGGATGGTCTACCATATGAGATTGTACTTGGATTTTGAAATTGATTTCGGAGAATTGTATTTTGCACCGAGAACCGAAAGGGGAACGGTCTCGGGGGTTGGATTTTGGATCTTGAATTTGGAAATATTCTTAGCAATTGGGATTTCCGCCTGGAGTTACTCCAATCACCTAACAAGGATAATGGTATCATCATCATCCCAAAGGGGAGACACAAATTAGGTGTCTACACTATGTAAGGGTTCTTATGGGGCAAACAATGTATAACCATACTAGCCATCATATCTTTGTGCCTAAGGTGGGGCATATCCTTGGCCGAAGCCAAATAGTCGCAAGCAAACACGATCTTCTGAACATACATGCGAGTAGTCTCATTATCCATCTTCTCTAAGTATCCTAGACTGGTGAACTTAGAAGGTAGCATCCTTAATTCCTGAAAATTCACAACTAAAAAGTCTTACTAACGCGTTCCCATAGAAATTCCAACCCAAAAAGGATACAATAAATAGTTCGTGGAGCCGTACAATTTTTAATGCACAAATATATGCTCAACATGAAATATGATGCAATTAATCACATAAAGCAAGATAAAACATGATTCGAACGCATACATGGCACTTAATAAATCACATTGTCACATAATATGCATTCTTAGACTAATATGCCCTTCTTAGTCTACCCATTCCTCACTTGAAAATAATATTAATTTTCGAAATTAATTAAGAAATATCTCCTAACTTAGCTGAAATTATTTAAATTAAAATAAAAAATGAATAAGAATTATTAATTAATTAAATTAATTAATTTCGGATAAATAAGAATAAAAATAAAGAAATCCGAAAAAATTAAAATATAAATTCGAAAAAAAAATATTCGAATAATAATAAATAAATAAATAATTAAATAAAATAAAATGAATAATTCGGATATTTAAGAAAATCTGAAAATAATAAAATTTATTCGAATTAAATTCGAAATTTTCGAGTGAACAAAAAAAATATTTCGGAAAATTTAATTAAATTAAATAATAATCCAAGCTTTTCAACTCATTCCAAACGACTCAAAATAGTTAATATTCGACCTTTAAAATATTGAGTACTCAAAATCCTAAAGTTCCGCATTAGTCTCCGATTACCACTTTGTAGTATTGATTACTACAAAGAAGGAATGAAACTAAGCTCTGATACCACTTTGTAACACCCTAATAATTCCTTGCTTTTATAAAATCATTTTTCAACTGAAAATAAAGGAATTACTAAAGCATTACCGCCACCGTGATAACGGTTAACGATATTACCAGAATTACGCAACAGAAATTAATGTCAACTAACTTTTTAAAAACATAATTAATGAAATATTGAGGCCTCCTACAATTTGGAACCATAACGGCCCAAAAACCAAAGTATAAATAGTTCAACAATTTCAAACATAATTAAAGTATAATTAAATAGTTCAAAATACGAAAACATGCAACTCTCTCGATCATCCCAAGCCACATGATTCCGATAACCAACCTGCTATATTATTTTACTCCCCATCAATGCAAGTGAAAATTAAATGATAGATCATCATAGGGTCATTAAGGCAAAGGCTATGACCAAAACACACAAAGCATGTAGTCAGCAAAAGCTGAGTACTTACAAGAATAGAGTAAATTAACAACCAATCATGAATACAGGACTCGACTCTTGACTCACAATTTAATTAGAATAAGCTTCGAACGGGCCAAAAGAAAGTTCCATAAAGGAAAAGGTGATGGGAGCCAACCATACATCAAGTAATAAATAATAAAATCGGGCCATACCGAGTGTCGGGACATACCGACGGAATTCCTGCGCATAATATAAATGAAACAACGTCTTGTATCATTAGTAGGAGTACGAGCTTTCCGGCAAAACTCCCCCCATTGTTCATACTCAAGGTATATACGTTCCAAGAGTTTTGAAGCTTGTTCTGGTTGCACTTTACGTTTATTAATATTTTATTAAAGGTGAACTCAAGACTCAACAATGTACACATATACAATTAATAAACGACAACCAAAACAATCTTATTTTAATGCTTTAGGACTTGTGATCAACCAAACACGACGTACTCTTGTGAAATTACTACCATGTTCCTCCTCACCAAAGTGAGATTCCACATCATGCTCATTAACATGAGGGTTGTGCCCTTGCACGATAAATCCTAATTCATTTCATACAAAATATTCCCAACTGAACCCTACATGTGCGGTGGCTTACGTGAGCTAACCCTTCACATGTGGTAAAATAAATAGTACGACGAAGTACGAATAATTGGCTCAAAGTATGCTAGACATCCCGTACAATAGCATACAAATAAATAATATCCATCCCTTGCATGTGAAACAAACTATACATGCATAAATATTGAACAACATGATTGACAATGAAATCCATACTCATAATAATCTGAACATGCTTGTTCAACAATTCAATAACTCCAATAATATTAATCCACATGATCGTTCACCAAAGCATATATGAATCCACATAATATAATTCACATCATCAACAATCATGTAATGTCCTTGACAAAAGTGTGGTCGCCCAAGACTTGTACGTACCTTGAATACCTAAGCGTAGGGGCCACTTTGCAATAACGAGCACTCACTTAGAAATCACCTCCTATCATCAAAATAATGAAACTTAAATTATTTCCATGTGTTATTCTAGTAGGAACACGCACAAGAGGGGGGGGGGGGTGAATTGTAGTTGGAACTTTGGTAAAGTTTCTTGCGGAACTAAGAAACAATCAAGGAACTGAGAATAGAGAAGACAATAACAATAATTGTGAAAACTTCTTGACACTAATCAAGAAGAGAATTCCTTTTATTATAGTAATGCCTCGATTACAATAATCTCTCCAACACAAGTTCCTCTCAAACTTGTGTTCCTCACAGTAATCTACTCTGATTACAGCTCTTTCACTTCTCTCTCTCAGACTTAAACTCTAAGTCTCAACAGGATAACTCTATCCTTACTAATACAAAATACAATTCGTGTTTAGATAACTCTAGATATTAATGATGCTTTAGTGTATATATGGCACTTAGGAACTTAGGATTAACTAGGACACAAACTGTTTTTAGAAAATCTTTGACAATGCGTTTTAGGAAAGCAAGAGCTCTTAGAAAGTTTGTGTATTTTGTTTCAGAAAACTTCTTTGCCTTATATAGAATTTTGTCCTTAGGGTTTGTTTCCTTCGAAAACTCAACTGCCAACAACTGACACTTTGATTGTCACGTCCCTAGACTTGAGGAACAAGGGGAGACCACTTCCCACACAACTTCCTCAACTGCTGGACGTGTCTAAGACTATGTCAGTCACTGTTTGTTTTGAAAAGAATGTTTCTTTATTTTGTCAAAATATTTAGGAGAAGTTTTAGGAAGATAAAAACTGTTTTTATTTAATTGTGATAAAAATCTAATTTTTATTAAATATGAAAAGATATTATATTTAAAGTATTTTCCTTAAAACTGTGTTGCTTGATATTTTGACAAAAACACACGAGTAATCCAAGTTCCTCTAGTTCCTTATATACCACTTAACATATTAATATATTACATATAAACTAAGCAAGATAAACTACCTAGACGTATATGTCTTTCTTTTGGTGAGGCATTCAACTCTGAAGCTTCACTTGTTCCAGCACAGGAACATTAATGAGTTCCTCTAATGTTTAAATAGGAACTCGTGGCCATGAGTCTGCAATAGTTCTTGTGAGTATTAGGAACTCTTGATATGCAACTGTGTTGCTCCACTTGTGACTTCAAACTGGAACAGGTACAACTTCCAGCTCTGGAACTCTAGTGACTGTCCCAAGTGTATACCAGGAACTTCACCATTTGATTCAAGTTCCTATCCTAATAGAAACTTGGGCATTTACCTGTCCAAAGTCATTGGCAACCATAATCAGGAAGTTTGCAATATGTGTGTGTCATCAACCAAAACAAAGGGACAACAATATTCCCCCTTTTTGGTGATGACAACACTTACAAACTTTTTACAAATGAGAGGAAGCACAAACAGGAACTTATGCAGACTACTGTAAAACAGAACACAAAAATTGAAAAACAAAAGAGAAAGAAACAAGAAGAAAAAAAATAAACTTATAGAGAGATACAGAGAGATTGATGCAGGAACTGGGATTGAGTGTACCTTGAAAGTTTGCACCCTTGACTTCCCCCTGTTGACATCAACAAAAAGCATAGCACGAAATATAGCCATTCCAAACACAGTGCCCCACGATCAACGTTTGGCAAGTTAAGCTAGCCTCAAAGTATTAAACCAACTCACACAATAAATTGAAAGTAAGCAGTAATGATCAAAACTAGAAAGCACAGATAGGTGTAACCAAGCAAGTCAAAATAAGATGGAACAAATACCCAAGTTTGAAAATTATACAGACCAAAAGCAAATTAAAAAGATTGTTCCATGGCAAAAGATAAAAGAAACATGGGATAGGGTGATTAGGCTTGGGATGGGGAACCAGAACCAGCAGTTTCTTCTATCACAGTCTCCTCAAAAGATTCCAGATTGTTGATCTTGGTGAGGATTGTGGTACGAGTTGCATTGGCTTGTTCTGAGTAGTGGTGAAGAGTGGTTTGGAGAGTCTTGACACTGGTAACCAATGCACCTATGTGGGCCTGCATTGAGCTGATCCTGTGATCTGTTCCCTCCTGCAGTTCCACCAGACGAGCAACTGTTGCCTTCAGCTCCAATATCTGATCATCCTTTGTGTTCCAGGCACCCCCATGATCTTGAACATGTTCCTGTTCATATGGAACACGACGAGCTTTGGACTTTTTGGAGGATCTGGGTGTCCTTTTCCTTGGCCCAACAGTTTCAGGCAGTTCCTCTTGATTCAGTGGAACAGCATCCTCCTCTATGGGCATCTCCTTGACATCCCCTTCCTCATTTATTTCCATAAAGACAGGCCCTCTTTTCTTGTTCTCCTTCATTGCCACCCTCAAGCTCTTTCTTTTTCCTTGGGATCCTACACTCTTCCTGTTCCCTCGAGATAAAGGGACCTCTATTTGTTCGAGTTCCTCCTCCTCCTCCACTTCTTCTTTAACTACAGTTCCCTCCTGATCTTCCTCATCTTGTTTCTCTTCCTTTCCAGCCCTAATGACTTTACCCTGAACCACTTTAAGATTTAATAGATGGAGCATTTCAAGTTGAAGGATTTGGGTTGATTTTAAGGGAATCACAAAGTATGGGCTAAGGTCAACTGAGAAGCTTTTGAAGATTTCTGTGAGAAGGGAGGAGTATGGAATTTTGAATTTGGGGATACAGGTGGATAAGTGTTTGATCATGAATGCAGGAAAGTTTATGGGAATTTTCCTTTCAAGACAATACATGAGACATGCATCAAACAGACTTGCTATGTTCCTTTTCTGAGTTCGAGGAACTACACCTCTCCACACAATATTAAACAGTAATTTTTGAAGAGGTGAAAAGCAGTTGTGTGAGGTGGAGGTGGATACTTTAGAATCTCCTCCAATGGAACCAACTATATCTTTCTCATCTTACATTATCGATGGTCACTGTGATTTGACCTTTGAGCCACATATCAAAACCCCTATTGGGTGTACCAAACAGCTGTTCCAGATAAGAGGCATCAAATTCGATGCGAGTTCCATTCACTTTACTTGAACATACATTATCAACACATGCAAAGTTCTTGCAGAATTCTTTCATAGCTTCAGGAATTAAGGGTGATTTGGCATAGGTACTCAACAGACTTACCCATTTTTGTTGTTCAAGGATTTCCATCAACTCTTTAAATTTCGTGGCTTCACACCATGTTGAGTTGATTGCAAACCCCTCGACCAGGTTGTTTTCCTTTGCAGTGAGTTTCTTGGACCCTTTTGCTTCCCCCTGAGTTTGAGCATTCTCCTCTGTTTCCTCGATGTTTTCACCAGAAGCTTCCACTCGTCGTTTTTTAGATTTTCTTGTGGAGGATCTAGGGTTTGAAATTGGGGATTTCATTTCGATGTCAGTGTCGGTTGGTTCCCCCTGAGTGATTGCGAGTATTGGATTGTGGGATCGAAGAGGAATTGGCGATTGAATGGGTGAGGTATCCATGGGAACTGGAGATGAAGGATTTCTCTTTCGTTTGAGGGAAGTGAGATCAGTGTTGTTGCTTGTGAGAACCATGGTGAAGGTTTTTATAGGTGAAAGGAGAGGTGGTGTCAGTGGAGAAGGCGTGTGGGAGAGAGAGAAAGGGGGTTGCATGGATTGAATGTGGAAAGGGAAGAGTTTCTCCTATTTATTGCCAATGGAACCGTTCTAAACATTCTTTGAATATGGGTATTCGGTTTTGAAAAAAAAAAAAAATAATAAAAGGAGAATGTAGAAATAAATTAAATTTAAACTGTGTTTGACTTTGACTTGCTCAATTTCGTATCCCTGACTTAACTAGTTTGAAGGGAACTGCTTACCTTGCTCATTTGGAGCGTGAGTGTATTTGCCACGATGGTAAGCTTCAACTATGTTTGCACACAAGATTTTGTGTTTGTAATAGTCTATATGTACCAAGATTTTTGCTTTTGCCTTAGAGGAACTTCAATTTAGCAATTACCTTAGCTTGATCATTCCGAGTTCCATCCTCATTTTCTCATGTTTCTCTCTGTTCAAGGGCTTAGTTAAAATATCAGCAATTTGGTGATCAGTTTGGCAAAAGTCTAATTTGATCAAACCTTTCTCAACATTATCTTTAAGGAAATGGTGTCTAATGTGGATGTGTTTGACCCGGGAATGATGAACCGGATCTTTTGAAATAAAAATAGCACTAGTGTTATCACAATAGATAGGAACACAATCATAGATAATACCAAAATCTCTTAGCTGTTGTTTTATCCATAGAATTTGTGAGCAACAAGCTGCAGCAGCTACATACTCAGCTTCAGCTGTGGATAGAGCAAAAGTGTTCTGTTTCTTGGAACCCCAAGAAACCATGCATGGACCTAGGAACTGTACCATACCTGATGTGCTTTTTCTATTCACTAAGTCACCTGCATAATCAGCATCCGCATATCCTCTTAGCTCGAAAGATCCACTTCTTGGATAGTATAGGCATAGGTCATCAGTTCCTTTGAGATATCTTAGTATTCTTTTCACCGCAGTTAGATGGGACTCCTTTGGAATTGATTGAAATCTTGCACATAGTCCTACACTAAAAGAAATGTCAGGTCTACTGGCTGTTAAATATAATAGTGATCCAATCATACCTCTGTATTTCGTTTGATTCACACTTTTCCCATTTGGATCAGTGTCTAATCTGGTAGCAGTTCCCATGGGAGTGTGATTTACTTTGGCTGATTCTAGCTCATATTTCTTTAGGAGTTCCTTCACATACTTTTGTTGGTGTATCATGATTCCTTCCTCGGTTTGCTTGATTTGTAAACCAAGGAAGAAATTGAGTTCCCCCATCATGCTCATTTCAAATTCACTGCTCATCAAGCTTGCAAAATCCTTGCACAAATTTTCATTAGTTGCTCCAAATAATATATCATCAACATAAATTTGAACTACTAACAAGTCAGTTCCTCTAGATTTTAAGAATAAGGTTTTGTCTATTCTACCTCTTTTAAAATCATTTTGAAGGAGGAACTTTGATAATCTCTCGTACCAAGATCTAGGGGCTTGTTTTAGTCCATAGAGAGCCTTATCTAATTTGTAAATATGATTTGGAAATTCGGGATTTTCAAATCCAGGGGGCTGTTCCACATAAACATCTTCCTCTAAGAAACCGTTTAAGAAAGCACATTTAACATCCATTTGATAAAGTTTAAAACCCATGAAAGCAGCAAAAGCAATTAAGATTCTAATGGCTTCTAATCTAGCAACAGGTGCAAATGTTTCTTCAAAGTCAATACCTTCCTGTTGGTTATAACCTTTGACCACTAACCTTGCTTTGTTCCTTATGATTGTTGCATGTTCATCTTTCTTGTTCCGGAACACCCATTTCAGCCCTATCACCTTCTGGTGCTTTGGTTTAGGTTCCAAGTGCCATACTTTGTTTCTTTTGAATTCATTTAATTCTTCTTGCATGGCTATGATCCAGTCAGCGTCCTCCAGAGCCTCAGTGTGATTTCTTGGCTCAAATATGGAGAGGAACGCGTGGAATGCGCAAAAGTTCCTTAGTTGTGACCTTGTCTGAGTTCCTTTTCTGATGTCACTCACAATGACTTCCATTGGGTGGGACTTTTGATGCTTCCAAGGTTTAGGTTAAAATTGAGCTACTGGTGTTGTGGCATTTTTGTCAGTTCCTTCTATGACCTGAGTTCCCTGTTGGTCATTGTGGGGTTCCTCTGGTGTTGTTTCTGGATCTTCTGCTTGTTCCTCTAGTACGGGAACTTCTTGATTTTGTTGAGCAGTTCCTCTGGCTGTGTGTTTGCTTGGTTGGAACTCCTCATCATTTTCTGCAGCACGAGATAAACCAATCTCGGAAAATTCTTGTTCCTGTACTATATCAGTTTTGTTAGATTCATCAAATATTATATGTACACTTTCCTCAACACACATAGATCTTTTGTTATAAACTCTGTAAGCCTTGCTATTTAAGGCATATCCTAGGAACACTGCCTCATCGCTTCTTTCATCAAACTTCCCCAAGTTCCTTTTTCCATTGTTGTGGACAAAACATTTGCTACCAAAGGCTCTAAAGTAAGAGATGTTGGGTTTTATACCTTTTAGTAGCTCATAGGGGGTTTTGTTTAGGATTGCTCGAATCATAACTCTATTTATAATATAACAAGCAGTATTGACTGCTTTAGCCCAGAAGTTCCTAGGCAGGGAACTGGCTATTAACATGGTTCTTGCCATGTCCTCTAAGGTTCTATTTTTCCTCTCAACAACTCCATTTTGTTGTGGAGTTCTGGGAGCTGAGAAATTGTGGTCCATACCTTGTTCTTTGCAGTATTCATCGAATTTGTAGTTTTCAAATTCTGTTCCATGATCTGATCTTATATGGATCAGTTGATGACCTGTGGTTTTCTGAATTTTCTTTGAAAATGCAACAAACTCATCAAACGTTTCATCCTTGCTTGTTAGAAATATGACCCAAGTAAAGTGAGAGTAATCATCAACAATAACTAATCCATATTTTTTCCCACTTCTGCTTTGAATTCTCATTGGGCCACATAAGTCCATATGGATGAGTTCCAATGGTTTTGTGGTGCTTACCAATTTCTTAGATTTAAAGGAACTTCGGACATGCTTGCCTTTTGCACATGCATCACACACTTTATCAGTTAGGAACTTGATTGAGGGGAGTCCTCGAACCAGTTCCTTTGATCTTAGTTTGTTAAGCAGAGAGAAACTAGCATGTCCAAACCTCCTGTGCCATAGTAGGGAATCTTCTTCAAAGGCACTGAGGCAGGTTAGATTGTTCCTGGGAACTGTATTGAGATCCACAGAATATGTGTTCCCTTTACGAGTTCCTTCCAAAATAACCTTCCCAGTGTTATTATTTATGATTTGACAATTTTCAGAAGTAAAACTTACAGAGTTTCCTTTGTCACAAAATTGAGAGATGCTTAGTAGACTGTGCATCAAACCCTCGACTAAAAATACATTTTCAATGGCATAGGAACTTGACCTTCCAACTTTTCCAATTCCAACAATTTCTCCTTTCATGTTGTCTCCGAAGGTCACAGTTCCTCCATTGTAGGCTTCTAGTGAGAGGAATTTAGATTTGTCTCCTGTCATGTGTTTGGAACACCCGCTGTCGAGATACCACGAGCTGTTCCCCTTCACTAGAATCTGAAAAGAGATCAAAGGTTAGTTACAGGAACTCGGGTTTCCTCGAGTTCCTTTTCAACTATAACTTCAGACTTCTTGACCCATTTTTGCTTTACATAATTTATGTTTCTTTGATCCTGTTCCCTCATCTTGGAACACTCAGTACTTATGTGACTTCCGCTTCCACATGAGAAACAGACTTTTACACTAGGAAGATCCACATACTTTTTCTTATGACTAGTTTTATGGTTAAAGCCCAATCCTTCTGTTTTCTTAGATTGAGCATTCTCAATCCATTTGGGAGGAACTTTAGGTGGTTGTCTCTGTGCCCTGGCCATGGATAGTTCCCTTTCTAGTTTCTCTTTCTGTTCCTTTATGGTGATCAGATCTTTGTTTAAATTTTCTAAGTCGATGTTAAAAACTCCCATGTTGATCTCCAAGGACTTTGTAGGATCTAAGCTTAAATTAAACATCTTATATTGACTGAGTTGTACTTGTAGAAGGATGTTTTCATTTCTAATTTTTTCGAATGACTCATTGATAGAGGTATTTCTATCTAGTAATTCAAAGAACCTGCCTTGAACATCAGATCTAATATTTTTCAGATAATTTATATGGTCTTTACTGAGTTCCAAGGCTCTATCACTTTGTGCTTTTAACATACTTAGCTTTTTGTAATCATCTAGAGTTTCCAGCAACAGTTCAATTAGTTTTGACTTTGAGAGACACTGAAGAGTGGAGGGACTTACTTCTTCTGATGGAACTTGATCAGTTCCTTCTGTTCTAGCCATAAGGCAGAGATTTGCAGTTTCTTCATTTGGTTGTTCCTCATCGTCTTCTGAGTCTGTTGCTTCGCCCCATGCAGCTATCATGGCCTTCTTGAAGTTTGGCCTGTTGAAGGTAGACTTGTTAAAGCGATCTTTGACCTGTTCCTTCCCTTTTCCTCTGGTCTTGTCGTTCTCCCACAGAGGGCATTCACGAATTTGATGATCAGTTTCTCCACATTTGAAGCAACCTTGCTCAGTTTTGGAACTAGTGATTTTCTTAGCAAAGTTCCTTCCTTTCTGGTTTCCTGGTTTGAAGTTCCTATAGAGCTTTCTCATTCTTCTAACCAGCATGGCAGCCTCTTCTTCATCTGGTTCAGATTCATCGAGTTCCTCAGCCTTTAGAGCAAGTCCTCGATTTCTAGAGCTCTCAGGAACAGCAGCTCCAAGATGTAATTCGTGTGTCATCAAGGAACCAGCAAGTTGTTCAATGTTGAACTTGGTAAAGTCCTTGGTCTCAAACAATGCAGTGACCTTTGTTCTCCAACGATCATCTTGTGGCATGCTTCTTAGTATTTTTCTTACCTGTTCATCTGTGGGAATGATTCTACCAAGAGAAACTAATTCATTGGTTATGTTAGTAAATCTAGTGAACATTTCTTGAATTGTTTCTTTTGGAAGCATTTCAAATCTTTCATATTTAGACATCAAAAGGTCAATTTTGGAACGCTTAACTTCATTAGTTCCTTCGTGGGTTACTTGAAGTAGTTCCCAAATCTGTTTTGCGTTCTTGCACCCCATGACTCTGTTGTGTTCATGAGGTCCAAGCCCACAATACAAGATTTTGACAGCCATGGCATTCATCTCATATTTATCAAAGTCTTCTTTAGAAAATTCAGACATTGGTTTAGGAACTACCTCGTTTTCAGCATTGGTCTTTGTTACCTCGAAGTCTCCAACTTCAATTACACGCCAAACTTGGTAATTTTCAGCTTTGATGAATATCTCCATTCTATTCTTCCAGTATGAGTAGAACTTGCCATTGAACATAGGTGGCCTTTGTGTCGAGTAACCTTCTTCCAGTTTCTCTTGTGAGTTCATACTTTCAAAAACTTGACTCAAACAGGGTTTCCTGTGTTTTTAGTGAGTACTGGCTCTGATACCAAATGTTATTCCAGTAGGAACACGCACAAGAGGGGGGGGTGAATTGTAGTTGGAACTTTGGTAAAGTTTCTTGCGGAACTAAGAAACAATCAAGGAACTGAGAATAGAGAAGACAATAACAATAATTGTGAAAACTTCTTGACACTAATCAAGAAGAGAATTCCTTTTATTATAGTAATGCCTCGATTACAATAATCTCTCCAACACAAGTTCCTCTCAAACTTGTGTTCCTCACAGTAATCTACTCTGATTACAGCTCTTTCACTTCTCTCTCTCAGACTTAAACTCTAAGTCTCAACAGGATAACTCTATCCTTACTAATACAAAATACAATTCGTGTTTAGATAACTCTAGATATTAATGATGCTTTAGTGTATATATGGCACTTAGGAACTTAGGATTAACTAGGACACAAACTGTTTTTAGAAAATCTTTGACAATGCGTTTTAGGAAAGCAAGAGCTCTTAGAAAGTTTGTGTATTTTGTTTCAGAAAACTTCTTTGCCTTATATAGAATTTTGTCCTTAGGGTTTGTTTCCTTCGAAAACTCAACTGCCAACAACTGACACTTTGATTGTCACGTCCCTAGACTTGAGGAACAAGGGGAGACCACTTCCCACACAACTTCCTCAACTGCTGGACGTGTCTAAGACTATGTCAGTCACTGTTTGTTTTGAAAAGAATGTTTCTTTATTTTGTCAAAATATTTAGGAGAAGTTTTAGGAAGATAAAAACTGTTTTTATTTAATTGTGATAAAAATCTAATTTTTATTAAATATGAAAAGATATTATATTTAAAGTATTTTCCTTAAAACTGTGTTGCTTGATATTTTGACAAAAACACACGAGTAATCCAAGTTCCTCTAGTTCCTTATATACCACTTAACATATTAATATATTACATATAAACTAAGCAAGATAAACTACCTAGACGTATATGTCTTTCTTTTGGTGAGGCATTCAACTCTGAAGCTTCACTTGTTCCAGCACAGGAACATTAATGAGTTCCTCTAATGTTTAAATAGGAACTCGTGGCCATGAGTCTGCAATAGTTCTTGTGAGTATTAGGAACTCTTGATATGCAACTGTGTTGCTCCACTTGTGACTTCAAACTGGAACAGGTACAACTTCCAGCTCTGGAACTCTAGTGACTGTCCCAAGTGTATACCAGGAACTTCACCATTTGATTCAAGTTCCTATCCTAATAGAAACTTGGGCATTTACCTGTCCAAAGTCATTGGCAACCATAATCAGGAAGTTTGCAATATGTGTGTGTCATCAACCAAAACATAGGGACAACACCATGTTCATTAAATTTCCAGCAACTTTATAAAATCTAAAACCTTATTTAAACTTTAGAATTCAATCGTTTTTCAATAATATAATCGTCTCAATTTGCAAAACCAATCCCTAGTACGAAAACATACTTTTTCCGCCTTTAAAATCAATAAAAATCGACACTTTAAGCCTTTATTCAAATCTGAAAATTCATCCTTTAATAATTAAAACAACCCTAATGAATCACAACACGCAAATCCTCAAAGCACGGTGTTCATAACCGATTCCCAGCATTTTAATCATCCAAAACAATATTAATATTATAATTTAAAATACGGAATTGAAATAGAATAGGTAAGGAAGAAGAGAATTATACCAATCCGGCCTATAGCACGGGACAATCACGAATTAGGGTGATTGGGCGAAAAAGAATTGAGTAACGAGCACGAACAACACACACACACACACACACACGTCCTTGTGTGTGCACGCACAGCAAGGGCGACGAACAAAGGGGCAGTGACAGGGCAGCGCGCGCGGGGCTGGCGCAGCGTGCGAGTGAGAGGGGCGAGTAGGGGTGTGCCCTGAGCATACGAGCAAGGGAACGAGCAAGGGTGTGCGCGAGCACACGAGCAACAACAGGGCACAGCAGC
Organism: Spinacia oleracea; assembly: GCF_020520425.1. Lineage (NCBI taxonomy): Eukaryota > Viridiplantae > Streptophyta > Magnoliopsida > Caryophyllales > Amaranthaceae > Spinacia > Spinacia oleracea. The sequence continues at coordinate 96,097,080 of NC_079490.1, forward strand.
AGCGCAGGGCACGAGTGCTCGCTGCGGCTGCGGGCTAGAGAGGAGAGGCGAGAGAGTGTGTGGGCGAGAGGCGGGCACGAGGTGCACGAGGCCGTGCGGTGTGCGGGTGCAGCATGAAGGCACGAGGCCTTGAGGGCGTGCGGGTTCCGAGCAAAAAGAGAGGAGAGGAGAGATGGAGTGAGGGGAAAGCAAAGCAAAAGAGGCTTTATGAAATTTTAGGGGTTCATTTAATGATGAGGAGTCCTATTTATAGGCTCCCTATTTTCAATGGGCTAGGCTCAGGAAAATAGAATTGGGCCTAGGGAATTAAATGATTGGGCTAGCTTATGACTTGAATTAAATACTTTTGATTGGGCTCGTTTAATAAAACGAATTGGACTTTTCATTTAAAACCCGAAACCTTTAAAATCATTTGCAACCCATTTAATTTCCCGACTCAAGAATTAAATTCGTTTCGTAATTAATTAAAATAATAAATATTCTAATTAAATAAAATACATTTAAATAATATTTAAATGCGAAATAATTTCCAAATATTATAAAATGCTTAATAAATATAATAAAATATACTTATAAATATTATAAAAATACGAGGTACACTTATGTTCCAATTCGCAGGGACTAAGGAGAAGTAGAAAGCTTGATAAAGGCGAGATGGATCTACGCGTGGGAAATGGAGCACGGATTGCTGCATTAGCCGTAGGATCTTATTTTATATCTTTTCCTAGTGGTTTTGTTTTGGAACTAGAAAACTGTTACTATGTTCGTAGTATCGCCAGAAACATTATTTCCATTTCAAGTTTGGATTCTAAAGGTTAGTTTTCAATTTAAAGACAATAGTTGTTCTTTTTCTTTGAATGGAATGTTTTATGGTTCAGCACAACAAGAAAATGGTCTATATGTGCTAGATACAAGCAAACAAATTTATAACATAAATACCAAAAAGGCTAAAACTGGTGATTCCGATCTCACATATCTGTGGCATTGTCGACTAGGCCATATAAACACAAAGCGCATGGAAAGAATTCAAAGGAAGGGCATTCTAGAATCTTTTGACTTAGAGAAGATTGATCAATGCGAATCTTGTTTACTTGGAAAAATGACAAAGCAACCTTTCTCAAAGGTGGGAGAAAGAGCAAGCGAACTACTAGGGCTAATACATACGGACGTATGTGGGCCTATGAGTACGAAAACTAGAGGTGATTTCAGCTATTCTATAACGTTTACGGATGATTTCAGTAGATATGGCTATATTTACTTAATGAAACACAAGTCTGAATTGTTTGAGAAATTCTAAGAATTTCAAAATGAAGTAGAGAATCAACATGGCAAGAAAATCAAAGCTCTAAGATCAGATCGAGGAGGTGAATAACTTAGCCACGAGTTTGATGACCATTGAAAAGAATGCGGTATTGTTTCTGAATTGACTTCTCCGGGGACACCTCAATGGAATGGAGTGTTGGAACGGAGAAACAGGACCTTACTCGATATGGTAAGGTCAATGATGGGTCAAGCCGAACATCCTTTATAATTTTAGGGACATGCGTTGCCAACAACAGTACTCACACTGAATCGTGCTCCATCAAAAGCTATTGAAAAGACTCCATACGAATTATGGACTAAGAAACTTCCAAAGTTGTCTTCTCTAAAGATTTGGTGTTGCGAATCATATGTCAAGCGATTAATTTCGGACAAGCTCGAACCAAATCTGACAAATGTTTCTTCGTTGGGTATCCAAAAGAAACTAAGGGGTATTACTTCTACAACAAGTCAGAGAACAAGGTATTCGTTGCTCGTGACGGTATCTTTTTGGAAAGAAATCACACTTCCAAAATGACAAGTGGGAGAATAATAGACCTCGAAGAGATTCGAGACGAACAACGAACCAAGAACTCTTTAGAAGCAGTTCAAGGTGAAGAACCTCCAAGGGCTTTAGAAGAGCCAGTGGGAGTAGTTCCTCAAGAAGTAGTTGCCCCTCGTAGGTCACATAGAACTAAGGTTCAGTCGGACAGATGGACAGGCGTCCTCTTCACTGGAAACTTAGATGTTCTCATATTAGATAGTGATGAACCTATGACCTACAAGCAAGCTATGACGAGCCCAAGCTCCACTAAATGGTTAGAGGCCATGAAATCTAAGATAGACTCCATGTCTGAAAATCAAGACTGGGATTTGATTGATTTGCCGGATGGGTTTACACCTATCGGATGCAAATGGGTCTTCAAATTGAAGAAAGGCAAGGATGGAATTGTATACATATACAATTGACTGTGTAACAACTAGTTTTGATAATGTCTTAAGTTTTTGCTTTGAAATCATGGAAGTAGACTGAGGCATGGATGATTGTGGTGCACCAATGGAAGGACATGATGTAGAAAAAGTGGGTTTTTTAGCAGCTATGGGTTGTTTGATGGGTTGTGATAACGACCCAAATGATTGTGATGCTCCAAGTGTTAGAGGGGTGAACGGTCCCTAGTTTTGGGTGGATGGATCAGAAGGTTTGGGTGACTTTGATGTATCAAGGCTTGATCTTTCGTCGGTAGCTAAAAATGTTCTTTTAGTACTGTAAGTCATACTTTTTAGTTCCTGTTCAGCAAGTAAGAAACACAATCAGCCATGAGTAAAAAAAAAATGATGAAACCAACAAATGTAAGAATGAAACACTAAATAGAAAATAGGATATAAGAAAATGTGCCATCACTTTCGCTGCATATCACAAGCAAAAGAAGATTCAAGATTTCACTAAAGAGAAATATAGCGTTTCTGCTGTTGCTAAGCCAAAAAATGGCAGGATAAACTAAAGTTGAAATAAGGTCTTCATTACTCCTACGCTCATAATAGATTGAAATTGCAGAAAAATGAAAGGTCCAGTGTGATTATATTAACGCCCTTATCTGTATTGCCCTTGCCCCTAAATTCTAGAAGCTTTTAATGTCAAGAAGAGGTTTTTATTGTCTTATGTCATTTAAAGAATATACCTATGAAATTCTTCCCTCTATATTCTTGCTGGTACTTACTACTTAGTCATTTTTAATGTTATTTCTAGAACTTCTACGAGCAGCTTTCCCAAACTACTGATTGAAATGTTAGGATGGTATCTAAGTTCTCCAGATGTGGAAAATGGTTTCAGAAATATGGTCAAGGCGGTATGCTTTGACCTCTACCTAGCAATAGGTTCAAGTGTGTTGTATCCTGTCATACAATCATAGTTCGACTACCCTCTTCTAAACCACAAAATGTTAAACAGAAAATAGCACAAGCACTGCAAAATGTGATAATTTCAAAAGTTCAGCAGGATCACCAAGTGATAAAAGGGTCATATTATTAGGTTATGATACATATGACAATTTATAAATCATGTGGAAAAACCATAAAGCCAGGAAAACATATTATTTACACATAATCATTTAGCATAGTTTAGATGCATACTCTTTGTTGCGTGCCTTCCCTAGCTGCGCCCGAACCGAACAAGAACAAGTCTTTAGGACTCCAAGTGTCGTCCCTCCGTAGATAGTCCCAGCACGTCAGGATCCGCCTTAAGATTGACCAACTAGAATCGCCCTTAAGGTGCTACTTATTTTCGGCTAAATGGGCAAGAGTTATGGCTGATTTTTGTGCTTAAAAATCCTAGCTTTGAATACTTGAAAACTTATGTATAAATTTATGACCCTAGGCATATATTTATAGAACCTTGGAAAGGATTTCGAATCCTGTTAGAATACTAATTAATTAATTAGAATCCTATTAGAACTCTAAATAATTAATTTAATCTTTTAGGATTAGGATTTAATCTATGCACGAATTCCGATAGCTTTAGGATTCGTATAGCACGTACACACGCACCGCACGAGCATCGCACGCCCATGCGCAAGCCTTGCGGCCCACGCTATGCGCACGGCGCACAGGCCCACTGCCCGCAGCCCATTTGTGCGCGCGCGCCAGCCTTGGCTGGGACTGGCCTTGCGCTGGGCCTGGTCGAGGCATTGGCGTGTTGTTGGATGCGTGTGGCTTGCTGGGCGATGGCCTGGCTTCGTGCTGGGCCCTCGTCCAGCAGGCCTCGTCCGATGCTTATTCGTACGATACGCTTCCGATTAAATTCCCGGTTCCGGAATTCATTTCCGATACGAACAATATTTAACATTTCCGATTCCGGAATCAATTTCCGTTTCGAACAAATATTTAATATTTCCGTTTCCGGAATTATTTTCCGATTCCGATAATATTTCCGATTCTGACAATATTTCCGTTTCCGGCAATATTTCCGATTCCCGATAATATTTTCCGATACGTACCATGTTTCCGTTTCCGGCAACATCTACGACTTGGATAATATTTATATTTCCGATACGATCCATATTTCCGTTTCCGGCAATATCATCGTTTCCGGAGTATTCATTTCTTGCCTGTGACGATCTCAGCTCCCACTGAAACCAAGATCCGTCGATACCGAATATCCATAGATGGAGTATTTAATGCCATTAAATACTTGATCCGTTTACGTACTATTTGTGTGACCCTACGGGTTCATTCAAGAGTAAGCTGTGGATTAATATCATTAATTCCACTTGAACTGAAGCGGCCTCTAGCTAGGCATTCAGCTCACTTGATCTCACTGAATTATTAACTTGTTAATTAATACTGAACCGCATTTATTAGACTTAACATAGAATGCATACTTGGACCAAGGGCATTATTTCCTTCAGTCTCCCACTTGTCCTTAGGGACAAGTGTGCATTTCCTAATTCCTTTGTCGCTCGATGCTTGCTTTTGAACATAAGGTAAGAGTTGTCATCCTTATTATGTCCAGAGGTGTTCCTCGGTTTCAGAGTTCAACTGATCAAATAAACAGATAATCATAGCCTATGATTCATCCGAGCACGGCCATGCATTTCACAGTTTCTAGCTCTCCGAGTGGCCTTGTACAACTTTTAAGCATCTCATCCCGATTTATGGGAGGACAATCCCAATCTTGCGATATTGAGATTAGACTTCGTTTGATAGGTGATTACCTGAGCGTTGTCTTTATAGCCTCCTTTTACGGTGCGACGGTTGGTCAACGTCAAAGTAACCAGTTCTTAAATAAGTAATCTCAAATCACTCAGGTATTGAGGATTTAGTGTCTAATAATTTTAATGAAATTTACTTATGACAGATTTTCATCTCTTACAGTAAAGTTTCATAGGTCTTGTCCGATACTAGTCTTCCCAAAGTAAGTATCTATGCAAATGATTATGACATTGCCATGTCCACATAGTTCAAGAAACAGAACTACTAGTCATCTTGCATTCTAATCGTCTAACGTTTTCTATGCGTCCAATGTTATAGAAAACTCCGACTAGGGACCATTTTCAACCTTTGACATTCAAGTTCACTTGATAGACATTTCTTAGTCACAGGACTGGTCCTAAAAGTCTATCTTGAATATATTGTCAAATTGAAGGGACTCATCATTTAATAAACCACAAATTAAATGGAAAAATTAATTCTTTTCATTTATTGTGAATGATTAACCAATAATGTTTTACAAAGATTTAAACTCTAAAACTTTAAAAACATTAAACAGGGATATCAAATCCATTCTCCAATATGCTTGATTCCCATAGCTGCAGTGTGCGAGTTGTGCTTCGCCTGCGGCAGAGGTTTAGTTAATGGATCTGATATGTTGTCATCAGTTCCAATCTTGTTTTTCTCGACTTCTTTTCTTTCAACGAACTCTCGTAGAAGGTGAAATCTACGAAGTACATGCTTGACTCTCTGGTGGTGTCTAGGCTCCTTTGCCTGTGCAATAGCTCCGTTATTATCACAATACAGGGCTATTGGTCCTTTAATGGAGGGGACTACACCAAGTTCACCTATGAACTTCCTTAGCCATATAGCTTCCTTTGCTGCTTCATGTGCAGCAATGTACTCCGCTTCAGTTGTAGAATCCGCAATGGTGCTTTGCTTAGCACTTTTCCAGCTTACTGCACCCCCGTTGAGGCAGAAGACAAACCCAGACTGTGATCTGAAATCATCTTTGTCGGTTTGGAAACTTGCGTCCGTATAGCCTTTAACAATTAATTCATCATCTCCACCATAGACCAGGAAGTCATCTTTGTGCCTTTTCAGGTACTTCAGAATATTCTTGGCAGCAGTCCAATGCGCCTCTCCTGGGTCTGACTGGTATCTGCTCGTAGCACTGAGTGCGTACGCAACATCCGGGCGTGTACATATCATAGCATACATTATTGAACCAATCAATGATGCATATGGAATCCCATTCATTCGTCTACGCTCATCAAGTGTTTTTGGGCACTGAGTCTTGCTTAGAGTTATTCCATGAGACATGGGTAGGTAGCCTCGCTTGGAGTCCGCCAACTTGAACCTATCAAGCACCTTATTGATATAAGTGCTTTGACTAAGTCCAATCATCTTTTTAGATCTATCTCTGTAAATCTTGATGACCAATATGTACTGTGCTTCTCCTAGATCTTTCATCGAAAAACATTTCCCAAGCCAAATCTTGACAGAGTTCAACATAGGAATGTCATTTCCGATAAGTAATATGTCGTCGACATATAATACTAGGAAAGCAATTTTGCTCCCACTGACCTTCTTGTATACACAAGATTCGTCTGCGTTCTTGATGAAACCAAAGTCACTTACTGCTTCATCAAAACGTATATTCCAGCTCCTGGATGCCTGCTTCAATCCGTAGATTGACTTCTTTAGCTTGCATACCTTTTTAGCATTCTTTGGATCCTCAAAACCTTCAGGCTGTGTCATAAACACAGTTTCTGTTAAAACGCCGTTTAAGAAAGCAGTTTTGACATCCATCTGCCATATTTCGTAATCGTAATATGCAGCGATTGCTAACATTATCCGAATAGACTTTAGCATTGCAACTTGTGAAAAGGTTTCATCGTAATCCACACCGTGGACTTGCCTGTAACCTTTTGCAACCAATCTAGCTTTGAAAACTTCAAGTTTCCCATCCCTGTCCTTTTCCAGTTTGAAAACCCGTTTGCTTCCAATGGCTTGGTAGCCATCTGGCAAATCGACCAAATCCCATACTTGGTTTTCAGACATGGAGTCTAATTCAGATTGCATGGCTTCTTGCCATTGCTTGGAGCTAGGGCTCGTCATAGCTTGTTTGTAAGTCGCAGGTTCATCACTTTCAAGTAATAGAACGTCATAGCTCTCCTTCGTCAAAATACCTAAGTACCTTTCCGGTTGAGATCTATATCTTTGCGATCTACGCGGGGTAACATTTCTAGATTGACCATGATTCTCACCAGATTCTTCTAAAGATCTCTGAGTTTCATCTTGAATGTCATCTTGAGCATTCTCTAGAGTTTGTTGTTCGACTCGAATATCTTCAAGGTCTACTTTTCTCCCACTTGTCATTTTGGAAATGTGATCTTTCTCCAAAAAGACACCATCTCGAGCAACAAACACCTTGTTCTCAGATGTATTGTAGAAGTAATACCCCTTTGTTTCCTTTGGATAGCCCACAAGGATACATTTGTCAGATTTTGGATGAAGTTTGTCTAAAATTAATCGTTTGACGTATACTTCACATCCCCAAATCTTCAGAAAAGACACATTTGGAGGCTTTCCAAACCATAATTCATATGGGGTCTTTTCGACAGCTTTAGACGGAGCTCTATTTATAGTGAGTGCAGCTGTATTTAGTGCATGTCCCCAAAATTCTAATGGAAGTTTGGCCTGACCCATCATTGACCTGACCATGTCTAGCAAGGTTCTGTTCCTCCGTTCTGACACACCGTTCCATTGTGGTGTTCCAGGAGGAGTCAATTCTGATAGAATTCCACATTCTTTCAGATGGTCATCAAATTCATAGCTCAGATATTCACCGCCTCTATCAGACCGCAGTGCCTTAATCTTCTTGCCTAATTGATTCTCTACTTCACTCTGAAATTCCTTGAATTTGTCAAAGGATTCAGACTTATGCTTCATTAGGTAGACATAACCATATCTACTGAAGTCATCAGTGAAAGTGGTAAATTAAGTAGCTGAAACCACCTCTAGCATTTGTACTCATTGGTCCACATACATCTGTATGGATTAAACCCAATAGTTCATTTGCTCTTTCTCCAACTTTAGAGAAAGGTTGCTTTGTCATTTTGCCAAGTAAACATGATTCGCATTTACCATAATCCTCTAAGTCAAATGGTTCTAGAATTCCTTCCTTTTGAAGTCTTTCTAAGCGTTTCAAGTTTATATGGCCTAATCGACAATGCCACAGATAGGTGAGATCTGAATCATCCTTTTTGGCCTTTCTGGTATTTATGTTATATACTTGTTTGTCGTGATCTAATAAATAAAGTCCATTGATTAATCTAGCAGATCCATAAAACATCTCTTTAAAATAAAACGAACAACTATTGTCTTTTATTAAAAAGGAAAATCCCTTAGCGTCTAAGCAAGAAACTGAAATGATGTTTTTAGTAAGACTTGGAACATGGAAACACTCTTCCAGTTCCAAAACTAGCCCGGAGGGCAACGACAAATAATAAGTTCCTACAGCTAATGCAGCAATCAGTGCTCCATTTCCCACTCATAGGTCGACTTCACCCTTGCTTAACTTTCTACTTCTTCTTAGTCCCCGTGGATTGGAACATAAGTGTGAGCCACAACCTGTATCTAATACCCAAGAAGTTGAATTAGCAAGTATACAGTCTATAACGAAAAATACCTGAAGATGGAACGACTGTTCCGTTCTTCTGATCTTCCTTTAGCTTCAAGCAATCTCTCTTCCAATGCCCCTTCTTCTTGCAGTAGAAGCATTCGGATTCAGAAGTGGGTTGACTGACCTTCCTCTTTACAGATTTGGCGCCAGTTTGCTTAGTTGGGCTGGCCTTGTTGCCACGTTTCTTAGCATTCCTCTTCTTTCCAGATTTCTTGAACTTTCCCCCACGCACCATAAGCACATCCTGCTTATCACTTTTGAGCGTCTTTTCAGCGGTCTTCAGCATACCGTGAAGCTCAGTGAGCGTTTTGTCCAGACTATTCATACTGTAGTTCAGTTTGAACTGATCATACCCGCTATGAAGAGAATGGAGGATGGTGTCTATAGCCATTTCCTGAGAAAATTGTTGATCCAGCCGACTCATATTCTCAATGAGTCCAATCATTTTGAGAACATGTGGACTTACGGGCTCGCCTTTCTTAAGCTTGGTCTCAAGAATTTGCCTATGAGTCTCGAATCTTTCGACTCGAGCCAGATCTTGGAACATGTTCTTCAACTCACTGATGATTGTGAAAGCATCTGAGTTGATGAACGTTTTCTGCAGATCTGCACTCATGGTGTTGAGCATTAGACATTTCACATCCTTGTTGGCATCAATCCAACGATTGAGGGCTGCCTGAGTGACCCCGTCGCCTGTGGCTTCGGGCATCGCCTCTTCTAGGACATACTCCTTTCCTTCCTGCATAAGAACTATTTGCAAGTTCCTTTGCCAGTCAAGGAAGTTTTTCCCGTTCAACTTCTCCTTTTCGAGAATTGATCGAATGTTGAATGAATTGTTGTTTTCCATATTTAAAACTACAATTGAAAAGAATAAACAAATAAATAACCATTCACAGTTTCTCTTAATAAACTTAAATTCTAGCATACATGCATAATTCAATGTTCATTAAGCATTTTATTCAAGTTATGTGTTCCGGCAGGTGTGAATAAAATGATTCCAAGATCCTAAAATCATTGAAGAACTAAGCACAGTTTGTCGACTTAATCCTAAAACATCTTAGGTAAGCAAAAGCCTTTTGCTAATAGTCTAGAAACTATTCTTGGTTGATAGGTACGTCTAAGAACTTATTAGGTAAACCTATCGATTTTGCCACGACATAAAAGGACTCCTTTCTTATATCGTTGAGTTTCACCAAAACTAACATGTACTCACAATTATTTGTGTACCTTGCCCCTTTAGGACCAATAAGTAACACCTCGCTGAGCGAAAACTATTACTAGATTGATGTAAAGGATATCCAAGCAAGTGTATATTTTGGCATGGCACCTTTTAACTCAATTTTTAAGTTTGGAACTTAAGGCTCTTATTATGTTGGTTAGATTTTAAGTGAACTAAAATCCTTAATCATGCAACATAATCAAGCTTTTGATCTCATGCATTTTAAGACATATTTAAAAGCAATAAATAACTTAAAACATGCATAAGATAAATGTGATCTAGTATGGCCCGACTTCATCTTGAAGATTTAACTTCAAAGTCCGTCTTGAAAATCTCCGTGGGAGGCACCATTTTCTTCAAATAGAATAAGCAATAATTAAAACTAATTACAACTATTTGATGGTACGCATACCATTTTGAATTGAAAAACAACTTGGTACTTTAGACCAATTACATTCAAATTAATGGTACGCAGACCATATTTTCTATCCTATTTGGGCCATACTAGTCACTTCATAACCTGCAAAACAGTACATATACAATATATACCATTCACCCATTCATTATCATGAATGGCCCACATAGCTGGTTAGTAAACCACATCATGCATCACGTAAACATTTGCAGCAATTAATCAAGGGCACCAATAATCTACAAATTATTCAGTCCTTATTAATTCTAATCAAGTTGTTTTAACCTTAAGGATTTGTAGACCTAATCAAGAGTATATGACTAAAAAGGGCTCCCACTTAAACCAATAAATTTATATGCTTTACTAATTTTAAACATAAAATTGTATTTCTAGTCTAACCGGAAACATACAAATTTAATTAAAATTTAAAGCTCATATAAATTTATAATTGAATCCAAAAAGTTTAATTTAATTTCAGTCGTATTTAAATTAATTCATGATTTTAATTTTAGTAAAATAATTAGAATAAATAAAATTTATTATAATTACAATATTCAAAATTAAAATCCAAGAAAATAATTTAAATTATTAATTTTAAAATTAATTAAAATTACGTAAACTGAAAATTTCAAATTATAATTTCAAAACGATCTAATCGTAACGCAACAACCCCACGCAACGCACGCCCATGGGCCACACGCACACAGCCATCGCTGGCCATGTGCGCGCAGCCCATGCGCTGTGTCGCATTGCTGCTGCTCAACATCGCAAGGCATCACGCATGGTGCTCGCTGCGCGCGCCAGCGCTCGACGCACGAGCATGCTGCCGCAGCCCATCGCTGGGCGCAGCACTCGTCGCACGTCGCAACACGCACTCGCACGCCATCGCTGGGCACAGCGCTCGTCGCACGCGCAACAAGCGCTCGCACGCCATCGCTGGGCGCAGCGCTCGTCGCACGCACAACAAGAACTCGCACGCCATCGCTGGGCTCAGCGCTCGTGGCACGCGAGCTTGCGCTCGCTGCACGCGAGGCTCCGCACGCTTGCGCGAGGCAGTGCGCGCTGTGGCGCAGCTCGCGTGCTGCGCACACGCGACTGCTCGTGCCTTGCCCTCGCCCTCGCCCATTCGCCCATCGCACACAGCCCACGACACAAGGCAGGGCTGCTGCCTTGTGCTCGTGCACCATGACCTTGCTCATTGCATTCGTACCGCATGGGCGACGAGCTCCCTTGCTCGTCGTCACATGCCCGCACTATACAACACCCCTTAAGGGTAACACGTAGCGTCCATTGCTTTGTGCGTGCAAGTTATATGAGTGAATCGCATAAAAAATTTTAAATTTATATTAAAAATTAATGACAAATTAATAAATAATATTAATTTCATAATTTTAGGGCGAAAAATCGAAAATTTATTATTCAATTGATTTCCGATTAACATGGATTCAAGTCTAGGTCATAAAAATTTAAAATTTAACATAAATTTACAATTTTTATGGTGGTTTTTAATCATAGGTATCTAATTAAATTATAACTAATTATGAAAATCAAATTAATTCTAAATTATTCCAATTTTCAACAAATTAATCATAATTACAAATTAGATTGCATAATTAACAAGGTTAGGCATTCAAACTTGTTAAACATATACAGTAGGTTAATAAAAAATTCAAGATTTATCAACAAGAATCGCAAATATTTAATTTAACATCTAAAATTTAAGAAATTTTGCATTCGAAAAACTAAAACCTCCGAAAAGTCATAGTTAGGCTTCGAATTTGAGAATTCTGGGTTCGGCCGAAAAATAATATTTTTGTCAAAATTTTAGGATGCCTTTTACATGCGGAATTGACACAAAAATCACTCGATTTGGATGAGTAACGAAGAAACTGCCGAAAAACTGCGTATGTATAATTAAATAAACGCAATTTGCAATTAATTAACAATTACGAAAATTAATCACCCCTTTTAATTCTTGCAAATTTGTAATATTTAACCATGTTCATGCAATTTAGATTATGAAAATAATAAGAGACTCGTGATACCACTGTTAGGTTATGATACATATGACAATTCATAAATCATGCGGAAAAACCATAAAGCCAGGAAAACATATTATTTACACATAATCATTTAGCATAGTTTAGATGCATACTCTTGGTTGCGTGCCTTCCCTAGCTGCGCCTGAACCGAACAAGAAAAAGTCTTTAGGACTCCAAGTGTCGTCCCTCCGTAGATAGTCCACAGCACGTCCGGATCCGCCTTAAGATTGACCAACTAGAATCGCCCTTAAGGTGCTACTTATTTTCGGCTAAATGGGCAAGAGTTATGGATGATTTTTGTGCTTAAAAATCCTAGCTTTGAATACTTGAAAACTTATGTATAAATTTATGACCCTAGGCATATATTTATAGAACCTTGGAAAGGATTTCGAATCCTGTTAGAATACTAATTAATTAATTAGAATCCTATTAGAACTCTAAATAATTAATTTAATCTTTTAGGATTAGGATTTAATCTATGCACGAATTCCGATAGCTTTAGGATTCGTATAGCACGTACACACGCACCGCACGAGCATCGCACGCCCATGCGCAAGCCTTGCGGCCCACGCTGTGCGCACGGCGCACAGGCCCACTGCCCGCAGCCCATTTGTGCGCGCGCGCCAGCCTTGGCTGGGACTGGCCTTGCGCTGGGCCTGGTCGAGGCATTGGCGTGTTGTTGGATGCGTGTGGCTTGCTGGGCGATGGCCTGGCTTCGTGTTGGGCCCTCGTCCGGCAGGCCTCGTCCGATGCTTATTCGTACGATACGCTTCCGATTAAATTCCCGGTTCCGGAATTCATTTCCGATACGAACAATATTTAACATTTCCGATTCCGGAATCAATTTCCGTTTCGAACAAATATTTAATATTTCCGTTTCCGGAATTATTTTCCGATTCCGATAATATTTCCGATTCTGACAATATTTCCGTTTCCGGCAATATTTCCGATTCCCGATAATATTTTCCGATACGTACCATGTTTCCGTTTCCCGCAACATCTACGACTTGGATAATATTTATATTTCCGATACGATCCATATTTCCGTTTCCGGCAATATCATCGTTTCCGGAGTATTCATTTCTTGCCTGTGACGATCTCAGCTCCCACTGAAACCAAGATCCGTCGATTCCGAATATCCATAGATGGAGTATTTAATGCCATTAAATACTTGATCCGTTTACGTACTATTTGTGTGACCCTACGGGTTCAGTCAAGAGTAAGCTGTGGATTAATATCATTAATTCCACTTGAACTGAAGCGGCCTCTAGCTAGGCATTCAGCTCACTTGATCTCACTAAATTATTAACTTGTTAATTAATACTGAACCGCATTTATTAGACTTAACATAGAATGCATACTTGGACCAAGGGCATTATTTCCTTCACATATAAAGTGAGAGTTCATCTAAACATGGAAATAAGCTTCTATAAATCTTGATTACATCCTTTTAGAGGCTTGAGTAGGAAGAATGCATCCAAGTCTGCTTTTCTGAATGCTAATGAGCAAATAAAAACCTCCTGGCTTAAGTGTAGAATACAAAATGCATCGAGATCAGAAAAAACTAAGTACCAAAATATCAAAAATATATGGCCTTTGTTATTATGAAGAAATATACTACAAGGTAGGATCTAAGTTACAAAAACAATGGTAGTTATCCACAACATCAAACCTTTTTGCAGTCCCGGAGTATTCTAAATTTGCTGACCATAAACCATTCCTAAAGTTCCAGCTAATGTCAATAATTTGAAATTATCAATAAATTTATTCTCATCCTAAGGAAAAAAATCTCGTTTAAAGCATACAAATACCAAGTATGATTAAATTAGGGGGTATATAAGTTAAAGTATCACACCATTTTGAATCATTGATTCGCCCTTGCATTTTTTTCTAATTTTCCAATAGATGTAACAAATTGCAAGCAACTTCCACTTGCTATCAACCAAATATTTCAGTTTCCTTTCCAGTTTTTTCAAACAAACATAACAAAATGCAAACAGCTACAACTTACAATCAACCAAGTATTAGCGGTCAGAACAGCTTTAAGCTAAAACTTCCATCAGAAAAGAAGCTCAACAACAATCTAGAACAATATAAGCATGGATTAATAACTTAACAGTTATATTAGCAAAAGGCTCAACAAAAATTCTAGATAAATAAACCTGAGTCGAAACATCCCCCGCCACACACACACACACATCTATTCATTCTATCAAGAGTCTCAACTCCACAAGTATATTAAGCTTCTAAATAGTAAGTTGTGAGCCTGCTACTAAGTTGCAAAAGCAATCTACTCATAAACATTAGCATAGAAGGCGGGAAGTGCCTTATGCCAATAATTATGCTAATCCTAGTATATTCACAACTTCTATTCATCCTTTATTTTCATTGCCCAAATGACCACTATATCAGATACAAGATGAAATACTGGAACAACCTACAACCAGTAAAGGCATAAGGAAGCTGAAACACTACAGGAATCAGTCAACACAGGAAGCTGAAACACTGAAGAAGCCAGCCAACACAGAAGAATCAACTGTACCTTAAAAAAACAGTAGCAGACCTCAACAGATAAGGCGCCTGCAACCAGACTGCAAGAGAAAAAAACCCGACTGCAAGAGAAAAAAAACAGCCCCTGCATACATCAGAACATAACAGAGCACCCCACCCAGAACAACTAGAAGAAAAGGCTGAAGTTAGCTTGAAACCAACAACACAGATGCAAATGCTCAGCCTGCACTCAACCCAGCAGAAGCAAGCCAACAGGCTCCCAACACACCTATTGCATAAACACTACAAACTCGCTATTAAGGGACTAAAACAACTAACTTAGCCCCATTTATTAACTTTAAAAATAAATTTCAATCTAAACTACATTGAACCAAAAGTTCAGGTTCAATTGGGTTAGGGTTAGAGTCGACTCATTTTCTTAAGCTAGAATAATGTTATTCTAATACTCAAGAATAAAGAAGAATTTCTTCATCCATTAAGGATGTGTTGACAGATAAGTATCCCTAACATTTCACAATCGCAAACATGTTCATGCCTATGGTCATCACTATTCTATGCATTTTCTTAATCAATTAATGTATCATAAATTGGACAAAAAGAAAAAAATTAATGACACCATCATTTGGTTTAAAGTAAGAATTGTGTGAAAAAAATTGATCTTTTGTTGTTAAGGGAATTCTTGTTAGTTTTATTTTGAATAAAATTGAATTTGCTACGAACTTCAGCCATGCTACATTGTGAAGACATTCATAGGGGTGAAATCGTCAATAGGCTCATCACTATATATGGGTGTACAGAGAAATAAATGTGTTAATCTGCAAACCTAATTAAGCTGAATGATATAAGATAAAACGTTGTTTCAAGCATTAAACTAAATTCAGATATCATATTACTGAATTGCATATTTATCCACAATCCATCATCCCAGTCATTCCTTTTAATATTTCCCTTCATTAGTCACTCTACCTCGATCCTTACTTTATTCTGCAATATTCCCAATAACCAAGAGACAATACAAGAGAGTAACCAGAGAGCTTCAGGAAAAGAGCATGATATAACTAGTACATTGAAAATAAAAGATAATAAGTCCATATATTGAATCAATAGAATATAAATACAAAGAGTAACATCGTAAAAAAAAAAGCATGATCAATTGGCCCCACCCTCTTCCGCTATTGGTAAAGAATCACCTAAATCAATCTAATCTCTAGACTTATTCTTAACAACATGAAACCATCGTTTTTGTATCTCATCTTCTATGTAAAAAACTTGTTTTGCTTGAGATGAGAATACAAATGGATCATCTTGCAACAATCAAGAGAAATTGACACATACTCCGCCGTTTGGATATGTTCTTACACCCTTATGAATGTCTACCCAATCACAACGAAACAATACAACTTTATAATCTCTATAGTAATTTAATTCATAGATATCCATCACTTTTCCATAGTATGCCACTTCATCCGCTTCAACCATAACTCTAGAATTTTGTGTCAAAAGATGACAATCGCGATCAGTGGAAAGGAATTTGTATCTATTGATTATGTATCTGTAAGGGGTTTTTTTCGTACTTTCCTCTTGTATTTTTCCCCTACGAGGGCGGTTGTTGAGAAACCTTCTTATTTTTATATTTTGTAGGAGTCGCTACCAAACATTTTTAAGGGTCCCGTTTGGAAAGACCGAAAAGTGACTCGATTAGGATAAGGCATTGAATCTTAGAAACAGATGGGTAAGATCCGGGCAAGGGAACGAGATGCTTATTCCGCGAGCTTTAGAAATAATTGAAATGCGTGGCATAACATTTTCGAAAAATACCCTAGTTTAGACTATGTGGGTTTGAATTTAGAACAAATAGAATTTCTACTTTGTATTGTGGTCACTTTTCTTTAAAGTTAATTTAAGGGAACCTAAGATCGGTTTGTCCAAGAAATTATCTTCGTTAAGCGTGATGTAACCTTGCATTTTGTATTTAGCATGTGCGGTGATGAAAGCAATAAACAAGTAAAGCAACATCACAACGGAAAATAGGTGCAAAATTAGTAAAGTACAAGACCACCTAGAAATGGACTAGGAGGTGAAACCACATTGCCTAGAAGGACTAGGCAAGTAAAGTTGCGGAATTGAAATTGCATAATTGAAAGTGCGGAGTTGAAATTGCATAATTGAAAGTGCGGAATTGAAATTTCATAATTGAAAGTGGGGTATTGAACTTGCATAATTGAAAGTGTGGTATTGAACTTGAATTTTAGCACATGAGATCCGAACGCCAAGCGACTCCTTAAGAATAAGTGTGCCCGACACAGATTCACAGCAAAAATCTCTACTTTAGGTCAAGTTGCTCGACCTAAAATGTCTTGGATTTTGAATATAGAAACATTGAACTTGAATTATAGAACTTGAAATATTGAACTTGAAATGTTTGAACTTGAAATGTTGGACTTGTATATTGAAAAATGGAGTCTTGAATATCAATGATTGAACCTTTTAATGTTGAAAAGGCTTTATCTTTAATTACTCCATATTTTGAAATGATCCTAGTTTAGGGAAGTGATTACAAACAACCCTAAACATCATTAGATCTTGAAATTTGGAAACTTGAACTTGTATATTAAAAAATGGAGTTTTGAATCTCAAAGCTTGAACCTTTAAACATTAGAAATGCCTCACCTTGATTACTCCATATTTTGAAGATGATTCTAATTTAAGGAAGTGATTACAAACAACCTTAAACATCATTGAATCTTAAAGTTTTGAAATTTGAATCACATAAAGTGAGGATTTTGTAAAAGTTTATGATTGTTGTAAGTGACACTTATAATAATAAAAGTGTCAACTTTACTAATCATTTTTGAAATACAATCATGAAAACATTGTAGATTAGGTTAGGATTCGAAATTACCTAGTTAGGTTTAGGCTAGATTTCCCTTTAGAGATCCCAATTGCTTAGAACTTGGAAATTGTATGAGAATTTTGGAGAGAAAATTGTATTTTGATTTGAGTGGCAATTTTTGTATTACGACGTTGTGTTTTTTATTTGCCCCCCCAAATGCTCAGAATTAGGGGGTATAAATAGGAAGATTTGTAGCTCAACGCTAGCTGATGCCAGCGTCCAGCGCAGCTGCCAGCGCCAAGCGCTTCTAACGTGGCGCAAAAGCTGCCAAACAAGGACGAATATGTCGTCCTTGTGTTTTGGCTTGTATTTGTACGAATGGTACGAAGTTGGCACGTAGTGTTTTCTTGATGATTAAGGCTTGGTTTGCGTCTAAAAACAAGCCGTTTTGGGTTTTTAAATTCGATTTTAGGGGACGAGGCCCGACTTGCCCGATTTGTGGGTCGGCGCCCGAATTGGGATTGCTTAGTGTCATTTCGACTGGAAATGTCCTTGTAAAACCAAAGGGATCCATTGGGCGAGATTGTACTCGGATTTCGAAATTGATTTTTGGAATTTGTATTTTGTACCGAGTTCCGGAATGGGAACGGTCTCGGGGATTGGACTTTGGCTCTTGGATTTCGGAATGTGTTCTTAGCAATTGGTACTTCCGCATGGAGTTGTTCCAACCACCTAACAAGGATAATGGTATCGTCATCATCCCAATGGGGAGACACGATTTAGGTGTTTACAGAAGCCCCCACTTTGACTGAGCGTCCGGTTAGGAAAGCGCAAGTCAAAGTTTTCGAATCAGGACGGAGAATGATCAAGATGTTCTGCAATCGAGACCATTCTTTGTACGCCGGTACCTGCACAAAACAAGCGTTAGAAAAAAGGACATAGTCTACCTCCATTCGGTTATGACGACTCTGACTTGTACTACACTTCTGCCGTTGGTTTAGGGGGAAAATTTTGAATCTTTAATCTTGAATTTTTGAATTTAAGTACCCGGAATTGATCCGCTGGGGATGTGCTTCACTGGGGAGAAGAGATTTTTATTGGCCCTTTAAATTTTGAAATTTCGGCTGACTTTCCTGGAGCTTGGGTCCGTTTGGAGTTGAACGCCAGAATTGTTGTATTTTTCGGACTTTGTATTCTTGAAATATTCATCTGTTGGTGCTTGGAGACACAGGTGTATACCCGTAATTTCGAAAAGTAGTATGACTTGATGTTTGATGCCTGGTGCAGAAAATCGTAGCAGCAAAGGACGTGCAATCAGCACGGAGGACCGTGCGCTGAAGATTCCGCGCATGCAGCAGGGCTGCGCCTATCGCAGAGCTCGGCGTTCAGCGCGGGGCTGGGCTATAAAAGCCCGCCTTGCCGTGCCATTTGAATAGCTCAAGCTTGTATTCTTTTGCTTTTTTCTCAAAGTTCAAATACTCTCCTTTGACCTTGTTGTTCTTGCCTTGTCCATGTAAGTATTTCATGTTTTGCTTATGAAATAAACTCTACGATTGCATGTAGTTTTGATTTTTTGTACCTTGAAATGTTTGCTGATATGAGGCTTGTATGATAGTAGGCTTCTTGAATCTTTGTAGAAAATTGTTTGATAGCCACTTGAACTTGAACTGTTGAAACTTTGTAGATTTTGAATTTCTGTAGAATCTCGAATTTTGAAAAAAATTTCGAACTTTGTACTCGGCACTTGTAGATAGTGGCCTCACCGGTGACCTCCTTGGGTCTTGTAGGAGAGTAGGTTAAGATGTCTAGATGTTGTTTGTAAAATTTGCATTCCTGCTTCGGCATGGATAGCCTAGACGTTGGTGTAGAACTTGCATTCCTGCTTCGGCATGGATAGCCTAGGCGTTGGTGTAGAACTTGTATTCCTGCTTCGGCATGAATAGCCTAGGCGTTGGTGTAGAACTTTTATGTTGGAGTAGAGGTCCCTGGCTGAGTCTGTACCGCCACTGGGGACTTTTTGAATTTTGACTTTTGTACGGGCTAGTATAGGATTGCCCCTAATCTTGAGTTTTGATGTTTTGTACGGGCTAGTATAGGATAGCCCCCAATCTTGAATTTTGATTTTTTATATTTCGAATGACTTAGTATGCCTCGTCACACCCAGAGAAAGCTTGCCGAATGTTCGGTGGTTCGAGCTGCCATGGAGGATGCTTCAGATGATGAAGCGGCTGCGACTGACGTGCCGGAGGCTGGTATGGTACCACGGAGAGCACCTGCCTTCGTTGGCACTGGCTAGAGTCCTTCCGATCTTGTGTTCCGACCGGAGTTTAATTTTTCTCAGCGGCCACGCGCTAGTTTGGTAAGTCTTGTACTTGGCGAGATTGTACTTGGATTTTGAAATTGATTTTTGGAAATTGTATTTTGTACCGAATTACGGAATGGGAACGGTCTCGGGGATTGGACTTTGGCTCTTGGATTTTGGAATGTGTTCTTAGCAATTGGTACTTCCGCACGGAGTTGTTCCAACCACCTAACAAGGATAATGGTATCGTTATCATCCCAATGGGGAGACACGATTTTAGGTGTCTACAGTAATCAATAATAATTTTCAGATTCATTAAAAGTCTTAAAGTGTCAATTTTTAATGGATTTAAGCATTGAATTAATCAAATTGCATGCTAGGGTTTTAAACGATTAATTACAATTATTATTTTAATAATTAACAATTAGTTTCTAATTAATTCAAGCATTTTAAAACTAAATAAAGTTGCTGGAAATTTAATGAACATGGATAATACTTAAGTTTCATTATTTTAATGATAGGAGGAGATTTCTAAATTAGTGGATTGAATCACAAAGTGGCCCCCGTACTTAGGTATTCAAGGTACGTACAAGTCTAGGGCTTCCAACTTAAATTCATGTCAATGTATGTTATGTATGATTATGTTGTGATTCATGTTTACTTGGATTATTATGGATTCATGTTTGAAGGTGTGAGTAAGCATGTTATATTGGTTATGTTTGTTGAATTGAAGTGAACAAGCATGTTATGATCGGGTATGTTTTTTAAATTTAAATAAGAAACATGTTGTCCAAGTATGTTATTGTAGACGCCTAATTTGTGTCTCCCCATTGGGATGATGACGATACCATTATCCTTGTTAGGTAATTGGAGAAACTCCGTGCGGAAATTCCAATTGCTAAAAGCATGTCCAAAATCCAAGAGCCAAAATCCAATCCCCGAGGCCGTTCCCCTTCCGGAACTCGGTACAAAATAAAAATTTCGAAAATCAAGTTCAAAATCCAAGTACAATCTCACCCAATGGACTATCCCTTTGGTTTTACAAGGCCTTTTCCACTCAAAATCATATAAGGCAAGTCAAATCAGGGCGCCGACCCACAAAACCGAGCAAGCCGGGCCTCGTCCCTTAAAACCGAATTCAAAAACCCGAAACGACTTGTTTTTAGACGAAAGCTAAGCCTTAATCCCCAAAAAATTGTCGTACAAGTCGTACAATGGTACAGCAATACAATCCAAAAGCAAGGACGGCATTGTAGACACCTACTTTTGTCCCCATTCCCGCAAGGGAAAGATTCGATGATAAAAGCATAAAAACTCCACTTGACAACGCATCTCCTATAAAATAAACGAATCTCGATTCCAGATTTCATTTCACCCGAAACCTGCTATTTATGGAAACCTGCTAAAAATAGTAACTGCCGTAAAAGGTAGCTTCTAAAAGTGGCAAATCATAAAAGATAGAAACCTGTCAGAATTAGGCGTTGCATTCCAACATAAATCCTAAATGAGATAGAAAACCGCGAGAATCCTATTCCTAATAAGATTCGGAAATAGGAGTTACGTATTAATTAAAATCCTAACGAACCTAGAGTTCGTAACGGGCCCAGACGCATTCCGTCATGAAATTGGTACGCGCTAAAAGACTCGAATTAATCTCAAACTCTACGGATTTTAGGAATCCGAATCTGACTAAACAAAACTGCACAGACCCTATTTTCAACGCCTGGCTCTGGGCGCCGAAATCTTCGGCGCCCAGGCCTGGGCGCTGAAAATACCTGGGTACGTCTCTTTTCCTAATTCTTTGTGGATTAGAACTCTGCAATTCTATCTTTCCACGAACTCTTCCCTATAAATAGGCCCCTAGTTTCGACGTGAAAGTGAAGGAAATAATGCCCTTGGTCCAAGTATGCATTCTATGTTAAGTCTAATAAGTGCGGTTCAGTATTAATTAACAAGTTAATAATTCAGTGAGATCAAGTGAGCTGAATGCCTAGCTAGAGGCCGCTTCAGTTCAAGTGGAATTAATGATATTAATCCACAGCTTACTCTTGACTGAACCCGTAGGGTCACACAAATAGTGCGTAAACGGATCAAGTATTTAATGGCATTAAATACTCCATCTATGGATATTCGGAATCGACGGATCTTGGTTTCAGTGGGAGCTGAGATCGTCACAGGCAAGAAATGAATACTCCGGAAACGATGATATTGCCGGAAACGGAAATATGGATTGTATCGGAAATATAAATATTATCCAAGTCGTAGATGTTGCCGGAAACGGAAATATGGTACGTATCCGAAAATATTATCGGAAATGGAAATATTGCCGGAATCGGAAATATTGCCGGAAACGGAAATATTGTCAGAATCGGAAATATTATCGAAATCGGAAAATAATTCTGGAAACGGAAATATTAAATATTTGTTCAAAACGGAAATTAATTCCGGAATCGAAAATATTAAATATTGTTCGTATCGGAAATGAATTCCGGAATCGGGAAATTAATCGGAAGCGTATCGTACGAATTAGCATCGGACGAGGCCTGCCAGACGAAGGCCCAGCACGAAGCCGGGCCATCGCCCAGCAAGCCAGCGCGCCACAACGCACCAGCCAAGGCTGCGCCAGTCCCACCGCAAGGCAGGCCCAGCGCGCGCCAAGGCTGCGGTAGCGTGTGGGCCTCGTGGCAATGGGTTGCGAGCTCGCGGGCTGCGCGCGCG